>NC_134312.1:102104423-102749691 GCF_964195595.1 Calonectris borealis
TAAAATTCAAGCTGTTGTCTGAGGTGAAAAATCTTAACTTTCACCATAAGTAAACTTCTCTAGTTTCCTAGTCAAGTTTTCTAGCTTGTAAAGGAAACCTTGAAAATGCAAGCTTGCATAGCTCCAGAAACGGAAAAAGAGCAAACCAGCTATATAACCTGTCACTTATAAATTTTTTTTTTTTTTTTTAAAGGCAATTGCTATTTTGGGGGCGTGATAGCAATGCTGCAATGCTCATGATGCTGCAATGCTCATGGTTGGCAAGCACTGAAAATAGTTTCCTGGTCAAAAAGAAAAGCACATCAAACATTTAGAACCGGAGAACACTTAGAGAAGCTTTCCTAAGAGCCCCAAAATTTGAATCGTAAAAACAAATTAACAAATGTTATTATTTAAAAAAAAAAAAAAGTCAGAGTAATGGACTGAAATACTTTCTAATTGGATAAGATGCGATATCCAGGAAATTAATGAGGGAATACTAATTTGGGTGGTGCTTTATTTCAACTAAGTATACATTGGCCATTGAATAAAGGAAAGAGCTATGTGACTAAAAAACCCGTTTTCTGGTTGTTCATCCAAATTTTATAGTTTGTTCCAGCCAGGAGCATGGGTGTTATTTCACTTAGAATGTTGCTGTCATCTGCATGACAGCCAAACCTGAAATAAACAGAGCCAGATAGTTATAAAAATGCTTCCCAAATATTTAATGCATAAATAGGTATTGTAAATTCATTCCAATTCCCCATGGTGTGTATCTCCTCAAAAAGCAAACTGAGGCTCGGGTGGGGCAAAACAGAAAAATGTCCAGTTGGTAACTATTAGATGGGTGAGAGCAAACCCTCGTACCTGCACAGATCCTGCAAGTGGATCGAGGTTCTTTGCGCAGGCATCTGTATATAGGAGCAGAGCCCAAACTAATTAGATACTTTGTTTGCAAAACATTTATTTGGAATTAATTAATATAGAAATTCAGCTCAAACTAAAAATTAACATACGATAATTTATTACTTATCAGATCAATTTGAAGCAAGAGTTTGGTATGTCTTTAAGCTAGAAAAGTGACAATGTCACTTTTTAAATACTCTCGGCAAACATCACTTCAGTGAAAGAGATCAACTTCCTAACGTTAGATACTGCACGTTCCTAGTTATCAAATGTTTGTTTTGTCATTCACAAATAGCTGAATGGTTTGAATGACATCTTTAAAAAGTATACATAAATTGGATTCCCGGACTGGGAACTTACAGCTCACAATTAATACAGCAGAATTTTAAACCTTTCCAAAGAAAAATTTTGACTCGTATCATATTATACATTATAGCCATATAATGACTATAATATTAGATCATTTTTTCGGTCGCATATCAGCAAGCTTCAGTCAGAGAACCCAACATCAAGCCTTCGGTAGGAGAAGTCCTTTCTGTGTCTATCCGCTATATGTTGTTGCGATTTACGTTGTTTCACATCCAGCCATGTAAAACCAATTGCAAGAAAGAAGCCTTACCGGAATTATGTGGAGTCATCTCCCACTCTTTCTCTCTCTCCGTTTCTCTCTCCATGATGCGAATTTGCACGGCATCATCACTTTGGGCTTTTATTTAAGGTAAGGTAACTTCAGCAGCACTTTGTGCAAGCATGCAGGTGCATTTCTGAAGATTGAAAAGTAAAATAAAGTCTTGCAAGTTGTGTTAAAAATCATATTCTGAAGGAAGGAAGACAGGATACAGAGAGAGAGAAATGTTATATAATTGGTATCTTGTAAAAAAAAAAGTCTGCGTTAACTAAAGACAGTTTCTAAGAAGCAAGCAAACAATTCTGTAAATTACTACGAGTATAGTTGCTCTGTTCATAAAATGTCTTGTAGCAAATTGGTTTCTTTTGATAATTTTTTTGAAGAATGTTATTTCAATTCTACAGAATTTTCAGGATTCATTTGCTATTTTATGTTATTTTATGGTTCGTTATCTAAAGGTATGATACCTGACTGAGTGTAGCGAATGAGTGGTTTAGAGGCCGCTTAAAGAATCACTGTCAAAGGTATTAGCACTAACTGAGTTAGTGTGCACAGGTGAACTCAGTCTTAGTCTTAAAGTCTTATTCATTAGACTAGAACCTGTCTAGGTTCTCTAGAACCTGGGAATTTGTAATAAAAGATTTTCAGGAGAGGTGTATGGGAGTGGTGGTGTATGAAGTAATATAAGTATGCATTTTTCTGTTTAATTTTTTTTATTATAACTTTTTTTATTTTCATATTTCTCAGGAAATGCAAAAATTCTTGCTATTAATATTGGTTCAGCACTTAATAGCCTGCTGGAATTTGAAGAGTTACAAATGCAACACAACATAACCAAATAATCCATGTGATAATTAACTGACTTTGGAGGCTTATACTAGCGACAGATTTGACCTCATGCTTGTTTGTTGCCTGCAATTTTTTCTCCTCATTTACCTGTAACATGTTCTTCATTAGTAATGGGCTTCTGGTTCTTTCAGTCTCTCTCTGGACATGTAAATTCTCTGCATAAGTTTTGCTGGGGGGTTACTCTGGTGAATAAAGCATAAAATTAAATCTTTGCAGGTGGTAAACTTAAAAAGAACTGGTGAAAGTAAATGAGATAAGCCCACCATTTTCAACAACCGTCCTCTGATTTCCCTTTTCCTGAGAAGGAAAGGGAGTAATACCCCATCACAAGTTGCCTAATTTTTAACTTCTTGAAACTACTGATCTTTTAAATGTAAAACGGAGCATTCGTGTATTAGGAATGTGACTATACGCAGTGGACCAGAAAAGATAAGCAAAGTTAACCCATCTGGATTTCAAGCAGAAGGTCAAACACCATTCCAGTTACTTTGAAAAATGAGCATCTAATATATGCCATAAATGCTTTCTGGAATTTAGCTTCTCACAATAAGCATCTCAAATGGAAAAAAAAACCCAAACCTCTAAATATTTTTCGGTAAAATTAGTTTTAATTACTTTTTCAGCAGGACCCAGTCTCACTTCTGTTTGAGGGAGGTGGTGGGAGCTTTGCCTACACACGCACACCATGCTGTATATGAGCAGAATTGCGCAGTGAGCGCTAGCACCCATAGCACAGTGCCGTAACTGGGTCCATGTGGGTCAAGGCACAGATGGGTGGCCGTGGACTGCCAGCGAGCCGTAAAATGCACTCGCTTGAAAGCCCGAACCACTGCATGCAGAGGTTGCTTTTTCATCCCCAATTTTGGCAGATGGCCTCTACTTTCTGCATCAAGCTCAATACAGTTTGCTGAGAATATGGATTTCTTTTTCCCTTGCAAATTAGGAATAATTTTATTGAAAATAGCACAGCATTGTCCATTTTCTTTATACAGAAAGTTTGCGAGAGAACTCGGAGTAATTTATTTTAAGGCAACTACTTCCCAGACGATTAGCAATGCTGTCTTAGATGTGATCTGAAGTTCTCATGAAGACTGCTTGAAACTTCAAAATTATGGTCCATCCCCAAAAGTTTGAAAATAACTGCAGATCACGAGTTTTATTTTTTTTGCAAGAGCCTTGCCTAAAATATAATGAAATGTGAAAAGTTTTGCATACTGGGTTCATTACTTGACTTTTTTTTCTAAGGGTGCGTTTTGATCACATCTCTGAGTATTTCTCCTTGAATTGAATGTTAAAAAAACAGGAGATTCTCACAAAAGTACTTCTCTTTAGAAAAAGCAGCTTTAATTTACCTTGTTTTGAATTCTCTCTTAAATTTCAGATGTCTTTAGTATTAATGTGAACTAGACAGAACTGGAATTTTCCCTCTCCTGTCTATTCATGCAGCTAAATTAATGTCTTGTCTTCTAATAACTCAGATGATGTTATTTTACTACTTGCCTCAAAACCCAGCAGCACTATAATGCATTTGTTGCTGCTGTTAGCTATGTCTCTTCTGACGGAAAAGCAGCAGCAGATTTTCAGGCTTGAGACAGTTTTTTCTTTTTTTTTTTTTTTTTGTAACTCTCTTAAAGAAGTGAGAGATATGAACCTTCAGCCCTATCTTACGTAACATCTTTTCCAAGATGTTTTTATCTGATTTTATCTTTCTCAGCTGCAAAGAAGTAGCTGACAGGTTTGCCCCTTTCTCTCTTGCTCTTCTTTTTACATCTTGGGCCAAATGTCTATTTGTTAGACATGATGGCTTTAGTAGAACAAATATCGGGTTTAAAATAGAGCTTAAAGGGAAGCAACTTTCTGCAAAACTTTGCAAGATTCCCTCCCCCCCCCGGCCCTTGTTTTCCACTGCGGTAAACCAAACCCTTCCGAAGTATTTTTGTGAGACACCAAACAAAGTCTGTGAGCAATTAGTGTTCTGTGTTTGGGAAGAGGGAAACCCATATTCGAGTCCTTATTCTGTCTGACTCAGAGCAGGAGCTTGAACGGGACTCCCACCCGCTAAGCCGTTCGAGAGACACTCGCTGGTTCTGATGAGAAATTCTAATGGGAGTCTAGAAGCATTCCATAATTAATATGCCATCAGAATTTGTACTGGGAAGTGTTTCTGATGAACAAATGTTATCTCGATAAACTTATACAATAAAAAAGAAAATAAATCTCAACTTCAGTTGTAGTGTTTTATAGAGTCAGTTTAATCCTTTGCAGTCAATTAATGGAGTACGTGTACCTTTGTTCTGCAGAAGACTTAATGATGTTCTCGCGTGTTTTGCGGAGTCTTATAGTAAAGGCCAGTGCTACAGAGTGGAGTGTGTAGCTAAGTTTCTCCATCCACCCTTGCAAAAATTCTTGTGCTGTCTTTAGTAGCGACTGTATTTGAGCACAACCGGAATCCCTAAGCAGGCTCCTGTGTGTGTGAGACTGTCTGCAAAATGGGGCACAGAGGTGGTGCTATTCTCTTATGCATGGGTATATAAGAATAACATCAATATGAGTACTGATAATATATGCTTCTATATTGATGATTCTGCCACTTCTGAAGCCACATGTAATTATACAAGACTGGAAGATTTAGAAGAAGGTCCTAGGCTACTAAATCTTAAGCTATGCAGGGATCTGAGGGAGTCAGCAACATGAAATATGATCAGAAGAGGCAATCTGAGAAAGCCCAGCACATGCTGACCTTTCTTGAAGAGAAGGATTACCTGGAGCCAGAAAGGAGGGCTTCAGGTATTTAAAAAGATTTGGCAAGTAGCTTCATCTCTAAATGTGCTGTCTACGTGCTGTAACTGTAATGTGGGGATAGTGTTTAAATTCTGTCAAACCTTCCCCCTTTAATTAGGTCACGTCAGTAGTGAATGCCGCTTATTTAAACATACCTACACTAGCATTAAATTAGCGGTCTTGTTTACGCAGCTCCCCAGTGGTGTCAGCAGGAGTTTTACTTCAGGCAAATTGCTTGGGCATTTACAACACTGTTCAGCGAGATTTTTGCAGCTCACATGAAGATCTATGCTGAAGGAAATGTGCTGTTATCAGCTAGTTGAAAACCAATTTAGCGATGTTTTTGTGAGCCTCTGCCACCTCCGTAATGACTGCAGCCTATACAAACGTTTTGGAAAGGAGAAAGTTTCTCATTTTGTGCCTTTGGGTTCAGTGGGTCTTTACCTCCTTTGAAGCTTCGGGATCATACTATAATAAAAGCATAGTAGTGTTCAGCTTCATGCATAGTTAGAAGGTATCTTATACCCAAGGAAAAGAGTGCCTCTAAGTAGCTGTACTATCTAGCTTTTATTTGTCAATTTGCATGTATAAATGATTTTACAAAGTGGTTTTACTGAAGTCTGCAGTTAAATAACGTTTAATTCCTAAAGCAGTTTTGTTTTGAGGTTTTCATTTTCAGTGTTTTTCTGTTTAACTCCTCATTATCTTGTTTTGTTGTAGTTCTGAATATTTTTAAACTATCTTCTGGCTGCTGATTAGGAAGATTGCTATTACGATACTAAGAAAAATCAATATGAATGGAATGTAAACTTTTTAAATTGGGAAGTTTGAACTTTGGGATCCTGTCTGAAGGATTTATAGGTAATTCTGACAATTCCCATCATCCTCATTGCTCTGCAAAGTCTTTCTCCCCTTAGTGAAACGGTGCTATTTTTTAGATAAAGCAAGAAAATGGAAAAATGGGGTCGCAAGTTTTGTACTTTTAATTGTGGCTGATTTACTGTGTAACCTTTAGAAAGCCTCTGGAATGCGTGTAGGCTTTCCAATAAACCAGTGTCCAAGCTTAATCAAGATGGGCCACTCTATTAGCTGTTTTTGTTAACTTTAAATTGCTTATCTGGTTGTTGATATACAAATAACACTTAGAAAGAGTTAACACACATGGTCCTGGAGACTATATGTTATTTTAGTATTTGATTAATCAGCAAAGAGGTTTATTTGCCTATTTCACGATAGTGTTTTGAAAACTGAGATCTATCACGTATCCTTTAGATCCTCTAATGTAATGTATTTTATATATAGGAATTAAAATAGTGGCTGTGTCTAATTTGCTGCTACATTCACAGTGACCCTTACTGCTTACAGGACAGCCTTTGCTTGCATTGGGAAAATGGCCAGCCTTTTTCCTTCCCTCTTTTTAAAAAACATTGATCATTCTAGAATCAATTGAACTGATGAGAGAAACAAAAAAAGTAAAAGCTCAGTTATGGACACGCTATTAGTCTTCCTGAAGTGAAGAGGGAGAGGAAAAAATAATGTCCTGTGCAGACTGGGTGTTATTTCGCTCTTACAAAGCATGTTAAGCTCTCTAGAAAACGTGCTATAGAGATGAAAAACATTTATTGCGCTCCATGCAACACATGCACGCTGTCACTGTTCATGCCAGTACAGCTCTTAACGTGATGGTGTTTAAGCTGGTTAGCGTCTGAGTGTTATTGTTTAGAGACAGCAGTATTGGGATTGCGAATATATTTGAACAATTATTCTAGCCACCTTTTACTCCCACGAGAACACCTATGCTAGGACCTGATGATTGTCATGTCTAAATATCTCATTTAGACTAATTAAAACATACGTTATTTTCAATGGAAATAGTTCTTGCTATTTCAGTAGGTGTTGAAGTTCAGCTCTCAGCTGTCTGTCTTCCTATAACTGCATGCTGCTTTTCTCCCAGGTAGCCGCTGGCTACTGAGGACTTGCCCTGTGCATTAACTATTAACCAGGCATCAAGGCAAGGACTTCCTCTGGGGATTGACTGCAGTTTATTTGCTCAGTGTATGTAGCTTCTTTTGCCTCAGGCGCCGCATAGAGCAGCTCGGTCTTGAACTCCCGGGTCGTTGGCTTCTGAGAAGCAAAGTTGCCTAAGGGGAGCTGTACTTCAGTAGAGCTTTTGTTCAAGGTGTTTTGGCTTATACAGGGAAATATCTCTAATGTGGCTTGGAAAATGCTCAGTGCCTGGCACTTATCTATTATCTGTCTCGTATGTGAGAACCAGAGGGGTGTGAGCTTGCCTGAAAGCTACTTTGGATTTTTTTTCCAGAGACTTTCAGTCTTGGGGTCTTGAGCCAAGAAGGGACGGGGGAAAGTGTGAAATATTTGACAACAGAGCCCTAAAGGCAAGTGGCACTTTGAACGGGGTTTACATATAACTCAGCAAAACATTGCGTCTTCAACATCTGTATGTAGTGTGTAAAAGAACACCTGCTTGCGTATTCGGGCAGAGGATTTGAGACAGGTGATGATTGCCGTCTACAATACACAGGGAGGATGAAATAAAAATGAGAGTACGCATTAGAAAAAATAGCTATAAACTGGTTGCTGAATTACTTTAGGGGGATCAGAGGAAGGATTCACATTATCTGAATAGTTTTGGCATAGGTTATTCTTGGGGAAAAGGTGGTAGAAACTGAATTCTTCCTTGGGAGCAGTTTGCTGAGTTTATGGAATGGCTGGCTGTAGGAACAAAAGAGTTTGCCAAGGAGACCTTCCTCAGTCCTTTGTTCTTATTTACATATTTGAGAGGTACACAAGAATACCCAATGTTTAATCAAGCATATTACGGACATATTTATGCTACATAAGTTAATGGCTAAATACACAGATGCTATTGACATTGCACAACTGTATGTGTGGAGAGCAGGACAAAAATGCATGGATGTGTTTGTAAGCATCTGTTACAAGCAGATTTCTGCAAACTCACTAAGTTCATATGTGCTATTTGGTATATTAGCATGAAAATGTGTTTCACTTCCATTATTGAAGCCATTTTTAAATGTAGATTTAATAAGGATCAAAGATGATCTTTAGCAAGTGTTTGTTTACCGCTATATGTATACATATTAGAATTACAAAATCTATTGATAATCTTTCATCTTTTATTAGATAAACAGCAGTTTTCTGTGAGTAAGTGAAGTTGTACCATTACATGCATGCAGCCCAAGATGGGGGGAATAATGGAATATTTCTTTTTTCAGCTTGACATTACTATTTCAAAGGCAATGAGTGCTATTGATGCTGGGACCTCCTCTGTTTCTGTCCTACTTCCTTTCCTTTGCTAAGTACTACCTGGATTTTGTCTTTTATAAGCAAGAGGTGTGGGTATATCTTTCTAGTTGTTCACCTTCCCACCAGTGACACATCTGAGATTTGTTATAATTTCTGTAATAGTAAAGACTGCTATTAAATGGTTTGAAAATCCAAACAGAAATTGGGAAATCCAGAAACGTGAATTCATAAATATCTTTTTAAGTTTCATTATATTTGTCTTTCTCTGACCATACTATGTGTATATCCCTGGACGTTCTCCTACACGCACATATGTAACATCTTGCATGGGTCCAGTGCAAGTCCGTCATTCCCAGGTATTCTCCCAACCTGACTTGCTGAACTTATAACCTGGTCTCTACTTGAAGTCACTTTTTGAATGAGCAGCACAAACTTCTCTCCTTTGATGATCCATGTATGTATTAAAGATTCATCTATCCTGATTCAAATTCCTTGAAAGAAAATTGCAATTTCACTATTTATTCTGTCAGCTAGTTTATAAGTGCCTTATTCACCCTTTCTTAGGAGGAAGTCTTGTAAACCCTATTTGTGTTCTTATTTTTCCTTCATCTTATTTATTCACTTGCTATATTTTAATACAAATCTGAGATCACGGTAACTGGTCAATTACCTTATCTAATTTACAGAAGAGGTATAGTCTCAATCAGAACTGCTGCAATTAAACTGAATACTTTAAGGTGTATGTGTATTGGAATGTTTGTGTATTGGATATACAGGTCTTAACTAAACCACAGGAGTTTTTGCTTGGGTAACACAAATATTAATGAAATGTGAAATACTGTTTGATTACATCCAGTTTGCCCTGATCTGTGAAGCATAATGTTAACATAATTGTTGAAAAATAAGATCAGATGCAGTACAATTTTCTAATATAAAAAAAGGCTTTGTGTGTGTGTCTTCGCCTTTTAGAATTACATTATTGGAAGTTAAGGGCTAGCAAACTTCCTGGCTTTAAAATACTGAATTCGTTGAATAACAAGAGCCTGCTAAGAGTAACACCTTTGATATTATTTCAGAGAAATGTGTAATTTCCCTGCTGTAAGAAAGCTTTGAGAGAGAACAAAATTCTCTCAGTTTCTCTATATGGTCAGATTTGCTTTATTATCCCTGAAGGACAGATTGGGAAATGAAAATACAAAGAATCAAAACAGCTTTCCTCAAAACTAATAGTGGAAGAATTTAGAATAGAAGAACTAAATGATTGTTACTGAGGATAAAATAATGATTTGACCTGCTCCCTGGGTTCTCTGATTGAGATGATGTTCATGTAATGTAGTGAAGTACATTCAATTAAGTGTGTATTTTAGGTGAGAGGAATATGTGAAAGCAGTTATGTAAGCAATTAATTTCTTCCTCGAAAGCTGCACCTATCCTTTCCTGTGATATTTCTGTCTCTGATTGTTCTTCTGTTTGGTGGAAGAAGGTTTTTTTATTATGGTTGGCTTCATGCGTCCCACTCTCTAGAATCTAATACTAGTAGCAATTTATTTTTAGCTGTGGAAATAATAAAGGAAAAATAACTGGTTAAAACTACCGCTGCTTCAGGAGAATTTAAAACTGAGAGTGGGGAAAGGAATAGTGCAGATCTTTTTAATGGAATTGTGAGACACAAGATTTTTTCTCCCTGTGTATTCCTTTTATATACAGGCTCTCTGAACTGTCAGTGGCGTGGGAAGAGCAATGGTAGTTGCAACTAAAATTAAAGGGCTTTTCAGCAGCCTTCTTGCTTGGATTCATCAAACAATAAAGACATGAATATGTTTAATTTCTGAATTTTTGTTGTTGATGACCTTTGTTAGCCAACTTACAAGTATGAACATAATGCAGCTCTGTGACATGCAGGCTCTAAAATTTACATCAAACCCCAGTTTTCTGAATCATAAGAAGTCTGAAGTCTCTAGCATAGCAATAACTGCCTCTGCAGTTACCATTAAATGCAAACAACTTGTCTGTTGAATTCAAAATGAAAAAAAGAACATAATGTTTTTCTGTACTTATTTTGATACTACTTCAATAAAACGTTTATGACAGAAGATATCTAGGCAGTTGATCACAACCATGGCAATTCTGTCAGCTCTGGAAAGGTGTTGATGGGTTGGTTTCTTAGAGGAGAAAGAAGTCAAGACAGGAAACCATTATACCAGCACCATCCATCTACTTGGTTTTATGTATGACTGAGACATACTGGGCTAGAAGGAGGGAGACAAGTCTAATTCATTGTGCTGTCTAATAAGGGAAGAGTAGGGTCATGCTCTGCCATAAGGAAATACACCTTTGATACATCTTTTTTGATCAGAGAGGTCTGTTCACATTGCTTACCCCAAGGTGTAGGTCATTGCCACAGTCACGTCACTTCCCTTCCAAGTGGACCCTTGCTGGTGGGTGGATTGTGTGGGGTCATGAAAGGACAGAGGCCCGAATGCGGTGGTGTTCAATGTGTGAGGTGTTGCCTTCATACCCAGCATCGTGTATCAGAAACTAACTGTGCGAGTGTTGCGCCCGGTGTATGAAATTAGTCTAGGTTGGCTACACCAGACTTTTGACCATTATTAGCACCTCAACAAGTATCAGTGTTGGAATGTGAATGGGAAATCTCCTAAAAGCCTCACTGTAGATGGACCATTTTGTGAAAGCAGACAGAAAGAAGCCACTGTGCAAAATCAGTCAAGCTATGCTGCAAAATCAGCTTTTTGATAGCTGTCATTACAGTGTGGCTAACACATTTTGGTCTTGCAGTGTAGACAGGACTGTGAATTGTGTCTTCACCTTGTCCCTGAATTATGTGACAGCCTTTGGTTTTGGTTGGGCTGTAACATGATTTGGGAATGTGGCTTGACACCATCTACACTGCAAAATAAACTGTGTTCCTAGCAGGGTTGAGCAATTATCATCTCATGAGTACCTTCTCCTCCCTCAGTGTAGACTTTTAAAATCTTTTAATCAATCAGCACTTGCCACTGATCGCATTACTTTCATTAATCTAATGATTTCTTAGAAATTTGAAGTGCTTCATAAGCATTAATAGGTCCTCACTACTCTTTTAAGTAGTATGTTCCTGTAATTTCTGTTCTAATGGGGTAAATCAAGGCACAGAATGGTTAACTGCCTTTCAGAAAGTCTCTGGCAAAGCCAGCAATAAACTGCCAATTGCTTTAGCCATTAGCTATAGTATGTTTCCACGTCTGAATTAATGATGGACTAATAGAATGGAAGACCAGACTAGAGCAGGCAAGAATCTATTTATGCAAAAGTATATTCAGGACCCTTGATTATGAGTTTTCAGCCAAAGCAAGGGGAAGTTGCTTCATGTTGCTATTTGTGAACGAAAACAGCGATATAAATAGAAACCCATGTTAAGATAAGAAAAGTATCTCTGCACAAGCTGTTGCAGCAAGAATGAAAAGGACTGGAAGATAAATGCAGTGCTGAAGCATGTAGTGGATGAGTTGTAAGATACTCTACGTATCTTTACAACCACCAAATTAAAAAAAATTTAAAAATCATCAGCCAAAGCAAAATCTGATTGACAGAAAATAAGTACCACGTCCAGCATGCAAAGGCCCAGACATAGCAGTATGACATAAAACATGGTTAAAATCCATTCAGTGCTTCATAACAGGATGCTGGGGACGCTGAAAGGTTACTATACAGAAGAGTCCGAAAGGACAAGTGTAAAGAAACATGGACATGAGGAGTGAATGAGATTCATCCCCATAGAAAGGGCATTGGGAAAGGGCAATCTTACCTGCTACAAGATTTGACACTGGCTGTTAAAAAGATAATATCTTTCTATGCTACCACCCTTGTTACTGGGAATGCTAAAGATGTGCTGGAAACTACAAGAGTAAGGCAGCAGGATTTCTGCCTCAAAATGTTGGCATCTGTAACTGAAAAGGTATGTAAATTTAAAACAGCAGGGGTTTTCCAAGGTGTTGAAAAGGAGCAGGGAGAGTGGGAGGCAGAGGAGCCACCATAAATTTTCTCCAGGCACAGAGGCTGAAAATGTTTTGAATGTCTTCCCCGTTAGACTTGCCAGGCTAAGTTAATGGCAAGAACCAGAGGGGGTTTCAGGAAGGCTCTGTGTGGGTGTAGAAAATGAAAACATGGTAAGGCCACAGTCTTCAAATTCATACAGCGAGTAAGTTCAATAATGTCACGGGGTCTGAAGTTGTGATATTAATTCCCTTCTTATACAGGAAAACTGCGGTGCCTCTCACTGCTGGGTGTCAGATGATGCTGTCACATACCTTTCCCATTTGTGGTGGTTTTGGATCCAGGACTGTCACTGATCTGCCACATGAACTTCAAACGGCCACTGCCTCTTTCTGTGCCTGTGCCCCTTACCAGCCTTCGTCACTTGTTTATTTGGATTCTGATTGTGTAGCACCTCATACAGTCTAGAAATTAATGCACTAATTGAAGCTAAGATTAAACAGAAACACAAGTCTTTGCAGGATTGAGGTACGTGCAGTCTTTTGGGGACAATTGCTGTATTTAAGCAGGTACACCTGTAGCACCACAAACACTATTATCCAGAACTGTGATGATTGAGGGCTGGGGCCCTCAAGACTATTTAATGATTTACAATAGCAATCAAGTCTTGCTGTTACCATTGAATGGGCACTGAACACTCATCAATGAGCAAAACACAATCCCTATAGGGTTGCTAGCAGGTTGCTATAGGGAGTTTCATGTGAAGGTAAACTGAATAGCTGAGTACCTCTGTCAAAAGTCTCTAGGTAATTTAGAGCAAGAGAGCTCAATGTGTTTGTGGGTTTGTTTTGGTTTTTGTTTTAAATTTTCTGTCCATCTCCAGAGACAGTGGTGTTTTCTTGCAAGAGCATCTTAGAAACTACATCTCTTCCACTGCTGACTTGTTTAGGGCCAGAGAGGCGTCTCAACACTGAGGCTGACCCCTTTTGTTTTCAATGTCTTTTGTGCACAGCCTCCGAAATGTGCAAGTTTCGGGCTACTTTCCCCTCAACTCAGCAGAAAATGTTAGCACTGCTGATCTCTGTGACAGAGCAATGGGTGACAAACTGCCTTGTCATTTCAATCAAAGCCACCCACACTTGTCATTAGATTTATCCAGGGTTAAACCGTTCATTACGCACCAGCCCGGGCTGCCCGGGGTAGCAGTTTTTCTTAATCTCTTGTCATAACTGCTGTAGGTTGGAGGTGGGAATGAAAACACCCGCTGGCTGAAGTGACAGCTTTATTCTAGGAGCTGAAAGAAAAAACAAATGGGGACATGAATTACTGGGTATGCAGTTCAGAAGGATAATGCATTTTGTAGAATTAAGAGTTTGTTTAAAAGAAATTATATAGCAGTTCTCATCTCCTACTTCCTATATACCCTAATTTTTGCATGTTTTTCTATGTTTCTCTTGTTTCCTTCTCCCACATGAAACTGCTTTTTAGGGTTTTGCTAAGAGACTTTGCTGTTTTAATTCGAATATATTCAACAAAACTCATTACCAATTGTTGTGCCAGTTTTTGTTTAAAAATGCAAATATGTAAGAAAAGATGATGGAGACCCAGCTGGTGTAATCCATTTCACGTTGTAACAGCACAACTTCAAATGCATTTTATTTTTAATTTTGTCACGTTATGTCTCAGTGTGTTAACTGTCTCCAGATTTGAAACTTATTTTTCTTCATCTTGCCTATATAGTGTTAGGGTAACACAGTTCAGTGCCTTATCTCTTGGAAGTAGGAATCTTGTTTTGAATCTGATACTGACTTGCTTTGCCTCCCACTTACCCTACATCTAAGTGGAAATAAAGATTTTTTTTTTAATTTATTTTTCATTAAGTACCATGCTATTTGCAGTAAAAAGCCTAGCTCTGCCCCTGGGAGACAGCTACTCTCTGAGTAGCTAAGGGAGAAAAGAATAATTAGATTTTTTTTTCTTTCATCCAGTCACTGGAAATAAAATGGCTGTATTTGAATTATTTTAAATAAATACTCTACATTACATTAGACTTCTGGATCTGATAAAATTTACTACAGGTGCATTTAGACCTTTGATTGAATTTTCGTAGTATGTTCAAGTGCTAGGTATAGTGCACATGTATTTCTTTTATAACTTAAACCACCTAAATTGTGGCAATACTGCCAACTATTTGTTGCTACTGGATAACTTTCAATGACTCAAACATCCTAAGCAATTTCAGTGACCCAAGCTTTAAAACAATATAACCTATTACAGAGTGTTTGGCCAACCCCATATAGATAAAATAAGCATTTAAGGTAATAAATATATATAATTATATATTATAGTCTGTTTATTATACATCTTTTTAGTATTATCTTTAAAATATATATTATTGATATATATAATATCTTAAATATCTTTAGCATCTGCATGCTAAAAATAAGTGTATTCTAATATTGAAGCTTTCCAAGAGCATATAGCATCCATCCCAAAGTTGCGCTCTGGGACAAGTCTTTATGATCATGGCCATTAAAATAAGGGCTTCTTTTCATATGGAAAAGCAATGTTAGTCATCCGACATGCATCTTTCCCTCAGTGCTCTGAATGACAGGACTTTCGTCAGCAGTTTCTCTCTGCATGTAGGAATACAGCAAGTAGACTGGAATAGTTTTTAGGAACTTCCTAAAATTTTTCTGTCAGGTACCTGGTTTGTTCAGATCCTAGTACAGCGTGGCAGACGTAGGCAGAGAGGTTTTAGAGCTGTTTATTTCGGATGAGCCATCAGGCACCCGTGCGTAACGTTTCCAGCACGTCGGATGTGCCTCCTCCCCATGCAGCCTGCAAACACTTTGGGGCCTCCAGGAAAAGGACGAACCGAGGCTGTGGAATACCGCTGCTGTGCAGCTGTCCTGCAAGAGAACAGGGTACCCACAGAGGGGCTAAGGAGAGCTAAGTGCCAAAAGAAATCATTACAACCCCTCTCTTTTACCAGGGGAGAGCTTGTGAGGACTGTTAGGGAAGAAGCGAAGGAGAACAGTGTAACTCCAAAGGATTTATAGTATGGTTGTCAGGAAAAGGGAAGCAGAAGCCACCCCACGTGCGGGGAGGTGGGATAGTTCTGAGATACAGTGAGTGTCGTCAGACACCCATTGAATTATTTATGAGGTAGCAGCAGGTGAATCTTTTGGCCTGATACTGTGAGGGGATGAGACCTTGACCTTCCATTGAGATAAATAAGAGCAGTGAGACCTCAATGCTTACTCAGAATCAGGCCTTCTGTGATTACATGGGATTATGTGGCTACTGATGTCCCATTTTGAGTTTGATTGTAATTTATTATTGGATGATTTAAAATTGGAGAGCTTTTCTGTAAGATGTATGTGGAGGGGGGAGAAAGGGGAAGATGAAAAGAAGGGGAGGAGAGAACGAGGCAAATATTCTGTAAAAGGTTAAACTACTTGCAGAGACAGCCAAGGTGGGAACAAAAGGGAAAGTATCAGAGGATAAGCAGCAAAGAATAAGATTAAGCGGAGAATTGTAGATATGATGGCCCAGTAACTTACCTTTATATCATTCTCTTCATGTTAAAATTATCCTGGGAAGCCAAGCTGTGGTTCAGAGACAAGATGCAATTCAAACACTGCTTTGATTGTGACCTCTAAGGCAAAGGTAGAAATGACCTTCCTAAAGTTTTCCTTACATAGATGAGGATGAGCACAGAATCCGGAGTCATGTCAAAGATTGTGGAGGTTGAATTTCACACAGCATGAAGCTGTGATTGCAGTACCTCCCTTGCAGGTAAGTACGTAGGTTTGAATAAACATCTATGTTGTCCATTTGAATTGTCCACACCAGGGTTTGCTTTCCTCCCTTTTAGCACTTTCTGTCTCATTAATGGTATCAAATATGAAACACTCAAGTATCATTAATACAATGACATTGGATCCTGTTCCTTGAGCATGCTGCTAAATTCAGAGGGAGCAGGGCGAGAGCCTTAGTCAAAACCAGCATGTGTGATTTTTAATTTTTTTTTTTCTGTATTTCTTTTCAGTGCTGAAAACATAATAATTTTGCAGAAAAATGTGGTTCTTGGAAGAAAGGTGATAGGTGAAAGATGGTAGCTTGGCTTTGTGTCAGAGTGCCTAAGATTTGACATTAATCCCTGCCTTGCTATCTGCATAACTAAACTCAGTCCTGCAAAAAACATTTACCCAGTTCTGTTTGTTACAGAACTGTCAATATGTCATATTTTTGTCAAGAATCCTGTGCTTTTGTTTTTGTTTACTTCTGAATGCAATCTAATTATTTATATAATCTGGACCTTTTTTTTTTTTAAAAACATGTAGGGTTAGCAATTCAGTGGCTCTACTGTTTCCACCACGTCCTGCCAAAATTTGCTTGTACCTTGTAGCTAATGCCTGCCTGCCTCTACAAATGTTTTCTGCCCTTCTGTAGCAGGTGCACGAGTCCTTGCTGCATACGTAGCTTTAGGAGTTGCTGAATGCTTTTTAATGGTCACCTGCACTGTCTCTTCTGACCTCATTGCATCCTCTGGTTTTTCATCTGAAACTTGCAGACATGCTGATGAGCTGGAAAGCTTTGCTGCAGTGGGAAGGGGTGTACTGGCAAACAGGTTGGCCGTAAGACTTAGGTGGAAGAAAAGTGTTGGTAACAAGAGCTGTTCAGTAAACATCTCCGAGTGTCACAGCATCACCAGGTTGTGACTCTGGGGCACAGCTTGGGCAGCGGAACATACGTAGCTGCACTGCAGGGACTGAAAACAAGCAGAAGAAAAACCCACGTAGAGTCAGAACGATGATGACTTCTGTGAACTCGTATGTTTCCGTGTGTGAGGCTGACTCCCGTGGGGTCCGCTGTTGCCTTTTATCGTAAACGGTAGCACGCAGCTGAGCTGGTTCTTGCCAGGCAGACCTAAGCCACAGAAAACTCAGTTTTGACTTTTCGGTGAACGAGTCAGGTCAAGTCTGCAGCCTAATAAGCCTTTGTCACTCGTATTTTTGATTAAAGGCTAGTGTTATGGTTCTGTGCAATAGAGATGAAGGTGGTATATATCCCAGAGCAGATGCTTGTTGACTAAACCAGAGTTTTTAAGTAAAAGTTATTTCCTTGCCATTCACTTGTTGAATTTTCTCCATCTGAAACTGCGTAGACTAAATTTAAAATTCAGGCTTTTTCAAAGCTTTGTGTATAATTGTAGTGAATTAAAACTGATAAATGCTGATCTTTTAATACCAGTATAGCAAAGAGATGTTACTGAACAAGAGACCCCAAAATAGTGAGACTTAAAATGTTTTTCTGGAGTTAACTGCAAATCTTTTGTCTGTTTTGACTGGTTTTTTTTTTTTTCTCAAAAGAGTTTCCGTATAACAGCCAGAAGATTCTTTGATTTAGAAAAGACCTATTGTTTGATATTAAAAAAAAAAAAAAAAAAGACTTCATGAGAATTAAAAATGAAGTATTACGTGGTCTTATTTCTACTTCTGATATGTCAGGAAACCAAATAAAAATGATAACAACAAAAATATTTTTGTTTTAATTTTTCAGAAAGAAAATGCTTGTAATGTGTAATTTCCTCCGACCAGGTACTCTGAGCTGTTGTGCTCTATGAGCATTTAAGCAAAGTTAGAGCTTTTTTTTTTTCTTCTTTTTCCCTTTTTTTTAATAACTCCATGGATACAAGTTAGCAGCATGAAGTATTAGAACTGTGGGTTTGCCACTTTTTTAGTGCTGTAAGATCTTGTTTCTTTAAAATAAAAACAACTGCAGTGTTAGCAATGAAAACATAACATAATTTTTATTTATAGCACATTGACAAACGTAGCTTGAACTTTTTAGCATGCAAACTCAGCTAACAGTCTGGGGCACCACAAGGTATGAATTTCCATCACTAGAGCGACTTGGAGCACACATACCATTTTCTTCAAAGTGCACTGGGACAAAATAATTCAGCTTTTCAGCTTTTTTGGGTGAGTTATCGGGTTCATCTCAAGGTTGAAAAGAATGCTCGAGGCAATTAACTTACCAGTTTAAGTTAGAGCTTCAGTTTGCTGCTTTGAGGAGGACATAATCTGGGCCCTGGGCAGTTACTTCTCTTTTAGCATAAATGAACACGTCATCTATGAAATTTAACACATTCTTATTTCTGCAAAGAAAAATGTTCTCGTGGTAACATGGTATAAATATCAAGTGCAACATAATATTTGCTCACAATTGAAGACTTTAAGATCAAAAGAAAGTGGAGGAATAACGTGTAAATTTTTTTTTTAAATAAAATTTATTATTTTAAAGTCCTTTTTGTCTACTCTCCCATTAACAAGTTAGTCCTTTTTATTACAAACATTAACAGGCTGTACTTTATGTACTTTATGTATTTTATCTTCTTGTTTTCTGGTGCCCTGTAACTAACTTTTGATGTCTGAGGCTCTGCTATCTGTCAAGGCAGTTTTAGGCTAGCATAGTGCAGTGTTTTGAAGGAGAGATGCAAGACGCTTTCACACAGAAACATTGGTTTTGGCTTATTGATTAACTACTTAGCTTCTGTGACTGTGGTGACTGGGCTTTAACAAGTACCCAGAAGTTAGGAATATTATAAATAAACTCTTAGAGAAGGAAACAAACAGCTGATTTTATAGCTCTCTTCTCCATGCAGTTAAGATATTAAATATAGCTCTCTGTAAAGCACCACACAAACGCTCTAGTAGCATAAGATACCATATGCTGAGTTCATTTATTAACTTGATTTTTTTTAGCCTCTGAAGAATATATTTCTGACCTGTCATTAACTTCTCACCTGTCTCAAAAAGGTGATAATTTTTCTTCAAGCCTTGGCTGCTGGGGTTCATGCAATTGTATCTTTACGGTTTTTTCTTCAGAAAAATACATATACTCTTTTTTTAACTTCTCAGTGACAGAAAAACTTGAAAGTGTGGATGGCAAAGATTCTGATTAGAAAGAAAACAGAGGATGCTGCTCTCTTTGTCATGACCTTGGGGTGGTAGGTATAAATGCAGTTTGTAGCATTTTTGATTGCCTTTGATAACACGTCCCAGATAATAGATTGTTGAAATACATAATAGCAGATTAGACAGGGCTAGCACACAGGTGTGAGTACTAACACGTGCATGTTGTTTTAAGCGTTAGCATTGTCCCTGACATGGTCTAGTTGGCACTCCAGGAGCGCTCTCAAAGCCTAGACTGTATGCAGGAAAACATCACACTCTCATCCAGAAAATTACAGATTTTGGCCAGAGAGAACAGTCCGGTCCTGATTCGTGAGTGGTATCCTTACTGTGTGCCTTGGGCGTTAGCTGTCCCCTGGCTATACCGACATGTTCAGGGATGCTTCCCAAGCTGGAGACAGGGCTTGCCCACTGATAGGGGTGATTACCACCAGCAAGAACAGGACAGAAAATGCTGAATAGATGAAACAGTTTAATTTTCCACTGTTTTGTCTGTATTGCTTGGGTCTCTTCCTTTGAATACAGGAGACAAATTATAAATGAATCTGCAGTACCCTCTCCACTCAAGTGGAAAATATGTTATCATCTGTTTTTATGAATCCATTTAAAGCTGCTTACTCTTCTTTTCCATAGCTGCTTTCTGACTCTTTCTCCTGCTGTTATCCAGCTTTTTATTGCCTTTCCCCAAACTCCTTCCACTCCTCTCCTACCAGACGCTGATGTGAAAGGAGGCAAGAGTGACACAGCAGTAAAGCCAGGCTGGGTGGAGGCTGCTGCAAGGTGGTTTCACGCTAGTGACAGGCGTGCTCTTCCAGTGCAGCCCAGAGGGGAAGGGACCCTGCAGAAGGAAACCCCTGGGGAGGTGGGAGCCCTGTGCTGAGACCCCTTTCAAAGGTGGTGCGGCTTCCTCTGCGCTGCGGTCCCCGGCACCCTCCTGTTTGTGAGAGGGGAGGCAGGGAGGCTCTCCTGCACCCAGGCAAAGCAGGGCAGGTGGCTCCCTTCATTACTGAACCTTTTTTTCCTTTCACACATGCATCTGCCTGGCTGAAAGTCACTGGTGTTACATGAGTGATTTGTTTGGCTGAGCACCCTCCCTGCTCTGGTCTGTAACCCACCAAGGCAATGAGAAGAAATGGCTGGGGGGAGTGTACATAGATATATCTATATATACGCACATACCACACACTCCTCATATATCTCTGTGTGTGTGTGTATATATATATGCACATACACTTTTGGTATATGGTATTGCATGTACGTCTATATGAAAGGGAAGGACAGCGAGCACATTGCACCTAAGTGAAGAGAAAATGGCAGTGAGTGAACCAAAAAGTTTGAGGCGCTCATTTAAACTGAATAGTATCGCTGATTCAGCCAAGTCCTACAGCTCTGCAAGATGGCATCGGAGTAGAATCCTATTATATCTCTGTACTTCTTTCAGTATATCTGTTGCTGGTTTATCAGTAGTCACTTCAGGAGCAGAATGCTCTGAGGCAACATAAATGCAAAATAATGGGGAACAGGCAAAACCAATGTTGAATTGAAGATATTTACCAGAAGTGCAGTACAGATTTTTATTTTGATTATTCCAACTCTACCACGTGTTTGGAATGAAGTGGCTTAATCTTCTTGAATAAGCGGAAAACCTTCAAATACAAATATTTTGTGATGCCTTTGCATTTCTGATTGCAGCTAATACCAGCAGTTCTAAAATACCGCAGCTCTGCGAGCAGTGCTGTATTTTGTGGTTACCTAGAATTTTATTTCTTATGAGAAAGATATACCCTAACCTCGTAAGACTTGAATTTAAACTTCTGAATGTTTATTCTGACTTCTGAATGACAGAAGCTGTGTTTTGTTGCTTGCTCATGGGAACCAATACAGTATATTCCAGAGAGCACAAACAGGGCTTTTTTGCCCTTTGACATAGTAACTTGACTTATTTTTCCCTAAATCTATAAAGTCAATTATTCAGATTGAAACCTTCCTGTTGCTCATTATGAAGGAGTGGGAGTTGGCAAGAAATATTCAGAAAATTTATGCTGCTATTCTGGGTGGCTCTTATAAAAGAGAGGGAGAGAGAATTTGTGATCAGTGGTTACTCTATACGGATGTGAATTTGTTTTTCCCTCTGGCAATTTCATTTTTCAATTCCAGAGTCAAAGCCGCCTTCTGAAGAGAGATCTGTATTTTGCCTTTTATAAAAAAAGAAGAAAAAACAACCTCGTAGCCTTCCCTTTCTGTCTTAGCCTGTTGGGCAGCATTTGCACTCACGCTGCCCTGTTGCACCCTGAGTCTGGCTGTGCAACACAAGATTGTTTAGTGTGGTTTTCTTCTCCAAGTTCCCGGGATGTGCTGAGAGCCGAATTCTTCAGCTCAGGCACAGAGGTCCAGGACGTTAGATGTCGAGGCATTCAGTTCTCTCTGCTGAGCTCTCCAGGCATGTCCCATTTCATGGATGAGTGCAACAACTCCTGCAAAGAGAGCCACGTTTTGAAAACAACCAACCAACCCCTTGCCGCCGCTATCTTGCTTAACAAAAAAAAGTGCGTTGGTGTATAAGATTGCGTCATACACGTATTGCCTTCAGGGTGTCGAAAGGGCTTTCTTTGGAGCCAGATACTTCAAAGGAAAACCAGTCCCTGTGTATGCTGCACCATGCTGTGTAGTGGGGTTGGCGCGATGCCTGCGTTTGTTTGGTTGAAAACCTATGCAGTCTTTCTCCAGGGTCTGACACTTAGCAGAGGTGGGACGTTGATCCCAGATGTTACTGCTGCTTCTTGTGTCAGCGGGATCATCTATCTGGTCGTTGACGGCGTTTCTCAGAGGATCGCTTGCTTGCTCCACTCTCCTTGAAGTCCCAAGTTTGGGAAAAGGATGCCTGTGACCCAGATTTAAGGAGAATACTATGTTGGTGTTGCCCTGTTTTATTCAAGCACCTTTTTTTTTTTTTTTTAATTCCCTCCTGTAAAAAGAGAGGCTGAAGAGCCCTGAAATTACAAAGCGCTCTCCTACACTTACTTTACTTTGAGGTAACGATTTCTAGCTCGGTTACAGCAGCTTTCAGCTACTTTGATCAAGTGCTTTCTCAGACGCACCTGGTATTGCCTGTCTTTGCTAACAAAAGTCTCAGATGTGTGTTTGCTGGGGCGGGTGTGTAGGGGGTAGATTCGTATCTGTCTAAGGGAAGCGTAATATCTCGCTTTGAGGCTTCAGAGGGGCTGGGTGTGCGTGAGTGAGGGACCATGAGCTCTGTTTCGTTGCTGCAGCTTATAAGTGAAAGGGACTCGGTGGGCATGGATATTGCGGTTGCTGTCAGACAAGCAAACGTGGCCCCCCATGATTCTCTCAGAGCACGGGAACAAATCTGTGTAAAAAGGATGTTCAAGCCGTTTCATAATCGGCTTCATAGACGGGTTTTGGAAATACTGTAAGGGCTACGAGAAATCAGTTGTCTTGAACAAGGAAGAAAGGTTGAAGAAATGGAATAGGAAAAAATAAACTTGACCTTACCGATGTTAACATGTCCCAAGAGACAAAGAAGATGGAGATTTCTAAAAGAAGCAGCCAGCCTGTGTTGTGGCAATGGAGTGCAGCGCAGCGGGTTGTGCAGTGCTGGAGGGGAGCAGACACAGGGAGCAGGCTCCCTCCCTCGCTGACCTATTGGCAGGTGAAAGTAAACTGGAAAAATCACGGGCGATCTGCTGGGCAAACAGTTCCTGAGGAGTTCTGAAATGGCCTGGCTTGCCTGACGCTGTGTCATGCAGCGTGCTAGGGAGAGCTGCTCTCTGTGGTAAATGATGGGGGATTTTCTGAGGCTGCACAGGGATGCAGCAGCAAGGTGTTGGAGCAAGAAAACGGGTTTCGTTTTCTTAAGGTATGGCATTGAGCTCTGATTTGTATGGTCCACACTGAAACACAGACCTGATCCTTTCTGATCAAAGTACAGCATATCTAGAATATAAAAGAAGGGCAAAGAGAAGTCATATAGTATTGTACAGTATCTAGGTAGAGAAGCATATCGTTGTTAACAAAATCCAATAAAAAGGTGATTAGTGGTCAGGATGGAAAGCTGTAACATAGCAGTGAGCAAGTTGGATAGGTGTAAGAAATGTGATTTATCTGTCTGCGAAGGATAATAAAGTAGTCATTCTCTACTTAATAATAGTTTTATAGCCATAGTTAAAACCAGCCTGGAGAGTGTCTAATGTGCAATGCCCAGGGGGACAGCAAACATAAAAGGGTTGATGTCACAGCTTGGTTGATGTCACAGCTCTGCATCTTGTGTTCCTCTCTGAACTATCCTGATCAGCACTAAGAACATCATTAAACTGCAAGTGCTTTTTTGTGCTTAGAAGTCCTATTTTGTCTAACTTCTTACAGTACAGAGTAATTTTAAAGAATAGGAGAAATACTACATAGTCTGTAGGATAAATATAGAAAATAATTTCAAGAAGTCAGTTTAATAGTCTTCTGTCCTTTTCCGCCATTAAGATTGTCTGCATAAAACGCACTCTTTCTCGGCCTTTTGACAAGTACTCAGGAGGTTTGTGCATCAGTTGTTTGGGTAGGATCGGTCTGATTTCAACTCATTATAATCACCTCAATGCTTGTTCTATAGATTTTCATTCCTGTGTAACCTAGTAAGGTTATAAAGTATATTTTTAAATAAAGTCAGACATGATTTTGCTGAAACAGTTAGGGTTCCGCGCTTTTGACTGGTGCATTTGCGATTTGAGGAACTCGGATACAAACAACTGGGAGAGTATTGCCAAATTCTCTATAATATTGCAAGCAGCATGCGGAACCGACTCCTTTCACTTTTACACTTCTGCTCGATAATAAAAATAAAATACAATTCCTGACTGAAAATAAGTATGTTAATTTTGCTTCATCAGTTGCAAAGTGAGTAATTATTGAACAAAATGGCTATACATTTTTTCCATGAAAATGCTGGTGTCATCAGCCACACTAGAATAAGCACAAAACATTTCTGTGGTAATTAGTAGAGCCTGTCAGGGTTTCTGGAAGTCAAAAGAGTTCACAACTTGACCCACATGTCTTAATAACTTTAATCAAAGCTTTTATTATCAATTTCAGCACTGATAGGTAACTGCATGGATGGTAAAATTTAAGCTGCTCATATGCTAGTAGAACTTGATCATTCATCTACCATGTGTTTGCAGAAGAGGAATATGATCTTGATTAGAAGCAAGTCTGTATGCAAACAGACAAATGTAATCCCTTCACTATAATTGCACTAATCTGCTAGGATAATTTTGTTTTTAAAATATAATTTACTGACACTTCATAAAAAAAATGAAAGTACAACCAACTTTGAAATATGATTTTTTTTTTTTTAATCTTCATTATTCAGTTATGCCTTGAATTACAAATTGGCTGTGCATGAATTCTAATCGTGCCTGGTATCTGGTATCCAGTTATTCTGCAGATAGCATAAGCAGCTGCAGAATTTAATGTAGTCTCTTAAAAGCTGCAGAAATACTAATCTCTGAACAGCCTATCTAGACGATATTTCTAAGCCATAGTCAGCTGAGAATTTTAAATTAAGCAGGATATTCAGTGTGATACTTTATTTAGCTTTACCTAGGTTATAAATCTCACCATAAAACTGTCATTCATTTACTGCTCCTAAAGAGTACATAATAATTTTCTCTAGGATTTGTTAAGTATTTTTTTGCCTTATATGTTCGCAATATTATAATAGTGTTAGAAATGTGATAGGGAAAAGAGAAGAAATATTGCTTCCAAGGTGGTAAACTATGTCTTAAAACTGTAGGCTTTGGATCACTGATTCTTAGCATGGTAATAAAATACCTGAACAGATGCTATCTCTGTCCGAGGTGGCTGGACTTTTTCTTTTTTAGGGACTTTAACTATTCTGATCATAAACTCATGAGACCGAGATACATAACGGTGGGGCACTGGAGGAGGCTTGGAGCAGGGAAATTTGGCGTTAGGGGGCTTACAGCACTAGTTTGGTAAAATAATATTATCTTAGGACTATGCAGTTTTGCTTATTATTTCTCTGTTGAAATTTTCTTCAGTGTTTTCTTCAGCATACGAAATGCAATGTATTTGTTTAATTTAAAACAATGTTTGCTCATTTATACCTCTAGCTATAGCTGAATATAGATCTGTGTGTATGTTTTTAATTTAGATAAAAAAACACTATGTGACAGTGGATGCCATTGTATTCTAGAAATTTCAGGTGACTGCATGGAATCTGTTAGGTAATGACTTTTTGTGTCATGTCCAAGCTGAAAATTGACCGACAGGACAAACACATAGTGAATTTTTCCCCATCGTTTTTTGTAAATCAGTTTTATATTCTAAACAATATCAGGTCGAGCAGGTTATAAAGCCAGACTTCTTTTGCTTCATGCACATGGACTTTTCTCTTAGACCTTTGTATCATCTTGTCCATGTGCTGTGCTCTTCCTCAATGAAATTGTTTGGAGAGTTAGATGCATACGTTTGGGCCTGTGCAATGAACTGAACCATCTGGTCCTTCCTGCCTTTTTTTGCCTTATAGTAAATCATTCTAATGTAGCTCTTGTAATGGACTTCGAGTAAACCATTGCTAATTTTTGTTAATAAAATAGAAATACTCACTTTGGGATGGATTTGTATAAAAATAATGCTGTTTAAAGTGAAGCGTTCGGAGACAACTATTTTTTTTCCTGGCCTTTGATGTGTGAATGAATTGCAGAAGAACAAATTGTAAAGTTACTCTGAAAGCACCGTAGAACACAGCAAAACTAATGAAAAGAGTAAATATAACATTTTTTTCTGGAAAATAACTTTTAACATCATAGCTCTCAAACTTAAATTTGTTACAGTAAGTAAAGATTTCTTGTCTAATGAATATTGTGTTAGAAAAAACATTTGTGTCTATCTTTTAATTATTGCTTATCACTACATGTTTCATGTGTCCTTGAAGGTATGTGCATGCCTGCTTTGGGACTAAACCTATTTTCATGAAATTAAATGGCCTGTGCTGACTTCTGTTGAAATCAATGGTGTGGAGAATGAATTCACCCCATTACAGAACCTGGTCTTTAGTGGGAAGAGAACTGGGCCATTTATTTACATTCACTTGTGTTTCTTCCTCCATTTGGATGCAATAAACCTGAATATAGTCCTCTTGAGTGCTATCCGTTTGAATAGCTTTACTTTTTTTGTCTGGAAAAACAGGGTAACTTCTCCAAACAGTTTTCAAGGGATAGATTGAAATAATTAATGCACATCTAATGGCTAATTTGGTGGGATAACACTTTGCTTAATGGGATTAATTCCATGCTTGCATATACAAGAAACTCCCAGAGGCACAAATGAGGCTATTGCAAAGCACCTTGGAGTAGCATTTGTCCCTTGTACCTTCCCTCTTTCCCTCTATCATATAAGGAATACACACTAAGTCCAGGTGTGAGTGAATTATGGATTAATCAAAGCTAATCTCAAAAAAGCATTTGTATTAAGGGAGAACAGTGTTTTGTTTTATACAAGCCCGTGCGTTATCTGGGCAGCCCAGCTTTATGTTACATATTTTAAGTAGTACAATAAACAGTTCTGTGGCAAGAAGAAATTTTAATGGATAGAAGTATAAGAAGGATTTTCATAGACAGTACATAGCAAAAGTAAATGTAATGCTAAGGATCCTTTTCACATTTAGAAGAAAATTTATTTCCTGTGGGCATTTGATCATTTGGCAATCTTTCACCCCATCCAACAGTTCTGTAACGGCACTTTCCAACTCTGTGCTTCAAATAAAGCTTACCTAAGCTCCGAGTGTTATGAAAAATGGAGCTCGTATATATTTCCTTTGCATTCTAACTCCGTCTCGGCTGCACATAGAAAGTAAACAAACACAGTTTCCAGGCAGTCTTTTTATCTGTCTGCACATCTTGGAGGCTTCCCGATAAAGCCTTTTGTGGGGAGAGAGAGGGTGTTTAAAGTAAGTATAATTCGAAAATTCTTATCCATTTTAGAAGCAGCATTAAAGACCTTAAAAGAAACGTGTTTTATGAGATTGACAAGCAATTAGATCATTGTACTGATTGTGCAATGCATAATTCTACACTTAGAAAATTAGTTGGAGTGAGAAAAATCGGAGTGAACATAATATCCCATCTTAAGTGGCTGTTTCAGGTATTTGCTCTAAAACTCTAAGGTACAAACAGAATTGTTCTGTAAACTATATCTGGTAAGTGGCTGAGAGCTGCTTGTCTCCTTGTATTTATTCCTTGCATCTTCATGTAATCTAAATGCTCTAGAAATAGCTATGACTTCCCTCCAGGAAAACAAAACAAATCAAAATCCAGTCATAAACAGCAAGGTGGGATTTCTGTGTGCAGTGTTTCTGGAAAAATCTTTTCCTAAAAATCCCGAAGAAAAACCAATAGGGTAAATTCAGTGCTGTAGATGAAATTAGTTTAGATCGCTGATGATAGCTCACCATTCCAGGTTCCTTATACTGATTTACATGACCTAGACAGAGCTTTTCAGCAAAGGGCCCCTCTGTTTCTACATGCTTTACAAAGTAGGATGTACGCATACTAAACTTCACAAATAAGCATTGGTGGCTTATAGCACTATACACGTTCTTATCGGCCTTGTTTCCTAATGAGATCAACCTTATGCAGTCACTGTCTTTATCAGTTGGCCCGTTTCCACCAAATTTAACAGAGGGGTTAAGGTGTCATTAGGCAATTAAATTTATCCAGGTTTCATGAAGACTGACGGCTGGATGGAGGGAGGAACTCAAGGCAGTGCCTGTGTGGCAGCGGCACAAGCTCAGCAGGGACCTGTTTAGGCTGCCGTTGGCCGGCTGATGGACCTCCACAGCAAATACCACCACTGGGCAAGGCTGGAGTTGTGTGACCTGCAGGGACGTGAGGGTGAGAGAAGGTTTAAGGCGTGTTTGGAGATGCTGGAATTTTTTTTTTATAGTGTAGGAACAAAAATAGAGGGAGAAGAGGAAGCAGAGATTTGCATCTGGGCATATAAAATGAATACAAATTAGTATGACGAGTGATTTCAACAGGCTTTTTTTCCCCGTTTGTGCTGACTTTATGTGTCTAATTCAACTTGTTCTTGGTTTAATGCAAATACAGATCAACCTCTGAAATCCCATCTCTATCATCATATGTGCCTGATGGTATAAAAAGAATAGATCCTGCAGCGTTCATTTTGGTGGACTGGTGTCTAACTCTAGTACTTACTCTGGTGGATTGACTGTTACTGTAGAATATTGCCATTTTTTTTCCTTTACAAAAAACGTGCAAAAATCTCAGCGTGTTAATGTTCAAATACTTTCTTCTTCTGCCCCTCTGAGACCAGCACGTTCAAGAAATCTCAGGGTCTTTAGTGCATTCCTGTCATCGTCCCATCCTTTTTTCAGCATGCAGAACATGAGCCGGTCACTTCGTCATTAAATGCTTGCAGGAATCGATGGAGATTTCCTGGATAAGAGGGAGTGTAGAATTTGGCCTGTGTTTTTCAGACAGGCTGACCCAGAGCATTGCTATGGGTCACTAAAGCTTTGTGCAACATTGTCTGTAATTATCACTAGCAAGCGAACTCTGAAGTTGAGCCTCTTTTGAAAAATGATTTTATGTTATTAATAGGTCTACGATGTAAGCTTAAATACAGAGTGGTTACCTGGACTGTCAACAACATAGAACACTGAAAAATTTAAAACTGCAAAAAATAAATGCTTTTCCAGAAAGCCTACAATGCTAAGGATTTTCTCCTTTACAAAAAATGCAATTTTAATACCCATATTATACATCAACAACAGAAATTATTTATTTTTTTCCTATTGCTGCAGCATTATATTCTCAAATTTGGCGTCCTTACTAATTTTAGATAGCTTTGCTTGGAAACTGTCATATTCCCTTTCAGCACAGTGGTTGTTATGACCAATGAACAATTGGAAAAAATACTGTTAATACAATAGACATTAACTACCAGAATAGATATCAGGCATGACTGGAGACTTTACTTAATATTTATAAAAGCAGTTTGATGGCCAACAGATACTTCTGTTAACACTTCTCATTTGTTAGTAGTGATGTAGAGATATATTTTAATGTATGTATTGAATACTGGAAATAACTCGATAAATTTTAATACTACTTGCATACACTGTAGTTATGGGTGAAGCATAATTGTTTACTTTCATCTCAGTCACAAACACTGACATAGGACGGTTTGAACTCTTACTGTAAATATACAGGAAATTTTCCTTCTGGTGAGAGCTTGGGGTCCTTTTTCTTTCCTTGTGCTTTTTCCACAAGTCTGTCTCTCCATAGAGAAGCAATTAAGAAGGTACTAACTCCTAGCATCTGAGATTTTGAGAGCATTTCAATATTTTTGACAGTTAAAACATTACTTTCTCTATTCTTATCTTATGGGTGCTAAAATAAAGGTATTCCGTAAAGTCATTAATGATAAGGAAATCCTTTCCTCCTATTTCCCCCACCCCCCACAAGAATGCCTTGCTTTTTAACAGTCCTTAATTCAGTCAAAATCTATATACAGGCTCTTCACACCTGCTGTTTCCTACCTATGTATGAGAAGGTATGTCTCAAAATACAGCCCTTTTTTTTTTTCCTTATCTTGTAATGCGATCTAAGATAAGGTTTTCTAAAAGTGGGTGTAGTCCCTCAGGTGGCTTGTAATAAAGTGTAGTGATGGAGGCGTACCAGCCACAGTTATGTACTTGACAGAGGAACACAGGCCTCAGCAGCGAGGTGCTAACGGGGACATAAACCCATGCCCCTGCGCCCCACTCGCAGATCCATGACTAATGCCCTTTCTCTTTAGCAGTGTTTTACTTTTTGCCATAAAATTTCAGTTGTATAGTTGCTACATGCTATGAAAATGTAAACGCCCCCAAATTAGAGGAAGAACACTTCAGAGGCAGAAGAAGCAATTCCTTCTTTTCTCAAGGGGAATTAGTGAGGGTCCGTGGAATTAGGGTTTGTTCCGAGACCCTTTGCTGAAGGGCTCCGTCGAGGACCCAGGCAAGGTTGGTTGTGATATTTTGCGACAGCTCGTCTGTTGGCTCTTTTTTATGAGGCCTGTGAAATGCTTCATGTTCAGAGTGTTGTCTTCAGAGTGGAATATTCCCCAATGGTAGTAGTAGTATTGCTAAGCTTTGGTGAGCAATGCTGCGAAAAGAATATGCAGGGAATTAATATTAAACCAAATCCTTACTCAACCTTTCTCTTTACTCAGTACGTAACTGCCGTTGCATGGATTTTTGTCTGTGCATCTCCTAGCAGAGGCAGGACATGACACGCACGGCTCTCCATGAAGTGGGTCGGTAGCAGAGGGCTGAAGGCCTGCTCTGAAACCTCTCCCCCCCAATGTGTGTAGCTACTACAACGTATGGAGCCTCGGCCGTTGGGGCCGGTATAACCTTCTTCCTGCCTGATAACCTGAGGCCGCCACTGCCTCTGTAAGATGATTTAACTGTTTCTCTGCTTGACACCAAGCTTCACTAGTAATTTCTTCACTCTCAGAAGCTTTCTTGCAAGTGGAGTCTGTACAGGGACTGCAATGAAAACATCCTGAGACTTTGCAAGTCTTAAAACAGTCTGCTCCCAGTTGTCCTGCTGGATAAGCTAAAGTAAATCTTGTAACCTTTCTGTGGCTTTGCATATGTCTACCTTCCTTATGATTCAGTCATGATATTTATCTGCTGAAAAACATTATATGAGGAATGTATTGAAAGCCTTGGGTGACAGCCACCTGGGTTTTGAAAAATGTTGCTACAGGCTTAACCTAAAAAAGTGGATGGCTTTCATTATTGGGGGTTTGGTGCCATTCCTGACACCGGCTCTTTTGGCACGGGTTACATCTGGTGCTGTCAGTGAGCTTAGGTGGAAAGGAAAACTGGTTTCATCCCAGTAGGATTAGCTGTGCTTGAGCGTATGGTCACGGCTCCTGTAATTGTCGCAGCTTTGGTCTGTGTTGGCTGCAACGCAAGGAATTGCTCATGGGCTGACTTACGTCTGTAAATAGGCTTGTAGCTGCAGTTCTCCCTCCAGCACCTCCACCCTGAGCTCGCATCATTGTGATGGAAAAGTTTCCTACTTTTCGTCTCTGCTTGCAGCTGATCAAGAGAGTAGCAATTGAGCTAAGTCTGAGACAAAACAGCCCTGTTAAGTCTCTTGTTGGGCTTGTGCACCTCTGCACTTAGTTTGACACGAGCCGTGAAATCAGAGTAATCCCTCCCTGCACTAACTCTGAGACAAGAAGAAAACACACTGATACGGCTGTGCTTGCTGTCTGACTCTGAATAGTTTGTGTGCAGATATGTCTATTACTTTATTATCCAGCTAGTAGAAAGCCATTTCTCACCAACAGTGATAGCCAGCATAAGCTTAATGACTTTCGGAAGTCTGAAGCTAGGATAAAAGGGAGTGGGGGGCGCCTTATAAATCTCCCAGTTGGGAACCGTTCTTCATGTTATCAGTATATTTGATTACTGCCATCGGCAGTGAGCTAGCTGCAAGCTGTTTAACATAACCATACTTCCACTGCTTTTTGTAAAGTCTAACTTAAAAGTGCTAATTTAAAGTGCGAGGGAAACGTCTGCCACGTCTGTGAGGTGCTCACTGAACAGAGAAACACATCTGATTGCGATCAACAGCATCTTATGTCTGACTTAGTGTCTCTTTCTTCAGCCTTGCGGCATGTAGTCTCTTTGGGATTCCCGGTGAGCCGAGCTGTGTAGACTGAATTCTTTTAAGCATTCCTCCATCATGTGCATTGGGTTGTAGAAGCTAAACCTGAAAAGGCCACCTAATAGTAAATCAGTCTGGGGTGAATTGCCGTTGTGGGATGCACAGACAGAATTGGTTGGGGAAGAGAAGGGGTACGTGACCTAGAAACATCCATTTGAGTAAGTCTTGCCTCTTGGGACACTTAACACCAGACTGGATTAGAAAATTGAAAATTTACAGCGGGGAACATCTTTTGCATTAACTAGATTAAACTTCTGCTATCCCTGATGAAGATGGGTCTAGTAAAAGCATGTGTCTAATCTAAAACCCCTGCAAAAGCTGAAAGAGCTGCAGGGCTTGCCTCTGTCACCTGAGCTTGTCGGATATCCATGTTCTGCAATCGCCCTACGCATGCTTTGCTGTCTCTAGGAGGCAACATCAGGTTTGCTTCAGGAAAGCCCTTTGCACCAAGTTCTTGCAAAACTGAGAAGTGAAAGCAGTTGCTTTTTCTGAGAATGACTGACTGTTTTGATGAAGCGAGGAGTCCCCTTCCAGAGATGAGCAAGGCACTCCCCTCCTCTCTATTTCTGACGAGACTCTGGAAGGGTTTGGAGGGCGAAAGATTGCCTTATTTAATTATATGTTCAAAGTTAATCTTCTTCACCTTCAGACTGGAAAGGTAGGCCATTTATTGTTGTTTTCTACACGCACCGGTTTCTCTTTCCACAAATCGGACAGCTGTTGGAGATCTTCCTGTCTTGCTCCTGTTACAGTGCCCTGGACTTTTTATTAGTCTTTATTCCATGATGTGCTAGAAAATGTTTGGCCCTTTGTGGCATTAGAACCTTTTCCTTCTTTTGAATCTATTTCTTCCCAAATAAATCAGAAGGAAACTTACATTATTTGAACTTTGTGATAGTGCCTCCCTGAAAGGAAAGGGATCCTAGAAGGCGTATGAAGGGCTCACGAGGATTCTAAAGCACTTTAACTTGACCTCCTATTTCCATAGTGCTAACATTCTTTGGCATAAAAAAATGGAAGCTAATGACTTGAAATACTTTCCTTTTTTAAATGTAATTATTCTGGCTGCCTAACATCTAGTATTGTAACCTGAATCCTGATCATATCAGCAGTTTGCTCCTTGGCCTTAAAGCTGAGCATAGGCACGAGGTGTGCTTTTGGCCATGTTGTGTTTCATAAATATGTGATGGTGTATTGATGACAAATACAAGAGTCTTCCTCAGCGCTAAAGGAACTGGTGATGAGGAAAAAAAACCACACAGTAATGTAAACAGCTTTTAACTTTTTTGCCAAGGCAAGTGGCTCATATGAAAAGACAAACCTGGAATTTTTTTCAGGCAGCAAGCTTGATGGCATTTTGCTGCGGTGGGGTTATTGTATCTTCCTGTGTTAAGAGCCTGCTGGCTTTCCTTGGGTGTCTTGGTTTTGCAGATATGGTAGTGGGGAAGTTTTATGTTGAAAGTGTTACTTGGCCTTGTAATCTTAATATAATTTAATGATTAACAGGACTATCTTTAGTCTCTGCATAAAGGGAGAAGCCTCTTGACTTCACATACTTGGTTTGATGCAAGGGATACCTTTCACTTCACTCATTTCCGTTAACTGGCTACCATGCACATCAAACCTGTTAATACACCATGCCTGGTGTAATCCAGGCCTTTTCTTCCCTCAGTTGTTTTTGCTCAGATTTTTCCATCGATATGCCCGAACAATGGCATGGAGGAGCCTCTTCCTTCTGCGAGGGAAGGAGGATTTGGCCTCTGCTTCTTCAGTCTTGGAGTATTCCAGGTTTGTTTATTATTTATATCTATGAGTAAAACCCATAGAAACATATAAATATAAATAAATAAAACCCAGGATAGATATGTTCTTTATGAACAGGATTATCTTTAGTAATTTTAGGTGTCTAACTTTTAGGCATTTACTCTGGGCCGTCTCTTCAGATGCAAGCCTGTATACACTTGAAGTGAAGCACCGTGGGGGGTGCTCGTTTCTCTTCCTTTTCTGCCCCGAGCCCAGGCAGCTCTCTTGGGTTCAGCATCTTGCTTTCAGACAAGCAGCAGCGAGGCAAGATCCATCACGCCCGGCCTCTCTCTGCGTTCGACCTCCGTAGAGAAAATCTGGTGGGCGCCTGATGTGCGGCGTGGCGGCGGTGGCAGCCGCAGCTGTGAAAGTCTGTCCCCCGGGGGGGTCTGGAAACACAAACCTGCAGCAGGAGGTTTTTGGAAGATAAGGGGTAGAAGAGAGGTGAATTGCATGCAGCAACTGTGAGTTCCTCAGATCACTGCTGGTGGAGGACGGTGGCGTCTGAGAAATGCTGCCTGCTTCATCCTGGCGCGTAGCTGTGGCAGCTCTCGGTTGCTGGGAGAAGGCACTACAGTTTCTGCCTTTAAACACCTTCGTATGTAACTGCAGTTGCATCAATCTATCTCTTGTGCTGGGATTGGTTTTCATGGGCTTCACTGAGAAACTCAGTTTTAGGGAAGATAAAACTCTTCATTTATAACCATGTTACTGAATTTTGGTAACCCCTAAAAATAAAACTCTTAAATGTTTTGAGGGCCATGGGAGAGAGAAAATTTTATGGTGCACAGATTTGATCTGAATTTACAAGTAGTTCCGTTTTTACGGTCTGTATTTCTTAAACTATTACCAGGAACCATGGTCTAACTCAATCCGGATGCACACTAAAAATGTCGGAGGGGGAAAATCCTATTTAAAAAAAATGCGCTGGCATGTTTCAAGGGTCTGGGCCATGTTTCAGTGGTTCGCTTCAGCAGATCCCCGTTGGAACTGGCTGCATTGAGCCAGCAGTGGGGGCCAGCCCTGTGGACCAGGCCCCGGGCAGCCTTGGGGTGCAGCATCCGCCGATCGTGCCATGTTTTGGAGCGGGGCGGATGTGTCTCGACGTGGGTTTTGGGATTCCCCCGCTGTCTCCAAGCCTGGAGCAGGGGAGCAGCCGGCGAGGCACGCAGGCAGCGGGTGGGCAGGTGGCTGGAGATAAACCCGTGGCCACATGCAGGAAAGCTGGTGCTGGGCCTGAGCCAGGGGGTTGAAACTGCTCTCCGAAACCACACGGCGCAGGGCGGGCTGCCGTGCAGCGCTCTCGAGGCGGGTGCCCGCAGCGTGGCCTCCCTTGCCGGCCCCCGGGCTTCCTCTCTTTCGGCTACCGGGGTTGCTGTCTTCTGTGGCTAAAGGGTTTTTTCTCACTCGCTTGTCACCAGCAGTTGGTGTGGATTACTTTTTTTTCCTCCCTCCCCTCCTTTAAAGAGTAAAAGGCCGCAGGGGGTTGTTGGGGGGGCGCTGGCAGTGCTGCTCCGGGGGCGTGAGTGGGGAGCAGGCCGGGGTCCGGGCGTGTGTGTGCACGGACCTGCAGCGGCACGAGAGAGTGCCCGGGCATAGAGGAGGGCAAGGCTGCCTCGCCGGGTGGGAGGAGGGAAGAAGAGGGGAACAAAAGTGCAGGCTTTGGAAGAAAGAGGTGCTGGGAAGAAACTTCTCAGCGGCAGAAGCGCAGCTTGGGAAAGAGTCCCAAATGTGGTGGCAGGCACCTGGGGTTTGGGATTGAGAAGAGCTGGCAACCTTGTCACGAAAAGCAGCAGTGCCCCCCTTACTGACTCTGTCTCCTTTCCTGCCACCTCGTCTGCTATGGCTCTGCCAGCCCTTACTCAGCCTGTGTCAGCTCCTTGTACAGAGCTTTCCGTAGCTTCTCCTGTACAAACTCCTAAAAAAAATAGTAATTACCTAATGGTGTAAGTTGCATAGTTTGTTTCTGGTTTTCCTTGACATCCCGGTGGTCTATGAGTAAATGTCATCCCCGCTGTGCAATGGTAGATCTAACTGTGCAGCTACTTGCATAGGAGCACATGGTGAGCAAGAGTAAGTGCAAACTTTCTGATTGTTATTCCTTCAGATCTTGCTTCCCTCCCGAGCAAGAGCACCACTTTGACCTCTTCCTTAAGCCCTTGTGTATTTGTGTACCTAGATGTCGACTTGTGACTCAACTCCGTTTTGATGCCTGGAGAGAGAGATGCTGTTTGAGCCACGTTTAAGCAGTAAGCTTGACATCATTTACAATGCAACGTAAACTGTATTCCCCGCCAGGCTGTGACTTGACATTAGCTGTGCCGCATGCCTGTACTTAGACATCTTGCTTTAAAACCCTGCTGTATTTTACTGGACTGCTGAAATTTGGACTGGTAAAACACTGGTATATGAATATTGAAAAGATGCTGTGCAACTCACAGTAGGCACTGGGTAACCTGTAAGGTTAACAGAGTGGGAATTACCAGTGAAATGTTTATTATTTGTGCTTTGCTCTGCAGGAGGCAGCAGAGCGTGACTGCTCCCTCAAGCCTGGCAGGCTTGCCTCTGCCCAGCTCCCATCATCAGCCCATCCACTGCAGCGGTGTGGCCTCAGCCCCCCAAACCACAGCTCAGGGCTGATGAGGGGCAGAGAGTACATTTTAGTGGTGCTTAAGGGACTGGCCTTCTGTTTGTGCATGTTGTGCAAATATTGAAGAGGTAGTAACCCCTCCTCTGGCGATTTAAAAACCTAATCTGATCCTTTTCACAATCATCCATCATGAATGGATGCTAGCTGTTTTGACTGCTACTTGTTCATTATGCTTCATATCTCTTTGACCTTTGTTTCAATAGGCTTTGTATCTTTTGTCGTCTTCTTTCTCTCGCTTTCCAATCCGGAAAGCTGTTGCAAAGGTTATTATTTAGGAAGTGCTTTGTACCTTTTTTTTTTAAAGAATACAGAAATCAAACGTATTAAGGAAGGAAAAGACATGAACTAATTAATTTTCTTGGTTTGTTTCTAAACGTTGGACTTGATCGTTGTCTCAGTACATAGTTTTCCAGGAACCATCACAGCCAGACTGTGTCTAGCAGAATTTCCCTCATTGAACAGCTTTAACCCATTACCTGGGGTGCCGGAGGAGGCCAGGCTGCCCCAGAGAAGCACCCTGTAGGCACTTGGGCAGCTCCGCAGAGTCAGCCAAGGTTGACCACGGCTGACACAGAGTTACGGTTAAGTCCCCTGCATTCTTGACTTCTCCTCCACAGTCCTCCATGTCTCCTGCTCGAGCTCCTCCTGGTCTGGGGAGTTTATTAGTGCTGGAGAAATACTGGGCTTGAGGTGACAGTGTGAACATGCCCTGCTTTGCTACAGGAAGAGGGGAGTCAGGGCCAGGATCCCCAAAGCCCCCTTCAGCAGCAACTCAGATGCCCCCGGCTGCCTGGCTCTGGCTGGCTCTGTGCTGGGCTGTTCGCCTTCCTTACATTGTATTTCTGATCTGGGCGCAGCGCTGGGAAACCCTGAGCTGCTTCTGGACACATCCAGCTCGAGGCCAGGGTACGCTGGGGCAGACTGCTGCACTGCGCGAAAGCAGCTGAATTACTGCTGGAAACAAATTGCCTCTGGATGCTGTACAGCTGTATTCCCCGACGCTGCATTTTAGCTACCAAGTCTAATGCGATTCAAGCTGGTTTTGTGTTGAACCAACTCTGGCGTAAAACATTGTCCTGTGGCTGTTTAGAAGAAAAACTCTAGGAAGCTAATCTCAGCTTGTTTGTTGGTTTAATAGACAATGTTGGGCAAATAACTTAATCTCTCTGTCTCCGTTTACCCCATGTATATGAGGCTTTATAATCCTGAAAAAACTGTGGTGAAAGAATATTGTTTATAAAGTGCTTTGAACCTTATTTTTAAAATAATAGAAGTAGGAGGGGAAGAAGTAAAACCATCTAGGATCTTAATTTATTTTCATGCATTTGTTTCTAACCACATGATTTAAAAAAATGAATGCAAACTCCTAGTTCAGACAAGCAAACAAATCTCCTGTTTGGAAATTTTTTTTTTTTTCTGGCTGTGTTAGGCTCTCAGTGGGAACAGTGATTGTACCTTCATCTGCTTGAGAATTTACAATTACGTTACCAAGTATCCAGGCACGGCTTGTCAGGCACGCTTTATACAAATTGCACACTTCAGCAGTGCGACAGGCCATCATCAGTAACTTTATTTCTGCGAAGGAGACTTCCTCATGGTGGTGTGTACTGCCTGGATGTCATCTGCAAGTTTCTTCTAATGAAATTGTCAGCATGGCCTGATGGGCCGGGGAGAAACCCCAGCACGCAGGATGGTCCCGCTCTCAGCACTGGAGTAAGTCAGCACCTTGAAGCTCTGCAGTGAGTGGTTCAACTACCCTCCATCACATGTGGTTAATAAGAACTGCCATATTTTGTTCACCTTAGGAAGGAGATGAATCATACCAATTCTTTTCAATTTATTTTCATTGAAGGGCTTCGCAGGCTCTTGATCATTCTTGTCTTTCTCTTTTGAAGTCCCTCCAATTCTTTGTACAAAGCACATCTCAGGTTCATTTTTAAGTAAGTGATTTATTTTAATAACTGTGCAATACAGCTTTTCCTTTGGGTATGGACCTGGAGTTGTATATTGGATCTCATCAGGCTTCTTGACCTGAATTGCTTTGATTTTTTTTTTAGCTACATTTGTGAGCTTACTATATGTTTATGAACGGATACAGGGGCAGTTTCATCAGTTTTAGCTGCTGAAAACCAACAATATTACTGTGCCCTGCTTGATGCGGTCACAGTATAAACATATGCAATGTTGATTAGGAAACGAACATCAACATCTTCTGAGTAACAATTTTATTGAGCTCTCAATTAGGGTAGTAGTAGATTTTTCTCCCTCAGAAAAGTTTTAACACTTCTTTTAAAAACAAATAAAAAATAAAAATCACCTGGGGCGATCCATCCAACAAGAGGCAGCCAGCTGAGGTTGCTGTGCAGGGAATTCATGTTTAAAACCTTCCTCTCAAACCGAAAGCACATCAGGGTGTCTCATGGGTATCTCATCTCATAGATGTGTCCTGACTCTGGAGTTAAAAGTCTGTCTCTCCTGCCCATAGTTCCTTTCTCATGATTAGTGGTCTCCAGCATCCCCAAATGGGGAGTCCAAGAGAACTGTCACAGACAAGACACTGCAGCTTTATGGTTACAATATATAACTTGGGATACGGGAGATGCATCTTCAAATTCCTCTTCTGAACAAAGTAGAATAGTGGTTTCAGCCTGGATCTCCAGCCAACTGTGGTGGTGTCAACCTTTCTTTACATTTAACACAAAATTTTGTCCTGAGAAGCCCTTCCCTAAAATTTTGTCCAAATGGGTGTATTTTCTCACACACATACAAGTTTTAGCTGATGAAGGAATCCCTAACCAGCCCAGTAATTAATTCCTGCAGGAGATGCTGCTGGGCTTTCCTAGAAAACAAATGCTCTGTGTGAGGCTTTCTTGCAGTAACTGCGGTGTTAGCGATCCTTGGTTACCTCCATGCAGATCCTGTGCTCGCTCCCTGGCCCGCGCCTGCGAGCTGCGGGGAGCAGAGCCCGGACTCTGTGGGTGGAAACTCTAGGTAAAATGTCCTGTATTGGTGGAGGGAGGTTGCAAACTTTTCCATCCTTGGAGATACTCTAACTCAGCTGGCTGAGGGCCTGGACAGCCTGGTCTAACTGATCCTGTTTAGAGAGAGGATTGGACCTGCAGTAGTCCCTTCCAACCTAATTAATCCTACGATTCTTATTCAGATTTCCATCGTCTCCTTTGCAAATGGACAGACTTGCCCTCATACTGGCTATTTCTTCATGAAGCGCCATGCAGCACTGCCACATTTATGCCGTCAAGCACGCAGTGATACAAATGGCCTTGTTTGTTGATGTATCTGGTGTTTCTGTACAGATGCTGTACCAATTCTTGGACTGACAGACCCAAGACTCTGCTACTTACTGGATGGATTCCTCTTCATTTACGCAGTCATCATGACAGCCCTTTTTGTGAAAGCAAAGGTCAGTCTATCCAAATACTGATGCATTTGGCTTTGGTGGTGTAAACAAGTTGGGCTTAGCTGGAAAGTGGGGGTGGAGAGGAAGCATGTCTCTTAGAATAAGACTTTTTTATTTTTTTATTCTCTCTTTTTTGTTTTTTTATTTTTTACTTTCCTCCTTTTCTGGTGCCAACCTGAGCAATCTGGGGGAGTTCCTTCTGAGGGCTCATGAATGGAGGGAAAGAGAGTATATGAGAGTGTTGTGGTTTAACCCCAGCCAGCAAATCAACCCCACGCAGCCGCTCGCACCCCCTCCCCCGCCCCCCGCCTCCGGTGGGATGGGGGAGAGAACCGGGAGGGCACAAGTAGGAAAACTCCCGGGTTGAGATAAAAACAGTTTAATAATTGAAATAAAACGAAGTAGAACAGTAATAATAACAATGAGAACAACAACAATAACAGAATGTACAAAGCAGATGATGCACAGTGCAACTGCTCACCGACCGCGTGTCACGAACGGGGGCGAGCCTCCCCCCCCCCACCTGGTTTTTATACTGAGCATGATGTCACATGGTATAGAATACCCCATTGGCCAGCTGGGTCCACCACCCCGGCTGTGCTCCCCCTCCCCGGTGCAAGCACCACGCACCACGAAGCAACAGCCAAAAAAGCATCAATGGGCCATCCACGCTCCTTTCACACCAAACCCAAAACACAGCACACCCCCCAGGCTACTGGGAAGAAAGTTAACTCTGTCCCAGCCGGAACCAGGACAGAGAGTATTTTGGTTGCAGTCAGAGATTGTAGCTGGGAAACGCCTGATCAACAGTGATGTGGTTTCTTTTGCTGCTTTGTCACTGGGAAGAGAGGAGGGGATATACAGAAAATTCAGGATAAATGCCAAGCTTGTGAAGGATGTATTAAAACTTCTCGAGAAGTCAGACATCTTTGATAGTATGAGTGTGATGATGCAAGTGATATAATCCCAACAACCACAGGAGAGGAGGCAGGGGGACAGGATGGACACAACTTGATGGGCTGTTGTTATCATCCAGCAGCTGTTCAGCACCTAGGGACACTCTTGGTGGCTGTAGTGCACTTCCACGGAAGAAGGTAACGTAATGTGATGGAGGCATGTCCATTTCCAGACATGTACGTGCTCCGAGAGCTCTGCTAATCATGGGAGAGGAGCTGTCTGCCTCTCCCCGGCACAGGGCACTCCAGCGCAATGGTGCTTTCAGCCAAGCCTAAGCAGGCCGAAAGGTGTCTTGGCTGCTGTCTGCACATCTGAACCAGCCTCCTCCCAGAAGCAAAGGCTTGCTGCGCTTGGGATCTCGGCTTGCTTCTCGCCAGGTCGTGGCCGAGATCAGCAGCAGGAGCCCTGACAGGGTGATGCTGTGCTGCTGCTGGTGCCCACCGGCTCTTCAGTGGGATCATTTCTCAGGACTGCAAAGCCAGTGCTGAACTCAGAGGGAGGGAGGGATGTTTGGAGGAAATGAGCAGAACTCGGTAATGGCAAAGGAGAGACCTTTTGTGTTGCCAGCGTAAATCCTGACTGCAGCTGAAAGCGCTGCTCTGGGACTGGAAGTCTTTTAGAGGCTGCTAAAGGGAGGAGCCCCTGGGGCACGCAGAGCCCCACACTACCTGCCGGCAGGAGCTGTGCACCTCGCCTGGTGTGGGGCAGGAGCGCGCTAGTTAAGGAGCACTCGGCATCCGAGGAGGAGCGTGAACCCAGCACAGGGAGCTGCCGCAGCCGCGGTGCGCTCACCAGCCGCTCCTTCCCCCCCACCCAAAGCGTGTCTTAAGCGTGCTGCTGCGGGGGCAGAAACTTGTGTGGTTTCTCCAGCTGGGGCTCCCTGCAGGGGCAGAGCTGGAGCTGGAAATGGCTCAGAGGCAGCAGCCCTCACCTTTAGGCCTGGGAGCACTCGCTGTCCTCCTGGCATGCCTAGCTGTTTGCTGGTAACACGCATAGCGTTCAGCTGCAGCGAGTAAGCTGCTGCATGAGGAAGGCAGCAGAAGGACGGGGAAAGCCATGCCTGTGGTTAGGCTGGAGTCTCGCAGCCAAAAGCAGCAGAGGCGCTGCAGCTGAAACGCCACCATAAGGCACCATAAAGCTGGTGGGGCGCTTTCCAAGGGACCTCTGTCTTGTCCCAAACTTAGGACTTTTTTATAAATCTTCCAAGCTGTGTCATATCTCTAACCTCACCTCCTGGCTGAAGGAATTGTTTGTGGAGGCTTTTGCTAAGGGCACAGCCTCATCTCTGTTGTGAGCTTTTTATTTATGGACCATATAGACGATGCTCGTGAACATTTAGGCTCCTTTGCAAGGAACATGGGTTAGATGCTTGGTAAATTACTGGCCCCACCAAAGGTTCAGTGGCAATAATAGCACTTTCATGGGGAAAGTGGTGGGGTAGGTAATTTGTAATTACTACAAATATGATTTTAAAAAACAAAGTCAAGTTTATCCTATGCCTGAAAACAAATCCATCTAAAAAGTTGCTTTTAACAAAGATTTTAACGTATGATAATAACTGAGGAAAGTTAAAGCAATTAAAACAGAAAGTTAAAGCAGTTAAAACAGAACGCAGTTTGACGCTGTTTTTTGAAAGGACTGGAACACAAAGTAGCTGTTCTCACTGGCCTAAAACTGCTCTTTTTTCCTGAAAGTTTGGCTCAGCAATTAACTGCTCATAAATACTGTGAGGAACAGAGCCAAAGAGTAGCGACAGAAGCGAAAACCTTTATCTACTCGTTAGTTGCCCCTCATGCCAACTTACCATGGTGGCACCGCAGCGTCGCAAGCCAGGTACGGCTCTGGAGGGGCACGGGGATCCCCCGTGCCCTCTGAAGCTGAGGACAGCCAGGAACTTTGCAGGCAGCACTTTTGCTGGAGGACTGGGGTCTCGGGGGGTGCTTTTGGTTGTTAGCAGCCCCAGATACCCAGTTTTTCTTAACACAGGCTGCAATTATGATTTTATAGCCTGATGGAGCTACTTTCAATAGCATAGGATTATGATATGCACAGAATAGGAACGTAAAAGCAGTGGTGGGGGGGTGGAACACTGATGCTTTGAGTAGCAGCGAACTGGTGTTATGTGCAAGTAAAGTGGCTTGGCTGCTGAGAGCAACCTGGCATGTGGATAAAAGTGCCAGTGCAGCAGTGGCTTCTATTGCCTGTAGCCCCATCGGTGCCGCAGGTTGGCTGCTTATGGGTTGCCCTGTTTCTGATGAGAGTAACTTCTAGGAGAGAGGGAGCGAAAGGACTGAATGGAGCCACTGTCTCTCTGTTCATGGTATGGTCTCTCTTCCAGCTTACCCAGGCCTCTGGACCACAGCTGCAACCAGGCCAGGATGATGTGTATAATGTAAGTAACTACTGGTTTTTGTTTGTTTGTTTTCAAATCTGCTACCCAGACAGACCTTTTTGGGCACTTACAGATACTGAATTCCTGTGGATCAGAAAAACTTGATGACCCAGCTAATGAAAGCGATACACCCACGTGTGTAGCAAGCAGCTGTAAGGAGGAAAAACAAAACCTGGCAAGGGCAGCTTCTGTTGTCACTTGTCTGGCTGGATGCTAGATAGATATATGGGCTGTAGGTTCCTGATTTGATCCACTGAGCTGGAGGTATACCAGGAACCCAGACCGTTTCAGAGGCAGTGCGCGGTGTGCTGCACCATGTAACACGCCTGCGAGAGCTCTGCGTGCCTGATGTGCGCGCGCGTAGGCGCTGGACTGTTATATGTGATGTGCGCACCCCAGCTTCACGCCCAGCCCTCTACGCTTGGCTTGCAGCTCTCGCCGATCGCTGTTCCTCGGGCGACTCACAGGCACGCTGCCACCGGTGTTGCCAGTCTTATTTGATGTGGGCTGGAGAAAGGGCAAATGCCCAGGAATGCTGCGTTGCGGACTTTGGGCTACTGTAGCTCTTGTGTCATCCAGTGTGTGGAGCCTGAGTCGTTGCAGCCCGGCTGTCTCTGTCGCCGAGCTTTCCTGTTGCCCCGCAGCGTGAGACCTGTTGTACCAGATCGTACTAGAGGCGAACCTTGTCCGCTGTGCCCTGATCGTAGCCAGTATCAGATGGCTCTTCAGGCAGTGAAAGAGGACAGAGACAAGATCCTGTCCGTCCTTCCTAGCTAAATTGCTCACTCATGGCAGCATTAAACTCTAGCTATTTTTGCTACGTCTAGTTGTCTTTTAATTTTTTTTTTCTCTTACGCTTTTGACCATAGCCACATCCTGTGATGAGTTCTATTGTTTAACTGTGTAATGTATGAACACTAAAGCATTTTTTTCAGTTTAAGAAGTGTTGCCTGTCACCTTTTCAGTAGTACTCTGTCAGCTGTGTTATTCTGACCTGAAATCTCTCTTTTGCCCTCTTCCAAGGTAATCTGTCCCAGATAAGAAATGTGTTGTGCATAAAATTTCTACAGCCACTTGATGCAAATTTAGATGAGTTGTGCTGCAAGAGAAACCAAGCTCGCGGATCTTCACCCACCAGTAGGAGAGAAAGCATGAAAGTCAGAGTCCCTCCCCATCACGTGCTCTCATTTTCAGCTCATTCCTATTTAAGAAAGGCTCTTGGTGCAACGGCTTGCAGTTTTGTGCTGCACAAACCACTTGTTGTCATTTCCATGGCTTAGTCATAGAAATTTTTGTTGACAGTTGCATTAAGGGGTAAAATAATTTCTGGCTCTGTTATAATACTCATGAAGTTGGACACCAAACTGGGTTCCCTTTCTTTTCCTGTGTTAATGCAAGATCTGTTTTCTCGTGATTATAATGTCCGTCGTGCTTCTTGCTTTCTCATTTCAGAAACTGTCTCGTGGACACAGAGATGAGTATGATGTTCTGGGGGCAAAGCGAGGTGCAGACCCTGAGCTAGGCGGGAGACACCAGGTAACTTCCTCCCACACATGTACCTTTTTTCTTTTTATCTGGTTCCTTCCTTCTCGTGTCTAACCGCTGTTTAGACATGCAGGCATTCATCACGTGTTTGCTAAGCACCGGTGCCTTCCTGGAGAGGGAAGAGCAAAATCTGTGTAGTAACTCAGGCGGCTGGCAGCGTGGCGGGGACAAGAGTAAACCTCCCCCCAGCTTTGATCTTTGCCCCTCGCGCCCCCCCATCACTTTGCTGAGAACTTGCAGCCACCCAGAATAGGAAGTGACACCCAGCCCTGGGGCGGATGTGGAGCAGGCAAGGCAGGAGTGGGTGTTTCACGAGCGCTCGCTGCACGTGATGCCACCAAACAAGTGCCAACACAGTAAAGCAGCAGCCAAAACAAGTGTTTCTGCTGCAGAGCCCAACAGTTTCAAAGGAAAAGGGAGGGGAAACCTTCTGCATCAGCATGTAGGGCTTGCCTGCAGGTGACAGCTGTAGCGACTGAGCAGAGAAGAGCTAAGTCTTATCAATTATTAAAATTAAATTAATTTTCCAGAGAACAAGTTGTCTTAACAGAGCCTTATGGGTGGAGGCAAGATGGGCTGTAATGGGTACGGCACGGCCATAGAGCTGTAGCTGTGCCTTAAAGCAAATGCACAGGCACATACAAGGTGGTGGGGGATGCTGGCAGTGCAACATGTGGGCAACGTTCTTCTTTTGTTTTACAGCAGAGAAGAAAGAACCCTCACGACACCGTCTACACTGTGAGTAGAGAGAGCTGGAGGGAGAGGAGAGGGAGGGACGGCTGGAAATAGGAGTTTCTGTTTTATAGGAGACTCTTCTCCCCTACCCAACTTCAGCTTTGGTTCAAACTTAACAGCTGCTTTCAAAGACTTCTGTTCCCTTCCACCCCCCCTTTTTTGCTAGAAAATGTCTGCTCCCTTCTCCATCATAGGAGAAAAACATTGGCAGATAGGGAAAATAATTTGGATGAAGATACCTGCTGATCCCTTTATGTTAGCCATTAGCGACTAACCAACCTTGGTCCCATGTGACTGATGCTGCAGTATTTTATGTGCTTGTTCTCCAGCCTCTCTGACAAAGGCCAAATACCAGTGCATCTAAGAGTGGCTGCTTAGGAGCCTCTTGATTTAATTGATTAAACTCTGGCTAAATGTGGTGGTCTGTGCTCCAAAGGGTAGATACATGAATGCTAAAGCTCATGTCTTAACTCGGGTCTTTCTGGGTGTTCAGTGCGTGCCGAGAAACGAGCTCGTTTCCAAGACTGGCCTCCATCGTTATTGAATCAGACGCTCTGATCGCAGCTGGCCGTAAGCATTTGGGAACTGCTTCCCTGGATGGAGGAAGGAAGTGCTTCTCTTTCTTAACCTTCATCCTGCAGTCTTAGACTTGCCTTTTCTCTAGGCCTGAGGTGCACGTTCGGGTTTGTCTCCTGAACAAATGCTGCTTAAAGCTTTTCTTTGGAGAGCTTTGATTGTAGCATCAGGCGCCAGTCTAGATAAATGACTTGGTTGAGGGTAGAGTTATATTCGTTTAAGTGTTTGGAGATGAGGTGGTATTGATATGCTAAGCAGATTTGATCATGTATAGCATCTACTTAAATGCCCATGGTCAAGTCCCACCACTGTCCCTTCTTCTCCGGAATATATTGAAGCTTTGAAGGCAAGGCAGCCCCAGAAGCACAGGCTTGGAGTGCAGACACCCAGGGGCTGGCTTGGCTTTTCTAGTAACACGCTGACTCTTGCCCCCTCTCTGCTTGCAGTCACTGCAGAAGGACAAGATGGGCGAGGCATACAGTGAAATCGGAATGAAGGGAGAGGTGAGTCCTACTTTCCTTCCCGGTGAAAGCCTGGGATGAAAAGTTCTTCATTGCCGCTCCCTTACAGAGCAGTAGCCCCGGCTGCACGGAGCTGCCTTGCACAAGGAAGTCCCCGCGTTGCACAGCACCTACAGGCACAGCTGGGAGCAGTTACCTACTTCCTGCAGTAACCAGGGTGTTTGGTGCAGCAGCAAGACAGACACGTAGCTATAGCGTTACAGTAGCCATAAACCAAGGTGGAGAGCAGACAGTAAGCTTTGGCCCATCAGTATTAGAAACACAGCCCGAACACCAGCAGTGTTCCTGGGCGGATTAAATAATGTCAAGGGGAAATATTTCAACTTACGGACAGAAAAATTCTGATGGCTGCCCCAGCTGAGGAGGCAGAGGGTGTGAGATGGGTGAGGAATAGTTGAAGGAAATGTCTAGTTTCAAGCACTGCAACGTCTGTGGCCCAGCAACTCACATCAGTTGAGCACGTTCCTCCAGAGCAATTCGGAGCTGGAGGATCACAGCTTCTGCTCTACGGGCTCTCGAGGCTGGTCTGCGTTACAGGCACAAGTAAGCATTTGCAAGCTCCTCCTTGTGCCTGTCTGCAGACAAGTAACGGGGGAAACATTCTCCTTTCCCTACCTCCACTCTCAAATTTTTAAGAAGGAAGAATCGGTTATGTCTAAAGCTCGCAGCCAATGGATAGTTTTAGCTCCATGCACAAACTGCTGGGGGAGAGAAGCTTGTGTTGAAAAAAAAACCGTCTGGGGACACTGTTTATAGCAAAACAAAAAATTGCAGTGACCTACACAGGTTCTATTTATGTCAAAGTGTCTTAAATATAGCCTTTTATTTCCCTCTGAAAAGTGAAAAAAAAAAGGGCATTTCAAAACCAAGTTTAGTGCTGAGAAATGCTGAAGCAACACCGACATTTAATCCCCTCCCCTTTTTTATTATTCTAATGCCCACCTGCCACATTCAAGCTCAGTTTACAAGCTAGGAGTATATGAAGTCTCGCCATGTTTTTATGACTGTTTCTGTTACTGGGGACACGCAAGCACCCCACAAACTTTGCCTCATTCTAGATATATGATCATTCAACAGACTGCTGCAATTTTAATTGTGGCAGGCACTACTCTTTGCCACGTGTTTGTGATACAGTCAGTGCTCTGCTGCCGCAGGGCAGTTATGACCAGCCATGGGCTCGATGTGCCAGCCGCCATGCAGGGGGCTGCAAGCTCTGCTGTCCCTGGTTCTCACCCAGAAATCGCGCTCTTGTGCACAACTTGGCTGCTTTGCCTGGCAGCTCCCCGTACCCCTGGGAATGCAGCAGCAAGCGGGTTCAAGCAGGTGGTTTTTCTTTGTACCTGGCTGGCCTGAGTGACCTTGTTTGTATGCTCTACTTGTACCATGACAGTCCCAGTGCCTGTTTCACTGAATCCTGCGTGACTTTGTCCTCAGCCAGCCTTACCTGCAGTTCCTTTGAACATCTAGCCGGCTTAGCAAACGTGTGCTGGAGGATTTACGTACTTATCCATGCCTGTCCAATAGAGGGCAGAGGCCCTCGGACACCAGCTGACATGCAGCAACTTAAAAAATCCAGCCCCATTTCTTCTAGGTGCGCCTTCAGCGCATAAAACAATCGGCGTCTATAGGAACGTTGCCAATTCTCTATACATACAGTAAATCAAAGAAATAGCAGCATTATAACAGTATGACGGGAAAACATGTCAGCAAACCAAAATAATTTCCTTTTTATTTCCAAGCCTCACTATTTTCTCCTTCTACAGCCCTTGCAGCGTGTCTGGGCTGGTCCAGACTTAGCAGGTGCTCTCCCTCCTGCGCAGAGGGTGTCCAGGCCAAGCGCAGCTGCTGACCCCCAGTACAGGATGGGGGAAATCAGGGGTTTCTTTCCTTTTGCATAATGGGAAAAGCACCCATTAATCTATGCTTCTTTTTCTTTCTCAAAGCAGCAGAGGCGGCGAGGCAAAGGGAACGAAGGTGTCTACCAGGTAGGCAACACATCCAGCACGTGCTCCCCTCGTCTATCTTCATCGCTGTATTGTAGCCTCTGGTTACATATCTCACCACACTGTTAGCAATGCAGGATGAAGCAGAGCTTTCAAAGCACCTTTCTGAGGGTAGTTACTCAGATTCAGGGCAAAGACTGCACTGCTGGTACTTTGATACAGTGGCTGCATGTTCTAAATACAACTGGCAGGAACACTTGTTTAGCTGCTCTGGTAGGAACCATTTCCATAGTCCTACATCTTGGGGAACCACCTTTTGACTGCGGCAGATGACGCATACAGTTCTGTCTCTGAATTGTTTATTGCTGAAATGGAAGCCTTCAGGTTGCCAAACAGCCGACGTAACTCAAAGCATCGGCGGTTCAGGCCGTCTCCCTGTAGCGTACAGAGCACAAACTGGCCAGCGCCTCCAGTCCCTTGGTGCATTGGGGGGTTTCAGCCTGCAGGGAGCCCATCAATGAGGCCTTACTTGGGCTGCCATGCGTAATTGTTCCAAAATGCACTTTACTTTCTGTAGAAGCCTGTACGTTGTCACCAACATCTCAAAATGACAAAAATAAAATACCTATTAAAAAGTTCTGCTGCTGCGGCACATGCCAGGGAGTTTTCCTGTAAGGCGGCTTCTTTGTAGCTAATGGCACCTTTCTTCAAAACCTGCTCTAGGGATAGTCACAGGTGGCTGGTAAGAAGCGCTGTCTTATCAGTCTACTCAGCGTGCCGCTAAATATTGACAGCAGAGTGAAGGGCAGCTAGAAGTTTTACAGGCAGGCACTGTGTGTCTAACTAAATCCTCGCTCCTGGACACCCAGTTACCTCTGCTCTGGCAGCCTCCGGGCTGACCTGCCACTCTGCCACATCTACTGCCCCGCTCTTGGAGTAGTCGGTGCCACGGCTGCAGCAGGGGTCTGTAACTCACGTCTTCCACTGACTTACCCCCACCAGAGCAGGCTGGCAGGAGGAGGAGCACTGCGTCGCAGGAAGGGGTGCGAGGGGATGCTTCCCGGGTTCGCAGCCATCTGAAGCCCTGCTGCCAACTTACCCGGAGTTGCATCGGACTTCCCTTCCAAATGACAGGGGAGAAGTCCAGAGAACAAAGTTCATGAGTTGATACCTATTCGTTTAGTTAGCAAAGTTCACTCTAGCATCAGTTAGCTCTCATAGTCAATATATGCAAATAAAATGTACTCTAAGGAGCTGCATAACCAGTTAGGATGAGTTGCTGTAGTCATACGTTCATAACAGTTATTCAGGATGCATCTTGCCTTCAGGTAAGTGACAGCTATTGACACCAAACAAAGACTAAGGAAACACTCATGAGTAAAGGCCTCTGTAGGGGGGAAAAAAAAAAAATAGACTTATGCTGCTGAGCCCCTGCCAGCCTGTTCCTGACCAGTCAGCTAGGCAGAACTGAGCACTCACACTGGTACCTCACCTGTTTTTCTCTTTTTCAGGGACTCAGTACAGCGACCAAGGACACTTACGATGCTCTCCAAATGCAGCCTTTGCCCCCCCGCTAAGTGGGAGTCCTGGAGAGGATGGGCAAGGGTGAGAGATGCCCACCTGCCCGGGGAGGAGAGGAGGGAAAGCCTTTTTCATCCAAAACAAGCACCGTGTATTTCCTCAGTGCAACAACCTGCTTTGGTTGGTGCATGGAGGGAGTACGTCTGGACTTGGTCAGTCCCTTCTCCCTTCCCTCTGGAATCACGTAACTGCGAGCTTTAGCTATTAAAATGTACATACCTGTAAAGTTGTTTCCAATAATAGTGGTTATTAGGCTGATTTTTGTAAGATTTGTGTTGTGGGACCAGACCACGTCTACTAACACAGCTGTTTCCGTAGCTCTTGCTTGCCTTCCAGCGGTATCAGGACATGCAATTACGGTTTCATTGCATTTGCAGAACTTGTAAAGATAGGGCTGTAGTTATCTCCTGTAGTATTTATCTTTAGACTATTTGACACAGGCCAGCTAAACCTGTTGCTTTGAATTTAGCTTTTAAAAACTGCTTCAGTGGGGGATGACTTTTTTCTTTAATTGTAAAAAGTGATGTGATGTTACTATAGTGAAGGACAGAGGCCAAATGCCAGCTTTTCAGTACGAAGAAAATGAGCACTAAGCTCCAACAAAAGCTCAAGCAATGGCATTGCCACCCATCCAGCACCTGGAGCTAAACAAGAGCCAGGTAACCTGCGTAACAGGCTTCCCAGAAGGCGGAAGATACCTCCTTAGAATGAAAACAAGGAGACTGGACTCTGGTAAAGAGAGTAATACTGGAAAAGCCAGGAAAACTCACCCTGGAGAGTCCCGTTTGGCTGAAGGGTTTGGCCGAAACTCCTGCCCCCTCGCATTAGCAACATCTACAGCCACCACTGCAGAACAGGCTCCCCTTGTAAGAGTTGATACGGCAATTCTCATGTCCAAAACAGGCCAGAACGATCACTTCTGGGCAACAGAAACTGTACAAAAGCCAAGGTAAATGCAGTTTCCAAACCCGTCTATCACCAGGTTACCTTTAAAAGATGATGCAGGTATCATCCAAAGAGCTACTCCTTCAGTAATGTAATGCATTGTTGATGAAGTAATAAAGTTAGCCTTAAAGACCTGTGTGTGCGTGTGCAGTCAGCAGCCCCGGGAATGGTACAAGCTCATTAGCTGATGCAGTCAGGCCGGCTGCACCGATTTACACCCAGCAGCGTAACCTCCTAGGCAAGCTGAGGAGGATGGTATTCCGACAGGAGCCTCTAAACACGTCCTGGGAGGTGGGATGGGATGTGGGAGAAATGCTGTAAGCCCAAGTATAAACGGGACACTCGCCTCCTGCTGCATCCTCAGTTTTGCCAGTGACTTACAAGGCTGTGCCACGAAGCCTGTAAGCAACTCGGCAAGGACAAAAACAGCCCCGCAAAATAAAGGGTATTTTAACTTGGGCCAGGAGCTGACCAGGTCATTCCGCCAGTCCCGACAGAGGACTAAAGAGAGCTAAAGCAAGGCTGTGCCAACAAGAGCTGCCGCTGCGGGCACTGCCCAGGTGAGGTTACATCTTCATTTCTTAAGGGACTGGGTAAGCAGAAAAACGTGCTGAAATTGCTGCTACGTGAATTACAAGGCTGTGCCTAACTTCGTAAGCAGTGAAACTGTATCTGCAGTAGGTGCTTGTAGCTTTTGAAGACTATTTCAAAGACACTAAATTAGTGCAAAAAAAAAAAAGTAAACTGAGACATCCCATGCATGGCAATGGATGTTCCCTGCAAAGAATTTCCTAGATCCCTTACTGTTCTTCTGCAATGACAAGAAAAAATCTGAGAGAATTGGGTGATACCTCAAACAGCTGAGCTGAAAAACTAAAGTTGCTACTGCAAAGCACTCTTGTTCTTGATGCAAGAACAAACAGTACTGAAAATATCTTTTTTTTTTTTTAATGCTCATAACCATATTTGCAAGATGTAGAAGTCAAAAGTTTCGGCAGTCATGAAATACCAACCACTAAACGATGGGGAAGACATTCTTAGGAAAAAATATCACCTTTATGCTCTTTATATATAAATGGATCTTGATTTCAAAAAGCATCCAACGCTTGTTTCAGGACACTCACCGTAGGTGTGAGCTCAGTCTTCTCTTTGCCTTCGGGAAGCAACTGAAGCTGTTTTTTCTTTTAGGAGGGGAGCTGATAATAGAGAAGTAGAACAAAAGCTTCGAGTGGAGTGAAAAAAACCTGGCCTCTCCTCCATTTTGACAAGACAAAGAGCATGGAAGAACAATCTCCTGGCCCAGTTTGATGCACCGGGGGAAGGGGAACTAGCCTTCCCCTGACACATTTAAAAAACTACAAACAAGTGCATACATGTTAAAACACTTGGAAAATGGTTTAATGATGTTTACAACAGAAATGAACTGTACAATTACAGTAAGTTTAATATATATAAAAAATTACAGCAGACAAATGCATCTACACAAAATCTACCTTTTCATTCTGATTTACTGTAATCTACACAATCTCTCAATGCCTACAGCTATCTGTAGGCAACCACTGGGAAAATAATAATAATAATAATAATAATAAAGGACATCTTTAAAGAGACAGCATTTTGCCTTCCTCCTCACCCCTAGTGTGATCAGCAAGGTTTTGAAATGTGTGGGACTCTCACATTTCAGTCTCAAGAGAAGCTTGGGTTGCGATTGGGTACAGGTACTCCCATATGGCCCTCGAGTTCAAGTGTTCTGCTGACCTGAAGCGTATAAATGCAGTATATGAGGAAGGGCAAGAGAAAAAACCTCCCAGCCAGTGTAAGCAGGCAGTTGCGCAGAGCAGTGAAACCATTAAGACTGAAAATTTCTCTTACTTAGAAACGAAGCGAAAAGGGACTGCCCAGACGCTGCAGACATTCACAAATTGTCGTCTCTTTGAAAACTATTGCCGGATTTAGAAGAAAGGGCTCCTTTTTCAACTCCCGATTCTTCGTACAAAGGGTTAGCTTTCAAACGAATGTGTAAAGTAGTTTTTTAAAACAAAATTTAAGCTACTTCCTCTTTGGCCCATCCCTTAAAAACAGTGAAAACCCCTTGACGCTGAGAAAGAACCTCAGGTCCATGGGGAAAAAAAAAGAACATGCTGTCTCTTTAAAAAGAAAGAAAGAATCCCAGTTGGGAGCGGCCGTCAGTGAAAATGCGATCCAAATTGGCGGTCTAGTGGAAATTCCTCATGGAATATTATGTACAGTTTAAAAACCCTTAGTTTTTTTTTTTTTATTATTTATGAACACCTAGGCAGTGAAAACTGTTATGTTAATACGTACATAGACACACCCAAAACATACAAAAATACTATTATTTCAAACTACTAAGAATAGGACAAGTTCAGTTATCTCCATGCTATGACTTTAAGAGCATTACACTGAAACAAACAAGAATTTAAACGACAATTTTTTAATATCCCAGAAATATACCAAAATATACATCTAAGCTTTGGAATTACTGAGGTTAGACTAATGCAAGTGCTGGGTAATCGTACTTAATACACAAGTCTAAGGTTCTGCAGGAAAGAAATTATCTTTGGTATCTGCATCAGGCTAATAATATTAACATTTGGATTTTGCTTTGGGATAGAGCTTGTATGACCCTAGAACCAAACACCCCCCAATCAACTGAGATTAAAAAGATCCATGTAAAAAGTTCCTCCATTTGCAATCCCCCCCCAAAAGTTAAAAAGTCACAGGCATCTACCTAGCATAAAAGGTTGAGAAATACAATGCATAGTTGCACAGTGGTGCTGCAAAAATAAAAGAAATCTAGAAAAAAGGAACTAGAGGAGAAATGAAAAGCTGCTTCTTCTTCTTCTTCTTTCAGGGATTCCTCACAACAGGACAGCCTCTTCCAAGCAGTGACGGGGGAGGGGGGAAGCTCAGAAGTGCACCTCAGCGTGTATTAATCAACATCACCCAGCCCCCAGAGGGTTAAAGCACCCAGCAGAGCAGCCAATCCTGCACCCAAGTCTTCAGCTCCTCAACCCACCTGCGAAGCCCCCGGCCGGCCGCCCCCTCCCAGCGCCTGCGCCCCGGATTTTGCCCCAAATCCCGGGGCGGTGAGTTTCTGCCCGGGGTGTTTGGGAGGCCGGGCCCGGGGCAGCGCCCCCTCGCCTGGGGCAGCCCCTGGGGCCGGGGCCCGGGCTGGTCCCCCCCGGGCGGGCAGCTGGCAGAGACCCTCGCCCCGGCCCGGCCAGCCTCACAGGTGGGCTTGGTGCTGAAGACGCCCTTTGTCTTTGGTTTGTTTGTTTGTTTTGAGTTTATACAATCATTAGGAAATCTTTGGTTTTGGCTGGAAATTTTAAAATAACAAAACAAAACAAAGAAACCGCCCCCTCCCGACTTATAGCAGCCACCGTGACCTGACAAAGCTTCTCTTTCCCATGGGGGTAGGGGAACTACATTCAAATAAAGATGGACCGGGTTAAGGATGCAGCTTCTGGCCAGGCTGGGGAGCGGGGAAGGGATACAGGATTGTCAAATAATAAAGAAGAAAATTAAATATTTGCAGATTTCTTTCTTTTTTTTCTTTCTTTTTTTGGTCATGTTAAAAAGTGAGTAGCGTGTACGCAGCACTGGGCTGAGAGCGCCTCCGGGCCCTGGAGTTCAGCGCAGCCCCGGGGCAGCTGCCCCGGGGTGGGGAAAGGCAGCGCGGGCGGCCCTTTTCCGCGGAGAGTGGAGGGGAGGGGGTGGATATTCACAGACTAATCAAGAGGACCCCTTGTAACCAAAGGAAATAAGATAAGATTGCAATTTGCCCTCACTTTGCAGTAGCTTTTAAGCAGCGACATTCAGAGGCGTTAGGGGGTCACTCCCCAGGTTGCAGGTCACGGGGTGCTATAGGCCAGAGTTCAGTGTTAATCAAAGGAGGGAGGGCAGACTTGGCAACTCTGTAGGGTTTGGAGAAAGTTAAAGCAAGTTACTCGGTTACGAGTTAGAAATGAGGTATACGACAGCTCCTGTACCTGTGGCGGATAAACACCCCACACCTACTCACACCTAGCCTTAGATACTACCACAGAGGAAGGAAATGGAACAACGGCACTGGCGGGGACGAAGCAGCTACTGCCCGGGTCCTTCCCACAGACCGCTGGCACGCGAGGTGCCCCGCGGGGGCCAGCGCGGCTCCAGACCTCTTCAAACCCCCCGCGGGCGGTTCTGCAGCGATCCCTTCCCTTCTTCCCCGCCTCGCAGGAGGCCCAGTCCAGCTCCCCAGGAACTTGCGGGGAGCGGCACTGATCGCCAAGTCTTTCGCATTGCGTTTTCCCCTCGGACTCGCTCGGGTGCAGGGAGCACCAGGGTCACAGAGGCCGACACGTGGAGAGTGAACGGGGGAAGAACTAAAGGTTTTGTCTCAACTGCCTTCTTCTCAGGACACTGTCACGGGTGCTCTCGTTCCTAAATTGTTTCTCAAGGGAGTTGTGCAATCTCCACGATTTGCCCCTTGGCGTGCCATTTCCAATGTCTTAGGATTCCTTCTGTTTAATAATTTCAGATTTCTACAGCACCGCAACATGCCAGCTTTGTCCGCACACGTTATCACATTCAGGGAATAGGGCTTAAGTAGCTGCTGCTACAAAACTCAGCAAAGGCAGTATGAATCCTGAAGTGGGGCCTACAACGATACGAGAATTTTGGGAGGAAAGGGGAAGCTAACTTGATAAATTAAGTATCTTACGGTTTTATGTAAAGCTCTGCGGGAGAATAATCACCAGCAGACCGACACAGTTTTAAGACAGATCAGCATTTTGGTCTGAGCTACTTGACAATGTCCTGTTTGGTAGAGAGATGAAATAAGGCAGAGGGAGTATGTTCCAGTTCTGGGGCCGAGCCTCAGCAGCACTAAGGAACGCCAAAGGGTGTCATCTTCCCTTGCCTCCCACAAGCTGTTTCATTTCCTTCCTCAGATTTGTTTTCCTTAAAGCACACCTTGTTTTCCACTTCTTTTGTTCCAAGTGCTCTTTTCTTTGAGAAGTCATTTCTTCAATATCCCTATTACCTATCTATAAATCTAACTAGCTCTTTGAAAAGTCACACAATATTAATACCACTTTTACATAATGTCAGAACAACAATTCTATTAGTAAAGCTTTCAGTGAAGTTCTGCAACCCGATTGGCATCCGGAGGAAGAGTAGCTGGACAACCCACCTCTCCCCCTTCCTCCCTCCCTTCCTTCACAAGAGCTCACCAAGTTCACCGATAAAACAACTCAGCCCTATAGCACGATACATGAACATGTACAAGGCTACTTTGGGGAGCAAAGAAAGGAGTCTTGAAGGTCCCTCCCTCAAGAGAAAGACCATACGCAAAAGCTGTTGAACAGACTCTGACCTTGGACTACACTGCTTCCACTTTCGAAGGAAAGAAACAGTTTTCCCTGACTGTATCCCAGCATCAGCCTAAGACCTGCAGCACTGGGCAAGCCCCCCACACCGTTTGTCTTCACAGAGCCAGTGCCACTCTATGCAGAAAAGGTGGGAGTCCCCACAAGAGATGAGGTCCTTACAGAAAGGGACACCGACCCAAAGCTCAAAAAACCCCCACCCAGCTTTTCCTCTTACCCGCTCTGAGAACAGCAGAGCTGACAACTTATCAGTGCCTTTGGTTCCCTACGAGGCCACTGGGAATTCTCCCACCCCAGTGGAGTCGAGCTCCTTTAGAAACCCACCTCCCTCCATCACCACACACAGCCAGGCGCCCAGGCTTGCGCACACACGCACTTGCACACACAGCCACGCACACCCCTCCCCTTTCCCCCACCCCATCGGCCTTGAAGGGAAATGGGAAGGGAGCCGTGGGGTCCAGACGGAGGGGGCTGCAACACCCTCCCCAGGCAACAACCACTCGCTCTGCTGCTACCCCACCGCAACACCAAGACATATGCCAGGAGAACGACCCACTCCCTCGCCAACAACCCCTCAAAGCTCCTCTCCCACGACCGTCTCACAGTATTTCAACCCTTTCAGGCATACCAGCCAGGTGTTAGGAGTAGGTTAGCTTCCACTTCTCAGTTTGGTTTTTTCTTTCATAGTTTTTGGTCTAGACAGGATTAGCATTGCTATTAGAAAAGGAAGTGTTTAAAAAGTTTTCCACCTATTATCAAGCACTACAAGCCCTACATTCAGTAACAAGACAAGGGGGATAAAAGGAACCTGTTTCACTTTTGCTCTCCCAGATAGATTAAGATGCGACAACCATTCTTCTCCCTCCCCGAGGTTAAACACAACGGACCCGGTTCAGCTCTGGAGCAGCTCAACTAACTGAAATGGATTTACACCACCTAGGTCGATTCTAACCCAGTACAGCCATCTTCTTTCCCCCGAGCCTCGCGGATACGCGTTGCCTCATCTTTCGATCCCAGCGAAGGGCAAGGAAAGGCCAAGAGGGAGGGAAGTGTGCGCACACTCGAAAGGACCCTGAACAGCAACCCAATCAGTAACCTGCATGCCACCACGTGCTGTGCTGCAGATTAGACCACAGATAAACCAACCAAACAACAATCCCAAACCCAGGAGCGACAAAATGTTTCCTTTGGCAAGACAGATACAAGGAAAAAAATTCATGAGCAAACATTTTCCTTCTAACACAGTCAACCCCCTTCTCTGCCCCCAACATCCACCCACCCCCACCCGACCCTATAAAGTTGTAACCTATAAACAGGATCTCAAATACATACAGCATAATCATGTTTATCAATCATAATAAACATCAGTTCAACTAAACTCTACAGCTAGAATTATCTCCACTATTTATAAAGTTTGCTTTTCTCTTCTGATTTTTTCAGTTTAAAACCAGTTCTGCGACAATGCTAAGCTATGCTGAGGTATTTTATGAAGGTGCCAGAAGCCAGCTGCTACCCATAAGTATTGTTCTCAGAGCTGTATGGTGCTACCTTTCGCTGAGGGAAGGCGGGGGAAGGAACAAGGAGGGAGGGAGGGAGGGGGCCCAGATTATTCCAGTTACGGATGGTTCTTAGCACGGTATCGCAGACGGAGCTAAAAGCAGCCCCAAGACAAAGCCCAGGAGTTGCTTCCGTTTGGGGACTTTGGTCAGAAAAGAAGTACCGGGTATGTTCTACATCCTGAATTTATTTGTCTACTCAACCAAAAGGTGTCTTCTTCCCTTCTCCTGCAGTTAAATTATTTGTAGTTCCAGTGCAAGCTTCCTAACACCCTTCTAACAGCATCCCATGGGGGTAAAAGCTCAGAGCATGTAGCCACTAAGTGTCCTGGGAGAAATGGCAGACAGATCCAATGAAGATAGATAAGCCAAAAAAAGACCAAGTTCTTTTTCACGCGTTACTGTGTGTGTTTGCCTGTGAAGATATGCAAGTATGGGAATCGCCTCTTTCTGTCGTCCCAAAAGCTGAAACTACTTGCGCTGACATCCACGGAACCAGGTACTGTTCAGATCACAGAGCAAAAGACATGAACATTTCAAGAAATTGCAAACCGTGAGTCAGTAACTTTACGACAAAGCCTCTTCTGTCAAAAATCTTTAAAGTATTTTAGGGGTCTTCCCGCTGGAAAGAAGAGAAAGACTCATGGGCAGCAAAAGGAGTGAGATTGAACAACTGAAAAGAGCAGAACCTCTGCAAGGTATGTATCTTGAATTCTGTATTGCTATAGTATTTTGGAAAGGGAGGGAGAAGTAAAAAGAGGTATTGGCTGCAAAAATATAAAGGCATTTGAGTTGGCTATGTGAGGACTGTCAACCATAAACCCAGTGGGGGCAGCAGGTTAGCTTACTCCTTTGGTAACACTCCACCCTAGGCAACAGTCAGGTGTACATCCAACAGGTATACCCAGGCCCTGTGGATAAACATCATTTAACCGTTTCAGGCAGAACAGAAACAGTGACTCTTAATAAAGTCAACATGGCAATAATTTGATGTACATTTTAAACTTCCGGTTAAAACCAAATATCATTGAAAGTTTGGGCCAGGTGCACTATTTCGTCTGTCCCAAAACACTCCAATGACTGTGAGAAGTTACTTGTCTCTCTAAGATGATCCTGTAAAGTAATTTTTTATCTAAGAAAATATCAATTGGCATTTAAGGTAAATTAGATGTTGTTTTGGTTTAGTATCTGTGGTACGGTTCCAGCTGTAACAGGTGTTCTGCTCCATTTATAACAAAGAAAGAGGGAATTTCTGTTTTAAAGAATGTTGCTCTGCAGGAATGGGCGCAGAGCTAAGGAATTTACACTGCTGTCTCCTTCAGTAACTCAACTGCAGAAGCGTGTGATGAGCCAAAGCACACCGCAAGGCTTACAGAGGTGACATTTAAACATTGGAATGAACCAAAACATCAGGTTATAGTTCCAAGAGAGGTAAAAAAAAGAAATTTTCTATTACTCACACAATCATTGGCATGGATGCACATGGAGAATTTTCTCTAACATATTTTGGTAACAGCCATTCTCTTACTGCCCCCTGAGCAAAAGTGGTTATTTCTATGCTTTTTTTTTTTAAAAAAAAAAGGAATTAATTATCCTAAAAGATTTGGCAAGATACCAAAAGATCAGAAGTATAAAATTTTTGTCTATATTTAATGCTCACTGTAAAGTATGTAAAATTAAAACACAAAAAGGGGTAAAAGCAGAGGCAGTGGCTTGCTCTTGCTCAAATGAAAAGCTATCATACTATGAGAGAACATTTGTTCTCATGTGTAAAGACCAGCAGAATGCTGATGGTGTCTCCCTGATTAACCTAAAAGGTGCAACAAATCACAAGCTGTAACTCCAAATACATCAGGAGCTATACTGTTTTCATTGAAAATCTCTTTGTTAGCCTGTTCATTTAAAGATAAAATTCAAACTTGAAGCTTCTGATGTCCTAAAAGGTCTATAATTCAAGCCATCAGAATATACATCTTCCTCTTAATGTTCTGGCATTTTAGTTTTCTCTTACAAAATAACCTCACTAGCACCCAAACAAAATTACTGAGGAAAATTACTGAGCAGCAGCATATTCCTACATGAAGATCCAACTAACTTTCAAGTGTGTTCTCCTTGCTGGTTCAGCCGAGCACAGCTTTCCCGTTCATGGTAAAGTGACTTTTTCAATCCAAATTTAACATGCGTTTCGACAACTATTTATTGAAGCAGAGGATCTTAAGAAGCAGCGGAACAATAATGTGTCATCACGTTACCCAAAGAAAAACAAAAAAATGAAGTAACAGGAGCCTATGGGCTGGAAAAAAAATCTCTGAAAAATCAGGTGCTTGTGCATTAACAAGCATGGTATCTCCCCAAAAATTTTTTGAGTGCGTGCACATACACACCATCTCAGAGCAACATGATAAAATGTGCTTAGACTAACACATACTGTACACTAACTCAGAAACAAAATAAATCCTCTTAAGGCAATTTAAATAGACAGATGTGACTCTTGTAAGCAGCCATATCTGTGTGTAGTTTCTATGAGCTGTTCATGAATCATTCTACCATGACTGCAGAGAGTGCGTTCTGAGGAGATCAAGTGCCCTAACATCAGAAAAAAATTTCATCACCAACCTACAACACCTCATCCTGAAGCTGTTTTCTAAATTGTTCTTCTAGACCTTCAGGACATATCTGTATCTGTGCCTCTGTAAATCTCTTGCTTTTTGAGCTAACTGTCCCTGGCTATAACGAGAGAGTTTTTCACCTTCTCTTTTCCTGCATATGTCCTTTGGCATGCTTGCAACTATGAAAAGCATCCCACACATCTTTAAATACAGAGACATGGAGCTCTGAAAAAGAGATGCTATTATCCGTTTCTAACAAGCTACGAAATTCCTTCTGGTCCTGGCTGACAAATCAATACAGGAGCAAATGTACCAGCATACAGCTAGAAGGCTGTCTGGAAATGAACATTTGCACAGAAAATCTTCCCCTAAAAAGCACAGTAAGGATTTAAGACTGTGAGTGTAGAACAGAAAATCGTCTCCATTCAACATATGAACCCACTGATACTGGCATCAGAGATGAAACTTTGTGTCATCGGAGGAAAAAATCAAATTTGTCTGCTAAATAAATGTCCTGGGTCTGTCAGCAAGTTTGCGACAATGCATGTCCCAGTGTCTACTGGGACAATAATTCTCTATTTTCAACGCTCATGAACTCAGATCATATTTACTAGGTCTGTATACAATTGTTATTGTCTCTTTTCAGATGCATCCATTTCTGCTGTCAGCATGATTATGATTTAAAAAAGACACTTCTGCTAAATTCTAGTACATGATCTCATATTCCTCTCATGCTCCGAAGGAGCGTATGCACTCTAACTAGGCAGATGTACACCCGCTGCCAATCCGAATTCCGTCTTTCACCTAAACACTGGAGGTAGCCAGCATCCATGAGACAAAACACTGCTAGGGATGAAAAGCAGGCTCCAGAAGCGACAGTCAGCCATTGGGATGTTTTAGGACAATGAATCAGAGCACACCGTGACGGACACCATGGGATATGTGCTGTCTGGGTATTATCTCAGCTTCTGCAAGCAAAACCAAGCCCTTTCTGGATATGTGGCTGCTCTTTCCAGTTTCTCTCAGAAAAAGACTTGCTAAGAAATTCCCTGGAATCTGGGCCCCAGAGAGGGTGATGGGGTAGAGAGGAGGAGGGTAAGGGGGTATAAGGTGCTCACACCAAAGCCATGTGACCAATGCAAAGGTAGTCAGGAAAAAAAGCAGATTTTTATAATAAATAAACCATCCAAGCTGCATTAGTGTTCCAGATATGTACTCAACAAGACCCTCTCCCAACCACAAACCAGCAAGAATGGGACATGAAAACTCATTCAGACAGCTAACGGCACAGTCTCTTTGCACTGTGGAGAGAGGATTTTACGCTGATTTAAGGCCCACCTTTCTTTGCGTTTCCTAGATGTATGCAAGGACCATGCCCCCTCACCCCACCACAAAACCCTTAGGGAGTAGAGGATACATCGGAGAAAAGACCGGTAGTATCCGCCCTTTAACAAAATAAGCTTCCTGATAAATCGTATTTTTGCACAGGCGTGAAAGTAAGCAGGAACTTTCAGAGTCAGGAATGAACGTTACAGCTGCAGCTTTCCCCGTCCTCTTACTTCACTGAACACAAGTCCCAGAGACTTGCATTCCTGTGGTAGAAACGGTAGTTCTGGAGCTATGGCCTCCAGACCAACACAGTGGGTACCAGCATCTCCCCTTCCACTTCTTCCCTACCTCCCTGAAGCTCGCCTTCTTCAGCTATACCTTTTACTGCTCTGAAGCTATTACTGTGGGCCATTTCCATTTCTGCAGTATTATTCATAGCCCTAGAAGTCTCCTGCATGGCCTGAAGTCAGAGACACATCAAAAATACTTAAATTTATCCATACTGGTGGGATAAGGGTGGGACCTGTTGGATTAACAATCCTCTGACATTGCCATTCTATTTACACATCAAACAAAAGAAAACAAATTAAAATCAAGTTAAGAGTCTGCCCCAAGGATAACACAAATTACCAACCAAAAAAAAAAAAGATTAAAAACAAGCAGCAACTTTTATATAAAATTAATAAAAACAAAAGACAAATGAAAAAGAAATTGTCAGTAGCATCTATCGCCTCTCTGCATCTGAACTGCACTTATACAAACTAGTCCATTAGTACAGCAGCTTGCTAGAAATTGACTTTGGTTCAAGCTTAGTTTTAAAAAAATAAAACATAAAAAAATCAAAAACACATTAGAAACGGTGGACGGACATTTGTTAGTTTCCCTGCTTGCAGTTCACTAGTTTTGAAGTTTTAGGGATAATTGGTTTAAATATTCAGTAAAACAGGAAGGTGGAGAGTTAGAGATGAACAGAGCAAAACCATGGCGGTGGGGGGAGAGATAAGGGGTTCTGCCACTTGAGTGCAAACACAAATCCCACATGCTCAGGTCACAAACCAAAGCATATGTAGAGTTTAAAGTTGCTGCCTTCTGGATCTTGGATGAGAAGCTCCAGGATCCCCCTGAATCATCAACAAAATGAACATAGCTGCATCAGCTCATTATTTTAGGACACTCTGGTGACAAAAGAAAAGGGGGCGGGGGGAAAGGGACTCTTCTAATACCCTCGCTAGCTAAAAGTAATTTCGTTTTATACACATGGCAGAAACCTTTAAATCCATCAGGAATGGAAAGTTCAAAGTGAACTGCATTGCAGTGATCCAGTCTTCTCTTTTTAAAAATCTTTTTTTTGGTTCAGATACTAGATTGTATATTTAAGAATATACAGATCTAACTTCTGTACAGTTCATTACTCTTCCTCATCCACGTAAATACCCTTTGCTACATGGATCAGAATCAACCTTGAAAGATCGTTACAGCGGCAGGCAAGCCCTGACGCTCTGGTCAGAGATGCTTATCGCCGTGCTTACATAGCTAGCAGCATCACAGCTCAGAGACTACATGAGATCACCCGGGTATGTGCAAAGCCCCAGAGTCAGCTCTATCGTGTTGGCATAAACGATGGCAACTTCTGCTCTCATATTGTTGGCTTCTGTGTTTGGCAGTCAGAAGCACTTTTTTACTAGAAAGTTGCTCTAAATACAACGTTGGAAGCATCAGAATTAACGGAAAAGGAATATTGCTGTGAATAGGGAGAATCTGACCTTTTGAAATCCTGTACCAATTCACCTGGCGGAAGTCTAGGACTGTAAATGCTGCTTTACATACTGCCAATTAGCCTGGGTAACTTGACATTTTTTAAATATTTGTGTGTGCTCTTAACAGCAAGATCAAATCAATAGAACAGAAGAGCCACCAGTATGTCACACAGTCTAGACTCAGGAGGTCAAATCCCACTCTCTGAAGTAAAAAGGAACAACGCACACAAAGCTACGAGCAGAATTTGGCCATTTTGTCTAAATAATTGAGAGAAGGAGAGCTGCAGTTTGGAACTAATTCCTACCTCTGCTTAAAAAGCATAGACCAGCCTGGAAGTTTGCACACAATGATCTCTACCGCTACACTGCTTCCTGCGCAAATGATGAACATAAATTCTTCTGACCCCTACAAGTAACCATTAGACAAATTCAAGGATGAGGAAACTGTTCAGAACGTTCCCAGAAGATCAGGACAGAAAGTCTGCTTGTGCTCCATTCTTCCTCTCCACCCTCCTGCCCTCCCCCCGTGGTGTGGGAGCTCGCTGAAAATAATCCAGGAGCAAAAGACAAACGCGTCCAAACTATATATATAAAAATAATAATAATAATCATCATCATAATAATAATAGAGATACACCAGTAATACAGGCCTGCCTAAATTGTACCAGTTAAGAAAGGAACCCCCAACGCGATTGATACGATTATAAACACCTTGTATGACATAATGGCCTGTACAACAGACCTATAAAATGATAATTAAAAAAGAAAGATATTTAGACCAAAAAGAAACAAGAAATCCCCTTCCTATGTTTGAGTTGATAACCCACCTTAACTTGTCATTGTGACTGCTGGAAATGATAAGTAGTCCTTTCACTTTTTTTGTGGTTTTTTGTTTTTTTTTTTGTTTTTTGTTTTTTTTACATTTTTGGTTAGAAAGTTCTCCGATCCATGAAGCGATCCTGAAAAGACAGTGTTTATTATAAAATTAGGCAAATGTCTGTCCCAGCTTTAAATCCTTCCTGTTTTGCTTTTGTTTTTTGTATTTTTCCTTCTCTCCCTTGTCCCCAGCAACACGGCGAGAGGATGCCCATCACATTTTCAGTTTATAAACCCCGCTGGCAGCCAATCCCACCGCACAGTGAAACAGGCTGCTGGCAGCACAGCTCAGCCCGGCTCACTGTGCCTTGGAGGCAGTAGTGGTGGTGGACGTGGCCCCGCTCGCAGAGGCCACCGTGAGGAGAGAGTTCTGGATGGACTCGGCTGAGGTGGAGGTGGCGTGAAGGCTGGCGACTGGTCCAGAGGCCCCTGCGGAGGCTGCAGCTGCAGAGACCAAGCTAACTGGGTTGCTGGTGAGCAGAGAAAGGTTCTGAGGGTTCAGGAACAGAGGGGCAGTTACGATGTTAGGAGTACCTCCAGCATTGGCAAACACCAAGTTTCCAGTTGCATCCAGTGATGTTATTGGAAGAGAGCCACCAGATGCAAGAGCTAAAAAAGGCAAAATTGAGCAGGGAGGACATAACATTAGCAGCAAGCAACAATGCAAAACGTGCCTAAAAGCAACTGGTCTCTGCATTTTCCTTTCTCTGATATGCGTGCTCTCTACACCACTAACGACATGTCATCATAGCTTGTTTTTTAAAAAACTCTTTATGAAGAGTGCATAAGACCTTGCAGATACTAAAATGCCTCTGTCATCTGCTCCTAAACTAATTCCATCATGCCTTTCTTCAGATCTTTAAGCGCAATACTGGTCTATGTTTCCTGCCACAGAAAACCTGTACATTCAGGCAACCTGTACTGGAAAGGGTTGAGATGGATGCCGTCCAGAGGGACCTGGACAAGCTCAAGAAGTGGGCCCGTGTGAACCTCATGAGGTTCAACAAGGCCAAGTGCAGGGTCCTGCACCTGGGTCAGGGCAACCCCCGCTATCAATACAGGCTGGGGGATGAAAGGATTGAGAGCAGCCCTGCCGAGAAGGACTTGGGGGTTACTGGTGGACGAAAAGCTGGACGTGAGCCAGCAATGTGCGCTCGCAGCCCAAAAGGCCAACCGTATCCTGGGCTGCATCAAAAGCAGCGTGGCCAGCAGGTCGAGGGCGGGGATTCTGCCCCTCTGCTCCGCTCTGGTGAGACCCCACCTGGAGTACTGCGTCCAGCTCTGGGGCCCTCAGCACCAGAAAGACACGGACCTGTTGGAGCGGGTCCAGAGGAGGGCCACCAAAATGATCAGGGGGGTGGAACGCCTCTCCTATGAAGAAAGGCTGAGAGAGTTGGGGTTATTCAGCCTGGAGAAGAGAAGGCTTCGGGGAGACCTTATTGCAGCCTTTCAGTACTTCAAGGGGGCTTATGAGAAAGATGGGGACAAACTTTTTAGCAGGGCCTGTTGCGACAGGACAAAGGGGAATGGTTTTAAACTAAAAGAGGGTTCATTCAGACTAGATATAAGGAAGAAATGTTTTAGTGAGGGTGGTGAAACACTGGAACAGGTTGCCCAGAGAGGTGGTAGATGCCCCATCTCTGGAAACATTCAAGGTCAGGCTGGGTGGGGCTCTGAGCACTCTGATCTAGTTGAAGATGTCCCTGCCCACCGCAAGGGGGGTTGGACTAGATGACCTTTAAAGGTCCCTTCCAACCCAAAGTATTCTATGATTCTATGAGATGAGTGTTCACATGAAATGACAGCTATCACAAGATGAAGAAGGTCATATAACTTTGAGTGTAACATTTTAAATGTTGACATACAACCACTGTTACAACTTACTCTCACAGTTACAGGATTCAGTCTACCCTAGATTATGATCTCCTACATTTATCTGTGACACTTTACGAAATGTTTTTTTCTTGTACCCTGGAAACAAGATTTGTTAAGCTACTTTAGAGAATATTTGAATACATAGATTAACTAGCTCTTTAGGCACTTGCATGATCTAGTTTTTACAGGTGACATGCTAAGTCTGAGAACAACTCTTGCTAAAGTCAGTGGAAACTTCTGGCTGCGTGGGACTTCCAAAATAAATCTTTACTCCTCTGAATAAAGATTTATGGATTTAAAGTTCTACATAAGGACTTTAGGAGGTAGGTTGTTTGTTGTGGGTTCTTTTTAAATACATATGAGGACAAGAATTCCGGATCAAGTCTTGCTTGGAACTGCCCTCCTAACAGACCTCAAAACAGTGCAACTCTGCCCAAGCTTAAGCTAGAAGAGCTATAAAAAGCAAATCTCTGACCTGCTGGAGATACACGCCAATGGGTGGAGGATTACAAAATAAATTCCAGATCACATTCAGTATCTTAAATGCCTCCTGTAAATCTCTACAAGATCATACACAGTTCTAATCCCCTTTCTGAAGTTGTACCTGCTCTTATCTCTGTGATACATAAAATGTATTTGCGCATTTAAATTTTGTAAAGCCTTTACTCCCATAACATTTATGTCTGGTACTGAGGAGTCAGCGTTCTTTGGTAGAGAAAAACCAAGCACGTAAACTCCAGTTGTACGACAGAGAGGCATTAAAAAGAATACTACTGACCTTGAATAGTTGCCAGTGTACTGTTGCTCATCAAGGCCGGGCTGAGAGCACCACCTAATGTCCCTGGATTGAGACTGAGTAAGGCACCTCTGCAGGAAACAAGATCGTGGAAGAAGAAACAAAAGACAAAGAGGAGGAGTGTTACTTTTAAGAAAAGGTTGTCACTGCGTAGAAGTACACCATTATATTTAAAAAAAAAAAGGGGGGGAGGGGGAAGGGGAGGGAGGAAAAACCAGAGATCAAGGGCTAATTTTAGTTTATTTTAGTTTTTCCTTCATGATGCCTTGAGTAGATGTTGCCTTCCAACTGTGTGGTTAGCGACATGCCTGAAGTAAAGGCACGGTAAATACATGACTTCTATTGATTGTTGCTGTAAAATATTCTTGTAAAGTATTTTGGGGAAACTGCCACTTGTTAGAGAGCTACCAACATCTCCCAAATTCAGGTAAGAAAGATGTAAATCAAGAGGAATTGAAGAAACAAAGAGTCACTTCAGAGCAACATTTTTAAAACTAAACCTTCAACAATACATGATCATGCATCTTTTACAGCTTCTTGCTCATGATGGAGAAATGAATACAGAGGTGTGAAATGGGTTTAGGCTAGCTCTCCACTTTAGAATTAGTAGAACAGATTCTATGATTCACTGGTAGGTTGCAGCTCTTAAGTCAAGCTCTGCAGTGGGATGGATGACATCAAATCACAACATTGCTGCAACACAACTTTTTCATCCGTAAAATGAAACAAACAGTTGTGTACATTGATGGGAATGGCCAATTACCATCTATAAGTAAACCTGCAGAATTTGAGATAAATGACACTAGAATCACAAAGTCAGCTACCAGAAAATAGTGATACATAAAAGTCTATAGAATTAATCCTAAGAATTCTCCTTTCCTCTTCTGTCACCTCACCCAAAAGGGTGTGAAAATTCATCCTTACCCAGCTGCAAACTGCGAGGATGCCATCAAGCCTGGGTTTAGTCCTGCTGCAGCAGCCATGGCAGCAAGACTTGCATTTGCGGGCAACTGTGCAGCTCCTTGTAATGCGGCTGCTGCCGCTGTTTGCAACCCTGATGCCGTTACCATCACCTGGCTGGTCCCAAGAGGAGAGGACAAGGGAGTGGAGGTTGTCTGTGTTGTGCTGGTCTCACTGGCACTAGATGCCTCTGAAGTGGAGGCTGAGGCAGAAGGGGAAGGACTCAGGGAGGGTGATGTCACTGCTGAAGAAGCTGGAGGTGCTGTTGAAATCACTGTTGCCGTGTTGTTGGAGGTGGTTTCTGTTGTGCCTAGAAGATTGATTCTGGTTAGATCAGTACAAAACACAGGTATGACTGAACAGAAACCACTACCCACCTGAACTGGACTGCACATCCAACTGAAAAGGAGACAAACACACATTTCTGTAGGACCAAGAAGCACCAAGAGTCCAAATGAGAAACTCAGACTATAATGCAATGACACTTCCAAGAGGAGGCTGAGGAGCTCTAGAATCTAGAAGCTAGCAATGGAATATAGCATATTTCATTCCAGCATCACCTGCGATTTTATACCCAGAAAAGTCAACTGCATGGTCACAAAGACTGAAGTTTCCTAGTGGAGTAACAAGGAACAATGACAAGAATGTCCTGGGATACCAGTGTGACCAGTGAATGACCTTTTGAAGAGCTTAAAGGGGGAAAATGGTAGAGGTTAATGCGGGGGCAAGGGAAATCAGCCCTTACCTGTGACTGACAGACTAGTTACAGCAGGACTGGTCAGCGGGAGCACAGGATTGACAGTCAGGGTTGTAGCTGCACTGCTAGTCACAAGGCTTGGCGTGGTTGCCACCTGGAGGTCAAAAAAGAATACAACTGCTCAACTGTTAAAAGACAAAAATTTGAGTTAGCTACCAGACTTGGATTTCTTTCTTCCCATCCTCAGCTGAGGAAGTTATCACGGAAATCACTGCATATAAGCTAACTTTTTTGTAATTCCATTACTTTATCATTCAGTGGACCAACCATAGTACCTTCTCTAATTACCAGCAATATCTTTACTCTTATCTTTCAGTATTTGAAGGGAGATAGATCCATTACATCCATACTGTCAGGACTGCAAGTTAGCCCTCCCTCTCCGCCTCCCTCCAAAGACATAGAATCATAGAATCATACAGGTTGGAAAAGACCTCACCTTGTTTTAATAGAGTCACTCTTATAAAAAGAGTTACAAAATATATTATTTCTGCATGGATTTTTTTCTTGTTTAAACATCCTTTCAGCTCCAAATCTCTTTCTCTGATAAAATTATTTAAATGCCCCAGCATTACCAAAGGTATTTAGGGCAATGTGTTTACATGGATAAACAGAATAACATCTCACTTTTACTCAACCAAACTATAAGCTCTACTTTGATAAATTTCCTTGTGCCAGAGGAGGGATCTCTGAATTTTAAAACATTCAAATAACATTAGCTAATTTTACTTGTGGACAGCTTATTACAAGAAAGCGACAATAAACTGAAGACGTTACAGATAAAAAACACTAAAGGTTTACAACTGGAAAAACTAGCTTATGAGGAAAAATGAAATATAAGGAGAGAAAGGACTTTTTATGGACAAGAAATGGTGTCCAACAGTAATATTTGAAGGCTGTTATACATCAATGAGAGAAATGAATCCTTTAGAATTGCCCAAGAGAACATAGCCAAGGATATAGGCTAAACCCTTCCTCCTTTCCCCTCTCTTACCTTAAGTTTATCATCAGAGAAATCTGTCTCACACTGCACATCCTCTTATAGGAAGTCAAATGCTTCATGCATTTTAAACAAGACTGAGGCAACTGGGACAGATCTAAAAGCTTTCTGTCCATCTCAAATAGTGTATGAAATAAAGAAGAGCTAGATACATAGTACACTTCCCACAAATGCAGCCCGAACATCGTATCTGTCATCTGTCCACTGAACAGTTAAGGCCAAGGTCACAATCTATATTTCAGGGCAGTGAATGACCTAGAATTAATACAGCTAACCCCGTGGTTACAATGACTGACTTCAGCCAATGCAAAAGTAGGCTGCCATCAAAAGGAGCATTACCCTCCAATCCTGCTTCAGAGCCCTAGCACTTGTGCAGCCAGGCTACAAGTCAGATTGGTTATCTGGCCCTACTGAAAATTCTCATTGTTCTTCACATGGTTAATTTGCTGTCAAACTAGTAAACTACGCCCAATCATCCTATGGACACATAATCTCCAGAGCTGACACAAGGAATCAACAAAGCACGCAGTCAGTGAAAGCTAGGGGCAGCAGGGCTGGAACATCCATTTGAGTGGTAGCACAGTCTTAAGAGAAGCTTACAATGGGTGAAAATGCTTAGTGAAACATCACTGAAAAAATGGAGACTGTGGTTAACACCTCAATTTCTTACATACAATGGCAGTTTATAATAAAAGGGAAATTTATGTCGGAAAGCTTTCTTAAGTTGCAGTCTGAGTAAACTTGAACGGTTACTAAAACACACTATCATAAATCTCACTATGTTCTGCCTTGGTAGCAAGGCATGCAACCTTGCTTTCCAACTGGGAAAAAAAAAAGAAATAATAAAAAAAAAAGACTATGTACATTTAACACATCCCTTCCCCTGAAAGAAACGGTTGCATGCACCCATCCTGAGACAAGGATGAGGGGAAAGAATGACACATCACCAAAATTAATGATTTAATGAAGTACTGGAAGATATTAGCTACTACAGTGATGAGGGTGGAATAAATACTACAAAAGGACAGCTACAGGCTACATAAATTCCACCACATTCCTATTAGCATAGCTACTATGAAATCTAATAGCTACAGTTTCTATTTATGAAAACAGACCTCCATGGACATTGGTAGCAAAGGAGCTGAAGGAACCTTGATGCATGTGTTTTGTTACTCTTATTTTCATGAAGTTTGTGTTTACCTGAGGCAAATACAAGCGTGGGAAATTAATTACATGAGTATTAGCTAAATTGTTCCTTTGTTCCATGTCTTTTTTTACATAAATCATTCCTGACTAAAAGTGATAACAACAGTATCATTGGATTTGTGTGACTTAAGTCTCCAAATGATATGTTCTACTGCTGCTCATCTACTTATCAAAGCAGCCAAAATAAGAGGGAAGGGGTAGAGCTGTAAGTATTTTTTTATTATTATTATTTTACAAAATCAGTTTGAACAAGAGAGGAAGTCCAGATATAAACTGCAGTTACTATCTGGAATATTTTCAAAGCAATAACCCTAACTGCGAATTTGCTAGTCAGAATATTGACTCACGAGCTGACTAAATAAAACACCCAAACTGAAGGCCCAACTACTGCCTGATTTGTAAGCATTCTCTCTCTTATATAGTATGCAAGTAGGATATTTAAAATGCCAGTAAAATATAAATCTGTGAGAAGAAGTCTGCTGTACAAAGAAGGTGTAGCATGTGCAACTTCCACGGTGAGCACAGTAGAACTATCTCTTCCAGTGATCTTTGTCAATCCAGTTTCTTGATTCTTACCAGTGAGGTTGGGCAAGGGAAAATTGCTTTGATGGGCGAGCTGCTGGTTCCACCACTGCTGGGTGGGTTGATCCTTTTCTCCTTCTGGCGCCGGTTACAGAACCAAACGCGGATCACCTCCTTCTCCATGTTTAGCTGGTCAGCTATCATGGTGATCTCATCCGAGGTAGGCTTTTGGTTCTGAGAAAAGAAAACGATACTTGAAAAGCTGTGAAATTACCTTCTGAAGTTTTACATTATAGCTAGGCAGAAATCTGGATGGGCCATTTATATCCAGAATCTGGTCAGTGGTACAGTAGAGATAGACCATAATAGATACTTCTGCCCTCTGTTTTCCTAGTTACAGGAACATTTCTACCAATAGTAAGCTGTGTTCCTCAGAGACAGTTGATGAAGACTAAGCTCACACGCTTCTTTTTGAGAGAAGGGATCTGACTTGTGAGTTAATCCTTCAAGGAATTCTAGACTTTGATAAGGAAATTCTTCCTTCAGCACCTCTCGAAAAGGAATAGGAGAGATTAACTATAGCAATAGTCAAATGAACCCCAAGTTGTCTAGACCTATAATGAAAGACAGGCAGATTGAGCTGGCTACTTACAGGGGCTATCTGCCCATCCAGCTGCACAAAGTGCCTAACAAGAGTAATGTGAGGCCAGCTAAAAACCTCACATTATGTGTGTTTAGACTGTCACCCCATTTATCCATCCTCAGAAAGGGTAATCTTTTTTTCTTCTTTTTGATATGCAGAATATCAAGCTTAGATCTATGGCTCAGTATTTCGGAATGTGAAATCACAAAGTCAGCGAACTGCAAGTTTTTTGAGGGGTTTTGCGTTCTTTTTTTTTTTAAAGTGAAGTAGACGTTGATGCATGCTTCTTGGCACAGCCTTTGTATTCACCTTGTTTAGTACAAGCACTTTCCTAAATAGCACACTAATAGGTTCACTCTAACAGATATGATTGTTAAGCAAAGTTTCTTCATTTCTTTATAGGCTGAGCAGAGCAACAGGATCACTGACCTCCAGGAAACTCTTCTCTAAGGCCACACGTATGTTGGTCTCTATGCTGGTGCGTTTCTTCCTCCTACGGTTCAAGCCTTCGATCCCCAGCCCTGGAGAATTCAGGGCACTTGGGCTGGAGAGAGTTGAATCAGATGAGAGGTTTTCTGAAAAAAGAAAGTAACACAAATCAGGAGATTTTATTTTAATGCAGCGCAGTCTAATGCAAGTGTTCTTCATCTGTGCAAGGTATGTTAAAACCCACTCTGTATCTATTCCAGATATATAGAGATTTCTGAAGGACACATGCATTAATCGTTGTACTTGTAAATTACAACATATACTTGAAACTTAAAAGCTACAAGTAAGCCCAGAGAGTGCTTTCTGCTTCCATATGCTACCACAGTATCCCTTTTATAATACCTATAAAAAGTTTCTGTCTCCCTTACGTCATTCCACCCCAGACTCATTCACTGCAAGTCACAGTTTAAAGAAAAAGAACAGTAACTAATATCCATGAGCCACAGCTGTAAGTCACCGGCAACTATGAAAATCCGAGCAGCCTGAAATTTCTTTTGCCCACTCTGCACTACACGAGAGGAAGTTCATAGCCAGCTTCACAGTGTTCAACCTCTTCTCTCTGGAGATCTTAGCTGATACTCAGTGCTATGCAGTTCTATTGAACAGCCTACACAGCTAGCAACTCCCCCTCCTTACCTTCACTAGGTCTCTAGCTGTCAACCCCTAATCCTGTCTTTTTGGCTCCACAGAAGAGCAAAGAGAGAACACACTTGACCCCACTTTGTAGCAGAAAGTGCAAAATAACCAACAGGCAGGTTCCATCACGAAATTTAAACAAAATGATTAATTATGGCTGCAGATCCCTCACTGCACTGGGGTTTGTGGGTGATAAGCAGGTGTCAAAGTTCACAATGCCTAAGACCATTCTGGTAGGCTCAAATGGGGAAGGTACATTCAGTTCATTATTTTCTAATTTTTTTTTTTTTTCAGTAGTGGCACCCATAAATGTGCTGAAACCCCTCTCCATCCTGAACACCCCACAGAACAAGCTGAGTTCTGTAACAATAAATGCTCCAACATTCCAACGTAACATAATGGAAGGGATCATCGGTATGCTTCTCCTGCCTGCTTTTACCTAAAAGTAGACTTTAAAGTCACCTAAATCTTTCTTCCAAAGGTTTTCATGAAACTGAATCAGAGCCAAAGACAATGGTTCCCAACTTCCAGGCTGTGAAGCCCCTGACACTGTTTGCAGTCCTTAACTTAACTTTACAGATCCAAGTATTTCTTCAGGCTAGCAGGAAGAGCAAACTATGACATTCCTTGCAGCACTGGACTCATACAGTGTTGCTGGAAGGTTTGGGGACCACTGGCCTGTGGACTAGAGCACTCAGTGTGAAGATCTTTATGTTTTCTATCACAGATCTACATTACCTAAAGATAACCCCTGTCAGCACAATAGAATGACACTTCCTTGTTTCAATGCAGGACAAATTTTCAACACTGCATCCAATTACTTTCAAAATTTCAGAGAATACTGTAGGCATCAGCATAAAGCTCTCTTCATTTTGGTAAAAATAGGAAGGCACACACCGTCCCTGCCATCTGTTTAGCAGATCCATCAGTTTTATACTATGTACAGTTGTATACTTGGAAGAAAAAAACTGGCTGACAGACTCTTAAACACTTTCTATCCTAACACCTAGCACCACCATCCAAGCTCCTTTTGCTGGTGGAAAAAAAAAAAAGAAAACAAAAAGGAACACTACCAACACTGGCATCATGAATAACTTATCTCCCAGGAAAAAATAATTCTGGAAGGAAAAAGCAAAACCTAACCCACAGAAAACTCCTCCTATGGGGAGAAAGAGAGTGTTTATACAGACCCTTGGAGAGAGATGAAAAGAATGCACATAGGGGTGTGGGAGGAGATGAATGCAATAAGCTCTGCCTACTGAAACAACAAACCATGCAACCCTCTCTCTACTACACATCTGAAAAAGAAAGCTAGAAGAGGATTAGAAGTTATATGCATTAACATACATGAAGGAGGAAAACCACGACACACATTATACCTCATCCCATGCAATTATTCAGCTGGCTGTAGAACACAATTCTGAAAGTTCATATTGGAACGATTTCGTATGGGCACATGAAAAGGAAGGATGGACACTTATTCCTACACTCTTGTTTGTCCCATGGACAGTTACAAAGATTGCTGGCTTCATAAAACCGTAAGGGCACAAACGATGCAGTTTTTCAGGGTTTTTTAGAACCCTACTGATTTTGGTAGGCTGGTGAAGAAATATACAGACTCATTCACCTGCATCATTGAGCCACTTTTCCAGAAGTGGCTTTAACTTGCACATGTTCTTAAAGCTGAGGTTCAAGGCTTCAAAGCGAGAGATGGTAGTTTGGCTGAAGTCATTTCCATAGAGTTTGCCCATAGCGAGCCCAACATCACCCTGGACAAAGAAAGAGAAAAAAGGGATTCACTAACATAGGCACTTCCAAAGCAAGGAATCCTGTCACATTCTTGTGTTCTCTTAGTTATTCCACTGCTGCATGGGATTTCAGTTTCACAGAAACTTGCTCGGCACTACCAAGATTCATGCTAAAGCGAATAATCATAAAGAAATGTCAAACCTCAGTCAGTTTAACCAGCTTAACTCTTTTCAGGAAATCCCTGATGCTTTGTCTTCTTTGCGTTATCACTGAGCAGAACATTCCACTGAATATTAACTTGCAATTTTTTTCTTAGTTCTTTAAGTAAAGGCCAAGCTCTCTTTAGGAGCAGATTTAAGTATCTGCGTATCTCACACCGAAGAAGAAAAGTTCAAATAAGCAGAAATGCAGTGAATTAATGTTCTCAAATTAGTAGAAAAACGCTCTTGAAAAGATGTCTACAAACATGTATCACATTTAAATAGATGCAAAAATATTCTTATCTGAACTTTTAGCATCTTCTGAGGTTCAAACCAAACTTCTCCCCGTAGATACACATTTCAAAGCGGACAAGAAGTTGAACCATTTCAAATAGTGATTAACTGTAGTCTTCACTACCATTACCCATCTGCCAAAAAGCTATCCAGAAGATTTACAGACAGGTGATCATCTCTTTACATCTGTTACTACTTTTCAAAACTCAGTTTTAGCTAGCTGTCAGACATTCTGCTTATCCTAATATCTACCTCTCTCTATATATATATACATCTCTACGTAGTTTACACTTGGAAAGTCTTGTTTTTAAAAAAAAAAAAAATCAATCCATTCTTGATAGTGGCCATTAAAAACACCATATGTTTTCTTGTTTTATCCTGTCCTTTGAAAAAAATGTAATTCTTTTTAAAGTATGCTATTTGGTCTAAAGTAGTTTAATTTAGATTTTTGTTTTAACACAAAAAGAATGAAAAGTCTAGGAGAAGAGACTGAAAAGCTTGAGCACAGTTAGTGGAGTTTAATTGCAAGTGGGTTAGTTGGATTGTGCATAAAGCTTGCTTTCTTTCCTTTTAGGTCAGATCCACAACCACAGCTTGACACAAGTATACTAATAGCATGCAGAGTGGCCACATCCAAGCGAGGAAGAAAACAACCTTTGGTAAGCTTAGTAAATTGTGCAGGTTGCATAAAGAAAACAATTTCCTTCCTAGAATAGGACCAGAACAATTAGTTTGTATGCCCTTCAATCAGAGGAAACATGTGGGAACTCACATTTATACCTCTACCCATATGCCAGGATTCCATGCATTTTAAAACTCATAAATCATTCCAAGAGAAGTAACATGGATGCTCTACTGGGTTTATGAAGAAGAAAACCTGGCTATGTAAACCATTTTAGAGATAAGCTGATTTATGTCGTGGCACGAAAGAGTTATGAAATTTGCTCCAGTCCCCTGACTAAATTTAATTCTGGTATTTATGTTGTTCTTACTAACATTTGACATCTGATTTAAAATGAATAGTTAACCATTTCTTTGTCAATAGTTTTCAATGCCAAAAGGTGGCAGCATTTCAGCTGTAGGCAAAGGAATTTACACATTGGGATGAGAATTTTATATATTGGGATGGGTCACTGAAAGCATGGATGGAACAGAGGATAAAGGTACTGTACATATCTGATCTACTTTGTAGGTTGAATGAAGCTCTGGTACTGAACTGAAACTGATTATAAAGCACATCATTGTTGTGTGTACTGGTCTGTTAAGAAGCTCAGACAGACTAGAAGAGGTAATACCTTTTACAGAATAAAAATAACGTTGTCTAAAATGTTCGCTCACATAGCTTGAATCTGTACTGACCAATTAGCCACATACCTGCAATAATACTAAGATGCAGTACGCTCACCGTGTCTCGGTATGTCAAATGTGGAGATATTTTTAAGGAAAACAATTAAACAAAAGGATTTAAATCCATCACCCACTTTTCAGGGTGGGAGAAGAGACAGAACTGCTGAAGTTCAAAACCTGTTATATTGCTCACAAGACAGAATGTAGTAAGTGATTAGTTTGCAATGCAAACTAAATCTTTCAATTATTTTTGAAAGGCAAGGGTGGCCTGAGTCTGAAAAAGCTTACAGTACCACTGGAAATAAATTTCTTTTATCCTCTGAAAGGCAGTCTATTTATCCAGCTATAAGAAACCAAAGTAATAGGGGTCTCTAATTATCATCCAATTATGCAATTAGGTAGAAGTTATTAGAACTGCTTAATTACACACATACAAACTCAGAGTAGGATAGGAATGATCAAATGCAATTTTATCACTTTCTCAAGATTCCCCTTTTTTGAGCTCAAAAGCAAATACTGAAATGTAAGCCTGAGCAGTTGTGTTCATTTTTCCTCACCATGAAAATTCACAACACGGTCAATAAAGAAGGGTAAACCCATAACTTTAAAAGTCTAGTTGAGCCTTTATAATCATCTCACAGCAGGGCAGATTAAACATAATAACTAAAGATCTACATGAACCTCCTCAGTCAAGCTATAGGGAAGCTATTGTATTTTACTCTATTCTGTTCTGCTCTATTCTAGCTTTTGTGTGTGTCCATCACTTGTATTTCTGTGCCTCCCTCTAGTGGAAAGAAGGGAGAGAAGGAGGCACACATGCCAGCAAAATGCACTTCATTTTACTAAGAACATTCTGTTCTTGAGTTATAATTAAGATGCTGCCAGGAACTTTCATTATGAACCCTGATTTTTCAAACATTTGGGACTTTGCCAGAAAAATAAATCTGACTTTAGCACATACTTTCAGCTAGAGTAGATGTACTTATTCTGGAGGGCGGGGAGGGTGGGTGGGAAACAAATCACATATGTTGGATTGACTGCTCTGAGCACAGACTTTTAAATACCTACTTTAATATTTGCATTCTATTTCTTTTAGCAAAAACATGCCTATGCTTACCACAGACTCCTGCCAAAATCAATTGTTTACCTGGATAAATATTTTAATTTTGTGGGGAAAAAAATTCATTTTTATATCAATAAGAAAAAAACCTTGGATCCAAGTAGCATTTCTCTTCAACAGAATAACAGCACATATAAATGTACTTTGTACTTTTAATTGTACTCCTCATTCAACCATTTTCACTATGTTCAAGATTACTTTTCTTCTGCTCTATGGGTATTTCTGAGCTTTTAAGCAAACCAAAACAAACAACAACTCCAGTTCACCTCTGTAAGGAGAGAACTTCAAAGTGAGAGTCCTTTCAGGTTTTGTTTAGGAACCTTAGCAAAAGCATTAAATATAGAAATCATTGATGTTTAATAGGAAAATACGCTTCAGAGATAAAAACCCTTTGACATCCAAAGCAAATCCACAGTTGTGACATACTTTTTAAACACACAGAGCAGTTAATTGTGCTGTATGATTTTTGGAACTTTGTACTTCTGAAGGCAGCTTTAAAGTGCTTTGTCCCATTCATTTCACATCCTATAGAATGAATAGTGCACATGCAATGACATCTGGAGCTGGTAAATGCACGTACCTGCTGAGAAAATGGCTATGCTTTAAAACCAACAGGGAAGTAAGATGGATGCACGGCTTTTTCTGCTATTTCTTAGAAATCCCCCACATAAAGGCCAGAGCATAACCCTATTTAAGAAGGTTCTCCTAGGAAAAGATGGAATTGTAGTCTCCCTCCAGACTTGAAAGATGAGACCTCAGATTCCACACTGGCAGGCACTAAGGTACGCAGTCTCACCTGAGTGAATCCAAGTTTGATCCGTCTTTGTTTGAAAGTCTTGGCAAACTGCTCAAGCTCCTCAAGGTCACTGGGCTCCTCCAAGCTGGGAGTGTCGATTCGCTTTGGTGTTGACTGGCTCTGTGGAAGTGGCTGAATGGGGGTTGCCGCTATTGTGCGTGTTGGGGTTGCTGGCTATTAAGATAGAGAACAAGGAGAAGATGAAAATCAGACTTAAAAGAATAATCAGCAAAAATTAAATTCAGAAAAGGTATGTGAGGCTTCGGTGAGAAAGATCAATGATTTTGACATTTCCAGCAATCTGAAAGTTCCTCCAATTTATTTACATTCCTCTCAAGAAAGAGCAATCACAATCCAGAAAACTCTATTAGTATGACAGCCTTTTACAGGCTCTGTCAGAACCAATTAAAGAAAAGTAAGAGATGTTCAATGCAGCAGAAAACCAACAACTTTCACTTGCTATAGAAGCTGCTCAAAGAAAGGCTGAACACTCTTACTTGATATAGTTCTATCATTTATAGACAGCTTGGCATTCATCCTCTTTTAATCATTTTAAAATTGAATTTACTGCTTGTGTGAGGTGGCCGATTGTCATCAGTCCAAAAGATTCAAGTCTCCTATTTAATCTTGGAACAGTGAGCACATACAGGGGCAGCAAACATGGCAAGTTTCCTCTAATGCCATCTCTTGTGACTGACTCAACTCTTCCAGTAAGAAAAAAATAGATCCCCTCTCTAGCCCTTCTGTTGATACTTGCAACAGTAAGAATGAATGTACTGGTGATATGAGAAATTAAGCAAGAGCAATCTGCAGAAAATAATTCCTTTTAGGTCACACTTTTCTTCTATATAAAAGGCTAATTTTCCAGGAAGTCTATGCAAGGTTCACTATTCCTGAACATTGGCATACTAGAGCATTTTGCTATACAGCAACAATAAGAATCTAAAAAAAACTGAGCATCATAGAAAATACTCACAGGTGAACAAAATATATTAAGATCTGGTATTGCCCAGTTCGGGCTTTATGTGCAACAGGAACATTGGAAATGTTTTGAGTGCGTAACTCTACCTTCTTACATGCCATAGATGAACTGAGATGCAGAAACAAACCATTTACTCTAGTTAAATTCTATTCAGTTCAACTGAGGCTCTTAAGTAAAGGCAACTTCATGCTTTTATGTCCTATGCCCAGTTCTGAAACTACGGACTCCTTCAGGGCAAATAAGAACAGCCTCAAGTCTATGCAACACTACAGTACTATGCAAAGTCTATGCCAAGGTCCAGAAATGGGTGTCCTAAAAGAAATGGCCTACATATAGCTGAGTCTTTACATAGCTCCTCATGTTGTTTTTCTCCTGGGTTAGTGCAGTATTTTGCAGTGCACAGCAGATGGTAGAGGGAGGTCAGGATCTATAATTCCATTACTTGAGAAATAATGTGATCATATATGATCTTCCTAGGATTGCAGTTGTATGTGTCACGCTATAAAGGTTTTTAATATTTTTTAATTTACATTAAACATAGTGGGTAATTACTGCAATATGTCTTTACTGACTTCACCCCCTTTATATAATTTATTTTCTCTTTGTAGTTTTGATACTTTTTTTTAATCCAAGTATGATCTTTAGTAGGGAGTCATGCTGCTAACTGAGGTATGACCTACAGAGGTGAGACAAATTCCGTTTTCCACATGGTGCATGAAAAATACTTTAGGTGGTATAACAGAAAATGTAGTTTTCTAAGACTCTGATAGACTCAGGCGTCTTATTACAGACTAAAAAATTCTTACATGTAACCACGTTGTCAGGAAGATATCGTATAATATTACATGGTATTTGAGAAACTGCATGCAGTCATGTAACTGAACTGCACAGTAAAACACAGAGCGAAGCAAAATTAAATTTGCAGGCACGTGCAACCTTAAAATTGCTTTTCTTACAGTCTCAAAGCTTAATCATAGAGCGTTAATATTTTAACATATATCTAACAGAACATTTTAATGCATTTCTAACAATCTCTTCACTTTCACAGAAGGTAACTAGTAAGACTGGCAATGACTTAGCAATAATAGCAAAACAACTAGGCCACAATAAAGACAGATTACCACTGCAATCCTTAGGAAAAAACATACTTGTCAGCAATCCTCTTTTTGAGCTTTTTAGGTAGCCCACACCTTGCTCCTCTGAATTTCACAAATTCATAGATTGTCCAAGAAAGCCTTACAAGAAATCAAATGATGCTCTAGCGCCATTAACCCAAGATATCAATCATGGAAATTTTCAGCTAAAAATAAAATTTAGAATGTTAAATGCATGAAAAGAGGCACATTAGGGTGGAAACTACAAAACTGAAGTTACTGATCCTTCAGCTCCACACTGAATCTATCTAGAAAGACTATTACAGCTACAGTATCTACTCTGGTAACTAATACAAAGAGTCCATTCACTTGCAATCACCTCAAAGCAACTCATAAACTGTAGAAATAAGCCTGACCTGCGAGGCAAGGGTGATGCTTGGCTGAGACTGCAGGAGGTTGGCTTGGCTTTGCTGAGGTAGTTGCGTTAAGAGATTCTGCGCTTGCAGGAGACCTGGAGACAGAAAAGGGTGGGTTTGGTTTGTCATTTAAAAAGACTACAACATGAAATGAGGTGAAGCAAGACTCTTGCCAAATAATGAAAGTTACAAAAAATTTGAGATGCAAGCCTTCATTTCATCCCTGCATCGATATCTTCAGACTTTGGACTTTTCAGTCCAAAATCCCCTTGGATTTTCCTGAAGTATATGTGGTGACAAAAGGGTAAAAGAGAGGAGTCTGTACTAGTGTCCTCTGCAGAAAGAATTTGTAATGATATCCCAGTTCTGTGCGCAGGAATCATTTATTGCCCCTTTCAGCTTGCAGATTTTGGGTAAACCTCTTCCTGTAACCAACAGCTGACCAAGAATTAGGGAGCCACATACAACTGAACACTAATCAGATCAAATCTAACAACTGAATACTAACCAAAACCACAAATTTGGCTCTTTGATCACCCTCCTTCCTCTCCATATCACCCCATGCCAGTTGCCTAACAAGAAGGCAACTTTCTCTGGCAAACTTAAGCAGAGCACACCAGAGGACAAAACAAGCCCGGATAACCTCCTCCTTGCTGAAATAAAGAAGGAATCTTTTGGAAAAGAAATCAGAACTTAAAGCTTGGGTAAGATACTGAACACTGCTTAAATTGCACAAATAGAATAAACATTACACTGAATATATGAAAACCCCTGCTATTATGGAAAGGTGACAACATTAAAAAACAGTTGGGACTGATGCAACCAATATACACAATGTGCTGTCATTCTAAAAATAAATTCTCTTACAGTCCACTATTTGTATGGTTTATTAGATCTCTCAGGAAATTGGGATATATGCTTGCAGCTATATATTTTAACTAGAACCTGATTTTTTTTTGCACTTCTAATACTAAAATTTATGTATTTTTAAGGGGTAAGAATCTTGACAAAAATATACCTACAGTTAGTCAACTCCCTCAATTTTATTGTGAAAAATACTACTGTCATTCTTTAGGTAACTCCTGGCTACGACTGTCGATTTCCCCTATAATAATTTAGGAACCTGACTAATTAAACCTACACTTAATAGGCATCTTCAATATACCAAGTTCCTAAAACCATGGGGGAACGATGGCACGATAACAACAGATGGACACCATGGCCACTCAGAGGACAGAACACCAAGTAAGTACCACTTAAATTCTGTAATTTGAGTTCAGCGTGGTCTGTTCTGGTTCATCAGCTGGCTGATCCATCAGAGCACACAACTCATGACCAGCTACGTCTTAGCAGAATATAGGTAGGGGGCACAGGAATCTAGGACTCGATAAATACTGAGTGAGAAACTGGATGTTTTATGAGAGGTTAAGGCCATAGAAGATATGAAAAGAGGGACTACCATGGGTAGGAAGGAGAAAATGTATTCTCAATGAGGGATACACAACTACAGAAGAATTGTCTTCTGACAGTGATACTACTGTTACTGGGCTCTTTTTTTTTTTTTTTTTTTTTTTTACAAAGTGTTGAATATGTATTTTAAATAGAATGTGTTGCTATCAAAATGCTCAAGACCTACAGAATAAAGCCAGCTGCTTATGCAACATAATAGCACAGCATAGACAACTATGTAAATTTGCTTTGCACCACATAATCAACATGTTCCAGCTGTGTTTTTGAAAAGCCACAGAGGGAACAGATCAGCTTAAGGAACTTCCAAGACAGCTACCTACTACAGTTACACAGTGGTTTTTACAATGCAAATATTTGTTCACTTGAAAGGTGATTTCAGCTGCCCAAATCTAAATATTAATTAGCGAACAGTCACCTCTAAGTGAAGAGGCTTTGACCTTCATTTAGTGACAGTGAATTTTAACTGACAACTTGAAATAGAAAGGGGGAAGCCATCACATTGACACTATAGAGCGGCTGACCAACGATGAAACAAAAAATAGGCAGCTGACAGTGACCATGTTCGACTTCTAGTTCACTGGTAACACCATCGATCACAAGTTACTGACTGATTTTACGACTGAGTAATTAGGACTGTCCTTTTGTGATTTTTTGTCCTCAAAGAAATCCCAGAGGATGTTTTTCTGGCAATAACACTTTTGCTGAAGAGCACAAGATGACTACACTCTTCCTCATTTTATTCTCACTCGTATATTCTGAAGTAATTGTCACTGAAGGACAGTATAAAATATTCTGAACATGTTTAATCTACTGATGTTTCTACATCATTTTATCCTATTTAAGAAATACTGATACAAGGCATCTCAGGCAGAAACTGGAGAAAGAACAAGTTAGTTCAACCATCAGGGGATGGGGAAAGCAGCTGAACTGTTTTGGCAAAATATGCATCTCTTCTACTGACTTACTGTCTTTTCAGACAGTTGCCATGCATACGCTTTGCACTCTTGTTGGCTTCCATGGGTGGGCAGCTGCAGTTTTGCTCTTTTCAGACATGACTTGTACTAGTCTAAGCTTCACCTTCATTTTTTTTCTGAGAAGAAACTACTGGTCCCCACTTCGATCCAAGATAACTTCAGTGACTTAACTTACAGACCACATAGTGCAGCCTTTTAAATACAGTGTAAGTCCAAAACTGCACCTTTTAGGCAACTGCTGAGATACTGGTGTTTCAACTTTGCTGTTTCCTTAGGGACTCATACTGGCATCAATACTGTTTAACATCTTTATTACCAATAAGGTTGGTGGGACAAAAATATATTCTCAGCAAGTTTGTGGACAATACCAAATACACGAAGAGTGGTCAACAGGCGAGAAGACAGGCTGGACAAATGGAACCTCATGAAGATCAATGCAGGAAAATGCAACGTCCTGCATGGGGGCTGGAATAACCCTCTGCAGCAATAGAGGGTGGGCACTAGCTGGGCTAGAAAGCAGTTTTGCAGAAAAAAGACTGTCTTGGAGGACAATAAGATGAACAGGAGCCAGCAGTGCGTCCTTACAATAAAGGCAGCCAACCACGTCCTGGGCTATATTCGCAAGAGTGCAGGTTAAGGGCTGTGATTCTTCCCCTCCATTTGGCACTTGTGAGACCACATCTGGAGTAGTGTGTCCAGCCTTGGGTTTCCCACTACAAGAAACAATGACATCCTGGATTTTGTACATTCAAGGCCCACAAGGGTGGCTAACAGGCTGGAACACCCATACGAGAAATGGGTAAGTGAGCTAGTTTGTTCAGCCTTATGAGAAGACTAAGGTGAGATCCTATTGCTGTCTTCAAAGACAGAAATGGACTTTTCTTAAGGGTGCACAGTAATGAGATGCAACAGACATAAGTTGGAACATGGAAAACTCCAACTAGATATAAGGAAACAATTTTTTTTTTTTTTTTTTTTTTTTTTTTTAAAACCATGAGTGGTCAACTATTAGGGCAGGTACTTGAAGAGGTTGCAGAATCTCCATCCTTGGAGAAGTTCAACCCCAACTAGCCGAGGTGCTGAGCACTCTGCTGTAATCGGACCTGCTTTGGGCAATACTACATGACCTCTTCTAGAGGTCCTTTCCAACCTACATGATTTTTTGAATCTATAAAAATTAATATTGTACTTGTATACTTAACTTCACAGAGGTAGTGTTTCTAACCCTCTGCTTTGGGTTCTAAGAGCCCAGTGGTATTATTGCATTAAATATGGCATACAAATCACCTACATGATGCTCCAAAAGAATGACTGCATGGAAGTAGATAAGGATTTATGCAAAAGTATGATGCTTTAGAGGTATTTAATTTTTTTTTAATAGTTAAAGTAAATGCATCTACCATCATCCAGGACTCTTCCTGTAATGTCTACGAGTAGCATGAATAGTGGCCCAAGCCAAAAAACTCTTCCTGCCAGCCAACAGTCCCCACGGACTGATCTGGGGTTCAGTTCTTACTGTCTAAAATTAAACAAAAGATAAAACAAACATTCAAGTGCAAATTTTTTCAGCATAATTTTAAAAAAGTTGGCCCAGAAGCATAATACATAATTCATCCCTAGCTGATCTCCCAGAAGAGTGAATTTTTTAATCTAAGAGGAACTTGACTGCTTTTTCTCTGCCAAAGCTGTTCATCTTCTCACAGACATATCCTGGAAGTTAGCTTGCAAGACAAAGCCATTACAATGTCATAATTTGATTAACTGGAAACAACAGAAAGGGAAAAAGGAAGGGTGTCACACCACATATTACATACAGTGCCATTTGATCAACTGTTGATGCAAAGAAACTTCTGGGCACTTTGGTGTACCTCATTTTATCAAATCTAGATCTTCCAAAATGGGGACTCGTAGTTGGAATTATATTGGGACCCAACACAGGAGAGAAAGTACTAACCTATGCATTCCTACAAATCTGTTCCACTGAGATGTTAAGGTGCTGCATGCTGCTGCACCTTTTGCAGTACTCAGGTACCCTTTAAGATCAGTTCAAGAACATGAAGCAAATGTGCTGAAGTTGGTGAACTGTGGTTTTGAAGAGTACCAATTCAGTGATCCATGCAAAGGTGCTGCCACACTACTTCAATGAAAGTCAGCATTTTTACCCATTGATGTTCGGATGGTTAGAAGCAAAGACTATTTCAAAGAGGACAGTAAATATTAAGCACTTAATTCATATCTTGGTAATGGGTATTTGCAGCACAGGGGAAAAAGTCACCATTTAAATCACTCCTTCCAAGTTCTTCCTCTTTCCACTTCAAGGTCTCCCCTCTTATTTGGGGAATGAGTTTGAGTCAGCTACATTTTATTAAACTGCTGTGTCAGCAAATATTGAGGGGACCATAGCACTTTCACCTGATTCACATAGCATATTATTAATAAAATGAGGAGTCGTCCTGTAAGGGCAGCGCAGGTGCACAATCTCAGATGAGATGAACACTTGTCCATTACAAATTTGATGCATCTGAGAAGAAACACAGGTAACTTCAGGCATCTTCATCCTCACACTGGGTGAGGGAGCTGCACTCTGATTTATGGTACCAGAGGCCAGCAGGACAGGTACCAATGTTTAACATTCATTATCCCATTTGAAAAATGTGTTTGGTTTTGGTTTTTTTTTTAATTATACAAGTAAAGTCTCAAAGTCTGTAGGACAAGTACACAAAAAGAGAACAGGACTGGATTTGGCCTGCTATCATCATCCCAGGTATTTTTACAATAAAGAAATGAAATCATAAACAAGGTCTTTAATAATAAACAGCAATAACTTGCAAATAGGTAGGCCCAGTTTCAACGTTTAAAGCTAATTAGTATCTTCTCTTCCACATTTGCCTTTCTGGATACTTTCTTTATAAGTAAACCTCCTTGATAATGATGCAGTCTTTTCTCAGATCTTAACAACTTCTGTTTGCAAGATTAATTTAAATGAAATGCAGCACTGTTTCTCCTCTCCATTCAGATTTTTACCGATACGATTTTTATTGGCAATATCTTCCAAGTAGAAAGGTAAACAATCATCTGATGAGGGTAATATTTTTAAGAAGCAGCTATAATTGCAGTAAAGGATATTGAACTGATTATTCCAGAGACAGATCTATTAGATACAAGAACAGATACAAGAGGTATAAAGACTGTACAAGGTGCTACATTCCTGCCTGTGACTTTAACAATAAAATGGCAACAATAATTGCTCCGAAAAGAAATTGTTCCAAATCCCTATTTCCATTCAATCTTCTGCATATCTGCTGAGGCTTGAAACAATTCCTTCAAGTTATAATGTTACCTATTACACACCATGAAAAACATGAACTTTACAATTTGTTTCACGTAAGCCACTGAATAACCAGAAATCATGTGGAAAAAGAAGATGACATTAGACATATGGCAGTGGATTTATGGGGAGAATTTCACATCTGCTGCTGTGATCTATAATGTGTGTTGAAGAAAGATAGCAGTATAACATCCTGATTGTTGATTAATATTTTAGGTATTGATTTTCTAAATTTTCCAGAAGTTGGATCTAAGCCATGATGTTCAACCCCCTCCAAGAATCTAAATATGATTGCTGATGATTGCATTACTCTGCACCGCATCACCTCTTCAAGTAAAAGAAGCTTTTCTCTACCAAATGTTTACATATCTTCTACGATCTTGCTTAGAGATACTATTCTTCACTTATTTCCCTCAAAACTGTTCTCTTGCATTACAACGTTTCTCATTTACATCATTACATGGCATGTACAAAATATGTAGTGTAGTCTGTAAAGCAATAATTTCTTCCAGAATAGATAACCTATAAATAAATCTGAATTTTCATTTTAGTTATTAAATGCATACATATATGTGTGTGTCTGTGTGTATAAAGCTGCATGCAGTACCAATGAGGCATCCAAAAAAATCTGAATGCCGTTGGTTTTAAAGAAAGCTCTATGTTAGTTTCTTCAGAATATTTATTATTTTACGAAGCTGACTAATGGAGCAATAGGACAAGAACATGGAAAAATCAGTTGCAACAGCAAATAACAAAATAAAAACACACACTTTCTCAATCTTTCTCATAAATAATAACATACTGTTTGAGATCTTCTAACAATAACCATGAAATACTGCAAAAAGCCATACCAAAAAGTGAGATAAGGGGCATTATGACATACATGTTGCTTTATCGTTGAGTGCTCATGAAGAAAATTAGATCCATTCAAGCATTTCCGTTTGGAAGGTTGTCACACACTAATGGCCTATGGTCAGAATACAGAATATAAATCTTCCTACATTTTTTGAGCTATTCAGTTGTCCAGGCTGCACATTACCAGTAAAACATGGTGTTTCTACACACACTGCGTCACTGATGACAGCAATATGCAGCTCAAATTGCAGTGAAGAAATTATTTTCAGAGATGGCCCCTGGAGAAGGTACTATGAAAACCTCTTCTGGTAGTTATTCTACTTCAGAAGATTTTAAACAAACAAACAAACAGCCTTCCCTCCTTTCTATAATGCAAACAATTCATTTTGAGAGACGAATATAATTTGCTTCTATTAGTTTCCTTTTCTGTGAAGCATCTTCAGAGATATTTTAGAAAACCAGCAGAAGTTAGCTGAAAAATGTAGGCAGACACTAATACCATTGAGTTTTTCAAAACAATGCTTTTGTGCTTGCTATTTCCTTAAAAGAATTATTTAAAAAAAAAAGCCTATTTTAAAGAATCTTTGAACTAAATTTTGGTGAAGTTTGATTTCTTCTAGAAGAATATTCTAAGCTTATAAGTTCTGCTTCATTTTAAGAAACTAGTACATCACTAAATGCCTCCATGAATAGTCTTTTAGCCATTTGCTATCAGTGTTGGTGTAAAAGCTCTCCTAAATCAAGTCCTATTAAAAGAAAGTTAATTTTGACTAACCCTTTATTCAAATGTGAGAGCATTCAGTGAGAGAGCTTCAGCATAATGCCAAGCCAGTTCTGTATCTATAGTATATAAGAAGGAATGATGCATGAAAAAATTGAAAGGAACAGAAGAAAATGAGGTACAAAGAGCTGCTTTATAGGACAGCCAGGCTTCTGAAGGACTCTTCAAGCACAACAGGATTTGCCTTCTGAGCAAGAACCTTTGGATTACCAGACCTGAACAACTGAGTAGAGTTCATGTAGAAGAGAAAGGGGGAAAAGACGATTATTGGAGTATATCAGCATAAGAGGCCATGGCTAAATGCAGTCTTCGGTGGGCATCAACAAATGGGGTGCAATCAGTACTGTGATGTATTATTGCAACTTGAATGCATAGTTCTTAGAGCAAAGCTCCTGTGCAACATCTTAACTAGTCTGGCACACTACCACCTACCACTGCCTTGGTTTGCCTTTAGCATGTAAGCCATACCCAGCGTATCACCAAAATAATACTTCCAAGAGTTCTTGTACAAAATCAAGTATTCCAGCTCTTTTCCCAAGATGTAATTATTATTTCAGTTTATGACGAAATTCACTGTACCCTTTAGGCTTAAGGACTTTTCTAGTCTCCCACAAGGACTCTTGATTTTGTAATCTTTTTCCAGTCTTAGAATTTTGTAGCCCTTTTGGCATTGACGTAATCCGGACAGCCCACACACCCTCCAGGCCTCCATCTCCTAGGATTCTGCCTTTGAGTTCTGGAGAGTTGTCTTCTTCAAGTTCTCTTCCCAGTAGGCTTCCTTCTTGAGAGCCTGACCCAGAAATTCAGATGCTGCAGTATTTCCCAAGAGGCGTTGTTGTTAACAAAGATTCCCATGACATGATCTCTGGGGATTGATCCTCCTTGAGAAGTGAGCTACACAAACTTTGACAAGGCTGAGGTCTAACACCCAGAAACTGACAACCTGTTAGAGTCTCCTAATTGCAATACTGTTATTTCTCCTAGGGAGTATCAACAGTTAGTGAAGGTGTATAAACCACCTCAGTTTCACCTTCTCCTCTAAAAACTTATGTATGTTTTTCTTTTCTGGCAAGGAGCACTTACCCTGCTGCCCCTGCGGTGTTTGTGAGATGATGAACTGTGCTGGCTGCAAGTTGGTTGTTGGATGCACCAACACAAACTGTTGCAGGTTGAGATTCTGCTGCTGAAGCTGCTGCAAGTGCTGCAAATCCTTAAGGAAACAGGGGAAGGGGGGAAAAAAAAAAAAAAAGAAAAAAAAAGAAGAAAGAAAAAGGGAAAGAAAGAGCTGTGTGTTAGACATTTAAGTCAGCCATGACTCCCAATGTAACTAGATTTCCTATCAACCAGTTACATTCTAACATTTAGACATAAAAGTGGATGTCAAACACAGCAGTCCTGCTACTGAATATCCTTTAGGCTGGCAATTTGAATTTCACTGTCCTTCATAAAACCAAACAAAATTTGTTTACCAAATAATCCAGCAAAATATTTCCAGCACTGTTCTGCTTTTTAAAAAAAAACAACAAAAAAACACAATTCCCCCCCCCTCCCCCCCAAAAAAAAAAATGCAGAAGTTTTCAAATACTTTAGACTTATCAGCACCTGGATTTCTCAGACTTATTTTTTGAGGATGCAACTCTGCTACAAAATTCATCGTTGACAAATCAAGCATATTAGCTGGGAGCTATTTTTGTTTATAACAACAACAATCTGCAATTACCATTCTAATCAGCAACAGGAAAGCAAAAAATTGCAGATCCCTAGTGTGCACTCTGGTTGTTCAGGTCAAATTTTGGGAAGTAGCTAACTCAAATAGTAAATAAATATATTTGATTAGTTCTGAAACAAATTACAATCAGCTTAATAGACATAGCTATAATTATGGTTAAAAGGAATAAACCAAAACACTGCACTATTGTAGAACTCTACTTTTATGTATTTAAACCATTCAGAACTATTAATTTTCTATAATTAAATGAGTGGTCTCAACGTAAATGCTGATCTCTGAGAAACTGAACCATCAAGAAAAATACTTCAGCTTGCTGTTTAGCTGGAGAACGAAAGCAGAGAATTGCTTAAAAATATTCCCCCCAAACTAGCCTTTTTCTTTTCATCTTCTCCAAACAGGACAATAAGTAACTGAAGAGTAACTGAAATTTGAAAATTGAAGCACAATGTGAAGCCAGCCAACATAACAGAGGTAATCTATGAAAACTATCTATATACATGTGTAGAATCCTTCCATCTTTCTAAGAAGAAGCTGTTTCAAAATACCCACCAAGCAGGTGGATAAAAGCCCGAAATATTCCCCACATTTAGAACCTCCCATTAAACAAATCAAACAAACAAAGCAAAAAACCTCCCAAAACTCTATTTCAGATAAATTACTCAGATACCGGGGTACCTGTTTCCGGACAGATACCCTCTTCTGGGTCCAACTGTGTCAGAAGATGTTAACAATGCCAGTCTGCTCCTAAACAGTGCTCAGTCTGGCTGCTTGAATGGGGCTGCTCCTTTTAATATACTTCCTAACATACTTGAGTTTAAGTGAGCCAGACTAACAACGACCTGCTTCTTAAAGCCAGTAAAGTAGCCCCCATACATTCTGACTGATGCAGGTTACTGAGCACTCACACAAGCTGCTCAGCCAGCAGATGTGAAAGGCCATTAACTGCCAGTAACGGAGATCGTGATGGAAAGTCAAGACAGGCTGACAAGGATAACATTTTATTTACACAATACAACCATTTGCAGAATATAGTTATCTGTCTATGACCTTACGTTATTTTAAAACTGTTAAACTAAGACTTAAAAGTCGCAACAATTTCCTTCTGGGGAAGAGGGGTGGAGAGTGTCACTGGGTGGAAAGGAAGATTAGGGAGGCAAAAAAATAGGGTCTCCATTGATTTATGAGACCAGAGACATGCACTATAAGAAAACGACTACTTAACCTGCATTACAAAGACGCTGGCCATCAATCACTTAGGCAGCTTGGTCATGTTAAGTCAAAAGCATGCAGTGTAATAATATGGTAGACAGACACCAGATGGATTGACCAAGCAATGCTCTTTAAGAAATGGAAACTTCCATTTCATAAGAGAATAGTAAAATTTTAAAAAGTGTCCCCCACCGCAACAGAGTGTTTTTAAAGTTGATAGGATTGTTTGCGTTCAGAAGATTTGAGAAGTACTGCAACCACTCCTATGAAATCGAGGCCAATTTCCCTCCTAAAAAAGAGAGATATAACTGCTCCAGTTTTTCCCAGGAACTCCACGTTTCTTCTGACTTCATATCATAAAGTTACATTGGTCGGAACTGCTACTAAAAACTCACTTCTTGAGCCCAACACGACATGGACCTCCACACATTTTCAATGTTCTACTGGTTACCTTTGCAGATTGAGCAGACCCACCAGCACAGAGGGGCTCATACTGAATTGGATGTGAGAACTAGATACAGAGGAAGAAACAGAAAGAGTAGCGCAAGCTGATTAAGGCTGTGAACGCTGGCTCTCTTCAAAGAAATTAAGAGAGGCTGAAGGATGAAAATAGAGGTGGATAAGAGAAAAAGTAGAAACACAAAAGGAAGAGTTGGGAAGAAATTTTTGAAGGAAAAAGTACGGGCAGAAAAACAGCTAGGTTGAGGACCTCCCCCACCAAAAGCAAATGAAGAAAACCCCGCCAAATGACCAAGTAGATCTCAGATGATTTGAAGAAGCACCACAGGAGATGGAGTTACATACAAGAAAGAATACAAAGAAACAGTGGCAGTGTATTTGTAAGAACAAAGGAGGAGAGCTTTTTGTTTAAGACTATAGTATTCATAACACAGGGTACCCAGCTAAGACATGACAGCTCTTATCATCAGGCTCTTACACTTTAATATGAGAAAACTGTTTTTAAATTGAGGCCTCAGGGATAACTGGTATAAGCAATCTTATTCTGTGCATCTGCCTTGGTAAATGGTTTCTTAGCTGAGTCTTGTTTAAATACAGAAATATAATTCCGTAACGCAGAATGGAAACGATACCTCCAAGGCTAATCACTCTTAAATAGCCCTACCAGCCCCTCAAATTCATTTGAAATCCAACTTTATTTCTACCTGGGGAAAGTTTTATTATTTAGTTAATTGTAGCATTACAATAAATCTCCCAATAGCAACCATGCGAACAGCCCTGACACTGTTTTCCTATACTGATCTTTTTTTTCCTCAATGGTAAAATCTGTATACTAGCACAAGCACACAGAAAGAGATGGAAAGAATTTTGGGGAAACATGCATGTCTTCTGTTGCTGCCTAAAAATTTAGAAAGATCAAAACAATCCAACTCCTACCTCAGCAGAATAATCTGCTACGTCTTGACGTAAGTTTTTTAGTTTTTAAAAAAAATCATCTAAAGTTCTAAATACGATGCGATTATCTCTAGTTACAACTTCAGTACAAACTTAAGCATCTCTGTCATTTTGAGGTGTATATCATATAAACACTGATCATGGATCCTGAACACAAGTAAAGTTTACAAAGAACTCCAAAGCTTGGTACAACTGTTTAGTGACAATTTAGTATCAGCCCAGCAGCAGCACTAACATCTTACCAGACTGCTGCAGCAGATACCTTATATTAACTGCAGTGCAGATTAAAGAAGTCATGCTTGTGCAATTAGTTAATTAAAATAAATATGGTAATCCCCCTGCTGCAGAGACCTGCCAGTTAATCAATTATTCAAAAATCATCAATTAAAACAAACATTCAGCTATTTGTGTAATCAGCTATATGTTTACAATAGCAATGCAAACAAAGCTGAGCACTGTTTATAAATTGTTGTCAAGATGGATCAAAAAGCATGGTGTTACCCACCTACAAACCTAGACAGTAGAAGTCTTCCATAAACTATCTCAAATTATATCCAACATCTGCACAAATTACGGCCTGCACTTTCATCATAAGAAACAGGTAACAAGATTCATCCAAGCTACATTTATATATCAAAATAAACTATCCTAAAAGAAACTAATTGTGAAGTCAAACATTTAAGTAATTAGAAATGCCAGAAAACAAGTGAAACTTTCATTTGTTCCCCTTGTGCTACAAATATACATTACATGGTGGCAACTACATGATCACATGCTATTTTTCATAGAGCCTTCAGCTCAATCACGTGCACAAACCAGGCAATGCTCACTTCAGAAGCTCCTTATGTAATGCCACATGCCTGATCTTTTCAACTCTTCTCAAACACTTCTCTGAAGATTTTGTAAGTTCTGGAGAAAAACTCAGTACTAAATTAGCAATTGTAAATGCTTCACACATTTTCATAGCTTCCCACTGGACTGGAAGAGCGGGATTAGTAACATCTCACACATGCACAACAATGCCTTCAAAAGTATCCACTGATTTGGTGACATATTTGACAAATGTAAAGCCAGAAAGTTCAAGGTACAGATTTTATGAATGCTCTGCACTTCAGTAAAGCAGACCTCACTATCTTAAGCTGCACACCTGGAAGACAACAGGCATACACCTCTGGATCACTTACATTGAGGTTAAAAGACTCACATAATATCAAATGGGAACTCTCTGACAGGTGCATGGAGAGATGTTAGAAGCTAACAATCAACTTCCTCGGCAAGGACATTTCCCATTCTTTTCTTGAAATCTGTCTGTATTATTGGCTACAGACAAAGGCTTAACAAAATTAAGAGATGATCTTGGGAGTTACAAGTTTCCTTGAATGCTACATCCTTGAGTCATCTCCAGATCACGACAGTGAAGTGGGATCCTTTGCTAAAAGAAGTATTAATATCTGGTCACATGACTCATCACAGTGCACCAAGAGGCTCTGTGGCCTTTCAAATGTGGGATGGCATCACTGGCCTCTGTAGGGACAGCCAGAGAGGCCAGAACTTTTAGCCCAACACCACCAAAGTTTGCCACTTCAGCTAATAAAAACAGATAGCACAACCAGGCTGTTATTCAGCTAGTGGACTAGCACAATAAAGCAATAGCACATTTCACCAATGGACTTCACAGATATTTGTGACATTACCATTCTTTTACTTAATCAGCCCTCATGTTTACTTTTTAGACACTTCATCCCAGTTGAATGCAAGTGAAAGTAGTCTGAATAGAAGGTGTCAGACAGTCTTCAAGAACCTGCTCACCTTAAGAAGCAGCAACTTTGGAGATTACATACCCAACATACTTTGCACAGCTAGACTAATCAAACTGAAATATTACATACTGAGAACCTTAATCTATGGAAAGATGGACCTCAGCGTCAGCAACACAATCACCTACTAGTAGTACTCAAGATACCTATGCTGTACATTCGGTTACCCTTGATCAGAAGTCTAAGGAGTTTCCACACTACATATGCTAAGCACAGTCAGTGGCGCTGCATTCTCCATGCTGAATTAAGCCAATCCTGGAAGACCCAGGAGAATCTTTGCTGCCCCTAGTAAGCAGAACTTCCTCGGCAAGCAACTCTTCAGAATTAAGAATTAACAGGTCTTTAGCAGCAGACCATAAAACTGGACAAATTCTGACACCAGACTCATTCTGGCAAGTTTTTCTCTAGACACACCCGAGTGCCCATTCTTTGTGACTGAACTCTAAGCATTAAGCACCAAGCCAAAACAGCACACAAATGTGTCAAGTCAAACTCCCTTTCTTCAGCTCTATCATTTTGCTGTTTGGATCTAACAAGCATCCTTCGTGATATGTAGGTGTCCCTTCCCATCCACGCAGGTCTCGACAAGTGTCATTTCTATGGCGCATCTTTCCATACCCCTTTTTCTCCTTTCTCAAGCTAACCACAAGGAAGAAAATTCAGAAAATACAGCATCTGGTCAGATTCTGGAACAAACTCAGAAGCCCAGTGGAACTGATGAGCAGCTGGTACGCATTCTTTGCTAAAACTATCAACTTCAACCTCACAGCTAAGGATGCATGAGGACTCAAGGACTCTAGAAACTCACTGAATAAGGAATAAAAATATTATTTCAATGAGGCAATTAGTCAAACCTCTTTATTTTCCACCCTCTCAAGCCTCAAGGCTCACCTGTGCAATCTGTATTGGCTGAGATAGAGGGATCTGCGTCATCGGCGTTGCAGCAGAGGCCGAGATGGTGGCACCAGCAGCGCTGTGCTGCTGACTGGCTGAATGCTGCACTGCAGCCGCCAGCAACTGTGCCTGCGCCTGTTGTAGCAATAACTGTTGCTGGGCTGGCGTCAACGTGAGCTATAAATAATTAGAAAACACAGCCATTAATAATGGAAAGAGCCACTTCAGCTACAAAGTCATTAGCTAGCTCATTACTAGTTATATTAACCAGACATTCCTAGAACTATTACTATGGTTCAGCCATTAACTAGCCAATGACTCTGGCCTTAAGTAAGGACAGCTGGCTACTCAACACAGTGTAGGAACCAACCTACCACAGACCTGACATAAACCAAACCGCACAAACGCAAACATTTGCACTTACTGGAACCTACAAAACCTAACTTTACTCCTAAGTTTTCTTCACAACTCCACCAGGAGGTTCAGAAAAAAGGTAATTAAGTAGCAAGCAAAAGAAAAGAATCAGTATTGCCAGGATTTGAAAGGAAATTTACACCCAGCAGAACAGCAAGTGATTAGCCAGATGAATGAGAAGCAAGAACACTGGCTATGGCTACTGAACAAACTGATAACACCCCAGCTGCTTCACATTAGCATGAATCCCTGCCATATTCCATCATTTCCATTATGCCCTAAGATATAAGTAAAGAACATGAGCTCCATTTGTTTCTCTCCTAGTCTCCCCATCTGCTTTTTTTTTTTTTTTAAATAGAATAGAGTTGGCAACTTTACATCCCTTCCCTTTCCCAAACACGCATTATCTCTGTGAAACAGGTGGCAGCACTCTCCCCTTTACATGTAAATGAATCTTGATGCCCATATTTACTACAATCCATATCTGCATAGGCCTGGAGTTCTGAATGTTTCACTACTGCAGACAATCTTAAATTAAAACAAACCAATATTTTTTAAGAATGAGAAAAATAATAAAATATGCTGGGTTATAATAACGTATTAAAACAGTTTCACTTTTAAAACTTTCAAATGTAATTAACCAAAAACTAAATAGGATGTTATTTACACACTAGCATATGAGAAGATTTAACAACTGAACGTGAAATTAAGACATCATTTCATTCAAGTGTAGATATGATCTAACCTAATACTTCAAATCATAAATACGTTGTCGGAGCAACTGCCCTAAATTCTTAACATGCAAACTCTTAAAACTGCAAAGCTGATTACGTGGAAGCAAACTCTAACCAAACTAGCCCATTCACAAAACTTGCTTGTTTTTAAATGACTGAAAGCATTTACAACAATTCAGAAACACCAGTAATCCTAAAACAACAGTTATTCCATAATTACTCCCAAAGCCTTGCAATTAAAAACCCTCAAAATTGGTAGGTTAAAACAGAAGGGTTGAATAGGCTTAAGGCAAGCACTAATATAGTTACTTAAAAAGAAATGTTTTTGAGAAGAGGAAGAATTAGTGTTAGCAGTGCCCGTCATTTTTGTTCTTCACCCAGCTATCCGATAAGATTTAGCCTCATGCTCCCATGCCGCATTTTTAATCTTGCAAAAAAACCCAAAAATTTCCTCTTCACAACATCAGTGACTTTCTTATTTGTACACACACCAGGTTTTAATTTCATTGCAAAGTCAAGACGGATACTGAGAACAGAGAGAAAGATTTTTTTTCTTTTTGGAAGCAAATACTTTGCAACAAAAACCAAAGATTTAAGTCTGCTTTTTTATAGGAAGATATTTTCTGTCCTCTCTTTCACTCAAGTTTCTTCCTATGTTGAAGGAAATGACAATAACCTTCACTGACAGTTCTACAGGGACTGCCGTAGATACTGCCATCATTTGCTGGACAGGAGGCTTTGCAGTATACTTGGGTAAATCTTACCCCAGTGATCTGTCCTCCGGCCAGCATGAGCTGGGTCTGGGGTATGGCCGCCTGCACTGAAGGCTGCTGGGAAGGCTGGCTTGGCTGCTGAGAGTCCCCAGATTCTTCATTAGATTTAGACTAGTCGAAAAAAAAAATACAACTCTTTATAGTGTAAAACACATGTTAATGTATAACAGTGCTATCTCAACACTGCACAATAAAAATCTTTCATCTGCATACAAAAAGCCCTTGGGCTTATTTTAAGAGTGTGTTTAAGCAATGGCTCTATGTGCCCACCATCTCAGCTACGATTGCTCAAACATGTCTGAGGGTAACGCAGTTTAAACAAAACAAAAAGACTCTCAGGTCTTCTATAACTCTTTGACATTATTTTCAGGTCTCATTTCATTTTACGCAATGCAACTGAAGCTGACACTACCTTTCACCATAAAGAAAGAAAAGGTTGTTAAAATTATTCATTGCCTAAAATCCTTAACAATGGAACAAGGAAAAGGAGATCGTGTTTTCTGTATCTGCATCCTGTGCCTCTAAGTCATCATACTGTTGGCTTATACGGAACTGATTTGAGAAATCCTCACGTTTACCTACCTACAGCAAAATACGTAATATTATACAGTGCTTTTAAATAATGAAAGTTTAGCATTTATTTAATTGAAAGCTGCTTTATTTTAAAAGATTTGGGCGGTTTTGATTTTTTTGTGTGTGGTTTTAGTTTTTGGGGTTTTTTTAAACAGACGAAATTGTGAAGACATGAGGGAGGAAATGCAAGTGCATGAAGAGGGGGAGAGAGTTTCATGATAATTAAAACTGGTTATGCAGAACATTGAAATTCTGCATAGATTTGCATATTTTCCACCACCTGTTTTGGGGACTGCAGAGCAGGCTAATTAACATAAAGGCTCTGATTAATTCTGCCAGTCATTGAGCGATAATTACAGCGCAGGACTGTAAACATTCTGCACTGGAGATACAGCCTGTTTGCCAACATCTCTCTCAGGGATGGAAGTTTACCATGGCAACCAAGGCAATTTTCTGCCTCCTTCCTCTTAGAAAGGAAGGTCACTACACCTCCTCTTCTTTCCAAATTGTTATTATGTATAAGTGGGTCCACATTCTATTGCATTTCATGTAATGCACTACCTACATTCTTTAATAACAAGCAATACTGAAACCAGTTTTCAACAAAACTCCATCCCTTTTTCCCCTTAATATAGTACTGAGAGGAAGTGGCACGTTAACTGATGCTAAGTGTTCAGCATCATAAAAAAAGTTCGAAAGCTTTGTTGTCTCATGTATATTATTAAACAACAGTTACTCTGACTTATTTTGAAATCACTATGTGTTATTTACACAGGCAATCTACACTAGCCACATTACATAGTTAACGTTGCATTATACTCCTATATTCAGCTACCAGAAGTAAGGACAAATTGCAAAGTAGTACTTGCTATGTTTAAAATAAGAGAATAAATGGAAGAACATGAAATATTCCTGGAGTTTTTTAGTTTTCACGATACAACACCTGACTGAAATTCAGTATAAAGTTATGATCACTGCATGTTTTAAACAACTCCAGTTTCTGAATGCTGATTTAGTTATAAAACTATTATTCCTTCATACCTATCACTTGCAAAACCAGTCAGAATGAAGAGAGTAACATATCCTAGGCTAAAAACTATCTCTAATGGGACCGTAATGCTGTTTGGAGCAAGAGAAGGACAAGCAGCAGAAGGAAACTGTCTTTACCTGTACATTTAAGGACTGAGCAGCAGCCTGTAAACTTGTTCCAGCGAGCTGGACCTACAACACAGTGCAAAAATGGAAATGAAATAGAATCCAGAATACAGAAAACTTTAACAATGTAAGAAGAACAACCTCCCCACCCGGCACCCCAACAAAAACTCCCCCAAGAACAACACACGCCCCTCTAACACCTGAATCAGTGAAATAGGAGTTATGCTCCAGGCTGGAAAAAAATCTCTAAGACTCTTCCACAGCCTTATTTGTCTACCTCTTGCTGAACATATTCCTGCTTAGGGATCTAGACATTATCATGAAATGGAGTTGAAACAGAGCATTTTGGGATGGACAGGCTAACTATTCCTATTCCTGTTAAAAAAATCCAGGCTTCAGGGGAGGGTGTTAAGCTCTACTCATCATCATCCTTCTAGTATTTCGGAATGGGTCTTACCCAAATATGTACACTGCATTCACCTGCTTCCTTATACGACAGAGGACCAATCACCTGCATAGCACAAAACCCCCAGCATAAACACTCTTCCTCAAATCAATCCATTCAAGTATTTGCAGTCCTCAGCCACTGAAAAGATGATCTCAATACAGAGGACTGGAGACACTTTACAAAGGCTGTATTGATTCAGGTATACTCAAAACTTGAATTCAATGTTTGTGATTAACAGGTCTAAAGAAGTTCTTGTGGGTTAGCAGTGAAGAAAAGCTGATGCTTCAGAAAGTGAGATTTTTAAAGAGTGTTAATTTTATCTCTAATAAGGATTTTCTCTGTACAAGAAGTGCTAAATTTTCATTTACTGAAGACCGTCTTAATCAGTCTCGCCTTGTTTCTACCACCACTCCTACTATAAAGAAAGAATGCTATGTAATTAATTACCAACACTTTCAAAGGTCAGTTACAGCCTGTAGTGAATTCCATCTCTGGCCATGTTTGAAAACCACTGCTCATTTGAAAAACAGGCAACACATAAGGATACAATAAAGCATAGCAAAATATAGCACTCTTGCATCTATAGAAAGATGTCCCCACATAATATACATCACAAAAGAGAGTCCCCATATCTGCAAGCACAGGAAGGAGAGTTTTAATTTAAATTGCAGTACATGAAATTAATAACTGAATATTCGAATGGGCAACCCTTAAGAGTCGCCACGGAAATATTTCCTACTGCTCTAGATGAAGGGACTAGATTTACTAAGCATGTTTTACATCTAAGCAAACATCCCCAGAAAAGCTCCTCCTCATCACAAGGAAAATATAGTTTGACACAGTTGATGAAATCTGAGCTTTTAACATGAATTAATAGCAGAGAATAATCTAAACAATAATAGCCTGCCATCCAAAAAATATACTCAGAAATAACACTCTAAAAATTACGTAATAATAAAAAAAAAACACATAAAAGACTACAAATGTGTCTCACTCAGGTACCGCCAGCGTATTCCTGAAAATCTCTTTGAATGCAATTTGGACACCCCTTCCACCACACAACGAACATTTTCTAATTAGAAATTAAACTGTTCCTGAATGTTGTCTACAACTTAATATTTTGTATTAGTCTGGAGGAAAGCACTATGTGTTAAGGCTGAATAACATCCCACTAACAGCAGCCACACTAGAAGAGGACAGTTTGACAATACATACCCACACACCTGCAGGTGCATAAAAGAATAGCTGAGATTTTCCTTTGAACCAGAGTTTCAAGAAATGAATCACACTGTATCAAACATGAAGTTATAAAGATCCTGACAACTGTTTAAATAAATACATTTCCAAAGCAAGATAAAGCACTGTGCTAAATACAATTACTGTCCTGGATCAATCTATATAACAAAACGAAGACTAAAAAAACCACACAAAATTCTGCAGAACAGCTGTATCTGTCTCAGTATTAAACATATACTCTCAACCCATGAAAACCAGTCAGCTCTCCACATAAAGGCAGCCTACAACAGCCTATTGGTTCAGCCAATTCAAACACTGGCACTCCCTAGGTCCTATATAATTACAATTTTCCTAGTAGATTGGGTTATGTGACGAGTCATGTGGAATGTTCCATACAATAAAATGGCAGTTCAGAGCTCTTAAAAGAGGGCATAAAAGCTTCAGTACGTCAATTATACCACAATAACTGTGCAACCTCAGACCTCAAACATTCAAGGTCAGCCAATTAGGTACAGTATTTTAAAGTTTAAACTTGGTGCTGAGGAAGGGAGAGAAATTAGGACATTTGTTTTCATACATCAAGTGTGAGCAGACAAAAAACTACAAAAAAATGCCCCTTATACTTCTCTTCACCTCGGGATGCCCCATTTTGCTTCAGCCTACACCTGAAATTCAGCTTTGATTCCCTAAACACAGCAGCAGCAGAACAGAGGGACAGTAGTAGAAGCCTGAATATCACCTGACAAACAGGTCCTTGAAATAACTTTAAAAAAAAAAAATTTAAAAACTCACAAACCATATATGCTTAGTAAGTACAATCACTTTATATTTCTAGTTAATGTGTAAGAGCTTGAAAGATTGAAGCATGGTGCTGACTACCATTCAACACCACTTCTGGTTTCTCAACTAGGTAGTGACAGTTTCAGAACTTGGCAACTGTTGGGCCAATACAATTCTTTACTAAAAAGATTTTACCTTGCCTTTCAATTTGGTATCTCCATTAAGGTTTTAATTAAAAAAAACCAAATAAATAGTTTAGGCCTTCTCAAGACCCCAGAAAAGGGCTTTCTAGTTCCCCCAAATAGGCCTCACCCTACCTTGATGTATTCTGCAGCCTAATGCAATGAAGTGAGTGCCACAATAAGAACAACTTCTCACCCAAGCTCTTTAAGCATGTGGTCCACCCATATGTTCCTTTACATGACTACGCATCATTCACAGAAAGAGAGAACATAGAACATACAAGAGCAGCTGCGTTCGTACCTGCCCGAGTCTCCCCTACGTTGAAATGGGTCTTCTCTTACCTGATGAAGGTGCCCAAGGAAGGCCTGGGCCTGGGCTGTAGAGATTGCTCCTCCGACAGGCACAGGCTGCTTTTGAAAGTCCAGGCCATTTGTTTGCGTGCCTGGAGAAAGAGAGATATTAAGAACTATTAGTTATTACTTTTATGAAATGGAATAAGAATTAATATTCTTAAGTCTCCTGCTATTCTCTCAATACTATGTGGTAGAAAAATATTCTGAGAGTAGTAAGAATTGAAGTGTTTTACTGAAAGGGAGGGTGGGGAAGCAGTGTCACTTCCAGACTTCGGTAATACAGCATTTGTCAGCTGAACAAAATCAACAGCATATTTTCTTTCGTTTATATCATCCTACCTACACTATGTACACTATTACCCCATCATTCTCTACCATGGGTTTGAGAACCAAGTGCATGCTGCTAAGGTTAAACTGTGTTTCCATTCTCCATGCACTCCCTATTCAGCAGCTGAAGACTATCTTCAAGTTCAGAAAGTGGCAAGAACAAGGTTCATATAAAGTCACCTTTCATTAAAGACACGTAAAAGAATACTTTACAAAAACAGAAGTACCGGATATATGTAGCAGTTATGGGCCACAGTTTTACTCTTTTGATAAAAGATTCCTCAACATTTCCATGAATATTTGTGCAGAGCGCTCATTACATAAGATAACTGCCTGAGCTTGCTTTTGCTCTCACCCACTTTCATATAACTAAAAACTGATTATTTTCCTACATTTTTGTTGTCTTCTTCCTAAACAGCTCGGAAGACATGAAAACCCCCAAACTATCCCCAAATAATCTGGTTATGAGGAGGAAAAAAACCAACCAACCAACAACAAAAAAAACCCACCACCAAAAAAAACCCCACAACATTTTTTCCACAAGAAACTACCACAGAATTCTCTTCTGCCTAGAGGAGCTATAACTACAAACTTTGAAGAATCGTTCTGTGGGGAGATGATAAAATCAACATTAGGGATCATCAGCAACTGGTTTTATATGTTGGGTAATACTACCTACAGTGGCTAACAAGAAGGGAGACTCTGAAGTGTATCAGGCTGCAAAAAATTTCTAGAACAGATGACGCAATCTTAAAAATGGCATGACTGAAATGAAGTAAAATCAGCTTTAGACTTGCATGTTTACTCTTCATGACAATCAGATTTCATTCAGTGCCGATGGACAGGTGTTCAACTAACTCCTACTTTAAAATTCCTTCCATCACCTACATTTTTCGCCATAAAAATCTCGGTTATCCACTAAGCAAGAGAGAGTCACAGTTGTTAAACAAGAACAGGGGTTTGCTATTCCTTAGAAACATCTGCAAAAGCAAGCAGGCGTAAAATTTGATTAGTAAAATACACTATCCGATATTTTACATTGCTATTTTGACCTACAAACAGCTTACACAGATAAAATTTCCAAAGATGGAGTCACTGTTCAATTAAATACAGATACAGTGTAGATACTCAAGCTTTCTAGCACCTATCTAAGGTATACCTAAGCCCTTTGATGCATCTTTGGTGGAGGTCCTGTGCAGAAACAGTTGGTTTACTCTCAAGTGTTTAATTCTATGCTTTGGGCCAGGGTTTACAGACTTAAGAGACATCTGTGCAGCCAAAGATCCACAGACATTTTAAAAATATTTGAATTTTAAACTATGTAAAATTATTTTGCTTAATGAGTCTAAAATTCCAATCCAAAGTGAATGGGAGGACTATCACTGGTCTGAATTGATCCTGAATGAATGGGACTTGGTTGCATTTCTCCAGAGAAGGTCTGCTGGAAGGAGCTAGAAGAATCTCATCTATTTTCATTCTTTCCAGTAAACTGCAGAATTCGCTCAATGTAGAAGGCCAAAGGGAGTGGGAAGATGATTGGGTAAATATATAAAAATAATTCCTGACAAACAGCTACTGTAATTCAAAGGAAGCAATCTACCACCTCCTCATTTAAGAAGATGCTTTGAATCAGTTTTCAACCTGTGGTCAGGGACCCCCAAGTAGGAAAAAAAATACAGATAAGAAAACCTACTATAAGGCAGATATTCCTCATTCCAACTGGAAACTTGCAGGCATCAAAAAGATTATCCGTTTCTGAGAGGACTAGCTGGAAGCCTCACCTTAAATAAATAGGTGGAGCTGTTCTAATTAACTATCTTCCAAATAGAGTCTCAAATCACAGTATCCTATTAAAAGAGCACTGCTGTGCATGTGCACAGAAGAAATGCTCCAGTTAGCACTTCTGATGACTCTTAATATGGACATTTGAAATGAGCCTCCTAGGATGATAGTTTTGAAGAAGGCAAGTTCCAAGACTGAGCTGAAAATCTCCATTGGTCCCAAAAAACAGTTTAGACAGGTACTGAGAGAAAACAACATTTTCTTTAAATTCAACCTTGAAGGACTCCAACTCCCTCTCCCCATGCCTCCCAAAACCAAACTCAGAGCAAAAAACCCCAAACCGCACCTGTTAACTCTCTGTTCTACTTGCATCTTAAGTTTTCTTTGGTATTTGGAAGTACAGTGTCCCTTCCCCTTCGGATGCAGCCTTATTTTTGGAAGGAATGCTACCCAGGTTGCTTGCATTTATCACAGGATGCCTACATCTTTTGAAGAACAGCAGGGAAAATGAACTTTGAGTCCAGCATATGAGAGGCCTTGCTCTTAAGGTGCTCATAAGGATGTGACACCACTCCTGTGGAATCCAAGAAATCTGATAAGGAAACTGGAAAATGGAGCTGTCAAAAGCAGAAGGTCAGCACATTGTAAGGACATGAAAGGACCAGAATGCCACTTCTGCTCAAGATAAGAGTTAAATGCAAAAACTCCATGGTGATTAATAGACATGGCAGATGCAATCACAAGTATTGTGATTTTAACAGTCCCAAGTATTTATGTCTTTTCCATCTCCATCCCAGCTCCCATAAGTGCTGGAGCTGATCTAACAGCTCACCAACACCAAAAAAACAGGTGTGGGAACTCTCCATCTCCCATCTCTCCTTTCTCCTTGGTTCCAACTACATTGTCCCTGTCCTGCCCCTTCTGGTAGTTCATGGATACACCAGTAAGCCAATTCACCTTTCTAACTGAGCAGAAAAATATTCATGTGAACTGTTCCGTTTTTCTTTTGGCCAAGTTAGTTTTCTGCCAGTTATGTGAAATGAATTAACTTACCTTAGGGCCCAGCAAGCAGCAGATAATGCAAAGCAGGGGAGGTCAGAGATGTGGTAGTAGGGAAATGAGCCTTCCCCGCCCCCAGTAAGTTATTAAGGCTGAATCAAGCTGTAGGATGAAATTTCACCCTTATAGCCCAAATCCAATGCAACTTAAGCACGTTTAAATTCTGGCATAAATTCAGCCATGTGGTTAGCTACTTCACGGAGTTGGTTTGGATGAAGACTAATACTAAGTGCAATTAATTTGCAGCCAAATCAAATCTTTGAACCATCTCACTCAGTGCCACTCCAGGGAAAGGAACGGAACACTAAGTACCAGGACACCCTGAACGTGGATTAGTTTATGCTGTCTTGGAATTGTACCTGCAGAGGGTAAAGGCATGACAAAATGGAGCAGGCAAGGTAACATTGCACCTCCAGTCAGGAGAAGAACATACTCTCAAAATACAAGATCATCATCATCAGACTTTAGTCTGAGTTTACAAACTGCATAAGAAAGGAAGGGGAGTGAGGAACTATAGGTCTGGGGAGATGTGGATTAAGGTGCAAGAAAGGACTCAGGAAGGGAAGGCAAACAAGGGGAAGGAAGATTTCAAAACTAACTTGCTCTGGGAGACATCTTCCAGAGGTACTGCACCAGCAGTACGTTTCCCCATATCTCTCTCTGCGTGCATGCATTGAGAGAGAAAGAGATCCCCAATACTCAGAAATTTTTGATTCCTTGTCCACATTACTAATAAGTTTAGCATTGATATTTGCCCAGAATTTTAGCAGTTAAAGAATATTTCATGGTCCCTCTCCCACTCTCCTGTAGACTCTCTTCTGATGGAAACTGGAAAAATCAATCTCTGGAAATGAAGCAATGCAAACAAGAATCCTTAGAATCCTTCCAAATACTTCACTTACAAAAATTATTATTTTGCTGCTATGTCAATGCATGTCATAATACTACAGTTTTCATAGACATTATAACCTTGGCTTTCACACAGCTTTTAAAAAAGAATATGCATTAAACAAACAAACAAGATTGAGTTGTTCTGGAAATTTTTATGCTGCAACCTATAAAAAGGAAACCAAAAGGGCTATCCATTTACTATAAGACACTCATCTTTCTTCTCTCTCTTTTTTCCAGTAGCTATTAAGTAGACCGTCCACCCACAACTGAAGGTTGGAAAAGATTTGTGTAATTCTGCAATACTGACGATCAGCTGATCAATTCATGTTCTTACTAAAAGAGCTATCCAAGAACTCTTGTACTCACAAAGACTTTTGTTGTTGCTGTTGTTAATTCGTCTGAAATACGGGTTGCTTCTTCAGATGCTTAAAAGGGGAGTCCAGTTAGCACAAAAATTTTAAAGTTAAAATCTGTTTCTGGCATTTTATTGTGACCAATGTATTCACAGGGGGCTTTACTATGTTCCCTAAACAGTCAGAATTAGAAATACAAAACCCTACTTTGTTAACTTCCATGAAACTTAGCTGTTAGCTCAGAGAACTACTGATGTTAAGTCATCTTTACTAGTGTCAATCGTTTTTTTTTTCCTGAGAACACTAGCTCTGCCATATGTAAATTCCATGCCCTACAGTAATTTCTCTTAAAATTTTCATGTTGCATCAGCTTACTATAGTTTAAAACAGGAATGACCCCAACAAATATCCACTGAGGTTCAAAAGATAGACTAGTAGTGCTTACACAACAGACTCAAGTGATTTACAAATGTCACTGGAAAATAGACAGATACAGAAAGTTACAAAAATAAGAACTCTGAGCGTTTATAAAAATCATCTTCATGCATTTTGCTTCAGAGCCTATGCTCCCCAGACAATCAATGGCACTTCCAGTTCCTTAGCATCCGAGCTGAAAGCTGACTTCTTTTCACTAAGTATGCGCAGAGCCCAGAACCATAATCTAAGTACCCTGATCAGAAGCCTAAAATTACATTCCGTGAGTATTCCTTTCAGGGTTTAACATCTGCCAGTTGACTAATGCAACTGATGCTTGAGCCCCCAAAGAACGTCACAATTGCCATTAATCACTACCTCTAGTGTTTTATGAGCACTAGATTTAAAAACAAAACAATGACTGCAGAACAAAGGGTCCACAAAAACTCTAGATTATTTTAGTTTCCATCATTTAAAAAGTCAGGAAACAAAACCAAAAGGAATAACTGGGAACACTTAAATTACAGAAGCAATGTTTGCAAAAGGTCCAAACACCAGTAAGATTCAAACTTTTGTAATAACTAACCTTAGTATTAGAGCATAAAAAAATACAGACGACGTATCCCCTTTTGCGATGAAAGCACCTACATGCAGCTTTACAATCCATCAATTTCTTTATACCGTGACCATCACCTTCACGCTGATGAAGTATTTGCCTAGGAGAACAGAGCCAGGGTTCTGCTGAAGCAGATGCAATACTTCGGTGATAACGGACTACCTTTGAATAAACCAAGTCCTCCTCTGTAACAGCTCAGTTTAGCTGAAACTGCTAGTTAAAGCTGCACTTAAGGAAGCGCATTGGGAATGCACTCTTTGGAGAAAGAGGAACTGCAGGGAACTGTGGTCATACACAGCAGGAAGTCTGAATTTTCTCAGAAGTTTACACACACCTTCCAGCTACAAGGATTCAGTAGGGATATTTAAAACCATTGTTCTCTTGATGCTGTTTATAATTATGAAATATTTACAGCCCATATGTTTTTTGAAATAATGTTTTATATCATCCTAAACCAGTATTAAATACATAATAAATCATTTTTGTACATAAAAAGAATTGATACCTCTCCTATAACGGAAGGTATATACCTCTCCTATACAACGGAAATTATAGAAACCGAGATGCCAGTAACAAAACATACATTAATAAGTGAGCAGAATTCCTTTTGACTGACCCCATGCATTGGCAGAAAACATCCAGCTGCTCGGATCAGTATCAGGAACATTCAGTCACTCTTAGCTGTATTAAAGCCTTGCACAAAGAATGAGGAGACATCAGCATAAAATGAAATAAATTGTTAAATTCATCACAACTCCAGTGTTTAAAATAAAACTCTTATTATTGAACCAAGAGGAGGAAAAATAATTTTCCTCATACAAGGTAACTAGACTTCTCTCAAAGCAAGAACAAGAAGTTCATTCTCATTAAAATTTTCTCTTCCCAAATGCTATTCTGAGCTCCAAGAAGATTCTGAGTTAGGTTAAACTATTTACTTTCCATTCAGAACTGTCATTTCTCTTGCGTCCAAAATGAACATTAAATTACCTCCAGAAAGGAATTAAAGCATGAGATAGCATGATTGAGTTACAGTGGCTTAACAAGCTTCGTCAATGGCTTAGAACTTGGCCACATCTTAAGGATGCGCCAAAAGGCACTCTGGCCCTGACACAAAGGCTATTCTTCCCCAGCCAAATGTCAAGGTTCTGTTCTAACACACGAACAAATTACAGAAAAGCTGGCTAACTTTTTTTTTTTAAATGTTGAGCAATGATGCTTTCTCCCTTTGCCTTGTTGTTGAAAACTGTTGTGAGAGCTTGAATGAAATCTAAAATGGAAACAAGGTGAGCGAGTGGCCCACACCTGCCAGGGAAAATTTCAACCCAAAAATAAATGGGGTTAGAGGTGCTGAAGGTTTGTTCTGTCAGGAAAAAATGAGACTACTCATGGAGAGCTAGTGCCACCAGACCTTCCGTAATATCAGAAATATTACAGATAGAGGAAGTGGGGAAGGAGAATCTTATATACAAAGTGCGGGTAGTGCTCTGATACAGTACGTGTGAATAATGCCCTGCATACAGTAGGATTAATGACAACACAAAAGTGTTCCCAAGTCCCTAAAAACAGTAGAGGGGGGTGTGTGGTTTCGTTTCGGTTTTGTTTGGTTTGGGGTTTTTTTTAATTTGGTGGGGTTTTTTTGTTTTGTGTTTGTTTGTTTGTTTTTTAAATTCCTATAAACTGGTAAAGAAATTTTGCTTTTAATATCCATTTAATTCCACCAGAAAACATCTGTGCACCTATTAATCATTTCTTACCTGTGTTCCCATCCCCACTCTCCATTGATGGTTTACTGGTTTCTGACGGATTGTTCATTCTTGAGTCTGCATTAAAACAGAAATAAGATAAATTAATACAGCAAAAAAAAACCCAAATCTCTTCATACCTTCTTGTCCAAGGGAAGTACAGAACATCAGGAATTTGATATATTCTTTACCCTAATTCAGATTATAACACAAAAAGAATGATCAGAAGCAGAACACAATACTGAATCTTCCAGATAAATAGTTTCAAAATTTTGCATGTCATTATTCTCATAGATGAAAACATGGTGTTACAGGAATAAAAGAAAGCATGCTGGAGGGCAAAGATAGGTAGGAACTTAATTTTCAGTACAATGAAAGTCATAGAAGCAAAAGGGGGGGGGGGGGAGGAGAAAGGAACAATGACTACATCAAGATTCAAAAACATTAAATCTGACCACCATGGCCTACATTATTCTTGTGTTGTTTTTCTTCCCCCCATAAGAGAAAGGAAATTCAGTCATTATAATTTAATAGATGCCATTTTCCTAATACTGCATTGTTATTTTACAGGAATGTCACTGATATTAAGTTATTTTATATTTCCTACATACTCATGCAAAACCATACAAATACAAAATAATTCCTCTTCCTTCTCCCTCTGGATGAATCTATTGAAAAGTCTGCTCTTGGTTTCAAAAGCTTGTCAGCTGAATATAGTGCAATGCAGAGGGCCTCTCCAGATGGCAGACAGAGAGTATAGTTTCCTTATAAAGGAATCTATACAGATGTTTTTTGTACAGCATCCGCTCTCCAGCTTATTACCTCCTCATTCCTTGCTACCGACCTCAGTGTGCCACACTATCACAAACCAAAATTACAAAAAGAATCTCAAGACAGACCAGTTCATAAAATGAAGCGTAAGCAAATCCTTAAGCACATTCTTCCATTCCCATAACCAGTTAAATGCAAGTTCAATGAGCTCAAAATGAACCCTTTACTCCAGGATATTCTCTTGCTAGGCACTTAAAAGGTTACCTCTGTCATGTACTTTCATCAACACAGTGATTTCCAAAATACCAACGGGCTGAAGAAGAACACAGTAACAGCATTAACTGCTGCATCTTTCCCCCAGATATTTCCAAGAATGCCCAGACACTTCACTGCTTGGCAGTCTATGAGAGTTAGAATGAGAAGCCGGACTATTGCCGTGTACTATCACCTGCTACTGCCCAGACAGACCAGTGCCACCCTCAGGCTATCAGAACCAGGGGCAACAAGCAGCAGAGGGGACACAAGCACAAGCCAGGAGGAACGAAGCACGTGGACAGGGCCCCAGTGAAAACAGGAGTCACGACGAAGCCTGGCCGGGAGTGCGGGGTGGGAAGAGGAGGGAACTAGTTAGAAATGCAGCATGTGTGAGAGAAAAGATAAGAGACATCAACCTTGGAAAAACTCCAATAAGCAGTTAGGAAACACAATTTAAGACGTGTCAATATTTTTAAAATGAATGTAATTTTCCACGTAAACAACTGCTGCAGTTGAACGCAGTAGGGCCTAGAAAACCCAGAGGACTCTTACAAAAAGGAATCTTGCCCCGACAGATTAACTCAACCTCTCCAGAGCCTCAACTCTTCTTCCTATGCCTTTGCTTAAATCTTTCAAATGTCATCCTCGTGTAAAAGAGATCTGAACTATCAGTGTTATTCTTAGTGTAGAGGCAGATGTGTTAAACTGCTTTGTGAAAGGGGGAGTGAGTGAGGAGAAACTTTCCAGCTGAGTGCTGCTGGCCCACACTTCAGCAAAAGGCCACAAGTTTTGCCCCATTTTTCACAACCTCCACTTAGCAGATTCAAGCTACAAGTTCATAGTCTTGAAGGACAGAGCTCTGCTAAGATTGCAGACACAGAACCTCGCACTTCTTGGCTCCTTATTTTGTCATTTTCCACATTTGGATAGTATGATCCACACTCTAGAACATGGGTTCCACTGACTGCACACGAATGTTTGTTGTTGATGTGCCACTCCCTGCTGATAGATCTGTGTGTAAAACAAATACAAGCACATTTCTATCTAGAAGTTGCGTGTACCTTAAATTGAGTTTATTTTTGTGGCAACAGCACATTTATTTAAAGTGATTATAGGCAACATTCATTTGCTAAACAGCATTAGTTTGTTCCTTGACACACAGCTGGCTACTGAAATTAGTTTAAGTTCAGAGAACACTAAATGGGAGGCTTCTCTTTGGACACAAATATGAAGGGTCCTCATCCAACAGGAAAAAGAGCAAAGAGGGCTTAGAAGTCCAATACATTTGGGTGTGGAAACTAGGCTAAGTCATGGGGCTATTGCACATTGGATGTCTTTAAGCCCAGAGCACAAGGATAGCCTGAGCTCAAGATAGCACTGACCACAGAAAGGATGAGCACAGGTTGAGAAGATCGTCTCTCAATAACATGGGATCCATTCACTGAACCACTTCAGAAAGCTCTTGCAAGAAAAACAACACAGGGCCTCCTGTGATAGTTTGCTGCAGAAGCTGAAGTATTAGAGCCACCGTGCAGGATACGAATGGTAGAATACACAAACTAAACCTGGAGAGGGGACACAACTGTCCTATGCACACAATTCCAAGCAACATAGTGACTGTTCCCTCTGTATGAGGAGGCTCAAACAACAAACCTTCCTGCAGACCAGCAAGTTTGCTCACGACAAAGTTGTAATTGTACAGACCTCTTTTCATAAAGCAACCAAGACATGTTTTTCTTTCAGGCTATGCTGCAAAATAAATCCTTTTAAAAAAGGTTTTCAGTGTTTCCTAGTACTAGACATACACATAAAGTCTACTCAACTACCAAAAGCATGTCTAAATGAAGACTGTGTTATTGTAAAGATTCATCCCTAACAAAGACCTCAAACATTGCTATTGCAAAAAAGCAGCAAGTTGGATGGAGAAACATCTTTCTGGTACTGCTCAGGTTCAAATGAAGGATAGCATCCATTATTTCACCAGCTGACTATTTCTTGTTCAATCTGTGGGCCTTCTGCATGTAAAGCATCAAGAACAATGCCGCTATTTCCATTGCAAATGGTATGACATACATCTGAAGCACAAAACTGCTACCAGCAAAACAGACATATATCCACAGGATACTAAACCTACGGATTCATTATACGTCAAATAAAAAGATTATTTGGTTTATACATGCTCATATGATTTCTGCTTTAAAGTTAAAAGAACAAACAAATGAAGTGGGCTAAAAAAACCAAACCATAATGCCCTCACCTTTTCTTTTTCCTTTAGATCTTACTTGGGTTTTAAATAAAAGCCCTGGGCTACAACTTCTGCCAACATTATCTAAAAACAAACTTCACAGAAGGAAGGATCGAAAGCAGCAGGTGCATGACTGAAATCAAACTCTCAGGAGTGAATACATTCAGTACTGCTACTCTGCTAGCAGGGCTGAGGGTGTCACAAGGCAGTGCTGTGCCAGGCTTTCACACCCCCTCAGTAACATTTCAAAAGGTATTCAGAAGAAAGAAGCAGCGGACACTGGACCAACTTGGAGTATTAGGGACTGTACATAGCTAGTAAAACACAGAAAATCTTAACATGGAATACATCATTAACTATTTCCTTTCATCCACTGAAGTGAAACTGCCTAATACTCCATCAGCACTAGCAAAAATGATTCATTGATGTGTATGGAAAAAACAAAGTTCAATGTGAGTGAAAACATGCCAAGAATTCACTAGAAATTCATTTTCAAAAAAACACTTCATGTTCAGAAATAAATATTCAGCTGTCTGCTGTAAAATTTACCATCCAAAAATATATTCTCTTACTTTGACACATAAGTTCTTACATGAACTTTTATAATGGAATCAAAAGAATAATAAGAAAGAAAATCTATACATTCAGCTTTGGGGAAAGAGCCTTGAAAATAAATAAAACCTATTGTAAAATTGGGGTGATCCGTTATTATAAATAACTTCAAAAGACATGAAGAAGAAATTATGGCATGTCTGTTCTGCGGTCCTGATGGAATCTCAGCGCAGGAAATACATTATCCCAGTAACCTTAGGCACAGCTTGCAACGGTATCAATGGCAACCACTGTGGACTCCACCTTATTTTCTATTACGCATGAAGAACCTTGCTATTACATTAAAAATACACAGACATAATATACGTTCTGTTGGGGAATGGCTCAATACAGCTACTGAATTCTTTGAGACTGGGACTCTCTCTCATTCATTTTAATGCTTTAAAATTCATAAGACATGGATATGCAAGTCAAATCCAGTGTTTGTTAGAAGCCAAATGCTTCTCAGATTGAAATCCTAAAAGCAAGAGGTCTGTATTAATATCATCCAAGCCTAGCAGCAAATCTCTCCAGTGCAGAGGAAACGAGTTCTCCTGGAGCGAGGGAAAGAAGAAGAAAGAAAACAAACCATGTATTTCGCTGGTATAGATCTACCTATCTATCTACCAGGCAGCTACTTGCTGCCGATTCACTGGTGAGCTTCAGCCTTACAAATACCTTCTCTAGCCTCTGCATATGTGATTAAGCCTCTATGCATAGTCAACCTCACAGCCTCTATTTCCATATTAAACGCTTATAAGAAAGAGCTGAGCTGGTACCCACCTAGAACGTAGTCGCTGCAGTCCAGCATTGCTGTGGTATCCTCTACAGGTTCAGCTAGTCCAAGGAAAGGGAGAATGGCAATTTCTATCAAATTTACACTACTGCTCTCGACCGAACAAGAAAGGGAGTGGGGAGGTGGGGGAAGAAATACAACTTCAGTTACACCATAGCAATCTTCAACTGAACAGGGAAACTTCAGTTGCTCTGTGGAGTTTTAGTCTCTGCTACTAGCTGTCTGACATTGTCAAGGCGACTGAAGCGTGAAAAGTTCCCCTTTTTGTAATAAAATAGAAACAAAGATTGCAGCTGGCAGTTTCCATAATGAAGCTTAATCAGTATGCGCCTGATTAGGGCCTTATGCAAATCTCCCCTCGTTAGCACAGCAGCCAGCACTTTGAAGTCCATGAACAATTCATTTGCAGAGTACACTGAAAGCGCTCCCTGCATAATTTAAATCACGGTATAAATATTTATCAGCTCATTTGCATATTAATTGGCAGTGCATGAAGGGAAAAATTATCTCCCGAGTGCCAGCATAATAATTAGGGAACAAAATGAATTTTCTTCCAATAGCTTGGCTTCTCAGCCCTAGCTCAAGCACAGTACCACAGGGGAGCAGGGAGGGGAAGAGACAGAGTTCTGTTCAAATGCCACTGAAATGACACGTACAAATTAGAAACAACTCTACAGACTTAAGCACCTTTAATCTTATTCCTGCTGGCAACAATAACTTCAGTAATAAAGGGGATTTGGAAAAAGCTTTCTACACAATCCAAATAATCCCACGAAAACAATTAGCAAGGTAGAAGCTGAACACAAAGCTGTCAAACCAGTGCTTGCAGATCTGCGTGGAGTTTTCCACATCCAAACACGAACCATCACAAGAAGGTCCTGGGCAGGAAAGAGAGTACCACCAAGGCAAGGAAGCGGCACGATTCCCTTTAAATGGCTAAAGAGCTTGCCGATTCATTATCGGGTAATCCCTTTGCCACGGCCAACTTAACAGCAGTGGATATGTCAAGTATTGTGTAACATTTGACACCCACTAATCTATCCCGAGTGAAATCAAAATAGATTTAGTCTTTTGCTTTCCAATGACTTCCAAGAAAAAACAAAAATCCATTACTAATCCCTTCCACAAGCATACACAATATAGCTAAACAAAGCTTACTGCGGAGCTACGGTTTTTGAAAGGGATGCTTTACACCCGGGTTGCATCTTTGAACCACTCAATGATAACCAGAACACGCCTGCTGCTGTGACCACAAAGTATGCTGAAGGACTGGAGAACTGGGAAGAGGCTTTGGTCTGTAGAGGAATCAATCTTCCACAGAACTAAGTGTACTGACGAACTGTGAGGCTAGATTAAACCATTTCAAATAGTTTGTTTACCACTCAAATACTAGTGTCCTAAAGAGCATTTATATAAAAATTCAAGTGTAATGTGGACATCACAACATTTAATATTCCATATTCTGAGCAAGAAAAGATAATGTGATAAAGCAGGTGACTACAGGGTTGAGCCACTCCCTTCCCGATGTTAATGCAAATTTTAAAAGTTGGTTTTTTATTTCTTTTTTCTTTAAAAAAACTAGCTGTACTTTTCTGCTCCTCATTTCTGAAGTGAATTCAAGCACCGCCTCTCCAAACAAGAGGGAGTGAGAGAAAAGGGGCTTCTCAATCATCCAGTACTGACTGGAATTTATTTCCACGCTTGACCTCTTCTTCTGTTCAGGTTCATATCTCTACTTAACACAAGATGTTCCCTGCTATATATTTAACATGAGTGATCTACACTTGAAAAAGATTGCAAGAAGGGAAGGTGCTCCCAACTGCAGGGAAACAACTGCGTGTACTGAATAGGTTTTCCTAATACCTTGTTTCCAACTCGGTTTTCTACTCATTCACGTGTCTCTGAGGCACATCTCCATGGTTCGCAGACCTTCAGTAAACTTCACTCTTCCATACATGCTTTTGGAGTACACTGGGAGATAATCCGTTTGCTTCATCAGAAGAGTCTGCACACAAATGGTAAAACAAGCCAAGCACTTCACAAAGCAAGTGCCAGTTTAAGTAGGGGCTGAGCTGAGGCAGCCAGTAGCATAGTAAGAGGACAGCAGTATTATCTTTAGGATCCTTCTCAAATGAGAGTCTGTGTTGATCTGGCTGAACGCAGGTGCAGCATCAAAAGCGCACGACCGCAGGAAGTGACCGTTAAAAGCAGGCACGTGTGAAGTGATGGATGACTTGTATCAAACAACAGAACAAGCAAACAGCAAATAAAGGCCAGGGAAGGATGTACCTGAAGCAGCGTTAGCAAGTGTGCTGGTGGTACCGTGGTGCTACTCATCGTCCATATTATCAACATTGCATTGACAGCTAACAAGGACAAGGCAGAAGTTTTCTTCCCATTCCCGACTGTGCAAACCGATCTGCCTTTACAAACACCAACCCCCACACAAATGTTCATTTGAACTGTAACTTCCACTAACCTGCTAATTGAAATAAAACCTTATACATCGACTCTTCGAACTAACAATTGGCAAAAAAACCCCACAAAGCCAAAAGACATTCTTCCAGTGACCACTTCCTTTTATTATCTTCCCTTTTATGCAAGTTCTTAATTTTTGGCCAAAAAAAAACCCCTACTGTTTCATTTAGGCCACATTACTGCAACTATTTATCTGGTGGGCTTCGGAAGGAGGCCTGAAGACACAAGTAGGAAAAGTTTTGGGGAGGAACAGTGCATACCACCCTTATTCTTATGTTAACACCCTGAACCAAAGTCATACTTCTGGTACTCACATTTAAGCAAAATACCACTCTGGGCTTTACACACAAAGTTTCATTTTTCCTCCAAAGGCACCTCTAACACGAGAAAGTGGTGCACCTTATGATCATCAGTGCAAAACACTCTCCAGATCCCGCACAACTACAGACGTCTCAAAAATTGTTTCTCTCCTCTTCAATCAATTCTACAATTCTTACTTTGATGATTTTTCCCACATAATTCTATTCATACTTTTCCTTAAAACCAAAGGAACTAAGCCACTAATATGGAGCCAGGTATAACAAAGGCAGATATTCTTCAGTCAAACACTTCAGAGTCTGCAGATAAGGCTTCAGGAGACTCTTTCTACCCCATCCTCTTCTTCTCTCTTTATGTATCTTCCACACCTTCCCATTTCAAATGAATGCTTTTGTTTTGCTGTTTGTCCCACCAATATGTCACTTTATTTATTCAGTTCTAATGATTATACTTGATACTTTAATACCTTACTTTTTGGAAAGGGAACCTCATTTTCCCCTGCAGGTTATGCAACTCTCACTTAGACCTCCTTTTGCATCTTCTCTTTTATTTCTCCTCCTGTTTTTTTCCATTGGTTATGCGCAATTGACTGACTGTAAACTCCACAAAATTATTCCCCAGTGTCATCTATTGTAAGTGTTATAGATAGTTTGAAAGTTGTTACAAACTAGGGGGAAAGGATGTTTAAATCCTTATCTTCAGATGGTCAGTCGGTCTCTCTCTCTCTTTTTTTTTTGTAAAAATGATACAAATGAGGCAGAATTAATAACTGTCCTTTATCCCTTTATCAACTTTATTCTATTCAACACCTTTCTGGGGGAAAAGAATCTTCATTTTTATATAGATATGTTTCCATATATTATTAAAATGTCATTTACTACATGACCTCAATGACAGCTATGAAATTTCTAACACTAGCCAGCTCTGTGACAAATGTGACCTTTGTAAACTTTGTGGGCATGCTTTCTGATACAACATGGCAGATTACCCAATAAGCCAACAACTCATTATTTCCCTTTTGAACAGTGTACTTGGAATCATACAAGGAAAGGAAATATGGTATTAATTGTAACATATTAGCATACTGCCTTCATTACCATATCAGTGTCTAGTATGTTTTATCTTGAAGAACCACTGAGGCAGAGTGGTCACCAAAGCTTTGAAAATAGTGCATGACTAAGCACAATGTCAATGAACACTGGCAACACTCGAAGTAAGGCTGCTTTCTATATGGCACGCCAGCCAAGACCATAGATACAGCTATAGATACAAAGATACAGCCAGCCCTAAACTGACATTACACAGAGCTACTACATTTTAACTCAAGACATTTCCAAGTCTCCATTCCACAAGCTAAATGAAACCTAATAAAAATTTCATCAAACAGAACCCCAATGTGCTATAAAAAATTATAAAAATCACACACTTCAACAAAATAAACTGTTATTAAAGTTGGCACAATCTTCTTAGAGTAATTACAAACAGATGGACACCTGTTCATAGTTAGGGCTGCAAACCAAGCTCTAATTTTAGCCTCCACCTTTGACTTTGGCTAACAAAATTGATTTTATCTGAAAATTGCTAAGTTTGCTCTGAAAGCCAAAGAGCAGTTGTCTGGAAAAGTCAAATAAAATTGGCCTGGTTTAGAATTACTAGTCATTATGCAATTGCTATAAATTGGAATTTTAGTCTACGTCTAATTTTACTTCCCTCTCACAAACAAAGTTATGATTGTAACTATCCTTTCAAACTTTCCACTGCACAAACTGTCTTTCAAAATTCTTTCGTGTACCTTTTTTGAAGAAAATCAAGTATGCAGACAGCTAAGCTGGAATGCTAATTCATCTTATCAGTGAAGGACAGCAGATACTCATAAGCACCTGACACACTAATATAAAGGGGTTTGCTTGTGAGTTTGGTTTTTTAAGTCTCACTTGTTTTTGTTCACAGAAGGTAGCAACTATCATGGTTTAAGTCATTTTTTATAGTGAGAAAACCATGGTCATGACAAACTCACAACACAGTACCACCATATGAGGAGGGGGGGGGAAAAAGAGGGGGGGAGCGGCAGGAGGTGGGGGAGAAGAGAAAAGAAAATAAATACCCTTATTCAAAAACTACAGCATTATAGCTTTCACAAGTATACTGAGCCTTATTTGAAACTCATGGCTAATTCTATCATTCTGGCGCATCATCTGAACAGTTTTGCCCTCCCCTTATTGCCTACAAGCCATAGCACATAAGAAAGGATCCATATTATATTTACATAAGAGTTTTTCTTTCATTCTGTTGAGTGTTTTCTTTTCAAAAGCAAAGGATATAAATTCAGCGCAGTCAACCCTTGTTGTTCAAAACCATAGCTTTGATCCATGAAACCATCATAACATTTACTTAGAAATCATGGAATATTTTGAAGAGTAGCAAACGTTAGGTCTTTACATCTCTTGATTTAAGTACTCATGTTTCACTCATATTATGTTTTAAAGGTTTTCATCACTATCTCATAATGGCTTGAGACCTTTTTTTTTTTTTAATTTATTTACATGCACCAAACACTACAACATAAGCACTGACTCCAGGAACTTAATCCAAAAAAACAATGCAAAGTGTCACACTTTGAAAACAAATTTCTGTTATTTAACTAGCATGTTGCACCTGCCATAGAGCTGTTGCACAATAGCACTTTAGTATTTGCAGGAGGGCACTCACCTCCTTTCAATTTAACTAGAAGTTAGCATAGAAAATGAGCAAATCATGCTCTGATTCCACCACACTTGAGGTATAGTTTTAAACCATTACATATTCATTGCTCTAATAAACTTGCACATGAAAAGTAGTATCTGAAGTTAAGCAGGATTTTTTTAAAAACACACACAAAAATTTTCTTCAATGTAAATATTTTAAGGGAGACACCTGTCTGAGGTTTTATCCACATATATGTGGGTCTCATCTTCCTTTAAAATTACTGGTTTGTCAAATCTGAAATACTTCACACTGACACCTGGAGCAGATGTATTGTTTCATTAGTAAACACCTCTTATATTTTATTACTTTTACAAGATTCGCATGCCTCACAGTGCTTTTCAAAAAAGTACTGCAGGACACAAAGTAGAGAAAGACTGAAATGAAGACTGATGTGAAGTTACATGAACAAAACACACGGGAGGGCTGAAGAACACGATCAGTAAAACTTCAAAATTTATCAGAATAAGAAAAAAAAGAAGCAATCTAAGGACACAGGTCTATGTAACAGCAGTACCGAAATAAACAAACAAAACCAAACAAAAAATCCCCCACCACCCTGAAAGCTTGCAAGCTTGCATGGGACGCTGCAGTTTGGGGCAGTTGGAGAACCTGGAGCAGCGCCAGGTGCCAGCCACCATGAGGAGCAGGGGGACCCCAAACCTCCCCTGGCAGGTAACGCCAGCCCATGCTCATGTATCCCCTGGATCTAAAGTGGTCGTCTCTTACTAGTTGTGTGCTGGCATGACATTTATGAGAACACATCCTCCACACATACAGTGGCTACTGAAATTGTGCACACATTTGAATGGAAAAGGTAAAAGCAGTTCATGCTACCAAAACCCCAAGCAATGAAGATGGCATAAATATTGCTAGTTTCAAATTGTTATTGCAATACACATTAAAAATACCAAGTATTTGAGTAAAATAAATATTCTCTAATAGGTAAGTCACAACACAGTTGATCTGACAACGTATGAAGGCTACTTATGCCAAGCTCAAATATTGAACGGCAGTATTTGTTTTAGCAGTTGTACGACCTTCTACATTTAGGAAACATCACCGTATGTGCATTCCAAAAGCATTAGATTTGCCTCCCCATGCCCACCCACATAACAGGGACAGGCCCTCAGAACTCAAAAACATTATTTTTTAAACTCACCTGTAAATCAAAGCATCATGCCTTATGCAAACATGCTGTTTCACTGTTCTCCATTTTGACAAAGTAGTAATTACTAGTCTAGCTTGATGAATAGGGGCTCTATAAAGAATAGACTAATCCAGTATATGATTTAACCATACAATTCACTTCAATTCGAATCGCAGAGTCTCCACACCACTTGTCATTAAATACACTACAGGTCACTCTCAAAATACATAGATCAAAGTCACAGATTTAAGTTTATTATGATTTCTGCTGGAGTCAACTGGATACATCAAGATCAACATCAGAGATAGCATTTAGCTCTAGTTAGCATTAGAACGTTTGATAAATTAATAGGAAAAAGCACATGCAAAACCTCTACAGTCCATGGTATGAATCGAAGTTGCACTGCTGTTATCACCATCCTTTGCAGAAACAGCTTTTGCTCTCTCTTCCTTAATAACTGTCTCAAATCTGAAGGAGGGCATTGCTTTAATGCCCTCAGCACACTGATCCAGACACTACTAACACCTGTAGGAACTACAAGACACATCATGAGAACGCTTCTTTCTGAAGCTTAAATTATTTGATCTCAAAGAGGAAAAGGCCAAATTCCAGACAAGCTGCTTCGTATGTTACAAATTGAACAAAAAATTGCCAGATGCAAGATCTGAAGAAAGAAACGGAGTTATTCACACTTCAGACACTGATTCCATCCATCAGCACACCTGTCCAAGTATCTATCATTTTAGATGGTCAGAGCTAACATAAAACTGTATTTGCTATCAGTCAGAAAAAAATAAAAATACAAAGTTCCTGGGCATCTGGGTCTTTAATTTACGGTAATTTAGGAACAGTAGAAAGTGAAAACCACAGCATAACTACATAAATAAAGTATTACCTACATGAGCTTTTCCAGGAAAGCTCACAAGCAGAGTTTTGCCTGTTTTAGCAGCTATGCTGTGCTAAAGCAGAAAAGGCGTTGATTAACTTTTCCAGGAAATAACTTCAAGAACGGGTTTACTAGCAGCAATGCTGAAGTGCATGCAGCATGATTAGCACCTGTGGCTGTGTTTGCAGGGGATTTGCTGGGAAGACATGCACATTTTATTTGCAGGCCCATGGACACACACCACTGAAGACAGGAATGTCTTGTTTACTTCTCCAACAAACCGGAGCAGAGGTAAACTTTTCTGTACTGCCCCAACTTTCTGTAACTTACTTTGATTGGAAGTCTTAGGATGATAGATACAGAATCCTCTCAAAAGAAATTCATGATCTAGTCACAAATTACAGGGTAAAAGAAGTTGACTGAAAAAATTCGGTCAAAAGGCCTAACAGAAAAATTTTTAAAAGTGATACCCAGAATACTTTAATTCTTAGCTGCCAATTCCTCAGTAAAACACAAGTTTCATATATGCATATCTCACCATTTTCACAGAGAAACTAAAAATTAAACATAGGACACTTGATTTAGGACCCTAAATAAATGCCTGTCAGTACTGCGGCCATGGGCCATGAATGCTGAGTCAGCAAAAAGCCAACAGGAGCGCCAGTACTGCAGCCCCGCACATCCCCCCTGCTGTACTGTCTCCTCTCTTGTGCTGCCACATACATAACTACACAGGAGCACTGATCTGTGTGAAAACTACTCCAAACACAAGGAGAAAACACTAACCCAAATCTGTTTCTTAATCCAAGGGGAGAAATGTTTACCCTCTTGAAGCATAAAGGCAGCACGGAGGCAGGAGCAAACAACTGGGCAAGACTGTTTCAGCAGCAGTATTACCTTAAAACTTATATTGTCTACAGCTTAAATCCACTCGTATGTTACATACTCATCTTATGAACTCTATCACTCTTCATCTTATGAACTTATGTGACAAATAGAAGAAATTAAAATCTCACAACAACTATTTATTTCCTCGTTGGGACACTGACTCTCAGCCCTAATGTTGACAACTCGTATCAATTAGTATACTTACATATGCATATACCCCTCCAATTCCACTCTTGAGAATACTCTTTTTGATTTCTGGTCTCCTCACACACCATTTCCATGCTCAAAAATGGAAATGTTGTTCCTACACTGTAAGACTTAACTATATAATCACTTATTTTCATCAGATGTGTTGAAGAAGGCATTAGAACTACAAGGTTTGGAAAGTAAAGAAAATGGGGAGTGTTGACAAGAAACTAACGGAAGCAGCAGCAGAGTAACAGCTACAATTATACCAGTAAGTAGTTTGGCATAGACCCGGCTTAGAGCGCTAAACCCCAAATTCAAGGAATTGTTCACAGAAGAATTTAAAAATAACTACTAATAACCCTATAATATCATAGCACACCATCTCTAGCAAATAAACAAAAAGCACACCTCATAAATGTCTGACGCATCTATATAAAAAGTCTGTATGTTGGTCTACAGCATCACTACAGGCTGAAAACTTAAATTTTCTAAGGAGACCAAGGCTCTGGTGACATTACAATAGATCAGAACTGAAAATGTTTACAGGTAGACAACCACCCATTAACCCTCAGAATTTTTTTTTAATATATATATGTGTGTGTGTGTGTGTGTGTGTACATACATATGTGTGTGTATATATATGAATTTTATATGTTTCTATATAAACATATATACTTTATATATATTTATACATACCATATGTGTTTTATATAAAAACATATATACTATATTATATAGTATATATAGTATGGTTTTTTTATATATATAGAAATTTTTAAAAAGTACTGAGGTGGTGATCTCGGATTTCTCAAAGCTTCTAAGCCTACTGTTCTGAAAACAGTTTACATGTTTCCATAAGACATTCCTGCAGAAAGGTACCAAGGCAGTTTGTCAGCCCGGTGGAAGAAATAGCATAATGAGCAAGTCAGCATACAGTACTGTTTTAATCACTTTTGTCCAGTCTTGGTCAAAAGGCAAGTTGATGTAGTGAGAATGAACAAGCAAGAAAGAAGTAAAGTGCTTAAATGTCAGGACACCATCATCCCCAAAAATCCAGCCACAAACAGCCTGAGAGCTGCCAGCTGACCACTGCTGCTGACTTGAATGAAAATTGTTCCACAGCCTTCTTAGGAAGTCCCAGTCACTACTGAAAGAAGAGCAATTCAGTACTCAGAAAAAAATCAAGCTAAGCTTTCCAGCAACACTCAATATTGCACTGAGTTGAGCTAACATGCCATTTTAAAAGAATGACCTGTATTCCATACTGCCTTCACAATCCCTCACCATCACAGAGAGATTACTCATTAAAAATGCAGAGAAAGTTAACAAATTCTCTGGGATTTAACTAAGTTAGAGGCAATAGTACCAAAAAAATCTCTGTGACATTACATTTCCAACAAGCCTCACAACACTGGGAAAATGCATGAAAAAGGCTACAAAATTCAGAACGCTGCATGAGTCTGCAAGAACCATGAATACGAGCAGCTTTTCCATCCAATGTGACAGTCTCAAAATGACAAGCCCTTTTTTGCCTGCCTACCGGCTAGGCTACACTCCTCTTTTCTTCTTTTGAATTTTCCCCAACTTAAATTGAATGCAAATAAGCCAGGTGTGGTCCCCAGAGCAGTAATCTGCAGATAGTCCCCACCGAGTTCCCATAGCAACTTGCACAGCTGGCCATGAGAAAGAGGTTGTATCTGCTTCATAGTGGCTACAGAGTTTAAACACTCAGCAAGTGAAACACCAATTACGGCGGAATTGGTGTAAAGGCAACATCTACTAAAAAGCACATCCATTTTCCCTTGATTAATACAGGAAAATAAACCTCTGGATATGCTCCTAGTTCAGCAACTGCTCAGCATGTAAAGCGAGTATCTGTTATTTACAGGAGGTGAGGCCTGCAAAGGAAACGGCTTCTCTCTTCTGCTGCAAGGTACTGAAGTTTAAGAAACATTACTCCATTTAGAAAATGCCTGCCATTCTATAAATGGCAAACAAGAATACACAGCTGAAAGAGAGAAGTCAGAAACCCAAATACAAATCCTTCTGGTCAAGTTATAAGACTTCCACAGTAGCTCTCTGACAAGTGCCTTGTAATATTTCCAGTTTTAATTGTACTCTTTCTGTGTCGGCTTTCTAAGTCTCATTCTAAAAATGTGAAGTTACCCTGCAACTGAGAAACAATTGTTCATCCCGTACAAATCCTATCCTTTGTTCCTTACCTACAAGCACATATCCCACCTTTAATTCATTCCACTCCTCTCTGCATCCTGCACACGTAGCTCGCTGCTTTTGCCTACATCTGAGCCTGCAACTCTTCTTTACGCTTCACCCCAGCCTTCTCACGGCGTTCCCTTCCATATCTGCTGGCTAAACAACAGGGAGAAGGCGCTGGGGCGAATTTGGAACCACGGGTGTACTGACTGGCCACAGGTATGTACTTGTTGGTCAACTGACCGGATAAGCAATACAGGTAAGGACTACACTTTCTCTGCTTTTCCTTTAGCATGGCCACAAACAGGACATCTCTCCTCTATTCAGACTGTGGTTTCAAGTAAGAACAGCCCTACAGGCTTAGGGAAAAGGGCCTGTGTATCCCAGGTAACAAACATCCTGTGGCTAGCCGGGAAGCAGGAACCAAAAGCTGATGCTTAGGCAAGAGTGCAGGAACACAGAAGGTACGTAAGACACTGCCCCCCCAAATTACAACTCAAAGACTTTTTGGGGCAGAGAATGTTGATAAACTCTAAGTAACCCTCAATGGATTTTCCTCTCCCACGAATCTGCGTCAACATCCCGTTGAACCCCTGTGAACTTTTAGGAGCCAGCCTGCAGCAAGGAGTCCCACAGCTTAAGTATACATCTTCTGCAGCGCTACTTCTATTTCCCCTACTTCTTGCACAAAAAGAGATCATGAACTGTAAGCCTCTATTCACCCCTCCATGACACTTCACTGACTTCTGCCATATCCCCTCCTTAGCTCTATCTTTTCTAGAATGATAATTTCTAGCCTACACAGTTGTTCATGAAAAGTGTGAATGGCTTCCGTACAATGATTCCTAATACTGCTTTTCTACATCTTTTTCATGCAGGGGGAGAAGAGCTGGACAGTACAGTACAGGAGAAAGAAGCAGTAATAGATTGTGGCACAATGCTGTTTTTTCACATTTTGCTTCGCACTCTGTTCTTTTCCTGGTAAGTCCTAGCATTTGATTTGCTTTTTGACTACTTGTTGAGCATGAAAATACAGTAGATATTTCCATGAAAAATCATAACATGAAAGATCTCATACCTGCAGCGTTCAGAGTGCCTATACTACTGCACATAAAGTCAGGATCTTATCTCTAACTTATTCACCAGTTTCAGGAAAACTACTGGAGCTTAGTATCATTGAAATATCATAATCTGTTCAATTTGGTTAAAATTGGCCAAGTGTTTATGAGGAAGAGCGGAAAGGAAAAGTCAGACAGAAGCGACACAAATCTCTCTTTCCTTATGAAATCTGGCTAACATAAAAATAACAACATGATACTTATCTGTTTCCAAAATAGCAGGTGGCTGATAAGAAATAGACTCAATATCAGTCAATTCTGTTTGTGCTGACTTTACAAAATGCCTGTCCTTGTACCTGGCTTAACCGTCTCTCTGCAAGTGATCCCTATTTTTCAAGGAGGGCAAGGCAAGCTTATCCAGGAACATTCAGCTTTTAACTATGCAAGAGGCCACCATTATGCTAGCTGTCTCATACAAGAATATACATTTATGTATGAAAGGGGAAATATAAGCAAACAGGAGCAGTTTAATGTGCATCTTGGAAGTTAGCTATATATTTTATTCATCCATCAACATATATAAGACATTGTACATCTGTGAGCTTTATCCATTATCCCACCTGTGGTAACTAGTCTTAATCCATCACTAACTTGAAAGCTGCTCATTTGCTTAAGTAGTTTCAGTTTTAGTTTTCTTCTCTAGCCATTCTGCATTCCCTTCCAAATTTCTTTTCAGACTAATCAGCAGTAGTTCAAAGAAACAGCTGAGCTGGTGGCATTAAAATGACCAGGGAAACACACAAAGCTTTAACAGGGTACAACCACTGAGCAAGTGAAACATGCTATTTAGTGTTAAAAATGATGACTGTAAGCCCACTCAATTGAAAAAAATTTCACAGTTCCTTAGAAGAAAAAAAAAAAATTAGTATTCCCCTACAGGCCTGGCATAATTTGCACTTTGAGAACCACACCATATTAACATTAACAGTCCATCATATGTTAATAAAAGCCAAAGAATTAAAAACCAGAGGCTCTTGGTCTGTATTGCAAGCAATAGGTTTACACAATTTACAGAAAGAAATGAAATGGACACCCAGGTGGCAGAGTCTGGAATTTGAGAAGCTGAAAAATTGAGAGATTTTACATTGGAAGAGAACATGTCATTTTGAAGGAATTTCAAGTGTAGCACCATTTAATACTGGTATAACAAATAAATATTTAACGTCAGGTGTTAAGGAGGAGACACTCCAAATGCAAATATGCGCGCGCATGCACACACTCTCTCATATGTATCTTTTATACCAACAGAGAAGCAGCTTTTGTACATCTCAAAAATACAGAACACTTAAGCGCGTATTGATTCTGTCCTCTACAGCTCTTATTTCTGCTGTGGTTTCTATTCATGACAGTTGATGCATGCTGAGGACAAACTTGCAATGAAATTCCCCATATGTAATTAGAATGTCATTTGGCCAGATCAGCACTAACCCCCAAACATGGTACTTACTTATAAACAACTTAAATGGGAGATGGAGGAGAAGGGAGAAGGTAACAGTGAGGAGTGAAGGTTTTGACTTCTGAAGAGACTTGGAGAAGAGCATACCATTTTTGTAATAAAACGAGGCCATTAAGCCCTCCTGTGTAACTTAGCCCTCAACTTCCAGGTGATGGATTAGATGAAAAACACTGTATTCTGATTAACGTACTCCAAGAGATGGATCTATCCCATTTCATTAGCTTTAGCTGTTAACCTCTTTCATAAGTATAAGGCATGCTTTAAGACTGAAATCACTTAGGATCAGTTTCCAGCAACTGGATCTTTCTATGCACCTTTGGCTGGTTAAAGAGGCTTCCTTAAACAGAAGGCCCCTTATGTACTGTGAGCAAGTCACTGTACACTCAGTCCAACTTGGTTTAACCAAAGATTCTGAATTTCAAATTCAGTTTTACAGGCTTTTCACACTCCGAATCCATCATGACTCTTCTCAGAAACATCTTTGGCTTTGTTAGCAACTCTTCTGATGTTACAAATTTCCTAGTAGCACCATAAGGTTAGTCTCAACTGTATTTATAATTCAAGTATTGTAATTGTTATCGTAGGTACAGTCTCACTCCAAAAGCCATTTCCAGATTGTAATTCATCACAGTTCAATTCATTTTTAAAGTCCATGTGTTTCAGAACACAGGCTCCTCTTCGAAAAGTGGAATCTACATCTCTTTTGCTAGATGTTTAGCAGACACTATATTTGGCTAAATTAAAATACATGGTTCATTTCCCAGAAAAATTGGTGAATCTTAGATCCCTTTGTAGTAACTGATCTGATAGTTGCAACTCCACCCATCTTTGCATCCTCTGAAAACTTTACCAACAAAGTTTCCATATTTCTTCCCGATCACTGGCAGATACAGAAGAGTACTTGCTGAAGAAAAAGACACAGCTAGTAGATTTTGACTTTCTGTTAACAACTATATTGAGATTTTTCAGTTATCCTGTCCTTAATCCTTTTAGTATGTGTTACTATTGATTTTGTATCACTTTAATTTGGTAATCAATGAAGTAAGCCATTCTAAATCAGCTACATTATAAAAGAGTGCATTTTATCAATAAAATTAGAAAGCAAAGCTTTAATCTTAACAAGAACTGAAAAAGCTTACAGCAAATTCATCTGAAAAGACTTTCTCTCCTACCCCAGAAAATTGTATAAATTGACATTAGATTATTTTTATTGACCAAAAATTGTCTATCAACAAATAAAATTATCTAGTCACTCAAGTAAGTGCAAGTGGCCTCTAGCTTCTGAAATAAACCTGCCCCATTTTTCAGAGTATTGACTCGCTCATTTTTCCACCCCCTCTCTGCAGCTTCCTTGGCCACTTAAGATTCACTGACATCAACAAATACGTAACATCAACAAATTAGAGAGATTCCTTTCCAATCATTGTAAATTACTAAATGCAAGCTGCCTCATCCTGCAGATTTTAGAAATCCAACTCATACAATCTCAAGCATTCTCCCCATTCCCATTTACTTTGAGAACAGCATTTGCTCTCCTTTTTTAGGAAACACTTAAGGCCATTCAAAAGCAGGTGAGAATCTAACCAAGTTCAAAGACTGCATTCTCACTTATGACCCTGATGTTAAGAGTTAAGAACATGTATGACCCTTTCCTGATAAGGAAACAAAGTAGTTTTCAGTCACGCCAGCTCAATTCAGTAAGCGTGGGGGGTGGAATGGAGGATCCCTTAAAACAGGTTAAGAAGTGTGCAAACGTGCTAGTGACCTGTGTCAGAAGTTAGGCTTTCAGCCTTGCATGTTTCAAAAAGTGCCTCTGGACTACAGCTCCATGGGCTGGCCAGTCAACCTAACAGCTGGCTCCCACAAAAGGAAGGGGGGGAGCGAATCTCACTGCTCTTTTTCGGGGGAGTTGGTGTGTTTTTTTGGCACTGCTTTATCAGGCCACAGAGGTGTTTAACTAGCACAAGAAGTTGCTAAGAGAGAAGCACGGGGTGGTTGGGGAGCAAGGGGAGAAGTGTTGCTTCTTTCAACAGCAAGCTGCTATGGTGGTTCACTTTGCGTCATGAAGCCCTATCTGCAGAAATACTCATCCTTCATCATACAATCAGAATCATATAACAAGTGTTACATGTAAATTTTGCAATGGAGGCATTTATTGGCATGGCTTGAGCTTTATCAGCTTGCTAAATACCATCAGGAAAAATAGATTAGGGTATTGTTCCAAACAATTCCTTGTGTGCTTATATTCCAATAGCTTCAGAAAGCTGTGGTATCATGTGGTATTGTAATACCACATGACTACATCAGACAATGCTTCCCAAACCATGTTACTGCCTGTCCTCCTTATTTGCTAACCAGGACATAACCATCTTGGAGAGAAAACACAGACTGCTATTTCAGAAGGAGAGTACAGTGAGCAAACTATGAAGCTATAGCTGGGACTCCTGGTCTCCCAAGCCAGTAGAAAGATACTGAAGACCAGACCCCCATTTAGTCTCCTCTTAGCCTCATCAGGAGGGGGGAAGCAGTGTAAACTATTTACTACGTTTCTTTTTCAATAAACTTTTTTTTTTTAAATCTATAGCATCCTTTTAAATAGCAGAGTATATGCAGTTACTTGTCTGTCAAGCAGCTTTTGTTGATGGAAAGTAGATACCAGATAGCAGAGGTACAATTTAAATGAGTCGTCATCACTGAGTTTGTTCTTTGATTTCCCTCAGTTTTATATTATTTTAAAAATATCAGCCATCAATATTTGTGCATTTCACTGAGATCTGTTCTCTCAGAGATTATTTGGCTGCAATAGTCAACAGGTAGACTCTAAGATCAGGAAGCCCCTTCAAACAGCGTTCCTCGCAATTCCTCTTTCAAATTTTACCTCACTCTGCAAGTTGGGAATCTTAGCATTACTTCAGCTTACAGCTAATCTATCCTACCTGCACAATGAATCATCTTTGACTACTTAAATTAACAGTCAAATTAATAAATAATTTCTTAGGCTTTTGTCCTGCCTTTACAGAAACGTACCTACCATATTAAGGGCCTTTTTAATTGTTGCCACACTTGAAATCAGAGATATGTTCAGTTCTAAATCATGCACCCACTATTTTAGCCTTTACAATTCTCTAATTGGTAATACTAATACCACTGACCTCCCCAGCACAGATTTGATGTTCCAAATGCTCCTCCTCACTTACAATTTTCACCATACACCCCTACTGCAAATAATCGTCCTTGCTATTTCTTTGTCAGGTTTCTGGTTATACTTTGATTATGGTAGACCCTATCCTTTTTCCAGAGGCTCTCTCTTCTGGAAAGAGATCTCATGCATAACTACATTTAAACTTTGCTTCCCTAAGCAGTCTTTCAAGCTACACATTTCTATTCAAATCAACAGATAGCATCTGTTTAAGTGGTCATAAGAATTGTTGCGAAGAGATGAATCACTTAATCTAAAACTTGCCCGACTATGATTAATACTAGGTACAAGAAACCTCATAGTGGACACCCATGGAATAGCCTACTTACCAGAGAAGTTTCTTCCTAATCCCCTTTGGTTAGCACTTTATTTGTTCCCTGTTGTATAATGGTTTTTCAATTCTTTACAAAGGCTTTACAAAGCTCTCATTTAACCTAACATAATGTACTGTAAATGAATAATCCCTTTTCTTTCCTGATCCTGTTAATCTTTTGGCCTCAGTTATATCTCACAGCAGCGAGATGCAAATGTTAAATATGCAAGAAGTATAAGACCTGTATTTTGATTTCCATCTGTCCAATACAAGTCCAGCACAAGAGGCAGATAACTGAGTGCTTTCCTATCACCATGGGAACATGATTGCCAGGAACATACCAAGAACAACATCTCATATTGACTCCCAGAAGCCCTAGTCAAGTACCTTGTACCCATTAGAGCCTCCTTTACCTCCTTTGTTGATTCATATTTTTCACAAACTCCTGATTATTCTAACTGTAACTCAGTCTTCCTCAGGACTGAAGAAACATTGTCTTACTTTAACTTATATAACATCTCCCCCTTGTTAGCATTACGTATGTAAATTATCTCATCTACATAACTTATATGGATGTAGAAGTAGTTGAAACATTTTATTAATGTGATAGTGAAAACAACCAAAGTTGACAAAGTTGTAGGCCGACCCCCTTTTTCCCTGGCCATACCTCCCATGGGGTCTTACCAGCACTCAACTGACCCCACAGTTGGCGAGATTAGCAAACTCAGAGAATTGGGCGGCAGAAAATTAACCCTTCTGAAAAACAATTTTGGCAGCTCAGCTCCCCAACCTGGGTGACAAGCGCAATTGAGCAAATGCCACCGAGAGTGGGACTGAACAGAATCAATCTAGTTTGGTTTAAGTTGTTTAGACCACAGCCTCACAATATGTTTGGATTTTATAACCAATCCAATCTACTGACTGTCCACCACTGGAACAGAAAGGCCTCATTTTCTTTCCTTCCCCCAGTCACAAGAAGACAGCTCTACCTCTCCCCTCACACTGGCCCTTGTGCTCACCTAACCAGAGGGAGACAATTTGACTTGGCAGTCCAGAAGAAAATTAACTTGCTAAAAAGCTAACAGAAAATTATTTTTCTTTCAAGTTAAATTAGCTATGTGTGGAAGTCAAAGACTGAAAACAGACACAAGGACAGAGGCTGAATCATGAAGGAGTGGGAGAGAAAGGGAAATGGTCTGTCCTTCCAGTGGCATGAAATTTAAAAAGGTTTGTGTTACAATGTCAGCATGAGGGCGAAGAGACAGGGTACAGCAATGTGATGGCTTACCACTATTAAAAGGAGGCCACACTCCCCGCTTGGATTTCCCACTGTTACTGGCTATGTTGTGCTGGCTTTGTCACTAGTGAGCCCCTTCCAGAAGGGTATATAACTCGCCAGAATGGTAGAAGACTTTCCAAGGGAAAAGAGTAAAGGCAACATGATGAGGGTGAAGGTAAGGAGTAAGGGCAGTCCCATGTCAGCTTCAGAGAGCTGTTATGTCAGCTTAGCTATGCTTGGAACCATAACTTAAGTATATATACTTCTCTTCCAGAAAGAGCAGTGTATCATTATACTGTTAAAGTGCCTAAAAAATAACGTTGTAATCAGATATACATATGTAGGAGTCACTGGAGTCACCATCACTGCTATTGGTAGCCAATTGCTATCTTCTCCACTACATTAGTGACTGTACACTGTAACATTAGCTTTCTTCTTAAATAAAGCATTGGACTGTGACCACCCAAAAGTCTTACACTGCAAAACACACTTGCCCTCTTACGTTTTCAGCTTCCTTCAAATACAAGGTACAAAATCCAATGCATCAAACAATGTCAAGAAAAAGCCACAGAAGACGTTGCCACAGTATCAAGACATGTTTTGCCAATATTGACTCAAGACAGCTGAAACAATGCTCATCTCTTAGAATTACTAGTTAGGTTTCATTGATCAACAGCTGATAGATAAGCATGTTAAAAATTAGTTTATATGCTGCTCTGACTGCAAAATAACACAAGGCTGAGTTCTATCAACTCTCTTACCAGCAACGGAGAGTGAAAAGACATCCATAAACTTTTCATTTTTTCTAGGATGGCTCTACTACCTACCATGGTAGTGAAGAACACGATAGACCCCACCATACTACAAACACATTTATTTTGGGTTGAACTAGAATCTTATACGTGTAATATTCTAACAGAGGAAGTTCATAGAAAAAAAGCTGACCCAGCACCGCTCCACTTCAGAGTTTTCTTTGAGCTCTCAATCAACTTATATACTATCTACTTTCTCAGAACAAAAGCTTCCAAGAAAATATGGTGGATAAATACTATTTTCAAATTTTGGTAAAAAGTTGTCCAAAACTTTTTTCCCCTTGAAACAATGCAAGATAGAAATGTTACTAAAACACAGGCAGTGGCAATGTAATTCAATGGGCAATGAAACTAGCAAAGGTTCTTTTCTTAAGTATTTGTATCTTGCAGTTGTTGTATTTTGTTTTTTTTTAACCAGATTACTATTAAAGCAAGAGTTTGCCCCTTTTGATATATCAGAGACTCCACCTACAAAAAAGCTGTTCTGCATGTCCTAATTTCCAGAAAAGCTTAAAATCTGTGTCACCTCAGAACAAGAATCCGTGTGGCAGAGAAGCCATCTTTTTGGCAAGCATTTCTTTTGGCAACCATGTCTTCTGAATCAAATTCTATGGCCCTGCACTTGTTTCCACCCCTGCTCTACCAGTATGATCATTTGTACAGTCTGCCAGAGGATTAAAGAATTGATAGAGATTAAAAATAACTGTACAGTTCACCATACAAAAGACTTGTCTACCTTAAGGGCATATACACACGGTAGATTAAGGATGCGTTTCTCTGATTTATTGAACTTCTGAGTAAGTGTGTTTATAAAGGTCTCTTCTCTGCATTAATTTTCCAATAATCATTGAGTCTCATATTCTTACTGAATTCTTTCCTTTCATGAGAATGGTAGCAGAGTTTCTTCTACTTGACCATCTACTGGGGAATGCATAAGAACCTAGTCTCCTTGAGACTGGACAGCAGATGGAAAAATTATAAGAGATGGGATTAACAGTCAGCATAATCAAATAATCTCAACATTCTTTGGAAACCAGGTTTAAACATCCCCCTGCCCAAAAAATCCTGCCAACCTGTGAGTTTAATAAAGCTCACAGGCTTTTAGTATAAAATTTAAATTAGAGATTGTAAACAGGTTATAAATAACAAAAATATATTCCCAAAGAAAGAAAATATGACCTTTTGCCAGCACATCATCTTTTTCCCTGCCACCTAGAAACTATGTAAAGGCATGTTTACCCTCCTCTTAAATACCTCCTTCTGTTCTCTCCCATTCTATAATACACTGTGTGTTTACTTCATAGCCTCTCACCCTCAACTTGAGGGACAGGCCACTCTCTTAAATCTTCCTTATTAGCTTCACAAATGCATGCTACACCAAGGTCAAGGTATAAGGAAAAAATTCCTAGGGCCCAAAGCACGTACAAAGAATGGAAATGCTCGAAATAAGGGCTGAAACAGTACATGCTCTAGGAAGGCATGCCTCAAAGAACCAGATTCACACAAAGGGGAAAAGAAAATGTTGCGCTCCAATTTAATCAAAATCCACTGGACACAACAGCTGACTCCGCAGCCCTGGTGACCTGAAAAGTAATTTTATTAGTTATACGGAAATATCCATTTTCAAGTTCCAACTTCCATTCCTCCCTACTTGCCCACCTTGCCCATGAAGAGGAGCAAATTTACACAAGCAGCATTTTTACAGGTTCTTCCCTAAGAAATTCTCTCAAACAGAATAAGGGAGTTCCCTTCCTTTATTTGGAGCAACACACCTTTTCAAACAGCACATGCTGAAACACAAAAAAAAAATCATTTTAATTTTAAAGCAGCACTGGCACTTGGAACTTCTACACACATCAGACAAGCTCAAAACAAATCTGAAGAAACAATATTGGAAACTTCAGCACACGTATTTCCACAAAATCTAGATTTTGGTAGTTTACATAAATTTAGCAGGAGTGGAATAGGCAAAGCTGTCCCAGTAATGCTTTAAGTAGGTATCTGCTGCACAACAGTTCAGTTGTGTTCAATCTTCACCTGAAAAAATACAGTTGTTACCTGTGAAGGCAGACAACAATACTGTGATTTGTACACTGTGTATTTTACACACTGGTAAAGTTAAGAAATGTTTCTGTTATTTTAATAGCATTTTGCCCATTTGTATACAGCATGCTTTTAACTTGTGTCTTTAGTCGTGGTTTCCCTATGAACAAAAAGGCAGCATAAAAGTGATGCTACTTTTTGTTTAATACCTAAATAGGTTCTGACTACCTGCAAGTCCTATTAGCTCTACTCTGCCACCAACTAGTAAAACTGTTGAGCAGCAGAGGCATCTCAGTAGCTTACTGTAGGCAAAGCAATACAAACACTGTATAATACACATTTGTTTTGTATTTGGAAAATGGTTTGCCATTACGTGAGTTGATTTTTATATTCTGAAGAACTTCAGTTTTACAGGTATGAATGGCATAAATCACTATCCCAGCCCAGAAAACCTTAATTTCTTAAAAATGAAACAAAAAAAAGTGAACATTTAAAGCCCTCACCTTATTAATACCAGAATATTTCAACAGAAAACAATACGATAACTCAGCTAGCACAGAATACAACCACATACGCACATTTTCTCCACGAAACACAAGATAACCGAGCTCTGCAGTCTTCACTAGATTAATTATTTCTCTACCTTTGCCTTGTGCAAACTCCAGCTTGCTTTGAACCAAAACCCTTTATGGTTCAAATCCCAGGAGATGCTGAGAAGGTGTTCTCAGTGGAGCAAACTTTTCCAGAGAAAGCACATTCTGATTTGAGAGAATTCATTTCTTTTAGCCTTTGGGGGAACACTGCAAGTCCCATGTATTTGTTCAAGTCTTTACCTACTGAGAGCAGAACCCCTTCTAGGCTCTGTCAGGTTCATGCTGATCTTGCAACATCTGGCTGTGTACAGCCACACTATTCACATATTTTTAATTTTGTACATCAAGTAATTTTTTTAACCCAATCTTTTAAAGAACACCGTTTTCCAGTCCTTTAAAACAGGGATTTAAGAGAAACCTTCAACTAATACTGAGCTAATTATACAGAGTTAAAATGTAAGATGCTGAACAACAAAGAAACAGTTGATTAGTATTAAACAAGAACTTAAACTAGAAAGTTAAGGTGAGGTAAAGCTTAAAAGAAGGGAGTGAAAGGCTGTGTAGGCATGTGAACCACTTCTAATATTGACAATAAGATCACAAAAGACATTAACAAATTAGGAAAGGCATCCGAAGTGGCACAAAAACAATTTTTATACATTTGAAATATGAAATCTTATTATTCAGGAAAAAGTAAAAAAGACTAAAGTAAAAACAAACAAAAAAAGGCTGCAGAGGAAGAGAAAGAAATTCATTTAAGAGCAACCCTTCCATTTTGAACAGCCACAAACATTTCAAGCACCTACATCATAACTGCTCACATAATTAATTCAGCGTAGCAGTCAGCAACAGCAATACTGAGACAGCCACAGTTCAGCAGCCTAGCCTTTGCTGTAAGGAAATTTTTCCTGAAGACAGATGCCACCCGGAGGAACAAAACCAGAAAAACAATCGGCTGCCTGACCAGAGGCAAGGCAAGGAGAGATTAGAACTGCAAGCCTCTCTCTCCTCCGGAGACTCTCAGCCTGCGCTTGCAGAACAAACCCGCACAGCCAAGAGCGGCAGCAATTTTCCGAAGGAAGACAAAGCAAGCCGCGCTCTGGCTATGAGACAAGCGAAAGCAAAAGCAGACTGGCTTCTCAGAAAGGGCTGCAAGAAGAAAGCATACGTGTTTCTCCTCACGGCAAGCACAACTGTGAATGTTACTTTTCAGTTGTCTAGGATCACGCCAGCGTTCAGTGTGTGCTGGTAAGCCAGAAGACAGGGGTTTTTGCTCACTAACTGTAATTTTTTTAAGTGGATTGTCAGCAGTGATTCTCTGTTTAGGAAACCTGTGTTCCCTCAGCTGAGAAAATTATGCCTTCTGGGGAAAAGAACTGTTTGGGCCATGCCCATAACTCCCATGGAGAGCTGAGCATTTAGACTTAACAGCTGATAAGCAGCCACAAACGTGACAACTTCATTTCCTTTCTACTTTCTCAAACCTTATGTTAATGCACATAGGGAAATGTAGATCTATCTGGAACAGTAATTAGTTCTGTTAATTAAGCTCTCCAAGTACGGACATGGAAGACATCCATAAGAATTTAATGTAAAATTGCATACTGCAGGACTACTCTCTTCCAATGTGGGTACTATGCCCAGAAACAGAATCTGGGATCACGGTGCTTAATCCTAGACAGTGAATTCCACGCAGTGGCTCCAAAGTGCAAGTCATCTATACAACTCTCTAGACCTCACCAAGGGTACCAATACTTACTTCAACACAACATTACTATATATGCTCATACAAACATGTAAGTAATTTAGAAAAAATTTGGGAGGGGGATGTTCCCTAAATGTAAACCATGGAGAATAGATAAGTGTAGACACCTTACATCTCTCTAGGTAACAGCTTAGAGCTACATTTTAAGAAGTGCTCCACATCTAAAACCTTCCCCTGAGAATGGATCTTCCTGAATTCTAACACTACACACACATCCAAAAATCAGCGCAATAATAGACTGCTGGTCCGAAAATGAAGCATAGGCAGGGAGATACATACAGATGGAAGGATCCAACTTAAAGGAGTTTAGAATATGGCAGTAGTCCCATCCTATCTGGAAAGACTATTGTGTCATGGTAAGCAGAAAAAGGAAGAGATCCAGTCAGAATATAGGCTTCATGGCTTTCTTCGCTACTATTGTTGCTTTTAGCAAGAAATTCTAATGGAAGGGTTAATATTCCTAGAAGATGAAAATCTATAATGCTTACTGTATTAACTTTGGGCATAGGAGACCTGGTTTTGGACTTCCCCATTTCTAACATACGGGCAAGTCATGAGAAAATCCACATGAGAGAATTAAGCACCAATTTGACCCTGATAGTACCTTTAACAAGGTAATTCCACGACAAAAAGAAGTACCATATCTAAATATCTTTATAGACTTGCCCTTAGTGCCTCAGTTTATTATCTGCAAAAATCCTTCCTGCCTCACAGGATATTGTGAGGAAAGATCATGAGGCGCTCAGATACTGCAGCTGCAGTGACAATGATCTAAACCAGAGACATGTAGCTTGATTCCAGTCCCATAACAGAGAAGATCAGCTAGAAATAGTTCTGAATGCAAGGTAAGTCTTTAAAAATGGAAGGGTGGTGAAACCAAATAAGTTATAATGAGTAAGAATAACCTAGACTGTGTCAGTAAGAATTGATAAGGAAAATAAACATCAAAGATGAAGAATTAGAGTTGGTGGAGTTTTTTGGTATAGCAGGGGGTTTTGTTTCTGTTGTTGTTTGGGGTTTTTTTTTTGTTTAGTTTGTGGATTAGGTTGGGGTGTGTTTTGTTTGAAGAAACAACTATATGTTTCACTTTAAAACAAAGTATGCAATCTTCAGAATAGATCCCTGGATTTGACGCTAGTAATCTGAATTGGGATGGCTGATTGTGCATTGCTGTAATTTTTAGAGACCACTCAGACCTGAAAAACATGGCCATGTACTGTTGAGATCAGATAGTCAAGAGACTGGAGACAAAAGAACCCAAACTGACAAGAATAAATCAAGACTAATTTTATCAATTATGTCCAAAAGCTGCAGAACTGGTTGCCACTGTCTCTATCTCAAAGAATAAAAATGTGTAGGGGATGAAAAGAAGGAGGAAGGGATGCTGTAAAGAAAGCTAGACCAAGGTCACACAGGGGAAAAACAACCAAACAAACCAACAAAAAACTAAACAACCCCTCTCCCCCCCTAACAGAGCTGGGGGCAGAAGCCAGCACTCCCATGCCCAGTCAAGGTGATGAACCTCTCTTCATATTCCTGATGACTCTAGAAACAGAAACACACGGAAAACACAATGATTCTTTTGTTCTAATCCAGGGGATGGTATGCAAAACAGCACCAAGTCTCCAGCACACGCTATAGTATGTCAATAACCTGTGTTAAATAGCTGTGTGCTTGCAGCTGTACAAAATAATTCAGATTAGCTTTGTCCTTAATAAAAGCAGATTACAGCCAAAAAGGTGTTGACCATTCTTATACATGGACAGTTACTGAATGCCCTTCAGAGTAAGTGGTTACCATAAGGTAATTTATTTGTATGTGAAGTCCTGTCTTCTCTTTTCTAATACCCAGTCAGGATAGACCACACTGTCATGGCAGACAAGTAGTCCTTTCCTAAACCACTATAGCCTGAAAAATTCACCCACCAAAGAGGACTCTTTACTGAGTGTGGTTGAATGGATTTTGCTACACCAATTTCTAATTAATTTAACATTTTGTTTTGCCCTTAGAAAGGAAAACATCAAGTGTCAGTGCACAAAATCTCTTCACAAGCCTAATAAGAAATTGATTTAACACACAATAGAACAGTAATAAACTTTGAAAGTTTTACTTAGTGTTCAAAATCCAACATGCAACACAATCTTTTTACAAAAGTTTCCATTTTATGCTGCTGCCTGAAAAAAGTGCTAAATACAAGAAACAAGGAAGTTAAACATAAAAAGAATAATCTCCATGTTATAACCTAAAGCAAGCTAGTGAAGAGCCCATTCCAGTGGCAGAGAACTGAGAATGCCAGCTACAGTTCAAAGTGCATGGAGTCTTGCTTATTGTCTGCAAAACAAAGTATAAAAAAGCAGAAAATTGTTTTACCTCAATAAATTTTACATTTTGTGTTATGAGGATGCGAGTAGTTATACAGCTTGAAAGCTCTATTAGGAATCTCATGAGAAATATTAGCCCTTTGGGAAGGAGCAGATGATGTAACGGACCACTTATCCTGGACTGACCCCGTGAGAATCTCAACAACTAGAATAACCAACCTAGCATTTCAGAGCTCTGATAAGCAAGCCTTTCCTGAAAGACTAAGAGTTCAAAATGAAGACAAACCTGAGAAACTTCTGGCAGCATCAGTGCAAAAGAAATAAATTCCATTTTCACACTACAGGAGAAAGTTTTAGATATAGAAAACCCTTTTAATCAAAGTAGCAAATATTCAATCTGTAGGGCTCAGTCACTTAATGGTGGCTTGGCACTCATACTAAGGAGCATTCAGGATATCACAGACATGCAAGAACCCTGAGATCTTGAAAATGTAGTGGCAAAGTGACAATCTTCACAAGAGCTGTGCTCAAATTAAAAAACTTGAAAACCAAAAACCTCTTTTAAAAGAAGTCTCTTTCAGGGAGTCACGCGAGTTTAGGTCAGAAAACTGGCATGGAAGCTAGAGAGGCATTTGGTGACAGCATAGCCACCTGCTGATGGCACCCTGTGACCTCACCATCGGCTCAGGAATGGGGGCTGTCATTTGAACAGTTGACCCTTTCCCTCCTCCGGTCTCTATTTCTCAAGCAACTTGAGGGACTGTGTTGTCATGAGGAGGGCAAGATCATCTTGCTGCTCTAATGGAATAGGATTTTTCTTTTCTTGTAGAATACGTTTCAGCCATACCAGCTCAGAGGCGAATGATAACAGAGCTTGCAGAAGTACACTTCTGAAGGCAGGAAGAACAGGATCTCTCATGCACCACAGTTTTGGAGTGTAGGGTTAAGATTCATAAAGCCATCTAAATTTTTATCTGGAAACCTGTAGTTCCACTAGTCCCATGCCCACAACCCTTCACAAGAGCAGATCTAGGTGTATTTTCAGCTGGTTTAAAGATTCATATATCTGCATGTCACATTCAGTGCTTTGTGCAGCTGTGGCATGGATCTCAACTGAAATCTGTTTTTGCAAGTGCCAACATGGTGATGCAAAATTATTCTGAAGACATCACCACTTCTTAAAAACATTCAGCTTATTTCAAAAGTAGCAATATAAGTGTTTTCCATTGCGGGGGGTCCGTCTCAAGGCACTATTGCTGAAAATTTGCAGTTCCTATGTAAGTAACGCACACAGTTTCAAGTAATTAAAACTAAGCCTCTTGCTAATCTATTCTTTTATTACTTATTTCAAGAAGTCTTCAATGGAAGCCACCAAGTTTTTACATCTACTATGTCACTGGTCTCTATAGAGAAATTACCAAATAAAACTCAAATTTCAGGCCCTAAGTCTGTTCCGTGTAGACATACGATTGAAGAATCACAGTGGTCTCTTCTGGGTATATATTACATGTTCTTAAAGAAAAAAAATGAGGGAGAATATAATCTGATGGAATTTAAAAACACAAGTTATCAACAAGATGTTCCTGGGAAAATCATTCTCCTATTAGTGTTGGAAGAAATACTCAGAAGCTGCCACTCACTATTTGTTGTGTTGGTAAAATTTATATATATATAAGTTCCTCTTCATCTTTATAGACATTCCAAGTAGTATTAAAATCATATTACCAAATTGCATGATACAGCCCCACCTACCTCAGAAACTCTTCCTCTTCCTGCCCAACATGGAACCTTTTAGTCCAGTGGTTCACAGACTTGTCAGTGGTGGTATCTGCATGACACTCAGTATACAGCACAATTCCCAGCAAAAGCATCTCCGTGCTAGTGATTGGTAGTTAACACTCATCAACAGTTGCTGTGGATAAACCGTGAATGTGGCAGCTGCATCTCCTCACCCACTGTTCTACTTCCAGCAGCTGCTGCAACCATCCTGGCACAGTTGAGACCTGCATTTGCTACTTAGGACCAGGGTGAAGATCTGCTCCCAGTGTCAGCCAAAGATCACTCTGATCAGTGAACAGAACATCCCCGCAGGCAGATGGGGAGGCAGGGTTTGTCTCAGATTTGTGAGGCTGGGGAAGATGACTACAGGTACAGCTCCATGATGGAGTGAGAGGACATAGGTTAAACGACAACAGGAGAAGCTACATGACAAACGGTGCATGGTAAGGGGGAGGGGGAAGACAAAGAACAAAGGTTCATTTTCCATGCCACTGCCATTAATCACAGCATCCACATCTACCACAAGTAGATGTACTACTGCTACCTACACGGTATTCCACCAGAACACCTGAAATTACAGATTCCATTTTAGAGAATCCATTCTTGCATAAAATATGGATCAAAATAAGCCAATTACATACTGAAAGTTCATTAAATGCCAGCATCACCTCCCTCCCCACACAGCAGGAAGCTAAGTAGGCCAATTACAAGTGGATGGGGAAGTGAGTTTAATTCCTTTGCAGGGAACAGGGTGTGTAAAACCTTGCTCACATACAGAGTGAAGAAAAATTTGAATTTGACTGATTACAATCAATAACATTTACTGTAAAATTTCTCACGCAACATGATCGGGGGGGCGGGGGAGAAAATCAAACTTGCCATGAAAAGTCAGATTTCAAGGTGGACTTTCCTTGCCTTGTAATCTACAAAATAGACTTATTGATAAGAGTCATTGTTATTTCTTTACATAGCCTTGTTGACATGTCTCTGGAATTACTATGTTCATAACAGTATACGCTCATAAAAACATACACTCCAGGAGGTGAGGTGGTAGCATTAAGAAGCAATGCCAAAAATAAAAATAGTGGGGCATTTTCTGTTAATCGTTACATATTTAACTGTGTTACACAAGCTAATAAAAATACTTCATGTCAGTGAAAATGCAGAACTAGAAGATGAAAGCAAGCACAAATACCAAATTAAATAGATATCCCTGAAAATCATTTATTTGGAAAGAAGCAGAAGTTGGGAGAATATAAATTCCAAATTCCAATAAATACTTGTATGCTTTACAATTTCCAGACAACTTAGGCATGAATTATGCTATCCCACATCCATTATTTTCATCTTTCAAGACTCTGCCATAAAAATCAACTTCCCAATCAACTCCCAGATGCCTTTTAAACTATTAGCAAATTTTGTCATTTAAGTACTAAAAAGTTTAGTTGCAATTTTAGGTTTAAGATACAGTATTTTACACTGGTTTAAGTTTTTGTAAACGCATGCATACATTTCAGTGCTTTTTTAAAACCTCTCTTCAGTAAGAAGGGCCTGACTGATTTCTTTTTAAAAGGTGCACACTACAAAGTTCACATTTTAAATCTATCTAGGTCTGAACCTTAGCTGGTACTTCTCACCAGAACTCTGGAACAGATAGCTCTCCAAAACAAAGAAAAATAAGAAATCAAGAAGGCTTAAGAGAAGATTTTTATAGCTTTAAAATCTTGTGGCATGCATTTCCTCATAACTCTGATTTAGCCCTATTTCCTTGTTTGTTTTTGAAACAAAACAGGAAGAAATTATGAAGTCCCCTGAGATATGTAAGTGTAGCTGGGGCGCAGAGGCAACACGTTGAGAAGAAAAGAAAACATCTGTACTTCCTTCCCATTCTCTTCCACCCGAAATAAATTCTTTGGCTGCAGTTTGTCTTCTTTTCTGGAAGCGTTTACACAGTATCTAATGCTATCCACCACCATGACTACCCCTGGGGCTTTTATGAGGGTGGGAACAATCAGTATAAGAATTACTAGGGACATCAAAGAGACAAAACATTTATTGAAGAGGGAAGAGGAAGAGAGAGTGTGAGGTAACGAGGGTCCTACTGTATTTACCTTATGTGCCAAGCATGTGGACAGCAATAAAAACCATGTAGGGAGCAATTTTGGTCAGAGAAAGAACACGGCAGCCTAATGGGAGGCCTTTGTTCTTCAAAAGGGTCTCCTTTTCCCCTTTTGTGCTTCACTTAATTCATGGCATCTGAGCTGCTCTTGAACTTGACAGACAGAGAGAAGGAGGGGGGAGAGATGGAGAAAGGGGGAGACAGAGACACAAAGAAAGAAAAAAGAAAAAAGGGCTTCAAAGAGTTTTCCTTTGAAAATTCAGTTGTGCTGTATGCATTGCTGAAGGTTTTAGATTCAAAAAAAGGGCAGAAAATATTTCATATAATTTCATCATGGGGATAAATTGTCCAATGCTCTTATTAAGAAAGCTAGAAGAAAGGAGCAGAACAAAAATTTTTAAAAAATAAATCTATCTGAGCTAAGGAATATAAATAAAATAGAATTACTCCCCTGGGTGCTTTTTATTTATTTTCATGTTAAATCTTATTCTCAATGGATCCCAATACATTTATCAAAATCTTATCAAAACCATCTGGTTTCCAGTAGTCACCTGAAAGGCATACATTTTATATACAGCCCCATCAGAATTCCCAGAACAGCGATTCCTGCTCGGACAGCGGCAGGAGAGCACCAGAAGAGCCAGCACCATCTGCGGGGCCAGCTCACAGGCGAGTACCCACCACATCTCTCAGGTGCAGCATAAGGCTGCTCTCCGCAAACTGTTCAAAAGACACCATTTTCTGCAAAATTTTTCATCGTTACTTACAATAAGAATCAACAGATACTAATTCTTCAAAAGATGAAGTGGCTTGAACTTGGTTATCTAAAGAAAAAACATTAGGGTGTATCTGAGACAGATTTCCAAGTTCGGTCCCCTCCTCTTTGAACTGCTTGAGCATGCTCTGATAGCTCCCTAACGGCAGCTAATACCAGCTCTCGTAATATATTCAGCTTTTCACCCTCTCTAAATATCCATGCCATAGGCAATATTTGTATGAAATAATTCATAACTGCAGACTGCACTTTTCTCAAGCATCTTTTTTTGTCCGCTAGACCACCTCCTCCCCTCAACACTGTGCATCAACTACTTACACATAATTTATATATTCCTTTGTGGATTTTTATCTATGATGTATATACTGAAAATGTTTGCCAAGAGTATTCGTAATAAAACATGAGATGCAAAATGTAGAGAGATTTATGTGTCTATCACAATAAATTATTAATAATTGTTTTAAGCTAATTCAATAAAAGATTTTTAATGGATAAGGATCTTAAGTTGTCCCTTATTGACAATTAATCTGTTTCCTTCCTGATTTACATATTCTGACAACATAAGCATCTACCTATAGCACACTATTTCCAGAGTGCAGAAAGTAACAGTAAATCCATAATGTAACTCTCCTACTTGATAATGCTCTTTTCATTACTTGACTATTCTAATTTGAGAACAGATCTTTTCTTCATCTGAAGAAAAAAGGTACCCAAAATCAAAATTTTAAAATTCGTTCCATGACTTAAAACACTTTTCTTCCATTTTCAAGTGGGACTATAAAGTACATCCATTTTTAAGGATATGTATTTTAATGAGTCTGCACAAGTTTAATTTTATTTGAAAGTCCAAAGGCACAATTAGACTATGCAAAGTATAAAAAAATGCATGCTTATAAACTGACAAGCAAATAAGTCTCGAGCAGATTGCCAGTGCAGCCATTGACATAGCAGAGTTTAGCTGTCATTGTACTTTATAGAGAGGTTTCTGTCTCACATTGGCAGCATATTTATACCCTATTATGCTACCTGTAAGGTAACCTGGGAAACACCATGAAATAAAATTGGTAGAAATGCTTCTTTATCACAAGTTTGCTTTCTATGATTAAGAACTGTGTTTTTCTGAAATAATTATGGCTTGGGTTTTTTTTTAAATGGGGGAATTTCACTGGAGAGAATTACAGAACCTGTACCTATAACATCAACTTTACACGCTAGACTGAATGCATTTCAGATTATAGATACTGAGTATAAGCAAAAAAGATAGAAGAGCTTACAGAGCAATTTAAGTAATTGAAGATAAAAATTCTATCTGTTTTGTGCACCAGGACTGTCTTTGAGTATTAAATTTATAAACACTTTGAATACTGACAGTGTTACAGCCATATAAAGCAGACACCTGGAGTACTTCTGATGTACTAATTATACAAATGTAAAATATCTGAGACCATTACTAACGTAACTTTGGGTAAGAGTAGAAGAATCCAAAGATTCTGCTGCCTTCTCTTGGAACTTGTTTGCCCCCACACTTGTTTCTTTGCAAGAGGAAATTTACCTTTGCCACCCAAAAATCTCACACATACCTGAAGAGAACTGCAGTCACAAGTATCTGGTGATGCTGGACAGCATTTAAGCTCCTACAGCTGGCAAAGCAAATATATTAATGACTACAAAGACTTCTGGCTGTTTCTGAGAATTCTAATATATTTTAAAAAAACCACACAAAAACATGTTAAAATTACTTTTATTCTGCCAAAACCCAGAGTTTTGACCATCTTAAATATGCCATTCTGTGAACACTGTCTTGTCTGCTAAGTTTTCATATATTATGTTTGACCAAAGCTTTTCTTATGTTTGGGACATTTTTGAGGATGGATTTATTTATGTTAACTCTTCAATGCCTATAACATGAGTCGATCTTACTGTCTTCTTCTCAGAGCATTCCTAGGATCCCCCTCCTCCCCAGCTCAGTTTCATGGAGCTCACAGAAAAATTTCTAAATACATCTGCCTTTCTGTCAAATTGGTCGAAATCAACCAAAAGATTAGAAAGTTAATCAGGGAACTGGAAACAAAGACAGACCACTACTTAAGAAACAAAGTTAAAAATTAATTTTTTCCTGCAATAAGAGTTTCAATTTGTATAAAACCTTTCTCCTGGCTTACACCTAATAGTTTCAACAACCAACTTCTGACAATTCTCAGCCAAAAGAAGGATGAAAAACTAGCTTTACACAACAGAACATTTCAAGTATATGGACAGAAAATACCAAATACTAGACAACCAATACCTATCATGATGGTATTCACTGACAGAAGAGTCAAACCACTCTTCAGTAGACTGGTCCTGAGTCATTTTATCACATACACACTGGAGAACAAAGGGTTAAGCACAACTTCTGAAGAAAAGACACTTCTCGAGTGCAGCTATCACTTAATATTTGTGGCAACAAGCAGAGTATAGTCATATACCACACTTGAACCTGTTATTGAGAAATATTTTATAAAGCAACCCAAATAAAATATACTGCATTAATCCAGCGTACAGATGACAGAAGAGAAGTCATTCATGATGACACTGACTGGAGGCAGCAGTTGTATTATTTTAAAGTTAAAAAGAAATCTCATCTGTTTATTTTGTTAGCGCAGCTTCCAGACATATGATCACTTAGCTTTCAGACAGGGAATATGTATATTGTATAAATAGCTTTCATACAGTCTTCCTTCTCCTGTGATGTGCACAGCAACCACCTGTCTACTTAGAGGCTTTCTATTCTAGAAGTCACTATGTAGATTATGTATTCTATCTTAGACTACTTACTTACCTTAATTGTCCATTCCCACCGGGAATACTTCAGAGAATGTCTCCAGAAATGTTGCCATGTTACCAAAAACAGGTAATTGCTCTGACTTTATTTTACTTTAAGATACATCAGATTTCAGGGCTATACTAGACCCACGGTAAGATGTAAAAAACCCCAACCTAGTAATAATCATCATAATCATCATCATCCCTCCACATTCTCATCCTCTTTTTACTTGTCTGATATTCTTTCCTAATCAAACCACAGCCCCAAAAAGAAGAATGAGTATGAACTCTAGGCTTCCTACTGGTATCTGTAGAAAAAACAAAACTACAAAATCAAACCAGAACTGGAAGCAATCAGGCAAAACATTTCTTCATTCCAAAGACACTTTACTAATATCAGATTGCTTCTTCAGAGAGAACCTCAAGCAGACCAGAAACAGCACTGTTATAAACTGAAGTAAATACCGGTTATTACGCAAAGTTCTTGACTCTCCATCCTCTCCTGATGTCTGTACACTTGACCTTACCACTGCACTTGCCTAGCAAGTGGCAGCAAGAATCAATCTAGCAGAAGCTTGGTGGTGGGTGGCCAGTACAAATAAAAGGAATACTGGATGGGCATGGAAACACAAGATCCTCCCTGTTCAGCAGCAACCCACACTTGTGTGAGTTTGAAAAAAAAAAAAAAAATCACCACAGAACTAAGGGCATCACACTGGTGCCACAGTTTCCCAAAACAGATAAGCCAGGCTGCGAGTTAGCTGCATGGAGGTGATGTGAAGGGACAAGATTTCCCCAAAGAGCAAATGCTCCCACTGCTTTCCTCTGTCAGATAGTTACTATGTGGCATCAGGGGAATAGGTTCCCCTAGCTAATATGGAGGAAAATCAACCCTGAAAAGAGGGATAGATTTCCACTCAATCAGAAAATTAAACCAGCTATATTTTAATTGTTTGATTACAAAACAAAACACTTGCAGAGGAAAGGTATAAAAACTAACAGTCAAAGGCAAGGGGATCCCCTTCAGCAGGGGCCAGATATCAGATAACCTGTAACATGAAACTGCAGTAGAGGTAACATTTCTGCAGGATTTAAAAGCCAGCATGCTTACAGGAGCCATAATATAGATAAAACTCATCCTCAAAAAAAAGACCATCAAGAGAAAGAAAAGTAGTGACATCTTCATCAAATTCCAAAATACAAAACCCTCAACTTGGTTGGTACAAGACCCTGTAACATGACAAATACTATCACTGCTTACCTTTATTACCCCCAGATATTTATATACGTGCCTGTGTCAAACTGAGTTTACCTGATACATGGCATATATGCATGTCTTTTCCACCCACTGTCACTATACTTTTATAAAACCGTATGTTCCATGGAGGCAGATTTGGAGGATATAATCTGCCCTTTTTTGCAGTTGAACAGAAGCATACTTACACTTGCTCTACCTGATTCCATTTTCTGGCCCTTTGTTAATTAGCAAGTCCTGAATGATCATGAGATTCTGCAGCAATATTAAGCCAGTTTAGTTATTTCTTCCTCCAAGATTTGTCAGTTAAAAAGTCAATATACAAACAGTGTGGTCGAAAAAGTTGTCAATGGCTATTCCCATCTTTGCAACTTTTTCCATAAGGTAAGAATGTCTCTTAAAAAAGGACATGCTGCCTAGGCAGCACAGCTTTTCTTATATGCATATTCTTATCCAGAGATAGACTTGCTACTGACACTAAGAAAGTAGAAGTACACAGGGCAGTTGCTGTATCAGTTCATAGAATCAGAATCATTAAGGTTGGAAAAGACTTCTCAGATCATCGAGTCCAACCGTCAACCCAACACCACCATGCCCACTAAACCATGTCCATAAGCGCCACATCTACACGTCTTTTAAATACCTCCAGGGATAGTGACTCAACCACTTCCCTGGGCAGCCTCTTCCAAGGCCTGACCACTCTTTCAGTAAAGAAATTTCTCCTAATGTCCAGTCTAAACCTCCCTTGGCGCAACTTGAGGCCATTTCCTCTCGTCCTATCGCTGGTTACTTGGGAGAAGAGACCAACACCCACCTCGCTACAACCTCCTTTCAGGTAGTTGTAGAGAGCGATAAGGTCTCCCCTCAGCCTCCTCCAGACTAAACAACCCCAGTTCCCTCAGCTGCTCCTCATAAGGCTTGTGCTCCAGGCCCTTCACCAGCTTCGTTGCCCTCCTCTGGACACGCTCCAGCACCTCCATGTCCTTCTTGTAGTGAGGGGCCCAAAACTGAACACAGTATTTGAGGTGCGGCCTCACCAGTGCCGAGTACAGGGGCACGATCACCTCCCTGCTCCTGCTGGCCACACTATTTCTGATACAGGCCAGGATGCCGTTGGCCTTCTTGGCCACCTGGGCACCCTGCCAGCTCATGTTCAGTTCTCCCTAAGCCAACAATGCCACCCACCTCCAGCTTTGTGAGGTGTAAACCCTGCCTTTTTTTTTTTTTTTTGCCTCCCCATCCTTCTCTCACAGCAGCTTCTGCTATTGGAAAAAGAGAAGCTATTGTTTGAATGATAGAGATACACTACGGCTTACACAAACATAGTATTAGATAGCACCTCTGTACCCCAAGTAAGGTGAGGCTTGGTCCACACAGAGTACAACTTGTCAAGTAGTCTCAAACTCTGCTGAGGAGTTTCCGTAAGCTTCCCAAATCTGATAAGGCAGAAAAACAAGGAACCATATCCTTATCCCAAATAGTCAGATGAAGCTTATGAAAACAGTAGCCTTGAGACTTATGGCTTCAGTGTAATCCAAAAACTTCAGTTAAATGGTGCTATAAAAACTATATATTGTTTTACCACGTCTTGATAACAACACATTCTATTTTTTGTACTGGAAGAACACTATCTCCCTGATACCTCCTTTAAAATTACTCTACCAGAAGAGTCTACCTCTTGTCTTGTCATGACACAACTTCCACAGCAACTAAAAACACCCTTCATGCTTATTTTAGAGAAGCTGGGAGACTCAAAGGAAACTAGAGTAGAGGGAACAACTTCCCTCATGACAAGGCTTTGTGCATCGTGCACTAATGGGTATTTACATAAAGACTGACTCATTTCCTCTCAATTTATTCAATATTATTTTACTACACTGAAATGGCAATAGCGAACATTTGACATCACCTTCATTTTAACAGCAACTGATTAAGATATCACAGATACACAATTATTGCTTCACAAAAGCAGCAGCTCCTACCAGGCAGTTTACAAATGCCACCTAGGAAGAGCATTCCTTAAGTCCTTCTAACAATTGCTTACCTTTTGCAATGCACTATTGGCTGTCCCCATGTATTAGTAACTGATTTGCGTTAATAACGAAGGATGCTTTTAAGAGCATTCACTATTAATTCAGTCAGAAAAGCATTCTGCTACAATAGCTTTTCTATCTGTATGGCATTTCTTTTTCAGGAAGCTGACATAAACGGAGCCAAAGCTTTCTTGGTAGCCATACTTTTCTATTCTTACTAATGCTTATTTTTGAGAATTCAAAACAAAAAGATTCCTGTCATCAGTGCTGGATTACTACATCTGTGATCTTTAAGTGTTAGTGAGCTCCAGAATATCCAAGAGAACTATCCAAAGCTAACCGAATAGCACAATGCAGATACTTGACAGCAATCAGAAGACCGAAGCCTGAACAGACAGTGCAATAAAAGCCAATGGCTGCAAAGGGTTACTGTAGCTTGAATAACGCTCTGTGAAAACTACAAGTTGTATATTGAATAATATAAAGACCACTGGGGAGTCAGGAAAAAAAAAAGCTGAATCTAAAAATTAAATTCAAGACACTTGCAATTTCTTGGCCAGGAAGAGTAAAGGAACATACCTTTACGCATTGAGCCATACCCAGTCAGAAGCATCTTTTATCAGTGGGACAACAGTAGGGATTACTTACTCAAGCAACACTTGATTGAAATATTAGGGGAAGAAGGGAAAAATTAATTCAGTATATTTTATCTAACGATCACAAAATACACCCCAAACATTAAAAACTCAAGCACCCAACAAGGCAGGGAAGTTTCTGATTATTTGGGGTTTTGGGGTGGTTTGTTTGCTTATTTGTTTTTTTGTTGTTTGGGGGTTTTTTTGGCTTGAAAGAAGTGAAAGCAAATCAAAACCCTACAGCTTGAGAAACTGAGGAACCTGTAAGCTAGGAAACTTGCTTAAGATACCATTTGGAGGCAGTATAAGCCAGTGGAAATCTCTGAAGTCCTAACCGCAGTTCTCTGAATTTATTCACATTGACATATTTAAAACCAGCATACTAATATTTTACTTGGTAATCAACCCTTATTTTAAGGATTTTATTTCATTTTATGTTTTGCTTTGCTATGGAACCTAGCATCTCAAAGCTTCCCTTGCTCTGTCAACACACAAATTTGTTGCCAAAACAATATTGCAAACCATTTCTTTTAATAGATATTCTGTATCTTATTTCTTTGCATCCCAGTTAACAGTGTGGTATTTATTCCATTGAACTGGTTTTCTTATACCCTATCTCACTTACAATATCCAAAACCTTAAATAGTGAGTACATTATGTATATGAAATATCTTTAGCTGAATATGAGCAAAGTAAACGCATGCAACCTTAACGTAGGGAAGAAACAGCAACACCTCAGGGCGGAATTTTGTTCAAGGAAAAAGGAGAAAATCTGCTAATACTTATGGAACAAACCCCCTCAAGGAATTTCAGTTGAGAAAAGAATCCCTAAACAACAATAAAATTAAAATTTGGTGATGATGGTTAGACGCCAAAAGTTGCAATGCTCCTGCCATAGGCAGTGCCTCTCTGTTGTTGGCTCCAAGATCAAAGCTCAGAGACCTGGAAGCCTCTGACTTGGAAAGCAGAAAGACAATGCCAAGACGGTTAGTTTATTATGCCCCTTTGAAAGACTGAATTTTTCGGCTTTCAGCAAATTTCCACAAGCACACCAAACTTCTGATTTGGAAAAGCTAACATCCAGCCTCTTTTCATGGCTAGTACTCTTGTTCAGTGCTACAAAGGAATCTTTAACTATCCCTATTCATCCCCATACCAGCTTTTATTCTTTCATTCATAGAGATCTTCAAGTTTCACCAGAATCCTGATGAACAGACATGCTGTTCCCCAAGATCTACATGCAAAAATAAGTTTTTAACTATTAATGAATTATAATAGCATTCCTAGACCCTCTGTTACTGTCACGATATCATTAAATGAATCTGAGATATTATAGGTAAAATACATTCTCCTCTCAGGTGAGGAGTAACTGTGTACTTAATATTGTTGCTGGATTAGACCTGTTCATTTCATAGTGCTGAAGGAAGCCAAAGCTGTCTAAGTTTTATAATGACAAGTTCCCCATTCTGAAATGAAACCAACAGCTGGATTCTCAGGAAGTTAGGAAGTGCCGAATCATTTCTCAATATTTGTCCATTCAGTTTTACCTTGAATTAAAGCATGTCATACTGATAAGACTCCTCTAACAAGCAGAGCGCATTCTTCCAGTATTAGCTTCACATTTGAGACTTCAGGAAGGTAGGGAGTACCTCTGAATTGCTACTCAATTTAAAGGTGATTTAACTGCCATCATCTGAAAACCCAGGGAAGGGTGTTTCGGAATTACTGTTTTAAATATCAGAATGCCCCATTTTGCAGCAAAGGCATACAAAATCTGTTTCTACTACAAATGTAAATTCTGGCACTCAACTGCAGCTTTGCACTGTGCTGCTAGTTTACAATCCCAGCTTGTAATGCATTTACAGACTCTCTATTCCTACAGAGACTTTCTAAGGGCAAAAAACTTCCTTGCTAGAACACTATAAATACAAAATAGGCTTTTATTACTGTAAACTTGGACTACCTTCTCAAGTCAAACAGTCACTCAAGACTTTGTATGCCAAACATTTGTTTCTGCTCACTGGAAACATCAATGCTACAAGCAGTCTGGCTAGCATGGTTTTTTTCCTGTGCTTGAGTCTCTGTAACACTACCATCTATCCTTATCTAACCAACCTGTGTCTGAAGAACTTTTGTGTGTCTAGAAGTGACACCAGGTATTATACAGCTTCCTGTCTCAATTCCCATTTCAAAACTCTCTTTACTCAGTTATATGTAGAACACACATCAATGCTGCTGCTCAAAGGCATCAAAAATACTGTTTTCAGGGAAAAAAACCCGATATACACGAAGGCCATCATTTACCTTAACCACTCAATGACTCACGACATAAAAATCAAAGTTGCCTAGCAGAAGCGCTATATCCCAGTGTTGTCCAAGTGGACCCCATTAAAGCCTACAAAGTCAAGTCACTCGAAATGGGATACAAGTATCCTGTAGCTGGAAACAAGCTCGCCTAGTACTTTTTAGAGAAAACAATGTATTTCAAGCGAAGAATTTATCCAGGTATGCTCATTTACCACTGTTCCACTCAAGATCATAGGTGAAAGAATCAATGGCTCTTCCGACCAATGAGCAAGGTCAGGAGCCAGTCACTTCAGATACATAGTTTTTCATCTATGATCCTGCAAAGCCTGGATGGTTAAGGACTTTCATTTCTGTCTTGTGGGTTTGGGGCAGGAGAAAGAGGGGAAAGAAAAAAAAAAATTTACTGACACTCCTGGTAGAAACATTTGCACAGAAAAGAAGGAGCCCACACCAAAATATTCAAATTATTATTTAAATGTGATCAGCCCCACCCCCAGCCCCCAAATGCCAAAAGAAATAATTGAAGTCTAGCAATACATATCTCACTCAAGCTTTTTACTCACAAGGTGGGCTGGAGTGCCCTTGTGCAGGCACTACTCTGTCCCAAGCACCCTGCAACCACTTGGCATGGCTTTATTTTTGCATTCAATTTACTCGGGCTTCAGGAAAAAAAAAATGGAAAGAAAGAGTTTCTCTAAAAAGATCATTAAAATTAATTAACCAAAAATATGATGAAACATGGGGGCGGGGGAAAGAGCAAAACTGAACAGAATCAGAGATTGTGTCAACCAAACTCAGTTTGCGTCACAGAGGACAAACCTCAGAGGAAAGTCATCAGAAGAGGAATTACATTTCTGTGATAAAGATGAGGTGTGAACATGAGAAAAAAATGGGAGGAAAGCTGTGTAAGGTTTCACTCATACAAGCAAAAAAAAAAAAAATCCATCTCTATTCTTTCCCTTCTGAAAGGCCATAAAGAATAAAATACTCCAGCTGTTAATTTTAAGATGGCTTTGCTTTCTTTTTTTCTTTTTGGAACTTGAAAAGTGATTTCAAACCAGTTCTTACAGTTTCCTCCCCTCATTAGAAAATTCTGATCACACAACTAAAAGCACTGACACCTGGATGAACTGAACTGCTTGCCAGTGTTACAGCAGGAAGAAAAGAGGAGGAGAATTCATCAATTGCACTACTGAATATGAGTTCATTTATAAAGAAAAAAAATGCGCATCTTATTGAATGAAAGCAATATGAAAGGAAAACGCCTCTGCAGTGGCACATTATACTAGTATTTAAACAGTCAAGTGTTCAGGATATCTTTTTTAAATATAAAAAGGAAGTAAATCTAATACGGCTTCTCAAGCAAAGGTTCTGGAACAGAAAATATCAGACATCCACATTCTTCCTACAAAATCTGTATGTCTTCTCCTTGTGATAGACACTGCACAAATTAAAATACAAACCCACCAACTGAGCTCAATTAGTTGAGTTGTATAGTCTCTAGATTTTAATTTCATTCTGGATCAAAGAACAAAACTATTATAATGTATACGCATTTAGTGAAATATGATGGTAAAGGGAATTCCTTTATCTTGAAAAAGAAGTGTCACACGCACAATGTTCTACAAGCTCTCAGAACTGAAATCATCCCTAGAAATCACATACAGCACCTTGTGATCCTCTCAGAGCCCAATAAGTGCTGTTTATCTCTGCCGTAAGGGCTGTGGAGAACTTTAAAGAGAACATTTCAAGGATACTTTTCTCCAGTCTGACTAGATATCAATCTTTCATGTTTATTATCCCCACCCTATAATTAATTGTTGCTGTCTACATATGAAAGACAGTGTTTATGGTAAACATCATCATTTTTTTCTACTCAATCAATGCTATCTGAGAAGCAGAAGCCAATGCAAACAACACAAATTTGGGGAGCCAGATGAAATGCCCATCTCTGCCTAAAATCTTGAGGTTGCATTACTTGAACACGGCACTTACTCCAATTGGTCTTCTTTAATTACATGCATTAATAGATAACTGAATAAGAAAAGAGTAAGTCCACTGATCCTAAGATTTCTTCTTCACAGTTTGTGACTTTCCTCTCAAGAAGCGTTTACTCCAACAATACTTTGCAATTACAACCAGACAAATATCTCTCTCTATTTACTACACCATAGACATAGATGTGAAGTTGACCCATATGATGCGCTACTTATAAAGAACATGCAGAGTATTCTTTTCCTACAGAGCTGTTCTTCTCCTGCTATATCTTTCCCCAAACACTTTTTGATGGCTTATTCCCCTCCCTTTGTGCTTCCTCTTCCTTTCCCCCAAATCTTTTCTCCACCATAGCACTTCAACAGAAGTAAGCATGTATATGTTTGGTAAGCAAGGAGAGAATCTTAAGCAAAACAAAACAAAACAAAACAAAAGTGTAAAAATACCTCCTTTCCCAAGCCCCCAAACCCAAAATTATCTAGAGAAAGCAAAACCAGAAACCAACAAGTTTAATCATAAAAGCTGTTGTTAGGTTACTTAAATGAACCCTTCCTTCTCTCCATTTACTAGAGAGGCAGCCCACATTTTGCTGCAAATGCAGTGTTTTAAAAAATTGGATCACCTAATATTAAATGGGGCCATCTTATGCAAAGCTATCACCAGTGGTTTTCATTTACAATAATACAGAATATAGACTTATCTTTGAAAGTTCATCAAGACGTGCTTATTATGCACGGTAATCTAGATAAACAAGGAGCACTGCTTCATGCCTACTGTTTGGAACAAAAGTCAAACTTGACCACCTGAGTCACCACCTACACTGACTGCAGAGGGAGCCTCAGTAGGTTCAAATTAGTTAGGGATACGTTCATAAAGCTCTTGGGGGGAGGGGAGGGGGGCGGGGGGAGAGACAGTTAACCAGCTTCTATTTTTTTTTATTTATACAGACAACTTTATCAAACTTTTTTTTTGTTAACCATGTATATATTTTACTTTTTTTTAATTCGTGTGTGTTAATGGGAAAGTTATTTCCCAAAATTTACATTTGTTTTTAAAGAGAAATTCAAGACTCAGAAAGGTGCTTATCCTAACACCATTTACATAACAGCCTTGAAAATTCCAAAAGGGCTATAGCAAACCTTCATCTTTCTATTCAAGTGGAATATTAGGACAGTTTGTTTCTTCAAATTTGTGCCCTAAGTACAGTATCTTCTACTGTGCTTTGGGACAAAATAATATACATGGTAACACAGTACTTCAACCACTAATGGTATGTTTCTGTTTCAGTAAAATCACAACTTAGTGCCAAAAGAAGGACCGGGAAGTTCTTTATCAAGGAACTGCTGAAAAAGAATCCCCATTTTTTAAAGAAAATATACCATATTTCTAGATTTCTGTGTGCAAGGTAATGTTTCCCTATTAAAGTAGGCACAGTAATTTCCCAAACCGATGATTCGATGTCTGTAATTTAACGATTACTGTTGAAACATGATTCATTTTATTATCAATTCATTTAATGCCAACATAGCAAGCAAGAAGAAACAATAGTTGAGGTCACTATGAAAAAACCATGTAGCACGGATGCTGGCAGCTATAGTGAGTTGAAGAGTTACGTGTTTAAGTACAACCAGGGTACCACATCTGATGATTAAACTCAAAGAATGTCAGAGAACGCTCTGGCAGTAATAGACGAAACGAGGAAGTGTCAATTTTTTTGCTTTCCCAACAAGAGGAAAAAAAAAAGGCATTTTTATTGTCGTAGCTCCTCCAGCAAGTTGATATTAAAAAGGAGATTTCATGCCAAAGTCGGCTGTTTAATCAGATAAAGGCGGCTTTCCTATTTCCCATTGTATAGATCAAGTTGGCTACAGGAGCCACACAGAGCTTTGAGTAGCACATTTTTCCGTGAGGGCTGTATCATTTGATCATAGCAAAGCACAAGGACTGCTGGGTAATCTGGATCAGAGCTGCAGAAAAAGGGAGCCAGGCAGCCTGCTTTTGGCAAGGTAACCATGTCACCCTGGCATCCCACAGCACTCCCAATCGTGGGCCTAGGTGTGGGGGGGAATCACCCATCTCCATGTACAAATTTGTCATGGAGGTTTTCCACACGGCTCCCAATTAATGCAGTATGTTTTCTCCAAAGCTCATCTATAACAATTTTAATGCATGCTTATTAAGGCCAGCCCCCCTGTACTGATGCAGATTCTCCTGATTGCTTTCAAAACATTAAATTTCAAACCCTTACTGCTTTGAAAGGTGATATATAGAATTTGCTATATAGGTCTTTGCAAGAGACATAGCAACTTATGAAGCCAGTAAAACCCTGTCCTCTAAAGACAGAGTTTTTACTAGAGGATAGGACACATCTAAAGAGGTGTCTCTCTACCTGTGATGCTGTTCATAGCCTTCTCCAGCAGACTGGAAGCAGCAAAGGACTGGTGGATTAGGTCACCTGATATTCAGAATGATGACAGATGAACCCGTTGACAGGTTAATAGGTCAGAAGGACCAAGTTTAAAAGCTCAGCTTTTCACCAGGTACTGTCCCTGAAACACCTCCCTGGTTTTTCCAGCCTCCTAACCTTTCTACAGTAGCAAGCAGCCCTTCAAGCCTCCACTTTCTTCTGTTAACTCCTCTTTCACACACTCCGATTCTGAACCAGATTTGGTTCTGGGCTGTGAAGTAGGCCCTGCAAAGTGACCCATCCAAGCATTTTAACTCTTTTCACTGAAATTCTGTTGAAGGTGCTGACCTGGAGAAAAGGTCTTCAAAGCTGCAGCCAAAAAAGTACCAAAACACAACCATTAGCCTTAGCCCCTGAACAAACACAAACTCAAGCCACTATCTGCCACTGTATCATGAAATGCAAGCTAATTATTTTGCCATACTTCCACCAATATTGCCATTCTTTCATGAACCACCAGTATTGGTAATAACTTACAAGATAGGTGCTAGTCTCTCTGGATAAACAAAGCATGTAGAAGCCTGTAATGTGAACTAGGCACTAATGTACTACCTTGTTTTTATGCTGTATTTTTAAGTAGAAGCAGTAACACTAACTGAGGCAATTCCAATTAGCTTATTTATTTTCTGAGTCCCAGCGGGCAAGAACATAACTGGCTCTCATAGAATAATTTGGCGTGGAATAAAAGAGAGCACTGAAAGTTTAGGGTGTTTCGTTTAATAATTCTAAAAGAAAACAGTTGGGGTGGGAGTGGTTTTTTATTGTTGCTTCCCTCCCACATATCCCCCCATAATCCCATTGTCTTAAATGTTAAGTCTGAAGAAAGCGCAGCAGGTTCCTTTCTGATCTATATACTGCAGATAGGCCATATGCCTATCCATTCACAGAAGAGAATAAGGGACTCACAGAGTAAAACTTATTTTTGCTTTTTCCATTCCAAGTTTCCTTTCGTTTTCACACACTTAAGTTTTGCAGAGGTGATCACTTCTCCTAGGCATTCCAAAAAACTTCTACACTCCCCTTTCACTTCTTCAGAAGAATTTGCATTGCCAAGACACCTGCAGTCCAGAGCTTTAAATTCCATATATATTCAGTCTGGGATTAACTGCCATAATACTATTTCTAAATGCAACACTCATTCATACAAACACTGCTGGGAACTGAATGATCTAATCTCCATGTGACTAAAAACTTAGGAGTTTTGAGTTAGCAATTTTTCATGTACAGTTATGTCAGTTTGCCATTAAGAAAGCTTTATTCCTTCCAACAGCTTAATCCTAGAATTCTGGACTAGCCCAGGCTGGAAGAGACCTCGAAAGATCACCTGGTCCAACATTCTGTGGGAAAGGGAGCCTAGATGAGATTCTCCAGCACCCTGTCCAATCACATCTTGAAAACCTGCAAGTTTAGAAAAACCTTAATGTTTCAGAAATAAACAGAAACAAAAAAACCCACCTAAATTACAAAAGGCTACTCTGAGGATCATATAAACCTAGTCTAAAGACCAAAAGCTTTAGCAATCAAATCATAACAGTACTCTTGAATTAGTAAAATCCTCCACGTGCACAGGCATTACAGTAAGATAAAAATGTTTACAGTTTTGAAAAAGTATTTAGAGAATTTAACACAAGCTACTCCATCAATAGCACATTTATGTTGATTAAAGAAAAAAGCTACTAATTCTAAGCACAGCTGTTACCAACATAAACCAGCAAATCTTCAAGCACAGGTCCTCTGCATTGAGGTAATGGGAACAGTACCTGCCACAGTATTTTGCAGTTTGCTCCCTGTTAGTAGCTCATTAACAAAAACATCTATCACATATTCTTAACTCCAGTTGCAGCGTGCCAGATTTCAACTTCCATGATATGCTTATCATAAATGACAGGCTACACAGGATATTTTTTCTTTTCTGCAGAAAGTCAACTGCAACTTTGATTTTCCTGTTACGTTTTTCATCTTCCTTACACACTTGTCCATGACATCCATGCTAGTGGGTTCTTTTCAAGTCTCCATCTTTCTTCAGAGGAAGAAAAATGTGAAGAGGTCATTTAATTCTAACCTCACCTAAATGGATATATGCTCAATACAATTTAATGCAAATGATCGCTGCAGCAGTAAGCCACAGGAAGAAATCAGCACATCCTACATTTTCTCCTGTTATTAGAAAGGCTTTCAGCACACTTACAACAACATACTTAGGCCCTACCTATATAGAGAAACTACTTTTGTCAAACTAAGCCAAAGGTGAAGAACCTTTTACTTGCTGCGGCCAACAAAAGCCTTACAAAAAATAGCCGGCATATCACTTAAACACACTTTGCGCTGTTCACTGATAATGTAAAGTCAGATGGCCCAGAAGTCTCAGGCAACCTTTGAGTTAAGCCAATAAGCCAGCTCTAAACAGACACACAGTTATGTCAACGAAAGAAATGCAGGCTAGTTAAACTCAATGTTTTTATTGGCATTTTTACTGGGGCTAAATTTGGAAGTCATATCACTTTAAAAATATAGGAAAAATGCTAAACACTTCTCTTTGACTATCAGAAAGCAGTGGAGGACAGGGTAAGAGTATGCACTGAACAGTCAGCTGTGCTACCTGTGAAATGGAGGTGCACAACCCAGTGATAAATGGAAGTGCTCAGAGCGCAGAAAACAGCGGACCATTTCCGAAGGCTGATGGGCAGGAAGTTTCCTGGTACAATTTGTGGGTCAACAAACCCTTGAAAAGAGACTAAGAAAACATTTCACCTGCTTCAGAAAAGAACAGGACTAAGAAAGGCAAGCCAGAATTGAACAAATTATTCTGGGAGAAGAGACGTAACCAGACATTGCTACTCTCACACTTTCAGTTTTAAAAAGTACATACATTTCTCTCAGCTGAAAAGACTCACACCTGAGTGATGAAAAAAAAAGGTATTTTCCTCTTCATTCCTATCAGCAAACCTTTTGGGCTAGCATAGCTGAAACAGGTCCAGATAAATAAAAATGCAAGGTCTCAGTTTCCCAGACTCTGGGGGTGAATTTAAAGGTAAGCAGCAATTAGGTTTACTTTGAGAGAGAGATCTGGATCATATTAGTCATCATTATCACATAATAAACAAGGCACAGTATCATGCGTAGATGCTTTTTGGTTTGCTAGCAAGATCCGAAGAAAACTGAGAATAAAGATAAAATACACTGCAGTGAAGTCACTGTACTGAATTCATGACATCATAATTGTTGCCATGGCAACTAGCTAGTATCAAGCACAGAATACTGCCTTCACTGCAGAATCCAGGAGCACCTGTGCTGCCACAAAAGAAATGTTCTTATTCAAACACAAATCTAGTCAACCACACAGGAAATAAGGTATTACTGTACGTAAATTGCCTTTTCAATACCTCTTATTTTGTTCACCTGGTGTGAGACTTTTTAAACACTCGGGCACACATAAAGAGGTCTGATAAAGTATACACGTGATAAAAAGAGTCTAATTGAAAAAATGATGTTTTTCTTCCACAGTGTTCCTCAATTTTTCCAGTAGAGAGTAATTCTTCTCTTTGCGCTTTCCTCTCCTATGCATATGACTGCAGTCACGTACAGCAAGCCTCTGTTCAGTCTCTGTTTGCCCCAACAGAGGGCAAAACCTCCAAAGGAAAAAAAAACAGTTTCCAATTCTTATTTCAACAAGCCAGACAGATAGTCAAATTGGAACTGTCACACAGCAGCAGAACTAATTGATAAAGAACATATTACACATTTAGAGCCCACAACTCCTTTTGTTTAAGGACTGCTCCAGCAGGGCCTTCAAACACCAGTCATGCGTTTTTCATGAACTCACTAAATGCAACGCTTCAAATCTGCAGGGCTCTGAGAGCAGCCCAAGAGTACCTTTCTTGTAAATAAAAACATCATCCCTTTTCCTCTAAACAGTCCTCTTTTATGTGAGGGATATCTGCTATTCCCAGCTCCTCACCATTCACAAATATAAAAGCTTCAGAAATTAAATCTTATCAAAACCAAAAGCTAAGCAGTTGACAATTTATCATGTCACAATTAGATTTGTGACTAACGGTTAAGTATTAAATGCACAAATGCCACATTTGATGTTGCAATCTCAAATATTTATTGAAATAAATCACTCTGTATTAAAGGCACATGGAGGAAAACACACCTGAAAATTAACTTCTTCATATTAACTTGCTGAATAAAAAAAGTCAGAGCTATAGGTCAGTAAAACCAGCTAGTGTTTCACAGTTCAACCTTAGAGTTGATTAACACCAAAGAAATTGTTTCAAAACAAATTTTAACAAACAGACCACACTATACAGTAAAGTATAAGTATAATTATTTGCTACCTCAATGGTTCTTAAAGAGCAATCCATAAGTTATTGCTGGACCAGAGAACACTTCCACACAACCATATGTAATTAGTCAATGTGTCTAAACAGTTTCAGGATGCATTGATGGTTTTTTTCAGCTTTTAAGAAAGGAAAGCTGTCCTAGTTACCAATTAAACAGCAGCATCACATTTCTACATTGGCTTCGTGCCTTTGTTGGACACTTTCTCTATCGCTATGAAGTACACTGATTACACCATAACCAAAGGACAGAGGTACTGAAGTAACCTGCCTCTCCAGTCCCCACCCTCTTTATAAAGACTGTCTCAACAAGTGAGTATTAGGCAAAGTAGAGAATATAAACAAAAAATAAAACGAGGAGTTTCAGATACAGATGATTAGTAAACAGCTGTGTCCCATATGTTTCTGTCTTCAATTTTCTCCTAATATTATTTCACACAACCAAGAATGATGATCACTACTTGAATGATGACGACATGAAAATCCCCAATTTAGCTAACCTTCCGCAATATGAAGCGTAGTCAGGAAACAACTATAGTTGACAACACATTCTAAGGAAATTGTTGAGTGTGTCAATCTACTCCCTGCACTGGAAAGTAAAGAAATGAACCATCTTCCACATGTTTTTTAAAAACCTTAGGAACAGATGCTGCCTTTGGTGATAACAACTTGTGTATACAAGCATACATCCTAATACACCAAATACAGTTAGTACAACTGCCATAAACTCAGAAAACTGAAAGAAGCAAGTTGATAAAACCTCAAGCAAGTTACGTCAGAAATGCAGAGTTCTCAACTCCTCTGCAATTCTGAGTATAAATTTCTTGAAGTGTCTGTATTCTACAATTCACAGACCTATTTGTGATGTAAATACAAGACAAATGGCAATGACATTCCCTTCCTCATTAGCAAACACAGCATTTCTAGCTCTAACCCACACAATATGAAATCACTACTTAATAAGTAATGAAAAAAATACCACTGGGCCTGCAGTTAATTTTGCTTTTTGAAAGACTGACAGATTAACTGATCCCTTAAGCAACTAATGTGTCTTCTCCAGGCGCACACAGAAAATTATGGATTGTCTCAAGACTTTAGAGAGCTTTTTATATATAACTTTAAAATGAACTTGTTGAATTAGGTTTTCCCCAACAGTCCTTCTGTTAGGTCTTAACTTTTGCTTATGTAAACACTAGATAGGGGAATGAGAAGATGTAAGTGCTGGCCCACCTTTGCACATGGTATTTTTTCTTGTATTATTCATTTATCAATATTGTAACAGAAGCAACAACTGAAATTTTTCTGTTAGGATCTTTAGAGGTGCCCACAACACTTGCAAACCTGGGTAACGACACCACAACACAAAGAAACACTACCTGTCCCTCCTCTCTCCCCCAGCAAACCAAGTTGAGAAAGGCTAGGGGATTTAAGATGCCAAACAACTATTCTAACTCTTTATGCCTGTATTCAAACTTCCATGTAGCAAATCCTTTCCACTGTTGCATAGTTCATCACCCACAAGTACAGAAAACTTAAGTGCATAAGCACTTAAATACAATGCTATATCCTTTAAATTTAGCTGTTAGTTTATAAATAGTTATGTTTACTACGGATGTTATTAAAATGTGTTACAAGATGTGCCTGGATCCATTTTCAACTTTAACTATGTTGAGAACGATATTAATGAAGTAGTTTTTCCCAACACAGGCATGGCTGCAGCATGTTCTCAGGAAGTTTTAAGGCACTGGGCTTTAGTCAGTCGTTGGTATATTTGGAACAAGTCCCTTCTGCACCACTGAACTGAGCCATATAAGGTACAACCATGTTGCAACTAGGTTCCAAACCGAATTAAATCACATCACGATAAAACACAGCATTTTTATGTCTCAGAACTGAGAGGTGATATTCTCTACAATGCCATTATCTCCCACTGTAACGAGAAAAGGAATAGTCTTGAAATAAAATAAGCTCAAAAATTATACAGATTTCTGCAGTCCCTGTCTGTAGGATAATTCTCAAACATGTTCAAAACCCTCAGTGGGTCTTAAGGAGTTGAGAATCTGCTCAGTTTTCCATGAAGTAGTAACAGAGGCTGAATTTTTAACATCCACCCTCTTATCTTCCCCTTATCTTCACAAAGTAAGAGAGCAAAAGGAGCTTCCAGTTCTCTAGTTCCCTGGTAGGGAACTAGAAATTAGTAGGAAAGCCCTTGGAGCAACCCCTCAGTTGTTTTCCAGAGCTAGAAATATGCAGAGCAGGCAAGGAACCTCATCTTTCCTGAACTCTTTTATAGGGCTCCTGAGCACTTTAGGATAGCAAAAGAACCACATACAAAACTTAAGATGGACTGAGAAGTAAGTGGGAAGGTGTTTTTCTTTTTGTTTGAAAGAGAACACTAAAATCGCCATACTGGCTCAGACCAAGGATCTACTGACCCTCCTCAAACAGCAGTCACCAGCAAACACCTAGGAAAGAGTGTAAAAACAGGGCAAGCAGAGGGATAGTCCCTTTGATTACACTCCCAAATGCCAAGAATTTGCAGCTCAGCACTTGCCTGAGCCAGAGGTGAAGAACAACATGCAACAGACTGCTTAGCCCTTCTTTGTACAACCTTGCACACACTGAAAAAAGAAAAAGGGTAAGTAGCAAAGGTTAGTTTAAAACCAGATACATGAAAAATTTCTGCAACTTTAGAAGATCCGGTTTTTTGCAAAACTTAGTAAAATCAACTTTGGAAAACGATCAGGTTTCTAGTTTACACTTCTCCCCCTGATGTGTCCTCATTTGAGAGCTTTGACTAAAAGTCTGCCCTACAACTGCTGCTACTTCAACACGTTCTTCTAGGGGGGGTGGTTGGCAAAATTTGATAGGCAGCAGTGCAGCCTAGCAGCTGATGGCTTCTTCCTTTCTTTAGTACACCCATCCTAAGCAAAGAGAAGCTATGCTGGCAGTAAAATAATAGTTGGATAAAGGTTGGCAATGATGCGATTCAAACAACTTTCCATGTGAGACTGTGATTGACTTGAAGTCAGAAGCTACCAGACCTCAGACTAAATAAATATACAGAAGTATAAGTTCTCAACTTGTCTGAAAGATACTCCTAAGTTCCCAGGTTTAGCTAGCTTTGTTGTCATAAGCTGTCTAAAGTAACTATATTCTGACTGAAATGGAACAGCAAGTAAAGATAACCTTATGATAAAGTCCATTTAAGGGAAATGACTTGTAAATCACATACTTCACTTGAGATACTGGAAATACTCATAACAATTTACATTGTGTAATTCAGATCAACATAAATTCAATAAAAACAGAAAAGTACCATGGGAAAGTTCAATAACGCCTGAAAAGTGCCATGTCTTTCTAACACTGAGAACAGACACCCTCATTCAGAAACAAACGTTACAAGTGGAAAGTTACTGCTCCCTTTGCTCTCCTACCTCCAGTTTCTCCACACAATCCCAACCCATTTCTGCCAAAAGCTAGGACACAGTTTTACACAGGCTTTGTTAAAACAGACAATCATCCAGAAAGTGACGGCCCAATATTCTTCCTGCTTATGTTCCCACTTCTTTTTGGCAGCAGCCCACCCTTAAATTGGATTAAGTGTAATATGAACTGTACCCTCAGGTATGATGACAAAGCAACTCAGACGATCCCTCACTCATAGATTTCAATCAGAATTATCTGGGCTACTTTAGGCAGCTTAGATCACAGTCTTTATTAACCCAGCTAATTTTAACTGAAATGGCTTAGGCAGTACCCGAATGGGCAGACCCACCAATACATGCACGGAAACAGGAAACTCCAACAGTCAGAAGCAGCAATGTCTACTACAATCAGAGCTAGAAGAAACTGTCCCCGGCCCAAGCTTTCTGGTACTTTTTCCAAAGCATGCGTGCACGCAAGTGTGTGTATATGCATTGGAGGATGGGGTGGGAAACACTCCTGGAGGAGCTGATAGGGAGCAGAGGTAGCATTTCCTGGCACATCCATATCTCTGCAGCCTTAGAAATAAGCAAATTCAAATATCTATTTAAACCTAAATTTGAAAATTCAAATAAAAGTGATAACCTACTAAAGATCAGCAGGTAAGAAACAAAATTATGAATAATTAGAAAGGCATCTTTGCAACAGGATTCCTGGAAGAAACTTGAATCTAATTTCTCATTCAGTAGACTGTATTAACTAATAATGTAGAAATGAGTGATTCATCAAACATCTGAGTCATTTCTACCTGTATTCACTGTATATTCCTCCCCCTCAGCTATATCCAAGTAGTATAAAGCTACAACTTCACACTGGTATGGTCAGGCACAAATTACTAAGTCACGTGGTATTTTTCAAATAAAACTGAATCATCGAAAGGACAAAGAGAACAAATAGCGAAGGAGCTCGCTGCAAAAAGGATGGTGGCTTCCTAACAGCTCTTAAGAAAAGAAGGGGAAAAAAGAAGCAAGCTACATCTCCAGCCTGATTCAACAGGTTTTTCTACACTTATTTTTAAGTCTTCAACTGTATTTACTCAGCTGTTCATATGTTCCTTTTACAAAACTTCATGCCCTGTCATACAGTGTCAAACATGCTATATATGCTACTTCATTTCTATACAGCCAAACCTGATTTCTGGGAAGAAAAAAATAAAAGGAATGGTGAGCAAAAGGTTCCTTGTCACAATATCACGATTTATAGAAGAGATAAATCTGTCTCAGAGTGATTGTGTTAAATGGCTGAAGCAATTATGCTTGGCTTTTTTGTGTGTGGGTTTTTGTTTTGTTTTGTTTTGTTTTTTTCTCCAAAGGTTGCTTTACAGGGATGTCAGTCTAAAATTTAGCAGAAGTAACAGTGTCTGTAATTTCCCAAGTACTTTTGCCAATATGTCCTTTGAAGCCACAGTCCCTTCTAGAGAGGAGTCTCACTGTAAGCAGCGCTAAAATAATGGGAGCCACTTAAAGGTCTCATCTACAATTTTTATTTAAGAGTTTCTGCCATGGCTACCATTAATGCAATCATACCTATGACAGCACAAACCATGCCAAATTTTCAGCATCTATTGGTTTCTGAGCTACTCTTTTACTTAGATGCAATTTCATCCCTGGCTTCAGTGATCTATGTAGAGCCTGCTGCTGGAATAGGAGGTCCAGCATAGTGCCCATAGCTATACATTCCCATTGCTTCCCTTGGGACAGTACCATTTTAGATCAACTGGAGTATCAACTCAGTCAACTGTGGTTTCACGGTGGTTTACGTCAATCTAAAAGCAAAGCTATACAATACAACTAAGCTAACCAGAATGCTTGCTGCTGCTTTTGAAAAGAGGAAGCTTCATTTCTCTTCCTTCTTTCCCCTTCCTCCACTTTCACTCACATAGTTCTATCCTCTCTGTTGCACTCGAAGGCCTTTGTTGAACCAATTTCAACTCACAAACCAAAGATCTAAAATTATCTGGGACTAGTTTTCCACCAGGTTAGCAAGTTAAACTAGAACATCCTGGAAACCAGTAAGTGCTAGGACGGGTGCCAAGTAAGTGGTAGAATCACATGGCTGAGAGCATGACTCCCCATTTATGCCAACAGGAAAGCCATCAGAGAGAATGAAATTATGAGAAGACTTGGGTCAACATGTGTGCTTCTTGTTCCGTTCCTTGATTGGTACTGCTATTTGTCTAATCTCATTGTAAGCCAGTTCAGAGAGCTAAACCAACAAAAAAACTATTCATTATTTTTGGCAAGGCTTGTTGTCTGCCCATTTAATTCCCTGAACTAGCTCAGCAAAGGAATCAGGCAAGCATCTGCACCAGTGCAGAGAAGGGGGCAGGAACACACAGGGAGATGAGGAAAGGCTCTGGCTGATTTAAACTGTCATTGATCTGCATACCCTACAGCAGATCTACATCACGTTGTAGTTAGAACTGACAGTAATCTGTGCCTTTACAACAGGAGGCCTTCATTGCTGATGAGAGTACATCAACAGTACCAGCACAGAAACATCCTAAGCAAAGTTTAACCTGGGCACAAGCTTGGATGATTACATCTAAAAGCAGAAGAATCACAGTATCCTTACCTTCAGAAATACTATAAAACATTAGCTAATTATTCCCCCAGCAACACCCCTGTGAAAGTGTTCTCTATCATTCCCATCACACGGATTTAGCCCAGAAGAGCAAAAGAGGCAAAACTGGTGACAAACTCGGGATTGGAACCCAGTAAATCCTCTATACCAAACCAACACTTCATCACTCAACTTTGTTGTTTATTAACCCTAAACTAATTCAATTAGCCAGTAGCAACCTATAAAAAACTCCTTTTGCAAAGACTTTGTGATGCACCATAGAGCTTATAATTTATAATACAGTTATGTTAACAAATGTGGATATTTCCTAGCTAGTTGTGAAATAAGAAACTAGGGAAAGGAATAATACTGAGATCTTAAGTAATTATTTCCTTTTCTACAGAGAAAAATAAGTGTGCATGAAGCAGCATGGGGGCCTATTCACACAATTCAAGAAATTTAATGCAAAGAACTATAGAAAGGAAAATACATCTATGTACATGTTTTTCCTCAGATTAGCAATTGTCAAACAGTTTCAAGTGAAATACAAGCAATTACTTAATACTCACTAACCAAGACCAGCATCATTCCTCAAATTTATCTCCGGCACTCAGTCCAACAAATCCCAAGCTTAACTTGCCCTGTATAACAATGCAGCACAACAGGAAAAGGGGTGGGAAAATTTGTCAACACAGAAGCAAATCTCTGCAGTAGTAAACAGCCAGCACGGTAAGTCTATCCAGCAACATGAGATGGTCTCTCATTCACATAACTAGCTTAAGCACCCAAACCAAGCATATCACATTTGGGACACTCAAGTCATACTTAATTTTGTTCAACACCTTCTTTTGACAACAGCTTTGTCACAGAGACTGAAAATACGTATGTCATAAAAGACAGTCATTTGCCAGGACTGTCACTGATTCTATCAAGATAAAAAAAATAAAGCTGTAAGTGCAAGTAGCAGAGGCTGCCTAACCGTCAGCTGTATAAAATATCAGTGTCAAGATTATTGTCCTACGGGCAACAACAGTTTGAGGGGAATAGAAAATAATGCTGGAAAAAAGGTACGAAAGTTAACTGACTAGATTTGCACAAATGCTGTAATTTGCTTTGAAGCCTTGAACTCCACGGGAGCCAAAATTTGAGGAAAGCAAATGAAAACTTACTGCATGCAACAAAAAACTACTGCAAATTTGCCAGAGAACTAGGAGAGAAAACCAACATGTTTATGGAGGAGATGAACAATATTTAACAGAAAGAAGCTGGATGACACATCAATCAAACAAAATCATTCTGGACAGCATGGACAAAACATTTACCCCAATATTCTTTGCATCTTCACACATCTGAACATACAGAAAACAGCAAAAATGTGCTACTCTAAATGTAGAATTTACCACTTGGAATTTGACAAAGATTATTTAAGTGACAATGGTGTTCAAAATCTCATTTTTCTGGGGAATACATTTTTACGATGAGCAAAAGTAGGAACAACACTTCTTCACACCGCATAAGAAACTCCTAACACCATGTTGGTGCTTCCTAGGTTTAACGGACAGACCGGGTTGAAGGCTACCTCACTGATTCCATCAAGTGAGGCAACTCCAGCCATCATCATCATTACTTGCTAAGACAAGCATTCAGAAGCTATCCACATTCAGCACCAGGAAGTCAGTATTAGCACTTACTTGCTTGAATTATTACTGCAGGCTAATCTTTGAGAAATTGTTAGTGACAGCAAACCTGAGATTTTTCCTCTTAAAATGACAGGGTGGGAAGCTCAGATTCTTCCCCCTTCCTTCTAGGAAGTGAGGAGTAAGCTCTGGCTCCTCTAGTTGTGAAATCACCGTACTGACACACATCCTCCCAATTCTGCTCCACATGCAGCAGCATGGCTACTGAGACAGCTTAGCCTATTTTCCAACCAGCTGTTAAACTAGTAAGTTTTGGTCAGTTTTGAAAAAGAAAAAAAGAAAAAAAAGAGGAAAAAGGCAGAGCCACCTTGATAACTGAGCAGAGGTAATCAGGCAGTGGAACTATTTCATAGGGAAGACAAGCCTTCTTTCTTCTGTCCCTAATAAAACAAAAGCCGAAAGGACAGCCAAAATAGGAGAACATATTCCCCTGGTAATTAGGAAGCACTGGAACAGTAGCACAACCCTCCGCCCTCACCACAGCCAGGTAGTCCATAGGGAAGAAAAAAAGTTTCTTTTACTCCTCCACCCACCACTGACAGAGAAGGTCCAAGAAGAAGCTTAAAGTCTGACACCCATCAGTGATAAACTAACATAAAAGTCCTTACTCAAGACTGAGGAGTAATACCCACGCACTAGTCTCAGCACCTTCCGACAAGTGAAGATGATGCCAGGGTTTGGGAAAAGGGGCTTCCCACAAACATGTTGCCTATGGGCTTCGCTGCCAAGACACGTTTCCATCCGTATCATGTTCCAGTAAAATTTTAAGCTGCAACACAGGCACACCAATATATGTTTGAGAGAAATACATCTGTATCTTGACATGTAAATACCTGAATTCAGAGTTATAAACCCCGGCTCAGCCATAAGACTGCACAAGGCCACTGCCCAGTATTCCATTCTATAAAAATTACTAAAATGTCAGTGACAAAGAAATTTTGTTTGCAAGATGCAATGTACATTTTTATCATGCTGGATAAAATATCTACAGTCTCAGCAGTGGTTAAATTGCTGCTATAAAGGAAATTGTCCTCAGATAAATGGTTTCCCTATGAGAAGGTTTCAGTGCTACACCTCACCCCAGGTCAATAAATCAAATTAACTGCACCTTGTCCTCTGGCCAATGACATCATCGGCTTGACCACATCTTGTGAAGCGAGTGCAAAAACATATGCTATTTAAGGCATGAAATCATATTACTGCTTTTTGTCCAGCCAGCCTTGTGCTGTTGGTCTGTGAAACAGTCAGTCACCTGAACAGTCTCATTACTGCTTCTATTTTTTTTCTTCTAGTATTCAAGGCCTGTCTGCACCAAGGGTGAAGAAAAAGGATAAATAATCTGAGTCGTTATTTTTGAAATCAAAATGCTTTTCATTAGCTGCAGCATAGTATTTTGTGACAAGTTAAATTTAGAACCAAACTACAAAATACACTGCCTGCATTTGTATGTGAACTCTCTTCCTAGTCATGTTTCAAAGATGTTTACATGCTAATCTGGCACAGCTACTTTGAAGTACCCTGCTGTTAGGTTCTTTTTTGTCCACAGGGTGAAAACAATGGTCACTAATGAAAACCTACAGTTTTATCTGAAACCCATCCCTACATAAATAATTTTTTTTTTTAAATTACTGACTCTGGTTTAAAACTGAATTACTGCAGACAATTTAAGAGGATTAATTTCAATTTTCACTTGGTGTTCTTATGACACAATCACAGAAAACTTATCTTCCTTTCTAGACCCTGTACTGCCCAGTAGTATCTTCAGTCTTGAAAGCCAAATCTAAATGAAAGGGGAAAAAAAAAACACCTAACCCAAAACAGTCAAAGATACAAGCAGTAACAAAAGCATCTGACACACCGCACTGTTAAACTGCATCCACACTAAGCAAAAAGAAGGTGAATAAGATTATCTTCAATGTATTCAATTCTGTTTGTGTTCAGAGGGAGGAGGAAAGCTGTTCAGATTTGGAGTGTGTCTTCTATAGCTCTCTCAGTGCCAGGAAACGTAAATTAGAAGCAACTCTCCTTTAAGGAAAAGAATCAAGGACAAAGGGACCAAAAATGCCCAAGCCTCTGAAAAGCAGATATGAAAGGAACAGCTTTACAGTCTTGAGTTGCTATAAATTAAAAATAAGCTCCTTATTTAAAAGACATGAGTGTTTGAGAATCTATGAGCAGATCTGATGCTGCTCAAGCCCCAGGAGGGTTTTGTTTTTGCTGGCAGGGGTGGAGTGGGGATGGGGGGGGTCATTTTGGTTATTAGTAAATAAATCAAGCAGCAGTGAGGCCTAGGCGCCTGCCAGAGGAGCCAGGGCCTAGCTCTCCCCCCTCCTCTCCTCACACAGCCTGGGTTTGATCTCGGGGCCCTGTGGGTTGCCAAGAAAATTTAAAAAAAGCGAGAGAGCGAGAAAGAAGAATCATATTGAACCACAAAAGCACATGGGGCGAATGTAAAATATAAACACGGCGTTGGGCTCTGAGTGGCTGTTATTAAAGGTCTGAATTACTAAACATGAGAGGCGGGGAAAGCCAGGCGGCCATTTCAATAATATAAACCTCCCCGAATTAGACATTATTCAAATGAGAAGAAGAGGGAGAGAGAGAGAGCGAGGGAGAGGGACGGGACCCGCACCCCCAGTGCCAGCCCACCGGGGCTGCCGGCACCACCATCTGCCCCTGCCCCGGCACCCAGGGCGAGGGGACGCGGCTCCGGTGCCCGGCACCCAGGGGGCCTGCCCCGGGGCGCAGCACCCTGCTCCCCGCAAGCCCTCGGGGCTGCGGAAGCAGGAGGGCAAAGGGGGAGGAGGGCAAACACCGCCGGGGTAAATTCAGCCTTCGGGGGAGCAAACACGCAGCCTCTCCCGTCGGAGAGGGGCACGGAGAAACTCTGCCCGCACACCCCCCAAGTCACCCCACACTGAACCCACCCTTTACGGGGGGGGAGGGGGGGGGCGGGAGGAAAGGGGGAGAGCTTTAAATAAAAAGCCAAACCACGCTCTCGTCCTACCCCTCCCCGAGGCCATCCGCACCCATCCACCCCATGCCTGCAGGCCCCAGGCTCTGGGGAAATAACCCTGGCTGGGGGGGATGCGGAGGAGGGCGGGGGGGGGGGGGTAATGAGGCAAGAGATAAGGAAACCAAGTCTTCCTCCCTCACCCGGCCCCGCTGAGGGGGCAGCACCCCCGTCCCCCTCCGTCCTGCCGCCGCCGCGCCGGCGGGGGGACCCTGCCCCACTCGGGGTGCCGCCCGCCTCCCCCCAGCCCGGCGGGCCGTGGCCCCTCCCGCGGCCGCTCCAGCAGCATACCCCCACCCCCCCGCCATGAATATGTAAAGCGGCTTTTATTGTGGGCGTGCGGGCCGGGGGGGAGCGCGGCCGGGTGGCGGCTAGCCACCTCCGACCGCTTTTGGGTGCGGGGATGCCCCCCTTCTCCCGGCATCCCCCCCCCGCCGTCCCCACCCCGACCCCACCGCCTCGCCGTTACGCCGCCGCCGCCGCCCGCGCCGCCGCCCCCCATCGCCCCGCTGCCTGCCCCGGTGCCGGTGCCCCGGCGTGCGGGCGGGTGCGAGTGCGGCTCCGTGTGAGGGAGCGGGCGGGCGAGGGAGGGAGCGTGTGTGTGTGTGTGTCTCCCCGCACGGGGAGGCTGCTTTCCTTCTCCCCCCCCCCCCCCCCCGCTCCCTCCTGTGCCGTTAATTATAATAATCCTGAGTACTAATAAATTATGCTAAGCGGGGCGGGCGGGCGGCGGGGGGGCCGCGTGTGCGAGTATGAATATGAATATGTAAAATGCAGTAATGATTACCTGCCGCTGCCGCCACCGCCGCCGCCGAACTCTCATCTTGACTCGCTGCTCCTCCGTCCGCCATTTTGAATATTTTAACCAAAATCGGCCGCCCGATAAACCCTCCCTCGCTCCCGGCCCCCCTCCCTCCTCCCCTCCTCCTCCCCTCCCCCCGCCGCGCACCCCCTCCCCCCGCCGCCCTACTGCGCAGCCGCCAACCGACGGCGCCGCGGCCTCGCTCTGCGCCTGCGCAAGCTCCTCTCGTCTCTCCCCTCCTCCCCCGCCCTCCCCGGCCGCTTTCCCGACGAGCGTGAGGCGTGCCGCTGCGCATGCGTCGAGAGAGCGGACTCGCTCGCTCGCCCCCCACCCGAGCAGCTTTCGCGCGGCACTGCGCAGGCGCGCGGCTGCCTTCCCTTCACCTCTGGCTGAGGGCTCGTTAACGTGTAAACCGTCGCGCCGCGCGCACCAGCGCTTCAGTTGCCCCCTCCACGGGCCCGCGCGCCGCTGTGCTGGGGGGAGGGGGCGCGGGCGCGGGCGCGGGCGCTTGCGCACTCGGGCTCCCGGCGGCGGCTGCGGGGGGGGTGCGGGCCGGGCTGCGCCCCCCGGGCTGTGGCCGGGGGTGGCGAATGGCGCAGGGCGGGGGGACAGGGCGTCTTGCGGCCCCCCCACCCCCCCACGCGCTGCCGGGCTACCCGCCGCTGGCTGAGCGGCGCGGGGGCCCTGCGGTGGCGGGGGTTTCTTCGCGGAGCGAAGGCTGCTACGGGTTAACTGCGGTGGGGCCGGCGCAAGCGGCAGGGAGGAGCCGCTCCCAGCAAAGGGGTATTTCTAGTCCTGCCTCATACCGGCTTCGTTAACTGTTCAGCCGCCAGACCGACAGGGAGTAGCACAAATAGTTAATCGTGGTAGTAAAAGAGGGAGGTAACTACATGACAACCTCTTCAAATACAACCGTTAGGCTGAAAGGGCGTTTTAAAAAGAGCTGTATCTGCAAGTGGTTTTGTGAAAATACCTTTCCTAACTGCGTCGGCAGGACAAGTACTCCCCAAGCTCCAAGCAAAATTAATCCCCTATGAATAAAAAGGAATTGCATACAGAGAAAATGAAATAACGGAACCTGCTGTTGTGTGTGGAGGAGAGCGCGTGAGTGGTGGTCCAGTTTTCCTTCAGAAAGGACGAATTACAAGGAAGCGATTCTCCTCTGTTAAGAAACCCACTGTAACATGCCCCTCGTTCTGGGCAGTACAAAGCTCCTGGGGTGTCCTTCTCAAACGAATATTGTATTCTCTTCCGCTTTCCACATCAAATTTGACTAACCTGAAAGGAAGAGGGAGTCGGGCTTCATGCCTCCCTCATTAAAAAGGAGTAAATAATAAGAGACTAGAGGGACCAACAAATAAAATTAGCTTTACATTCAAAACTTCCAAATCAGGACAAGCAATCAGCTAAACAGGCAGAGTGGCAAAACTTTGCTGATTCTTGACACATTTGGCAGGGTAAAAATAAAACTTGCTTATATTAACCTTAATATTGCATAAAAACACATTACCCCTGAGCTTAGTAATGTACATCTGTAAAAAGAAAAAGAAGAAACAGAAGGTGGTATAGGATAGTGTTCATTAAGGACTCAGTCTTAAAGTCTTGCAAGAGTCATCAACTTCAATGAGTCAGAGTCCAAGCCAGATTTTCTTCTGGGTATCAAAACCTTGTGGAGTAAGAGAGACTGGCAAGGATCAGTTCTTGCGTGCTGTTGCTGAAGAAATTACAAGTCGTATCAGAGGCAGACACTAGATCTTTTTCATCGGTAGGGAAGAGCCAAAAAGGAAAGCCTGAGAGAGGGAGACGTCAGGGTTTCTTTCCAAGGGCTGAATCAGAAAGGTGATTTTGATATTTTTATTTAAAAATAAGTTCCTCTGGTAATGGGATTTTTTTTTCCATACTATAAAATAATGTCTTGATACTGCAGAAAACATTAGTAGAAATGGACTGCGCTATGAAAGAGCAAAAACCTTCCCCTAACACTAATTCTGCTCTTGCACGTTCATTTGATGATATTTCATACCAGTAATTAAGCACTTTGTCTCGCAAAGATCTGTGTTTAACTCGGAGAAGTGAACATGTAAACAAAGGCATATTGTCGTGCTCCTCTTCTGTTCAACCATGATCCTCGTGGGCCAGTTAATCCAGTTTTATGGCCAGGTTATACCAGCACTGCGGCACGCAGTGGCTGCACCATGATAGATAAAGGTGTAGAGAAAGAGCTGCCTGGATTAAGACTCTGCACAGCTCTAATCCTGCCTACGCTGAATATTCTCTCCCGTATCTTCCCATCTCACCCGTAGACTCTTCTCAGTCCTGCATGCTACTTCCTAGTAACCTCCTCCCTGATAGTAGCAGCTTCTCGTCGGGGAGAACTGCTCCCATTACCACAGCTGATTTAGCCTTTGCTCTTGCTCAGCTTCTGCCCAGTTAGCTGGAACCCACAGCTGCAGAAGAAAAGCTGCCTGGAAAAAAGTAGTTACTAGGTTTTTTTCTGGTAGTTACAAACCTGCTCTGTGTTTTCCAATTGACCGGCTATAAAGAGAACTTCGTTCTGTTTGGCCATGTAGCTGCTCTCCCTCTCTCTTTAAAGATTGCCCTGGACCTATGTCTGCATCCTCTTCTCTAGTTTAGTTTGAATGCATCTCTATCTGATGCCTTCTCCAAGGTGTCATACATCCCTGTGGCTATATATCCAGGAAAGCTGGCCAAATCATTAGTGATGAATAATTTATCGGATAAATTTTACCTCTATTTCAGTTGTGAGTTGTCTGCAAACAGCTTGTGATTTCTGCAAACTTACTATTTGATGTTACTTGCCACATAGTGCCTGACTGGTGTCTTACTCGTGAGCAACTTGCTGGAAACACTTAACATTTGAGATAATTGGACACAAAGATGATATGAAGCTTAGTACTATGAGAAGCTGAGCACTCTATATTCATTTCACAAAAAGCTTTAAGTGAGAAACGGAGTTGTTCGGCTGCAGTCAGTGAGGCTGGGCTCACACTGGTGGTTAAGAACACGCTTACATCTTCTGCTGAAACAGAGCCCAAAGCAGCGAGCGCCTTGCGGGACGCTATGTTTCTGTTCTCTGACTGGACTTGTCAGCCTCGTAGAATCACCTCTCGCGGGGATTTTGCTTTAAAAATATTTTCTGGCAGTGAAAAACAATACAGTGTTCAAAACCAACACACCTGTAAAGGGAAGAAATAGTATTTCAGGATCTTTTAAAGCTCTGCAGTATATCTGTGTCTGTTGTTTTGATTTTGATCCGGATACCTCGTAATTTCTAGACCTCCTTGGCCTGCTCTGCTTGTGCCTTTAACCCCAAATTTTCCATGATGGTTATATTACCTTCTGATTTTTCTCTCTCCTGCTAGAATTAATTCAGTAATGTTTCAGAGACAATTTTTTTTTTAAGGTGGGGAGGCAGGCGGCAGAAGAAAGACAAACTGCAGTTATTTAAGCAGAAAGCACATTGGGAAGGAAATTATCATTTTCCCCACACAGCTCTAGTGTATAGAGAAATTAAGAGCAAACTTATCTGCTCTGCTCCAATTCCACTGTGCCACTCAGATGTGAATCCCAGATGCTGCTTTTCTCGCACAATGTCCCTTCTCTCTACCATTTTTCTTGCCATCAGGTTTCTCTCCTCAAGGAGGCCCTGTTTTTAGAGTCATGTTTGCGTCAGCTTTCCCTTTTGTCCTCCAGGTACTGCATCGGAGGCTTCTGCCTCAAAACAGTCGTTCTTTGCCCTTTATGCTTTTGTGCATAGCTCCCCAAAACCTCTCCATTCCTTTCGCTTTCAGACTGCTCAGATTGTCTCACCTTTAATTAAACTTACCTTTATGTCTCTGTCTGTTTACAATTTTTCGTGTGTAATACACACCCTTACAGAGAGACCGGCAGTCTCTCTGTTACAGTCTCTGTAATAGGAGGTTACAGTCTCATTTTTTAACATGATATGAACAGCTACAGATATGAACAGCAGAAGACCGTCCGCGTCTCAAAAAGCTTGCAATTTAGAGAGATGGCAGGCAAAGAACAAGGGAAAAATAGGATTAGTAGCTCCTTGACTGAGGAGGAGCAGTGAAGAAAAGCAATATAAAGACCATGCATAGTTCCTCCAGTGTCACAGCAGAGACATTGGGCCTTGGACCGGGGCCTGCGTGCTCTGAGGCTGTGCAGTTCAGGACTTGAATCACAAAGCTGTTTTTCCTTTCTCTCCTGTGTTGCTCCCTGCCCTTCTCCTGTTCCCGAGCGTGGAGGAGAAAGTCTACCCTTACCCCCGAGGCTTGGGACCCACCAGTACCTTCTCTTTCCAGTATTATGCTCTGCCCCCTCTTCAGAGCTCCTTCCTATGCGCCTTGTGAGTGCTGAGCACGAACAGCAGAAGAGGAATGGAGACTGTCTAGTGCATATATAGGCTGTTATTTTCCCCTACACACTCCTCTGGCTGCTTTGACCAGATTGCTTTCTAGCTCTGTTTCGGTCCCTCTTTTGTTGTCTCTGGATTGCAGAAAGGATGACCCCAAATCTCTTATTTCCAAGAGTTATCGCCGATCCTCTGAATCTCCCAGCTAATGAAACGGTAGCAGGAAAGTTGTACCATCTCATAATACTCTGCCCCTCCCAGGTGCAGATAACTGCTTTTTTGGAGGTAAGAAATGGGGCACAGATGAAAAGAAACATGGTTTTCGTTTTCATATTTAAAAAAAAACCCTGTAATTCAGAACCTTCACACATCCTCAGGAAAGGGAGACGTAATCACTAAGAGGACACTTATCTTTTCAGGTGGGTTTTCCAATCTATTTCTCACTCTTTGCTGCTTTGGGTGCACTTACTTTTTCTAGCTCAATTTTTTGTATGCATTTCAATGGTTGTCATCAATGCAACATCTGAGCGCCTTCCAATTTTAATCAATTACCTCTTACAAATCACCAGCTTCGAAGATTCAGGAAATTATCACTGTGCTTTTTTAGCAATAATAAACTAAGGCAGAGAAATTAAGTAACTTGTCTTCAGTTGCATGTGTGGCTGGGCAGCCCAGGAAGAGGAGCCCCCGATTCTCTCTATTGTGCATTGATTGAAAGACCCTGTTGTTGTTCCTCTCCCGGAGATCCACAAGGGTGGCTCCATCCTTACCTGTCTCTCTACTCCGAGAGGGACAACAGTGGGGTCCTACAACTTGATTCAGATCTCTTGGGGAGTGGGATTTGCAATAGCCTAGTTCAAGCTGTCACTCAAAACTGCCACAGATCTGTTTTCAGAGGCTTTCTCTGCCTCTCCTTATTACAAGGGAACCCTTAAAAATACATAGTATTTTTTGTTCTGAAGATTATTAACTAAGACTTGGGAAATGCTCAGATATTACAGCAAGAGTGGCTGCATTCTGGCAGACCCCATATAGAAGGACAAACTCTGTTTTGCACCTACATGAAAAAGAGGGCTGAACTCCTTTTTTCGACCAGATGTACAGCACGCTTTAGGCTGTAGACCTTGGGAATGCTTCGGTGCTGCTTACATGAGGAACCAAATTGTTTTTGACCTCAGTGAAGAGGGGGCCAAGAGGGACGCATCTGACACCTTTTAGCAAGTGCAAGGTTTTCTGTAGAATAGACATAGCCTATGAAACAAACACACAGCTGGAGTTAGGGTGCTTTTGAAAACATTGTCTTTATTCTCTACCTCCCTTTCTTCCAGGACAGGCTCTTTGCTTATTCCCTCTTCAGAAAGGGACTTTTCTGGCACACAGCCTAGCCTGGCTGGAGATTAGGGATTCTCTCTGCCCCTTCATCCTTGAATATTTCCTTTTAATTTCACAGTTTAAATTCCAATTGTGTAATTACATTCTGCCTACCCTAAATTCCTCTGTAATTTCAATTGGACACGGTGTCCTTCACTCTCTAGGCTGAACTCTTGCAGTGCTGTGGGGCACTGTTAAAAGGCTGCCACGCTCCACTCTAGTCCCATTTCATGTAAATGGGGAAACAGAATGGACGCAGATCCCTTTGAACTAAAACTGCTGCTCCATATAGGCGAGACAGGGTTTGCTATAGACTGACAAGGCAGTCTTACCCCATGGCAATACACTGGATGTTTTTTGCAATGCCTTAGTCTGAAGAGATTTTTGGAGTAAAAGCCTAAATCTGTCTGGAGGTATTACTCCCCCACACCACCATACCCTTTGATCGCAAATAAAGCTGTACAGGGACCCCCAAACCACTACTTTGCTGAATTTATGTGGCCTGAGAGTACCTGTTCACACCGTTTAACATGGCAGAAATGCCATAGTGATTTAATTTAGGTTCAGGAAGTTGTGTAGCAATGAGAGAGTACGCAGCACAGATGCCTAGTTCAGTAAAACGCTTTACAAAAACTGGCAAATCCCATGCATTTTATCTCCCACCCCCAATACTTCTTGCAGACTTTGCTCTGCCAGCATTTCCCTCAATCCCCACCCTGGTGGCGGTCACCTGAGTCCCACATCCCGATTTGTTTTATCACAACATTCCCTTTTTAAGTGTTGGTATCTGCTTTACATCAATGTGAAAATATTTCTGCTTCTCCTGTCTCCTCTTGCTTTCTGATTCCTTCCTTACTGCGGCACAGCTGCTTACTTGCTCAGTGTGCCTGCGTGCAGCCCTTCAGGTATCAGAGGCAGTCACCTTTCGTATTTCCACCACCTTCTGCTGTGGCCTTCTGTGGAAACTGAGGATGGAGAAGGGCAGGGAGCATGTGTTGATGGGAGAATGCACCTCCCTTGTCTTGTCTTCTAGAACAAACTTTCTCTCTTCATACAAGTTCTGTGGCAGGCTCATGGAAAGGACTTGTTCACCTGGTTTAAAGTGTGTTCTACACACCTCAGCGTGAAGGAACTGGTTTACTCTACGACCTGGAATTATTTGATGTTGACCATCTTCAACCACAAGCTACATTCTTTTTACCATGTGTATGCCGTTGTCAGGGGTACATGGGACTGATTCCATAATTAGTGACAGAGTCTTTTACCAAAGTTCATTTCCCTTCATGGCAGAAGTACCCTGGATAGTCCTCCTACCACACAATGATAAATCTTTACCAGAAATAAACATCCAACTCCTTGCTGGCAGTGCTATATCTACATGGAGCCTCAGTCACTCTGAATTTTGATGGGACTTCTGCTTTATCTATCCTGCAGATTTGGTCCTGCTCCCAAGGGACATCTTTATGCCTACTCCCATGGTAGCAGACCTGAGGCTGCTGTTTGCGTCTCTGGCAGATAGATCAGGTGAGATCAAGTAGACCATATTTCCATGTTTCCTTGGTTAGCTTATACTGTTAAAAGTGAGTTGTTAGGAGGAAACAGAGCATGTAATAATTACAGTTGGGTTTTGTTTGGCTTTGAGTCATAATCTTAAAGGAAAGGACAGAGCCATCATGTTCATCCCCAAGTTTGTCATACAATCAGCAAGGGGCAAGTCAGTAGTATGGGCAAGAAAATGAAACATGTGAAGGTACAAGTGCCAGCGGGGGGAAGTCACTGTTGCTTATTGTCAGTTTTGGTGTGACACAGAAAGTTCAGCTAATCCTCTTAGTTACAGAGACACACGGGTGGGGGAGATTGTTATCTCGAGCAATTTGCTGGCTCTACTCCTTTTTTCCTTCGAGTTTCTTTTCGCCTAATTGAGCAGCATTTCTTCCTGGGACTGGTTTGCAATAATCCTGGGGCCTCATCTGGGAAAACACTGAAAAACATAGAAAGGAGAAGCAGCCCAAGTGAGGCAGCTATCACCATGAGTTTCGCTCGTCAGAGAGGTATCAGGTTTGGCTCCAAGTGCTGAGGATTAAAAATAAGATAAAGATTCCAAGTGATACAGAACAGTCTGTTGATTAGAGCGAGTGATCACTCAGAAAGGTGTATCTCAGACATGAGCTAGAAGGACACGGATAGTTAACAGCCATTCAGAAAACGGAGCTTGATGGTCTGAGGTGGCAAGGTGGAGCAGGGGTGAGAATTCCACTGGAGTGCATCAGAAATGCGTTGATTCCGCTTTCATTGCCAAAAGGATGTATCTGTGGTAAATCTAATCAAAAGTCAAAAGGTGAACAAGAACAATAATAATGGGGGAGGTTTGTTTTTATTTATCCAGGAGATAAGGATTCAACTACAGGAATAGAATGAGAAAAAGGCGCCTCTTTCTGAGCAGACAATTATTCCACCCACGCTCACCCATCATCAAGGTTTTAATATTCTATTACTAAGGCTATTTAACAGTTTCTCAGCCTCAAGGCTGGTAATGTTTGTGCAGATACTCTGCCAGCTGCCACAGGTGTCTTTTTACAAAAGACCTGAATAATTAACATGGGATAGTCCTGAAGATGGCAGTAGCCAGGAGCCATTCTTCGGTAGACTCCCAGCATTGTTCCTGGTGCTGGAGCACAGTTGATGTTACCTGGTAGGAGGACACATTTGAAAACCCTATTTCTGTATGCAAACAGAGCCTTAGTCCCTGAAGGCAGGAGACTGTTTCTAGCATCGTGATCTTGCATCCCAGGGAAGTAAGGGCTCTGTTTCCCAAGCCCTGTGATTCACCCTGGAGAAGTTTGAGATATTACTGTCTTCAGCTGCCTGCATTTCTAAGGTGCTGGAGGTAGTTAACCCAAAAAAGAGGTGGCCAAATGAATGAAGTCACTGCTGTTTCAGTTTGTAACCAGATGCACTAATGTAAATCTGATATCAGCTGATACCAATTTACTCTGATATCTTGGCCTGAGAACTGCAGAAGTGAGTGTTTTAATTCAAGATCTCTAGCCGTGGAGACAGGTTACCTTTTCAGTTAGGGCAGCTAGATCCAACAGAGACTGTGAGTCAGAGCTTACATGGGAGCTCAGAGGAGAAAGGACATCAGTCACAAAGCAGTTGTAAAATAAGTAGTGTAGTGCTTTTAAGAGAAAAGATGTTCTGCTGATGTCCTACTAGCACAGGACAAGGAAGTGACGAGTTTGATGCGTACGTGACAGCTAGACATCCCTTTTAATTTGGCATGAGCTTGTCAGTCTCTGTCTAGCGTTGGCTAATCTGGGGCCTCGCAGGTCCAGAGGGATGCCCTGGGTTTGGCCATGCCTGGATCTGGCCTGTGACACACACATGGTGCCTGTTGCTGGTTTCCAAACAAAGGAAACCCCAAGGGTGGATCAAACAAGAGTCATGGTGTGTTCCACCAGTTTTTTGACTCAGATACTTGGAGAATGAGGGCCCCAGCATGTGCTGTGTCTTGTACCTTCAGGTCACTTTGGTGTATCTCTAATGCACACCTGCATCATAGATAATAACTGCATTTCCTTATTTCATGTCCATACTGTGAGAATAAATGCATTAGGAAGTGTAATTACCAGATGCTACAGAGGTGAGGGCATCTTCAATACATTTCTTTTAGTTCTTTTATTTCGTTAAAGATACTGGTAAAATTTGATCAAAGCCAGAATTTGCTTTTCCAAACTGTACTAATTTATGGTTAGATTGTGCGGGGGAGCAGGGGGAGGAAGAAGGGAGCTTGTACCTGTGCTACATGTGACCAGCACAAAGCAGCCCTAGGACCACAAGATACGCAGGGAATGCTCCGTGATGACTTCCCTGGGAGTCTGCAGTGCTTCAAACAGCGCAATGAGGGGTAAGGAGAGGCAGGAATTGCTGGATTCGTGGGTCTGTCTCTTTCTCATGCAGGTCTGCACAGCATGCAGGACTACACCATGCTCTTTAACCCTCTCAGTGAGCGTTTCAGTTTGTAATGTTGAAAATATATGGACGTGTCATGTGGTTTTTAGCCACAGATATGCTTGCTGAATACTAGTCCTGTAGTATCAGACTGCAGCTCTGACAGTGAGATAGCATTCACAGTTACAGAGACTGCGAAGAAATTAGAAATTTATAAAATGCATACATAATGACTTTTTAAAATGTGTTTAATAAATGTTCTTGTAGTTATGTTTCAGATATATGACTGCTCGATTTCTGTTAATCAGAAAATGAATGTCTAAACCCACTGCAAGAAAGAGGCAGAATTGCAGCTGAATATCATGAATGAGAAAGCATTCACCACTGTGAATAGGACCATCATATTTCCCAATGGCAGCTCCCTGTCTTCCCCTAATTCCCCCCTCCCTTTCCCCTCCCTCCTCAAACACATACGCATACACTATGGGAGGAATGACAGCTGTTCTTCATGGAGTGACAGCCCAGGGATATTGCATCCTCCCTTAAAAAAAAAACAGGCAAGGTACAGAATAAGGTCAGTGAAGGGAGACAAAGGGGTCTCCCAGAGATGGCAAAGGGTAATTTATTGACAGATGAGATAGACGTTACTACAGAAAAATATTAAATGGATTCTTTTCCCCTGTCTTTGGAAGGGAAAAAGAGTGGGAAGGGTTAGGAAGGACAGATGCCAGAAATAGAGACGAATTTCCCAGGAGAGGAAGAAGAAATCCTGAAGAAAATTAGGATCACGACACAGGAAAAAAAAAAAATCGGAGCATCTGAAAAGCTACAAAATTCTGTCTTAGAATCCTGTATGGAAACAACAAAAAAGGACAGTGGAGAAGGAACCCTACCACTATTGGCAGCCTCCCTTCAAAGGCACCCTGTGAGAGAAGGAAGTGCTGGTAAAACGGAGCGCCTGATTACAAGCCAGTGTTTGAAAAGGGCTGTCGGGAAATTACGGAGCTGTGCATGCAGCTGACGTCAGCAGTGAGGAAGACTCTGGGAGCACTAATCAAAGTGAGACTGAGGGAGATATGGAGCATGGAGGTTTTATTAAGGACAGGAGCGAGCCAGGGTTCATACAATGGGAGCAGCTGAGCTCAGGAGATGGGAGGAAAGAAAAGGCCAGGTCTTCTGATGCAATAAACTGGCATAGTGCTGTCAACTTCGACAGTATGTCAGTTCCCACTGCAAGGAAAGAACCCCAGTGAGTGGCTTAAGTAGCGGATGTTACGAATATAGTTTCTCTGGCCTAGATTCATAGCTTTCCCCAAAATAATTGCGCAGGAGAGGGCAGGAAAAGCCAATGTACCAGTGCACTCTAGTTGGGGTTCTGTTACTCCACATTGCCCCCAGCCAAGATAGGAGGATACCGAGAACATGTTCCTAGAGCTTGTGACATTAGAAGAGTTTATGATTTTCACCTGTCAGGGCCAGTCTGATGACAGAAGAGTCGCCAAGGAAAATTTCCACAAAAATAAAAGCAACAGAACAAAAGAAATATGAGAGAGAACGGATTTAATTTACATTCACAAGCAGGAATAGATTCAAGCCAAACAGTATTTTATTCCGCTCCTTTGTGCAAGGACCATGGTTTTTAGAGTGTGTAACTCAGTCCATGTGGTAGAATAAGGGAATAGGAGACTCTTCGTGTGTCCGCTGTAATGTGCCACGTGCAGTATCTTTCTAATCCTGTCACTGCCTGCATAAATCTTGGCAAGACATTTCCCTCAGAGCAGGTTCTTCTGCCAGTTGTCTAGTCTCACCTAAAATCACGATGGCCCTCCCACTCCAGCAAGCACCGTGAGGTTACAAGATGATCTCTTATTATACGCAAGTCCAGCAGAGGCATAGGGGATTGCATTGCCCTGTGTTGTCAGCCGACTACTTTCCAAAGTAAAAGTCAGATTAAAAAGTGACAGAATTAACACTAAACTCTAGTTTTAAATGATCTAGATGGGGAGCATTCACCCCATTTCCGTGACTGCCATGCTCACGGCTGAAGGGAATAATAGCCAGTCTACATTGGATTTGAAGCTTGGTACTCCAAAGGCATTTGCAATCTTCTGAGCCTTGGGAGAGTGAGTAGGACAAAGCAAAAAAAAAAGCTGGCGCTTTGCTGAGTTCCGCTGTTAAATGCTAAGGAAGTGTTAAATGCTAAAGAAGGCTTGTGCTTTCAGTGGGTGATTTAGCCTAGCTTTCAGCTAGAAGGCTGCCGCATGCTCGAGTGCAATCTGCCACACAGAGCCAGAACCAATCTGATTGTTTACGAATCATTTCTGGAACAGAAAAACATAGGTAAAGCTGCCAGTTTTGCCAGGAATGTATGCCCCATCCATGTGATGGCCTGCATTTATATTTGAAACCACCTGTACCATTACAGTGTGACCCAGATCCAACAGGTGATCTAGGCACTGTAAAACTCAGTGCAACATATCTAGCTTTTAGGGACTCGCCTGCCTATCAATCCTGTAGTTCTTCTCTGTTAGGTACCTGGCTTCCTTATGTAACTGTCCTAACACCACCAAACAAATGGGGAATCTCTTCATAAAATAAATAAGAAACGCCAAAGACTGGATCTGCTCCAGTCTTAAGGTGGAGTTTTACACTGGTATACTTGAGGATTCCCACTGAGGTAGAGTCCTGCCTTTATCTTGGAGACAGCAATTTGAGTGGCCACAGGGTAGTCATTAACACCATGCCCCCACCTCTAAAGAAAGATTAATTTTCTGTCAAATCAACAAGTTGATCTGACTGACAAGCCCCATACTCAGGTCATTGCTAGATCTGACGTAAGCAACGTGATGTCAATGTGCTGCCTGGAGGCTGGGAAAGGCAAGGTGAGGGAGATGGGACCACCACTCTGGCAGCAGTCTGCAATCATACTGGATTAGTCATCAACATGAAACTACAACGAAGCGCTTCTTTCTAGCCTGGGCTGAACTTTACCTTCGGTTCTTACACCAACCCTTATCCACAGACAAGAGATAGCCCGTAAGCGACAGATGACAAAAGGCAGAGTGGCCTTTTTCAACACAGTAGCTCAGTGTTCAGGCCATCTCAGAAGATGGGAGATAGCACTTTAATTCACCGAGAGAACCTGAATCTGTATCCAAGGAAGCGGCAGGCTCTTTCCCTGTGCTCTTGGTTATTCTGGAGTGGGAGTCTCACATCGACTATATCCTTTCGAACTGATTATTTAAGTATTCTTTGAACCAGAAAGATGAAGCACAACTTCATAGATTAGCACTCAGGAACAGTGACTTGGGAGGGGAAAAGCCTGCACTGATGAACGCTTAACCCTTTCGCATTGCATATTCTCTTAAAAAAGGCCTGAAACGTATGTCTGCCCCTCTCAGGTGAACGCCTTAATCACCAGTTTAGAGTGCTTGTGCTCTCTGGAGGCCAGAGAGTATTTAATTGTGCCACATAGAGCTGAGTGATTGCTCAGGGAGAATGACTTTGTTAGCGACATGAAATGAGGCTGATCTTTTGAAATTTTCTGCAGACTTCCTCTGCTGCAGTATTCTTGTACGACGCTGGGCTCAGTTTCTGTGACTCAAATACACTGACAGATGCAATCTCTTTCTCCCAGCCTGGATCTGTTTCGTTCATTTAATTTGTAAGTCTTTTAAGGTAAGAACATCTTGAATTGTGCTGCGTGCAGAACATACTGCAATGGGGTCCTGGTCCTAGTTAAGACCTCTGGATACTAATGGAGCAACAGTAAATATCTATATCCTTAGCTATTACTAAGCCCAAAAGGATGCTGAGAAATAAAAGGTCATACAGGGGAAGTATCTGGAAGTGTTGAGCATGGATATCAGATGAAAAAGACCCTCTCCACGAAGGGCAGGGAAAGCACTGCATCTCCCTGTATCAAGGTCAGAAGCAGATCTCAGGCAGAGCTCTTACGACAGGCAGAGGTGGCCATGCTCTCTGTGAAGATTTGGGGTCTTAAAGGTAAACTAAACCACCCGTTTAAAATGCCGGTTCTCTGTGTGGCAAGAAAAGTGTAACAATTCTTGGGGAAAAGGGAAAAAATGAGCTGAAGGCAAACAAATTTCTGTTTCTGTTTCCCCATGAATAAAGTGGAGGTTATGTTCCCTATTAACTTCGGCAACTAACACTGAAAAAATCCTTTGGCATCTTCAGATAGAAAATGCCTATTTTTGAAATTCAACATTTGTACTTTTTCCTTAACTGGACTAAATTTTTTAAAACACAGAACTGACTTGTCAGAAATATTTTTGATGGTCTCTGCCTTTTTCTAGTGCTTTTGCAGTTAATAGCTATAATTTTTTTGCAAAATAGAGACTATTTCACTGAAAATTTCTAGGAGAAAAATAATTTCTACTTAGCAGTAGCATTAAAGCCCTTGAATTGGGCCACATTCTGTTGCCAATGCAGTTTTGGGGACACTTGGAAAATATTTTGAACAGCAGGGAAGAACAGTGATTACCACTATGGTCTCTCAATGGTGTGAATACTGTGGGTTATTTTCCGTTTGGTTGTTTATGGCCTATTTACAGTATAATCACACCAAATCAGGTTATAACATGGCTCTTTTTTTTTTTTTTTGTAGTGAAAATAGAATATAGCATCATATGTTGTTTACTGTAGCTCCCCCTAAGAGCTAAGGAATTTCCAGGCACTAAGCAAGGATGATCTCTTCTCCAAGGCATTCATAACTGAAGGAGAGACAAGGAGAAAGGTGACTAGGAAAAATAATAGGCAAGTTATTTACAATTTCTATACACTTGCAGTAGCTATACTGTTGTCAACATGAAAAAAAATGGAATTATAAAGGGGACTTAATTGTGGACAGAAGAGAGATTTGATGATGAGGTGAGGGATTATTTTACAGTGTGTGACTGTCATCAGACCAAGCTGTGGACAGGCATATGAGAACAGTTCAGTGAAATATTCTTATCACCCCATCCATACCAGGCAGTGGCACTATGTTATAGGGTTAGAAGAAAACACTTAGTTGTCTGAACTTGTAAATGGCAGCTTAAAAGAGTAACAGCTCTGCATTGTTACAGGTCTCCTGTTAGATTGTTCGAGCAAAAACCTCGCCCAAGTATCTGCTCACCAGAGAAAATCTGGCGTAGGAATTAGCCAGCACTAAACCCCTGGCTTTCTAGCATCTCTTGTAGCCAGTGTGGGGGAAATCTGCTAGCCGGCACTGAGAAGGCCCGGGCATCGGTCACCTGAGAAAGCAGAAGACACAAAGTTCTGCCAGAGATCTACTGCTGGAAAGCAGCGTCCCAGCTGTTGTCCGAAAAGCGGATTCGTGCCCGGCGTGCAAGTAACCAATTCCACACGCTCAGGAGAGATATTGTTTTATTCAGGCCTGGGTGCTCGGTGGACTTGCCACAAATCAAGCACACCTGGTCTAGTCACCTTTCTGTTTATATCCATGCTTCTCATACACATTTTAAATTTCTCTTCTACATATTCATTACATTTCCAAGAACTAATTATAATATTACATCATCTTAAACACATGCGCACTAAAGCCTTTAGGGTCTCCTTGAGGGTCTCGGGTGGTCTCTGGTGGTCGTCAGGGTAGTGAACTCCTCGTGAACTTATTTCCTCTTTACCTTATAGGGTCACAGTTTGTCCCTGAGCCACGCTTGGACTACGTTTGTTTATAGTTTCCAAGGTTATTCTTCACTAGAGCCTAACAATGCTTCCAGGACACACAATTTAGACCAGTTACAATTCTACACACCTGCAAACACAACACCTGCTAGTTACCTAACTTCTAAGCAACAAGTCTTCATTGTTTAGAATTACAGAAGCGAACAGTAGAATTACAGAAGCAAGCAGTATGGAATAGTAGATACTGTACCTACTGCATCACAGCTGCCACTCCAGTGAGCCTATGGGAAAAACAGTATTGCTCCCCAGGGTTAAGAAGGATGCATACAGGTCAAAAGGATGGTTTGCTAAGCTGATCCACGGGAGTTAGCAAAGGAGACGCTTTCAAAGAGACAGCCGTGTTTACCATTCTTTACGGTATGATACTATCTCACAATTGTGATTCCTTTTTGTTGTGAAGGAGAAATGAGCTCAAATGAGAAATTACATATTGGTTTACTTTATCTTCGTAGAACCACAGAATGGTTTGGGTCAGAGGGGACCTTTAAAATCCAGTTCCAACCCCCCTGCCATGGGCAGGGACACCTTCCGCTAGATGAGGTTGCTCAAAGCCCCATCCAACCTGGCCTTGAACACTTCCAGGGATGGGGCATCCACAACTTCCCTGGGCAACCTGTTCCAGTGTTTCACCACCCTCACAGTAAAGAATTTCTTCCTAATATCTAACCTAAATCTACCCTCTTTCAGTTTAAAACGGTTACCCCTTGTCCTATCACTACACTTTCTGATAAATAATAATAACCCCTTGCGTTCTTTTTTTTTGTTTGAGACCCTGGCCTTTCTGTGACTGTTCACCCAACTCCTGCTTAGATTTTCGCTAAGCCAGCTCATGCTAAGGCCTGATGTACACTGGGAGCCATTAGGTCAAAGCCAGAGCACCCGGTAGGCAGGACAGCTGGCCAGAAAGCGCTCAAGGGCCATTATGCCGCCATGATCACCTGCAAATTGCTGTCTCCTGCAGCCATCATCTTTTGTCTGGTGGTTTCCTGTAAATTTGAGCGATCCAAACAGACCATGACGTTTTATTGGTGTCAGAAGTCCAAGATCTCTCTTGGACACGCTCTGTTGGCAAGCACAGGTGCTTTGCCATTCCTGTTGACGCAATTGGTTTGGTGTGAGTGTAAAGATATTGTCTGTGTCTCCATGTGTCTGTTTGTCTGTGCCATGAAAAACTAGACACTGAGTGGCAACAACTGGGAGAAAAATTTGAGAAAAAGGGATGGTGAAATCCCAAGTGGGATTTGTCCTGGTTCGAGAGCCACTGCACGGATGCTGATAATATTTGGCAGGAGTTTGCCAGATGGCGGACTTCTTGTAAGTTAAAGAAGGGAAAAGGGAAGGATGCTATGTGCTAGCTACTAGGCAGCATCGGATATGATTGATGAGTTGAAAGGGGAAAATGTACGGTTGAAAAAGGAAATAGAGGAAAAGGAAAATGGAAAGAATACTTGGGAAGTGTAAGCAATTAGAAGAGCAAAATAAACCGCTTGAGTCACAACTTTAGCCCCAGATCATTGCAGAAGCTGAAGAGCGCAGGAGGAGGTTGTTGCAAGCTACTACATTAGACCCATTATAGACTACATTAAAGTCTATTCTGCTATGTATGGTGGTGATCGGGATGGGGCCACCTGGAAACAAGCAGACCCGCAAGCCCTCCCCTCAGGGTGAGGTGACTGGGGATGATTCCCTGCCCTCTGCTCTCTTGGCAGCAGTAACCAAGACTGAAGAAGAGAGCAGGCCTGCGGGGGCACGAAACCCGCCTCCCTCCACAGTACTTGAGGATCTACTGCCCTAGAGTTAAGAGGTCTGGAGGACAGATTCGGACCTAACCCAGGGGAAACACCCGTGGGCTGGCTAGCACGGGTCTGGACAGCTGGAGCCAACCAGCTCCACCTTACCCCAGCTGAGGCTCGATCATGGGCATTGGGTCCGGGAATATTGCTAGATACCACGGGGCCAAATTACCATTACCTTATGGACTTGCGCTTTGCCCTGGGGACGTACTATGCATCCTACTGACCGGGGGGGAAAGTGTGTGGCACTGGGCCTCGGCAGCTGGCCTGCAAACAGCCCTGATGAAAACTGCGATTTTAGCTGAATTAGAAGGACCAGCACCCGTTGCCCTGGGTGCTGGACAACCCCCTCCTGCAGAGCCGCATCCCTGGGAGAGGATTTGGGAGCCTGTACACTTCCGATCTGTAATAAAGGGAGCTGAGGGGGTGTTGAAATCTTTAGCTTTAGCCATTAAGACAGGCTTAAACAGTATTACTTTCCAAGAGGTCCTTCAACGTATGCTAGCAGATTTACCACTATACACCCCACAGGATAAAAACCAGGGGAGAACCTCAGCTAAAGTAAATGTGAAAGAGCCAGCCTGTCTCCATGCAAAAGACAAAAGCAAAAAGGGGAAATTGGGAAACACCCTCAGTCAGGGTAAGATACGATGGAAAATGCGTTTAGAGAAGTCAGTTCAATGGGCTGCCAACTCCTGTCCTACGGCAATTGGCCGGGTTTCCCTCATTAAATTCTCGTGGTAGCCCTCTGGGACCTGATTCAGGAGGTGGGGGTGACACCATAAGATTTAAAGGGATAACGACTAAAGAGCCAGAGGAAGCAAGGGAAGTGAGCTCGGGGATATACCCAAATCCATCAGCACTAACCTAGACCGTGAATGTGTGGGAAACGAGGGTTGGGGCTTGGTTCAGTGCCAGTACTGGCAGCCGCTGCTCCCACTGCTGAGGATCCCAGTCCCGAGATGATGGTCGCAGTTAATGATAGCTACCTTACAACTTTCCTCGTTGACACAGGGGCCCAAATATTGGTGGTAGGTAAGGACACTTACAAAGGACAGCCTCCACTTAGCAAGCAGTTAGTTTCTATTGTAGGCGTTAATGGAAAAATCACTACTCACCCACAGGTCAGGGCTAAACTAGTTCTGTCTAATGAACAGACAGTCCGCCCGACCTTACTTTTAGATTCCCATAATGTGTTGGGTATGGATGTATTGAAGGGTCAGTCGTGGGTGGACTCGCGGGGAAAATGGGAAATAGGGACACCACCCTCTTTGCCCCACAGTTTACCTCCTACAAATGCATCCCTGACTGTTAATCTGTTGCAAACAGCTGCTCCTTTACTCCGTAGCAAGTAGTTAATATTCCACAATGCAAATTATGTTCTGATGCTATTTGTCCCATTACTGAAAGGAGCTAGAAGAACAGGGAATCATTGTCATGTCTCATTTCCCCTACAATTCTCCTTTATGGCCAGTAAAGAAACCTAATGGCAAGCAGCGACTAACAGTAGATTACAGAGCCTTGAACACTGCCGCTGAACTGCTCACTGCAGCTGTTCCCAGTATAAATGATATAGTCAGTTTTCTTAATGAACAATCCCCTGTGCTGAACCAACACCAGGAGGATGCTTTGAACACCTTGGTGTGGCATCCAGGAGGTCCGGTGAGATTTCAACCCCCATCACTCGGAAAACGCTGGGTCACTTTGCAGCAATTTTGAGGGAAAGGAATATGGGAAACGGTGGATAATGTGGGAGGGAAATTTATCATTACTGAGGCTTGGATACAATCCCAGACCTAGGTCTTCATTCTCTCTCCCTAGGAACTGTTGAACTTCTGGACAAGTAAGTGAAAGCTGTCATTCAGCCTGCATACTATGGGAAGTATCCAACTAGAAAGTACTCTAAGCATTCTCTGGATCTTGGTTAATACTTTCTATGGTAAAGTGCTATCACCGGAGATAATGTTGACAACATCTAAAAAGTCAAGAGCCTTCATGTGTCGGACACTTGCAGCCCTCGCATTGGGGCATCTGGCATTCTGTCACATAAATGTTGATGCACTATGCAATGATCAAACAAACCCACAGAAGCTGGTAACCTCCGCGACACTTTCAGGTACACTCTTTGCTCTACTCGGGAGTATGAACAGCCACCCTCTGTTATAGGGACGAGGACCTAGACAGGAGTATCTGACTTTGGGTTCCTAAATCCTTTGCAGGCAGTAGAAAAATAGGCTGATTTTCAATGGTGTTCAATGTCTAGTAGCTCCAGATTACTCCAATACCTTTTCAGAAATGAGTAGTGAACTTCAGTGGAAGAAAAAGCTCCCTCAGAATATAATATAATAGAATAGTTTTCTCAGGACTACTCTCATATTTCTACAGCTTTAAAAAAAAAAAATATATATATAAGGGGAAGTATTGATGAACAGTAGTTTCAACCAAGAGCTGACTTTCCTAGCGTGCTCCAGGCTGAAATCTCTGAAAAGCAAAAACGCTCACTTGCAAGCTATCTCCGCAGCCCAGGTCAGCAAGCAGCAATTAGTTTCTCAGCCACTCACTCTTCTTTCCATCTTCCTGATGGATATTTCATCTGAGTTTATGCTCTCCTCCCTCGCCTTCTCTTCACCTCTCTGCCTCTCTTTCCAATAAGGCTGTGATCTGTCACAGACTCTCAATGGACAAGACCTATACATCCCATCACAACACTGTCATAGGCAGCTACGTTAGACAGGCCAGGATGAAAAGCGGTTTGGAAGGGGGAGGAACCATCATGCTTCAGGGCATAGACTTGAACTGTAACCAAGGAGGAGAGATGAAGAAGGGCTTTGGGCCAGGCAGGGAGAAAATTTTACTCAGGGCAGGTTATTCCGTAATTACCCACTTAAACCTTCTTTATACCTTCTGAGATGCATCTGCTTCTGGCCAACATCAGAGACAGAAGGGGTGGATCTCTGGTCTGATCCAGGAGGGGAATGAGTTTCTTCATTCTTTTTGCCGGTGCCCTGAGTTTATAACATTTTCTGAAGCCACAATGAAATCCCTTTCCAAGCATGACCTTTGCTCTGCCAGTGATAGCCAAAACTCCTTCCCCTAGCCTCGTCCTTCACACTTCCACAAGCAATACAGAGAGAAGCCGGTACAAAGCCAGGTCAAGATGATAAGGACAAAGCCTTGAAGACTGCTCTTAGATACCAGCTTTACTTCAACAGAGGAGGAAATTTTCAAAGAGGTGAACTCTTTCTCTCTCTCTCAGGCAGGAGTCTCCTGGGAGGAGAAGAAAACAGCTTTCATTTTAGCGAGTCATGATATTTATGGTCCTTTTATGGGTTTTGTTTGAAAATATAAAAGTGGATGGACTTAAATCTGTTTCAAAAGAGAGGAGATGGGAAGGGGAGAGACAGAGCATATGAAGGGCACGTGGGTCTGAATCATCTGCCCATGTTCACAAGAAAATCAAACACCTTCTTTGTTTTAATATGGACCCCTTCTGCCAGTCATGAGGATAATGTCTGACCTTTTCTTGCATAGACCCTTTTATCCCTAATGACTTACAAATTTTATATGTACACTACCACCAAGAACACTCACCTTGGGATGAAACATGACAACTATTAAATTATGCAACTGCAGCACCACGCAACACTTCAGGTGTGCTTGCTCCCAGGAAGCAGACTTTCCGATCACGTCTCCTGCAGAACTGAAAGCTTTATACTGTATTCCTGAGGGGCAACTGTCAGCTTCTGCTTGCTCACATACCAGAGTCTCATGTGGGCTTTTATCCATCCTATTTGTGGTGTCTGTTCAGCAACTGAGGTTGCACCCTTTTGAGGGCCTCCTGCTTTTCATATGTGGAATCTCCTCTGACCCTTTGCCTCTAGGCAATACTTTTGATCCAATTCACAGACTAAGGAGCACATGCCTTGCAAAATTATTGAGGGAGGGAAGTTTAAGTTGAAGAACTGGGGTTTGCATTTAGTTTTGAATGTAGTTAGGCTTGTGATCACTTTATCTGCTCTGGGAATGAACCTTCATAGGTTATGACAGCTACTGCTAAATGTCTATGAGCAAAATGTGCAAAGCTCCCCATTAACTGGTAGTTTCATAAAGGCTATTGCGGTTTCATAAGCTCTCCTCTCAAGGAAGGAGGGAGAGATGTTCTGCCAAACTAACGGACGGCTTTCGACTGGATCTGAGTTCAGTACGGAGTCATTGCAAAGATCAAATTGCTGGGATGGTCCATGAAGACGGACCAGTCACACAATGTTTAATACCAGCTGGTGTGTGCTGCATCTTTCTTTGATATGGTGCCCTGCAATAATCAAATGGAGAGATCACAAACAGGCAAATCTAAAATTAGGCATGTTCCTGGCAGGTCGCAACCTGGAGCATATAGCTGTCTGGCCAGTTGTAAACAGTTCTTGCCACCATGGTTATTTTCTAATATCACTCAGAAGTCTGAAAAGACTCTTAAGACATTGAGCTCCAGGTAGATGCTGTTGGCAGTTGGGTGATGCTATAAAAATGATCACTTCCTTTAAAGGTTTCTGTCTTCTAACTAGCATCACCTACGTCTTGGTTCAGTTTTATGCCCGCACACATGCCCTTCTGACTGGAGTCATCCTTCCTTTCATGGTTACTTGTGCGGAGTCCTTGGTAAGTTTGAATCAGGTTTTAAGATTTATTGATCTGGCCTTGTCCATTCTGTGGTGTGTTCTTTGATTTAATTTAATGACCGTAAAGCATTCAGGCATGTTGGCATGAAGGGTGCTCTGGAAAAAAAAAGTGATTGATTGATCGATATTGATTGATTATGTAGAGACATTGTTCTCTCCATAGTTAACAATGAAGCTGGTTTTCCCTTATACCCATTTGTGTCTTCCAGGGCATATATATCTTAACTAAAAGTAAACCAATCTGCCTGCAGGTATGAATCTATGTGGAAGCAGTTATACTCTTGTGTAAGGATTAAATTAGTCTATTTTAAAGATACATGCAAATAAATATCTAAAAATCTTTGAAACGTAATTTAGAGGGGAAGGTTCAAAGCAAGACAGGATGTCTCCTCTCCTGCTCTCTAAGAGAGTTTTCCCATCGCCACACCTGGATAGCTTGGCATAGACATCCCAACATCTACTTTAACTTGTTGGTCCTGGGAAGAACTGAATTCATATCGTTGCCTGCTTTTATAAGCCACAAATAATGTTTTCGCTTTATGTCTGTGTGTGTGTGAGCGCCTGTGTGCTTGTGTGTATGTGCGTGTGCAGCCTGTGGCAGGGGAACTGCAGTCACAGGAAAACACTGAGCTCAGAAGCTACTGAATGGTTGTAACAGAGGGATAGATGGAGGCGACATGAAATCAGCTCCTGAAGACGTTGAAATGTACCAAAGAACAAAGAGCGGTCTAGGAAAAAAAAAAGGATAGGATTCTTCCATGTCAAAAAAATTTCTGTTCCTAGGGGTAGCCAAAACGACAGGGTGTTCATTAAGTAGATTATGCTGGTATTGGCAGTACACAACCTACTTTGAACCTCTCCCCATTTTTTACATGAAGAACAATGTAACAAATCTTATTGGCCCTTAAATTACTATTCCTGTGCAAATAAGTTAGCACCTTGCTGAGATGACTGGGACAGCTCACACACCATTTAGAGCTATGCTCCACCTCTCTAGAGAGCTGTTTATTTGTCACACATAGTTCCAATTTTGGAAGTTTTCTTCACAATTAGAACAGCGAGAGATTTAACCCACTTTCATTTTTCTAAATGACAAGTGAAATTCCAGAGAATAGGTAGGTAGCTCTCAAAAAGATTTTGCTGGAGTACATGAGCATGCAGTGTCTGTTTCCAAGCCCTAGACTATATTAATCACATGCTTTCTGCATCTCTATAAATGTCTATAAATTTAGGAAGGTCATGCATTCTGTGTTTTCATGGTATAATGTCTTATGTTGAATGTATTCCAGCTAAACCCTTTAAGGAAAGACAGGCAATGCAACTTAGCCATCCCCAAGTAAAACTTTTTGTCTCATAATTCACGTAGCTCTCTATTACAGTTAACGCATAAGCATTTCTCAAGGAGCTCTAAAAGAAGGAAATGGGCTAAACTCTTTTAAAAATTACCCAGTCTAAACTAGCGCCACATGCAATAAATCAAATTGCCCTGAAAATCCTAGATGGGGGGAAATGGGCCATGGCCCCACACCTATCAGGATGACGATGCAGAATGCAGCTGTTACACTAGGAATGACTTATTTCTGGCACATTTCCGCTTCCTTCAAACTTGCTTCTGCCACATTGAATTCCCAGTCTAGCACAGATGTCATTCTATCATCTACGCCCCACTAATGTCTCTCACCCTTTCCATTTCTCACAGTCCCCTTCACATTTCTCACAAACCTCTAATTTCTGTAAATCCCACCATCTCCTTCCTTCCCACAGAGGTTGCTCCATAACATTTCGCCAGATTTTTATACATCTAAACAAATTCATATTTTGCATTAGCTTCTTCGGCTTACATACGTATCTTACTGTCTCCATCCAATGTAGGTCCCCTTCTTAATTTGCCTATTGTCTTCAGATCTCTTTTTGAACACTTCTTATCTCCTAGCTCTCCAGCTTTCATCACTTTCATACTTCTCTCTTCACTCAGACCCATGTCAAATGGGTTTCATGTATCCCTCCTTAACTTCTTTGCTTCCCACATACCCTGAGTTTCTACACTGTTCAAAGGACATTAAGGAAACAGAGTAGTAGAAATGAGAGGCCGGCTGTGAAGAAATGCAGAAGGACTTAATGAGACTGAGAGACTGAGCACAAAGATGGCAGACGAAATTCAAGGCTAATAAATGTCAAGCATTACACATAAGAAAACTTAACATATACAATGATGACCATTGCCATCCAGCAACAAGATTTTGTGGATATAATAAATAGTTGCATGAAAATGTCACCTTGGTGCTCAGCAAGAGCCAAAAAAGCATGCAAACTGTTAGGAGTTAACAGGAAAGGAAGAGAGAACAGAAGAAAGGAGATCATTATGCCACAGGATAAATCCCTGCCACACCCGCACCCTGAATACGGTGTGAGGATTTGGTCCCTCATCTCAAATGTGACAAAGCAGAACTGGAAAGGGTTCAGAGAAGAACGGCCAGGATAATCAATCAGAGACATGGAGCAGCTCCCATATGAGGAATGAGTAACTCGGGCTCAAAAACAGAGAGCTAAGGATGGGGCATAACAATAGAGGGGCATAAAATCTTGTGTGGCATGTAGATACTAACTAGAGATTATTTTGGCATCAAAGGAGGCTAGTGGGCAGAGGATTCAGAACAAAAAGGAGATGGCTTAGCATTCAGTCTAGAGAAAATTGTGGGACTTCTTGCCACAAGAGATCACAGAGGCTAGCGGGTACAAGGCTATAATGGCTATAACTCAAAAATGACTAGGCACCTCCATAGAAGGAAAATCTATCCAGGGCTATTAAATACAAAAGTATCACATCTGGCTCAGGAAGTCCTTGAGTTGCAAATTATTAGAAGCTGGAAATATCACTTATATCACTGCTCTTATATTCTTCCCTAGGTATTCACTGTTGTTCTCTGTCAGAGACAGGATATTGAGCCAGATGGACCTTTGGTCTGACCCCATATAGCCTTTCTGATGTTCCTGTGTTTATATTCTTAACTGACTGTATGGATGCTCCTTGCACTTTCACCTTCCACTATACAATGCCACCCCCCCCTCCTACCTAGAGCAGCAAACTGAGGCTGAGCAAAAATACCAGTCCCAGGGCATCTTTGCTGAAAAATCCTTTCTAGATAAATTTGGGTACTTACCTACTCTTTTAATCTCGTGTCAGACCAGTGTCACTGCTGAAAAACCATCCACTCTGCAGCTCTGGTCACCTGAAACAATCTGTACAGACCTCTCCTCTTTCACCGATTCCCTATCTCCTTCTAAATTCTCATCTTAAAACCTGACTTTCTAGCCTGCCTTCAACCTCTCCATTTCTGTCTCTCCTTGTTATTGGTCTTATGACTGAATGCTTTAATATTTTCACCATGCAAGGTCTTTATGTCACTGTTTCATGTAATTTATACCTGTGAGCTGGAGCCTTTCCCATCTCGCTTTCAAGCACCGGCCGTACACGGAATGGAGTCCAAAATGATCCCCACCCCCTTATTGCTTTGGGGGTTTGGCTTTATTAACAAGGATATAAGCAATAAGAAAATAAAGTTCAGCTGTTTCTAAGGCTTCTCCCTCATGACTGCTCAGCCAGCATCTTAGATGGCCTCTCCCCAGCAAACCATTTTTATCTCCCTTTTACACAAGTGAACTAATAAGCCACCTACCTCAGTGAGTCAGCAGAACCCACTTAACCCTTTCCCAGAAGGGTCAAAACTCGCTATCAGGACGCTTTGGCTCAGGCTTGTTACAGAAAACCATATTCTGCCCCTCAGTCTTGAATAATTTATTTGTGCGGCAGACCTAGATTACTGTTTAAATCAAAATGCTACCCAAACAAAGGCTGTGCTGTAGAGTGCAAAATGAAACCAATTACTACATCATATAACGCTCATCTTTTACAGTGTAAGATGCCCCCTACAGTACTGCAGAGGGCGGACATTTCTGTGGAGAACAGCAGCCAGCCATAGGAAGCGGGAGAGAGATTTTTCACAGGCAACCGGCCTTTGATAAAAAAGTAAATTCAGTGCCAGAAGGTATTGCACACTTCCACTTTGATCTGCTGAAACTCAAGACCTTTTCCAGACTGAAATTAAAGCAAGCTCCCAATATGCATGTGCAGAACAACTTTACCAGGGATGAAGAAAAGAGGAAAATGCCTATCCTAACACACATTGCAGAAATTCAATACAAAATCTCAGAATGTGGATCAAAGCCTGGAATTCCACCACTTAAAAAAAATACAACTCACAAAACTACGCAGAAATAAGGGATGCATTGTATTATGTATTATATTGTAGTAGAAGTGCATTATCAGCCTTATAGCATGTCTGGATGCCTGAAACATTAACAAGACCATGTTCCTTATGTACTTCAAAAACGTAATCTGAGTTTACTCAAAAAAACCCCAACCCACACAAGTAAAATATGTTCTTTCTCTTATTTTTCTACCCCTGTTATTGTTCAATCACCTGATTTTGAGACTCCATTCACCTGACAATAAGTAGCAATCATTTACCCTAGTCCTGGCTGTCAGAAAGAGTCATCTTTATCTTCAGAGAAGCAGGGATAATGTCTAATCAGTGAGTTATAGTTGAGAGAAATGATTCTAAGTTTAGGAAAATTGGCAGCTGCATTTTGTTATCAGTAACCATTTTTTAGATAGCATTGCTGATGTGCGTGGCGTCATACAGACAAGGACAAAGACCCGGCCCTTGCCCTGTGGAGCTTACTGTCTACATTACACAATTAAAATAGGGAGAGGTATAATAGTAATAGTGAGAGGCATAATAGTAATAGTGAGCTCTAAGGATCACAGTGGGAGGGAGAAGAGATGACAAGAAAAAGAAAGACAAAACTTCCTGTGGGAGAGCAATACTGCGCCATCCCTCCATTGTTGTTTGATACTCGGCTCTGCCGAGGGTTTTGTTGTTTCAAAATATAGTCTGTACAGAAGATGGAACAGATAATTCCAGAGCAGAAATCAGGAGAAACTGCCCTAGGTGTTTATAAAAGAGAGGTGGAGGATGTTGACTGGTGACAGGGTTGGGTGCTTTGATGCATCAAAGACACGGCGTCATACGGGCCACACAAGTGATGCTGTGGCAGGCCTGGGAGGTCTTGTGTCACACAAGCTCATGAGGCTCTGCAGGGCGTGGAAAGACCCGAGGCTCTTAACTTCGTGTACCCAGTTAACATGGAGACTGTGCTCCTTCCACTCACTCTGAAAAGTGGGCTCTGTAGCTCATGATACAGGTTAACTGTAACACGCCAACTAAACCTACCTTTTCCTAAAAACAAGCTTCCAAGTACCACATTCAACAGACCTACCATTTGTCCTTAGGTGCATGGTGCCTTATACCAATGCTTTAGTTATACATCATTTTATTATGAGGTCACTTTGTGTATCACTCTTTTCTTATAAGGCAATCATGTTGAAAATTAATACATGACAATCTGACTATAGACGTAAAAGCACAGACTTAGCTGAGCTGCATACATAAACCAAGCTGAAGTCAGTACTTCAGAAACCCAGCCTAACCTAACACTAATCCTAAGCCTAACTCCGTCTCTTTAACTACGTCAGAACATAATTTTTAGACAGCTGTTAATATTACTGCATTTTTCCTTTGTTGACCCAAAGTTATTAGCAGGAACCAACCATACTGGAGCAGAGATGACTCCATCTAATAGAAAACAATGGTACCACAGGAATACATTCATTACTGCATTGAACTTCTAAAAAGAAGGAGGCATCTTCTTTCTTCTAGTATTTCACTTTGCTTCTGCTACTTAGCGAAGTAAAACAGTATATGTATTCCTCTGAACTGTCTTATTTCTGTAGACATTCATAAGACTGGTGCAGAAAATGGAGCCTACCTGGCAATATCTTCTCAGTGGTATGAAGTAAAACTGATTAAGAGAGGAACATTCTTCAAGTTCCTAGAAAAGGCTGCTGGCTTCTTCCATTTATGATCAAAAACATCCTAGAAAAAATATGTCCAGTCTTTAACGAGACTAGGAAATTGAAATAACCAAAATGGGATGTGATTGGTCTTTTGAATCGACGTGCCACCATTACTTGCTTTTGCTGCTGAAACATCGTCTGGCTCCTAACGGCTTCTAACATTGTGTTCCTACCTACATTGATCATTTAATACTAGCATCTTCTTTCTGACAAACCACAAACACTTCCAAAACTTGACCTCTTTCCTTTATCGCTTTTGATTAAGAAGAGAACTATCTGCAGAAATGCCCTACAAACCACAAAGGATTATCAGAAATATAATGATGAGTGATTCAGGGACTCCGTGGCTCTGCTTGTGTTCCTATAATCTGATCGTGGTCACTCTTCCCTTCTCCGCCGGAGCTTTGCTGTAGTTTCTTCTAGTCGGCTTCTCCAAGCGGCGATAATGGCATCATCATCCATCTCTTCTTCCTCTTCTTTACGCATGTTTCGCCTGTACTGAAAAGACTGTCTAGATGCAAATCTTTCTTCACTTTGTTCCACTTTTGCCTCCTTTCCATCCTCTTCAGACTTCGAAAAGCTCTGGGTGAACTTTCTCTTAGCTCCAAATTCTGACATGTCTGACCTGGCCTCCTCTTCACACGCCTCCACGTGATGAGATCTAACTCGGCTCTGTGTAGATGGTTCAGGGGATTCAGAGCCAAAGGATGGTTCAGGTGTTCGGCTGAAAACATGCAGCTCTGGGCTCTTTTCTCTGGAACTTATTGTCTCACTGACCCTTGACCTTGTGAACTTATACATCTTTCTGTCCTCTTTTGCAGAAGCAGATGAAAATCTTGACATGGATCTCAGTGAATCACCTTTTGACTCGTAGGAAGAACAGCTGTCTAGCTCTTCTCTTTGGGATCTGGAGAATCTGTAACTGGATGTTTCAGAATCCATCTCTCTAACTTTGGATGATCTGCCGTATTTCTCTCTAGCCTTCTCACTTTGGTCATAATATGATGGTGGTTCTCTTTCTGCCTTCAGGCCACTGAGCCACTTGGTAATATCAGTCTCTATCTCTGACTTCGCTGCACCTGTGTTTGCAGGTTGACTGGACAGATCAAAGGCTGTATCAGCTCTGTCAAGATCTGCTTGCAAGGGGCGCCTGTGGCTGTTTGTGGTACTCTCTCTGTCATCTTCTATCTCATTTTCCTCTCCTTTGGTCATCTTCTTTTTAAATAAAGTGCTGCGTTTATTGTCTCTGATCACCTTTTCAATTTGATAATCTGACATTTTCTCTCTCATTTCCATTTGCATCTCCTTCTCCTTCCTCCTGAGTTTCTTTAGGTCAACATCATCAGCAAAGAGGCTGTACAGGGGCTTGCTTGTCTGTGTTGTCTTCATGTTTGAACTAGTTCCTTCTGTCCTTGCGCTCACTGAGGTATTGCAAGACAGGACAGACTGAGACTCAGCCCTGTGCATGTCCTGCTGGCGAAGCTGAGAGGTAGCAAGAGATGAGCCACTCTGAGAACTGAGAAGAGAAACCTTGTCATCATCTACACGCCTGCCAAGCTCTCCTGACATTACGCTGGAGGCCATTGCAGAGGATGGACGAGACAGCATCATGATCTCATTCTGCTTTTGAGCAATGGTTTCACTGACCACGTTAGCGATCCAGTTCTGAATGCTTGCCATGGATATTGTGTCACCTGGGCCAACTGGGAGATTGGGAAGGGGTATACTTGGCATCTGAGGCTGCATTGCCCCTGTACTGCTCCTGGTCTGTGATAAAGATGAATGATTTGTCTGCATGCTCAGGGCAGAAGCTGCATCCTCAGCACCGCTTGCAGAAGGCGCTGAGGGCCAGAAAGCTGACAGTGGGATACTCCCACTCATCGTACTGTCTGTCTCCCAGCTGCACATGGACTGGCTTTCTTCTAAAATTTTCTTTGAACGTTCAAGGAGCTCTACACGCCTCTGCTTCTTTTTGGCTGAAACAGAATCCTCACTTTTGGCAAACTCCACAAATTCCTCCTTGCTTTCACTGCCCACCTTCTTCTGCCGCTTCGTTTTCCAAGCCTGGTAAGCAGTCAGGTTAATATCTGACAAACTCTTCGCTTCTGTCCCCTCCCCACCTGCCTGGCTGCCATCTTCTGCTGGAGATGGTGCAGAAGATGATGATGATTCTAAATCCTTCTTGTGAAAGCCAAACTGGATCCTCTTGACCTTCCACCTTTCTAGAGGAGTCAACTTGTCTTTGTTCTTTTGGCAGAAATTGTAAAAGGAGCTACTGTCTGAAAACACACTCTCCTCATCCACATCCCTCTCCTTTCTTCCTGTTTCTGGGGATTGTCTCTCCCCACCAATTTTATTCCTAGAACGATACCTCTGAGCAGCTTCCTTCTCAATCTCCAGAAGCCTCTGGTTCCACATGTCCCAAGTGCTCTCTGAAGACATAGAGCCTGTGCGGCTCCTCCTCATCCTGCTAAAGCTACTGGCTTCCAGCTGTTGCTTTAGGGTTCGGATCTCAAAACTGCTCACACTCTCAACATCACTGAATTCACCTGATGGGTAAGGTCTTCCTCCCATGCTGGAATCTCCATCCTCCTCCCTGGGTGGACCGTCCATTTGGTATTTCTCATTTCTGTGCTGCCAGTCATGGATCCTCTGTTCCACATCCTCCTCAGATTGTTCCCCTTCCCGATCCAGAAGCTTTGGAGATGTTCTTCTTCCATGGTTAACTCCTGGTTCCTTTGCAGGCAGGCCTTGTTTTTTCCTCCATTCCTCATACAACTGTTCCTCTTCCTCCTCACTGATGAGGGTGGAGTGTTTGGAAATCCAGCTAGTTTTTCCCGCCGATGAAGAGCTCATAAGACTACCCAGCAGGCTGCTGGTGTCCTCTTCTTCTACTGTGATGGAGTGGGCTTTGGCTCCCATGATGCTTTCTGAGTCCCCAGCTCCAGACAGCTGGAAAGAATTCCCTGCATGGACGACAGGACTTTGACTAGGAGTGACTTCTTCATCTCCAGTATGCTCCGACTCTCGTTCCTCCAACAATTGCTCGTTGAGCTCCCTTAGTTGTTTCAGAAAGCCATCATTGGGGTAAATGGCACGCTTCTTTCTTAGAGTCATCAGAGCCTCCAGAATGGTCATATGGTGGTAGATCATCAGGTAAGCAGCCACCAGCACAGCTGAGCGACTGATTCCCATTTCACTGCTGACAAGGATTTTGCCTACAGATATTGAATATAAAAGTAATTAGCTATTTCCAATAACATAGAGAGGTTGCTCTGATATGTAGCACAAAAGCATTCTCTGATTAGTGTTAAAAATTAGACAGATTGTATGCTTCAGTGACTGAAACCAATACTAAATATTTGTTAGCTTTGTCTTAATAAAAGTCTAGATACATATGAATAAAAACCACATTAGTTTCAAAGGCCGTGGGCAGGCACATTTTAAGACAATCTAAGTAATATTTGTATTTTCACCTAGACACTTCACTTCCCCAAATAATCAAAAAGCTTATAATAGGTATTAGAAAGACAAGTGATACTGTATTCTTGACTTGCTGGCTGACTTAGGGTAAAACATTTAAGCTTTCCATGCTTCAGTTTCCCCATATGTAAAAAGGGAGATATTAGCATTAGCCTCCAGGAAGGCATGGGGAGGATAAGCAAGTAACTTAATTTTTTATAAGGCACATTATAGGCCTTAAATACAATTTTATATTAATTTAATTATATTTTTGCCAGAATCCAGATCTGCTGTTTTGCAAGGTATACTCAAAACAGTTACATGTAGACTGACTGGAGGCCAGAGCCATAGTATATCTCAGAACAGGAGAACAAAGCAACGAGCAGAAGAGAGCTGATTTTGACTCTGACAAACTGATACAGCTGCTCCAAACTACTGGGACCCAACGTTCTGTAAATAGTGACTGCAAGAGCTAGAATCAAAGCTGAGGATCGTCTTTATTTCATGGCATTTACACAGAAACCACCTCTTGCAGAAAACTAAGCTTTGGCACAGAAGAATTGTTTTTTAAAGTTACTTTCATAGCAAATTACAGTTAAAGAAAAGCTTGTAAATATGAAGAGAGCTTAAACGAGGCTTTGCTAGCCTGCAAATAACTGAAATTACTGTTTCTAAATGTGTGATAAACTCCAGTTTAATCAAACTGTTTGCACTGAAACTTAATGAAGCCAGTTTAAACACCACCGTTCTGATTGCTGATATGTTACCGCAAGTATTTCTCTAATGTACCTATTCCTACAATCCCGAAATGTCTTTTATACCTTTCTTAGTATCAAAAGTCTCTCACCTGCCTTCCAAGTGTTTTAAGAGCCAGTAAAGCCTATCTAACAGCTCACCAAAAGGGAGAGATCTCATTCCTTGCTTTCTTTCAAGGCTCCTCTGTCTCCCCACACCCTTTCCTGTGTTGGCTCAACTTTTCTTGCGTACTAACAAAACTTCTCACTTTTCTTACTGTCACTTCTACTAGCGGTAGCTTTTTGTCTCTCTACAAAAATTAAATGCATTGAATACATATATGAAGAATATCAGTGATATCACTCATTGTGATGTTTATTTTCATATTGAATTCCATAAAGATATTTCTAACTGTCCACGGAAGCTGCAACAAAATGACCAGTATGCACTGGAGGTCCGCAGAATAACAGTTGCCATGGAATTGAGTCCAGTGAATTATACAGTAGCCTGGGTGTAGACATCCAGGGGTTCAACCCAGCTGTTTGGATTGGCCTGTTCTTTTGTAGTAAGCATCCTGGCAAAACTGAAACTCGCCGTGGACAGGAATATATCAATATATATAGCATTATATAATATCGATATAAAAAAATATATTTATTGGAGCGGGGCTTCACCTCTTTGCAATAGTAGGGTACCTTCAAAGCAGCTGAGGGAGGTGGCTCATAGCCAGTTTGAGTCCGAAGACATGGGGCTGGCAGCAGGGGCTGCTGGGCTGCCTCCTTTCACTAGTTTGCCCCCTCCTGTTTTGAATGAGGCATGGTGGAAAAGGGCAAGAAGTGTTCACTGTAACTGGATGCAAAGAACAAAGTATCTGCCTTCTACCCAATGACAAATGCGGCATCGGCTGTTTATCAGAGTAACGCTTCCACCCATTAACTCCCAAGCATTCTGGAACCACTGTAATCTTCTCCTCTTACCCCTGTAAGTCAGCAGTGCTTCGTCAAGGAACTCTGCAGCTGGGCGGAAGTGCTTGGAGATATCCATATCTGGAAAGTCATCCACCTCAATGCCCAGGTATTGGATATTCAGACCGTTGTAGAAACCTGGTCCTGTGTATACACCTGTACCATGAGCTGCATTCAAGACATGCGTGATCCCCAGTCTCTTCAAACGGCTTTTGTTCACTGCAACACTTCTTCAGAAAAGAAAGAAAGATGTTAGATATTGGTGATCCTATTTTGGGTAGGAAAGAAGCTGTCTGCTAAAAGCATACAGAGCTCCCAGTCTGCGTTACTCATCCAACACGCGGCTCCACTCAGACCTTAATGTCCTTTGAGAGTTCTACAGGTATTTCCAATACTCACCAGGAAAAGAAAATGAGAAACCTGCACTCACCAGTAGAGCTGCATGCTCAGTTTCCACTCCAGTTTGATTTTAAACTCATCCTGCCATCCTAGGTTCAGGCTGTTTACTTATTTCTCAATTTTTATCACTCCGTAATTGATGCCTTACCCTATATCCCCTTCTAATTCTGTTCTGGTCACTTGCACAGGTGTCTCAGACAGCTAAGCCATGGTACAGAAGACCTAACCACTTCCACTTGATATTTGCTACGGCATTTCTTTTTAAACTCTCTCTTACATAAGAAAGACTTTAATCCCAATTTCAGGGCCAAATTCCAATCAGAACAGTGTAATTTGGGCTCGTTCGCCTTTTCGTCTCCAAAATTGTCAAAGCATCAAAATAGCATAGGAAAGCTGCTGATTCTATTCCAGGTATTTACTTTTCAATGGACAGAGATCTTTGTGAGGAAAAACACTTTGGGGCTCTCTAGGGATGAAAGGTATTAGATGCATGTAGTACATGTTATGCCTTCAATGGTTCCATCTGACCCTTCACTGGGAATCTCATGCAACTTGACGACAAAAGCTGACGCTCACTTTTCTGCTATGAAGACATTAGGCCAGACTTCATCCACAGCATCCCTGGGGGTCTCCAGCCTGTCCTTCACAAGTGCCCTTTGCAAGTCCATCACACACGGCGTGTTAAACAAGCTGGTGTCATCAATCTTTTCCTTAACTCGGTTGTACAGGTCTTCCACCATCAACTGCTGCGCAGACTCTAACATCCTGGGACACGCTGAATCTACCTTGGCGTCCTTTGTCTTCAGTTCTGGAATAAACTGACATTGTAACTAAAAGCATGTAAAACCAAGGCAAACATATGACCTGTCATTCTTTGTTCCTGGGACAAGCCTTGTGGCTTGTTTTTTTCCCCAGTAACATCACACCGTCCTGTCTGCAATGTGTGCGTGTACATGCTTATCTAGCAGCCCCAAGGTAGTCAGTAACGGGAAGAGCATATTGCACTGTCCTCTCAGTCCAGAGACCCACGCTGGCCAAAGGCCTGGGAGTTGAGGGCACCCTCGTTCTAGCCCCAGAAGAATGCAGTCGCTCTCTACAACTTCCAGAGGAGGGAAAGTGGAGAGGGAGGTGCTGAGCTTTTCTCCCTGGTACCAGTGATAGGATGTGCGGGAATGGTTCAAAGCTGCTCCAGGGGAGGTTTAGACTGGACATTAGGAAGCATTTTTTTACCCAAACACTGGAACAGGCTTCCTAGAGAGGTGGCCGATGCCCCAAGCCTGTCAGTGTTTAAGAGGCATTTGGACAATGCCCTTAATAACATGCTTTAGCTTTTGGTCAGCCCTGAATTGGTCAGGCAGTTGGACTAGATGATCATTGTAGGTCCCTTCCAACTGAAATATTCTATTCTATTCTATTCTATTCTATTCTATTCTATTCTATTCTATCCTATCCTATCCTATCCTATCCTATCCAGTTTGTTGCAGCGAGCAGCCAGCAATCAAACTGTATTCACCACTGTGGTACATGATTCTGCCACAACTTCAAAGGAAGTCACTTTTGTAAATAGTTATTTCTTTGTGTTTTTCACCTCTACCGCAGGTGGGGTTTTCTCATAAAGGCTTTTTTATCATTTTAGGATCTCTGGATGAGAAAGGCAAAACAAGTGCAACTCAAGTCTCTATTACTTACATAGTTCTTTTACCCTTCCTCCTCTTACCTTCATTGATTATTTGTTTGGCAGCCACAGCAGATGACAGATGGATTGGCTCCATGAAGATGCTCTCTGTATCAGTGTCCGATATCACTGAATACCTGCCAACCAACCACACTGCCTATTAGGCAAATGCCCTCCACTGGGATCCCATCTCCAGGACTTTAGCCCTTTTCACCCATTCCAGAAGACAGCAGCAGGAAACTGGAGCAGTGAGGATCCTTTGATGGTAGAAGGGAAGTCCCAGCTCTTCTCCTGCCCCTCACCCCCACCCTGCTCTCCAGCACGGCGCTACAGGCTTCAAATATGCCTTGGTATCCAGTGTTTGCAGGATGTAGACAGGTCCCATGGGGAGGAGCTGCAGTGGGCTGGGAGTGCAGGAGAATGGACTGGTGGAGGAACTTTTGGGTAGAGAAGATCAGTGTCTGGTTTGAGACCGGGAGGGGGATGGATCACAAGGAATAGTCTCACAAGTAGCTCTCACTTAGACAGACATAAACATTGTCCTAACTAGAATTTCTTGAACAATTCAAACAGATTACACTAGAAAACTGTGGATTTTTTTTTCTGTTAGCGAATTGCCTACAAGCATCATTTGAGTTATCACAAGCTGCAATGCAAGCATTAAGATTGAAGCCTGTGAATCTCTCCCTCAGTACTCAGTACATCGGTCACTTCATAGCGTGAATCTGTGGTCAGTCTCTCCACTCACATAGTGTTGTCTAACTGCAGGTCAGAAACAACTATGAAACCCACAAACACCTTTGAAGGGAGTTCTTTGACACACAGCGTGATTTACATCAGGTTTTTGTTAAGCAAAAAAGGGCCACAATCTTGAAAACAAATGTATTTCCACCTGGGTCCACCTGTACGGTCCAAATAAATCTTCTCTTCTTATTTAGACCATCTTAACAAAATATTTTACAGAGCTTTTTCCCTGATGCACACCCTCTACATTTCCTTCCAAATAGATGGTACAGATCATTAGGACAAGTTTGCTGCCATCACAGAAGCTACCTGGTAATGCAGACTTGCAGTACTTGCAACACACTGTTTGTTTTTGTTTAATTAAAGCAGGAGAGGGAGGGTGATTAATGTGCAGTCAGGGTGCAGCAAAGTGTCTGGAGACTTAAACTGCTTTCATTCTCCAGAATCAAAATGGAGGGCACAGCCATCGGAAACCACTTAATGGGCTCATCTAGGTCATTTAGTTGGGTTCCAGCACTTGTCAGCCGAGACTGAAAGTAATCCTTTTCTAGCTCTGCAAAGGAGTTTATGAGATGAGCAAGGGGAGTCTCAGTCTCATTTACAGGAGCTGACACAAATTTGCAGCTATGCCCTGCCTTCAACTCCTTTTGCTGTAAAGGTTGCCTCCAAGCTCAATAAAAAGATAACAGTTGGTAATAATCTGCCACCACAGCCTCAACACATTTTACCTGTGGCTGCCCCAAGCATCCATGAAACACACAGGTGCAGAACTGCCCAAGCCTGGATGCTTTAAGGGCCTCGTTCTGGTTGGGAAGGACCTTGCCATTTTCATCATTGATTTTGGCGTTGACAGCAAGAAAAAAAGGAGGAAAAAAAAAGGGAAGGGAAGGGAAGGGAAGGGAAGGGAAGGGAAGGGAAGGGAAGGGAAGGGAAGGGAAGGGAAGGGAAGGGAAGGGAAGGGAAGGGAAGGGAAGGGAAGGGAAGGGAAGGGAAGGGAATAAATTGGAGAGGTGCTTCTGTGTAATTTTGAGCGACTGATGAGCAGTAGGAGAGTGATTTACCAAGTTCAATACATAATTTTACTTTATGTAAGCTCAGTGAACTTCCTAAACAATTTTTAAATGCATGCAGTTAAATGAAATAAGCACTCTGTCTTCATTTTCCTGCAGTGCCCCACAGTTAATGGGAAACATCTCATAACCTCCCACTTGTTGAAGGCCACTGGGGCAGGTTATTTTCAAACTCAATCCCTACTCCCTGCCTTCAGCTAAAGCATCTCAGAGTGTACAGAAAGCCCTGCAGAGCATTTTGCTTTAGGAAAAGAGTACAAAGGGATGTATTTTTCCTTGAATTAGGAGAAAACACATCTAATCATGCTTGTTTTGCTTGAGATAACTCAATTTCTGCTTGCGCTGTGACAGCCTCCTGTTCAGTGCCTGAAGCCTGTAGCTAAAGATGGCTCTGAACCAAACCCAAATCCGAAGACCCTCAGTCTTTCTGGGGCTGGGAAAGGCTAATATCAACATAAAAAGATCCACAGGTCCTTACAATGGGCAGAAAGACAGGGCTCAATTTGGGAAGAGTTGAAGTCCGGATCAGGAGTTTCAGCGGGGGGGTGGAGTGAGACGATGAGTCAGGGACGAGCAACGATACCGCCCCATAGTAATGCTTTCTGCGATTCATCCCTGCCGTGCGCGTACACTCTTAGTGGGATGGATTAATTAGCGCATGAGTCCCGCCTCTGCAGTCTCTCTCCCCGCTGGCACACTAACCCCCGCCTCCGGGAGGGGAGGGAAGCCCTGGGCTCCACGCTTCATCCAAGTGCCTGTGCGGAGAGGAGGCAGTGGAAGAGAAGAGAAGGCAAGCTCATCTACCACGTGCTAGCGGGAGGCCATGGAGGCGCCTGCAGCAAGCGTACTTACCGGCTGGGCGAGGGGCTGCGGAGATAGTGGGCCTGCACAGCCTTCACGTCCGGTCCCTCATCCTCCTCGTTGGGCACTGCCTGCTCGCTGTCTGAATCTCTGCCACTGGCCATGGCAGCTGCGAGAGGATCCGCTACAAGGGGAGCACAGCAGGAGGGAGGGCCGTTAGAGAGCTCTGCGCGGGAAGCCATACCCCGGCCGCGGGGTGGCGGTGGCAGGGGCGTTCGGCAGAAGGGGCTCCTACATCTTCCTCCCACAACCCTGCGAGCAGCCCTTGCCGCAAGCCGGCCGCGCTGGCTCCTCTGCCAGGGTGCCTGCCGTTCCCGAGGCCTCGTGCAGCTCCCTGGCTGGTGCCCAGCGAGTGCCGCTGCCCTTCTTGCCTGTGAGTAAGCGTGCAGGAAGGAAGGGGTGGTGGGGCAGAAACTCTATCCCCTCCCTGGCTGGCTCAGCCCGTGTGTGGTGGCTGGAAGGAGCTGTACGCAGCCAGAGCCGGACTGGAAGGAGCGTCGGGGGCAAGAAACATGAGACCTCGCCTCCCCAAAATGAAACGCTCCTACAGCTCAAGGCCAAAGGCGCTTTAAGCCTCGGGACTTTGTCCTTGTAATCCTTTGTGGGGAGGCTGCCGTGCCCAGCCTGGGCGCGGGAGAGCGAGGGGGCCATAGCTCGGTTAGGAGCATGAGAACGCAGCAGCCACCCCTTCCCCAGGTCCGGCCAGAGCGACTCCTGCCTCGCCACGCCACAACAGCCGGTGGTGGCTCCGAAGGGCCCCAGCAGCCGGCCTCAGGGGGGAGGACCGCAGCCGTGTGCCACCAACGGGGCTGAGGAGGGGCTGCCACTCGTGGGGCAGCAAGCAGGGAGGCAGGGGAGCAAGGAAAGGGCACTTACCCCCTGCGCCTGGACGACTCTGCTGGGGGTCCCTGCCGGAGGCACGGCAAAGGAGTCCAGTGAAGAGGGCAGGAAACCTGGCAGGGAACGGTGCTTGGGGGGAGAGAAGTCAGCTGCCCCCTCTCGCTCTCTCTGCGGCTTCTTCATCAAGGGGCAGGACAACTGTCAGCACCAAACCTTATCAGCTTTCTAAATATAGTGTTGTCCTGACACTGGCTGCTGGATTGCACGGGGAAAGAATTCAGTGCCTCATAGACGGCAGCTGGTCAAGCACTTAACTCCTTCCCCGCTGTGGGCTGGATCCTTCGACACTTCCCAGTTGCAGGAGGAGCCCAGAGAAAAGCCAAGAGCCAGTGCGGCTGGACCTCTGCCTGCAGGGAACCTCCAGGCAACTGGGACCCCACCAGGCACAACTTGCAATGCTGGTATGACCTCTGATATCCTTGGGAAACGCAGTGCGGGATGAGCCATTCCAAGCTTACTAGAAGCAAGCTACCTGTCAACTACCTAGACTTCTGTAAGGTCTTTGATATGGCCCCCAAAACATTCTTACCTCTAAATTGCAGAGAGATGGATTTGATGGATGGACTATTTGATGGATAAGGAATTGGCTGGATGGCTGCATCCAGTTACAGTCAACGGCTCAGTGTCCAAATGTTAGTCCAATCACTAACAAATGGTGTCCCTCAGAGGTCCATATTGGGACCAGTACTGTTCAATATCTTCATTAATGACATAGACAGTGGGACCGAGTGCACCCTCAGCAAGTTTGCGGATGACACCAAGCTGAGTGGTGCGGTCGACACGCCTGAGGGATGGGGTGCCACCCAGGGGGACCTGGACAAGCTCAAGAAGTTGGCCCTTGTGAACCTCATGAGGTTCAACAAGGCCAAGCGCAGGGTCCTGCACCTGGGTCAGGGCAACCCCCGCTATCAGTACAGGCTGGGGGATGAAGGGATTGAGAGCAGCCCTGCCAAGAAGGACTTGGGGATATTGATAGATGAAAGGTTGGACATGAGCTGGCAATGTGCGCTTGCAGCCCAGAAAGCCAACTGCATCCTGGGCTGCATCGGAAGAAGCATAGCCAGCAGGTTGAGGGAGACAATTCTGCCCCTCTACTCTGCTCTGGTGAGACCCCACCTGGAGTACTGCATCCAGGTCTGGAGCCCTCAGCACAAGACATGGACCTGTTGGAGCAGGTCCAGAGGAGGGCCACCAAAATGATCAGAGGGTTAGAACACCTCTCCTATGAAGAAAGGCTGAGAGAGTTGGTGGTGTTCAGCCTGGAGAAGAGCAGGTTCCATTGCAGCCTTTCAGTATTTAAAGGGGGCTTGTAAGAAAGACAGAGGGAGACTTTTTACCAGGGCCTATAGTGACAGGACGAGGGGCAACAGTTTTAAACTGAAAGAGGGTAGATACAGATTAGATACAAGGAAGATGTTTTTTTCTGATGAGAGTGGTGAGACACTGGAAGAGGTTGTCCAGAGAAGTTGTGGATACCCCATCATTGAAGTGTTGGATGGGGCTTTGAGCAACCTCATCTAGTGGAAGGTGTCCCTGCTTATGGCAAGGAGGTTGGACCAGATGATCTTTAAAGTTCCCTTCTGACCCAAACCATCCTGTGGTTCTTTGATTATATGATTAGGTGATTTTTGTTCTTGGAAGAGCTAGGACTGAGGTAGAGTATGTCTTCTCCGATGCCTTTTCAAAGAGGAAATCTCCAGTTCCCATCTCTTGACTCTCCAGCAAAGCTCGTAGGCCAGGCTGGCCCAGGGCAGAACCAGATGAAAGCCTAAGTGTTATTTACCTGTACTGGGGGCTCCAGTTCTGAGTCATGCAATGACATCCCACTGTTGATTCCTTTTGCAAACAAACAAGCAAACAGGAAAGGAAGTGGAAAAGAGAAATGACCTATCTCATACCACAGATACCTTTGCTGCTGCATCATGCTGAGCAGGGCCTGCATAACCCCCTTCCTTCTTACCTGAGTGCTGCATCTCCACATGGGGATGAGGCCACGTCTGCAGAGATGCCACATCATGGCAGGGAAGAGCTGTGAAACAGGCACTCAAGTCTGTGTGTGCTCATAGCTTAGGCTTGTGTTAATGCAGTTACTGGGGTGAACAAGCAGGAACAAGAGAAAGTGGTGTATTGAATCTCGAGTGTCATATCAAGGGGAGAAATGGATTACTGATTACAGGTTTGAAGAGATCCTAACAGTTTCATGTATCAAAAGAGGATGAATTGTATCGATCCTACAGCTGCCTCCTCTGGGCAATGTAATTTTTAGCCTCTTCTGCAACCCAGTGCCACATGTGCTTTTGTTAATTACTGCTAATTGAGGCAGGAAGTGACCTAAAGACATTTGTTTATGGACTCCCTTATTATTGGAGAACAGAGTTTTCAAAGGACCTAAATGTTGTGGGAGCACATATACCATTGACACCCGATAAAACTGACAGCTGCTTCTGAAAATCCTGTTTGTGAATCTTTAGGATACAGCTGCAACAGGGGATGATGGCTAGACCCAAAAGTCCTGCTGTGCCCACTGCAACCGTTCACAGGTAGAGATGCAGATAGGATCGCATAAGTTGCAGACTTGTGGAGAACACACAGACAGCAGGCAGCCTGGCAGCACTTCCTCACTGCTTGTTACAAGTTGTTGCTTTATGGGATCAAGATGACTATGCAGAACAGAGGCAAGGATGCTAGAAATCTTAATGAATGTATACACGTGCAAACATAGCAAAAAGTAACAAGCTGTAAGTGGTTGGGCATCTGTCCCTGGTGATTAATATATCCATTGATACATGAACCCGAACTGAACATGGCCAGGTGCTGTCCTCTTAGGTGGGAAAGATGGGATCTTGACGGAAGGTTCCTCTTTCTCTGTCTTAACAGGAGTTACTATCATTTATAGTGTTAGCACTATGCTACCTATGCATTAATCCTCATTGGCTTTTATAGGCAAGCCTTATCAGAGTATGTATTTTTGGCAAGACAATGAAGCCACCCTAGTTTCGTATTAAAGCTTTTCATGTCAATGGAAGTTTCATTTAAATAAGCTAATAATATCCCCTAAAAATCCTATTTATCAGCAAAAAGATTCCCCAGAGCTGCAGCCATCAGCAAAAATAAGACTTTAAGGGCTTGTATTGCCCATGGGTGAGTCATGAAGAAGTCAATGTGTGTCAGCCTATGCTAAGACATAGGCCTGCGTTAGCCTAAGTAGGGCCATGGCAAAACTTTGGCAGTGTTGCCAGTACCTATGGCATTTCTTTTAGCTGTGGTGCCAATGCCTGTGAGTTTTGGGAGCTAGCTAGGGAGCTAGCTAGGGAAAGAAAGTCAACCCAGAAACAAAATTAAAATCTCTTAAAACTGCCAGCTGTCCCAGTCTTTCTGTTTGGGCAGCTCTACCAACTTCTCATAGGTAAACTGTATATGTGCCTTCTGCATTTATCAACAGCTCTTGAAGCTCCCAGTGAGAACTGTCAGGGAAGAGTAACAAGATATAAATGCCTAAATACCTTTTCCAATCTAGGCCTAAATAACTAACAAAAGCAATAAATAAAGTGCATCTAAACAAGTGTCTTAATATCAGATTTATGTAAGTATCAAGTGTTGAAGCATATGCTCTCTACGATACCTAGGAAACCAGTCTTATTTAGATAAGTCTCCAAAACAACAGAACATTATCAACCTCAGCGCCGACTTATTTACTTGTAATGCAACCGAGTGGCTGATAGACGCAGAGTAAAACTGTTCCCACAGTGAATCATGGGACATATGGACACCAGTTAAGGCAGCCTGTCCAAGTTATGGGCTGTGAGACGAGATCCAGTGCCTGTCCCTGCTCCCCAGCGCAGTGGAACAAGACACATGCCAGTACGCTTGGAGAGGACGCACCTTGTTACTTTTACAGTTAAATAACAAGTTTATGTGAAAATAGTGCATTTGTTTCAGGGTTAACACGCCGTGCTTAATCTACATGCCATCTTTTAGACAGTAAGGTTACTAAGCTCAGACCTACTTTAGGTATTTGAGGAACTATTGTTATAGGCACTGTTTTCAGCCTAACTCTGCAAGCTCTCTCTGTTGTGGGTTTTTTACTAGCCAGTTGCTGAAGTTAAGAAAACAGACTAAACCCCATGTATTTCCACAAGCAGTGGGATTAACAAGCCTGGTTTCCAATGGACGTGAGTCCTGCAGTCCAGGTGCCCCAGCGTGATAAACATCCCTCATGGAGTCATCAGCTCTTGCCCCCTGTGACTTCTCACTGTAGCGTATTTCCCTATCTGCCTGGCTGCGCAAGAGATGAGACAGACCATGGTTAGGTACATTGGTTGTGCAACCACAGATTCTTGGAATGGAAGACAACAATTAATACCTAATTTAGGTATTAATTTAGATCTCTCTCTTATCCCAACTGATTGGGATTGCCGATTTTTATGAAACTGAAAGGAACTTCCCATCTTTAAGATTACTATTCATCTGTCAAATTTAGCTGAAATCAGTCAAGTGGGTTTTGAAATTACTGGGGAGGAGAGAAGTTGTATAAATGATAGTGAAGGTCTTATTTCTGTGAAGAGGATAACGGCAAGCTGGTACAATGTCTGTCAAGGACTGTAACCAAGTTCTTTCAGTGAATACTCAAAGCTGTTATGTACAGAACTGAGAATTAACAGAGGAAGTATGGGCAGATGGTGTACAGTGATGGCATTTCTGTCACTATCTCTGTTCATCAGATTCAGTTAAAATATTAAATGGGAACAAAATCAAAACTGTGGAAGCTAGAGTAAAGATCCTACATGTCTCTCCCTGGAGGCTGTGGGATAAAGTCACAAAGAGCTTAAAGTCTTTAAAGAAGGTAAAAATTTAAGAACCTCATCCTTGTGGGGAACCTCATCCTTGTGGGCTCCAAAGAGGAGAAAGGAGACTACTGACCTTTCTCCAGTTTTGTTTACATCTTAAGTAATTTGTAGTCAGCATTTAGAGGTTAGCAAGCTGTTTTTGGAAAAAGGCTCTCCTCTCTTTGCAGGGTCCTTGCCATCTCCTAATGCCTGCGGCATATCAGAAATGAGCTGCATACAGCAGGATGGATTTTTCTACTGGCTGTCCTCATTTGGAAGATTGCCAAAGAATACAGTTTCTGTACTGTGATGTGCTTTAATTTGCTTTGTGCTAGCAGTTTGTTTGAAGAGAACTGAGGTTATATACCAAGCACAGAAGTATAGATTGTCCTTTCTATCGGAGGGATTGGATTTCCAGTCACTCATAAGTTTCATTGTCTTCGAGGTGTTTTGAACAACTGCCATATAGACAAAAAGGCAGTCTTTAGCGTGGCTTTTGGCAGGCTAACCACGCAAGTATGGGGTCAGCACAAGATCAAGATCCAGATCCACTTTCCTGGACTAAACACGGGTATCCCTGGTGTAGACACCCACTTTTGAGCCTCCTTCAATAATCAAAACAGAGTTCATCAGTGTTATCACTGCATTGTGAGTATGATTCATTTAATCTAAAAATTATGTCTGAAGACATGAAGTCCCCATCTAAGATGCCTAAAATGATCACTCACACCCTAAAAGTGACTTTGTCTCTCAAATGGCTAGAAATAGAGCATAGATGACTATCCGAGATGGAGACATCCTTTGCTGCCTGTTGGCAGTGAAGAGTTTAAAAGACCTGCTAGCCAGCTGCACTCAATGAAATGTAATGTCAGATATTTGCCTGAGCTGCCATCAGTCCTCCTTTCTATTCTTCAGTCAATTATAGTAGCAGTTATTTGTGCTTTCCAAGTGCCCATCCAGAATACATGAGCAGTGGCTGGACTTTCACTGCTTATGCCTCAACAGATATGTAGCTAGCATGCTACAAGCCATCGATCGGTTTATCTAACAGCCTTTTTCAGCGGAAAGGTAGAAAGTACCTTTGGTACGTGCAGCTGTTGTGCAAGCCACACACTGGGACAGTTGAACAGTAAGCGTAAGAGCATAAGAACCTGGCTGAGATGCATCTCGCTGGTATTTAGATAACCCATTAATCATCAAAGTCTCATAAATTACCTATTCCTAGAGGTAGTTAAAGTAAGCGGAGTTAAGCACCTCAGTTCCGTAAAGCCTGGATGTGGGCAGCTGCCTGCATTGTGAAACACTGCAATGCCTTTTTAACTCTGGCCCTAGGCTCCCTTAATAAACATTTAAGATGAATGAGGCTTATCCTCCCCTAGTTACATGCCATCACATGCATGACTTTAATTGTTGTATTGTACACTCCCCGTCACCGCACCCTTCACTTTGCCTATTCACTTGCTTTATGTACCTTTGTGTTAGGACGAACTGGGAAAGGCAGTTTAATTGGGGAAGAAAGTTCACAACTGGAGAAGGAGTTCACAAGCCTCCTCTCTGCCTCTAGGCAGGGAGCAGCAAGCGATGTCAAAGCCTACTGGTGATCTGGCTTGTCATTCTGCCTGGGAGGGGAGTGGCAGACCGGAGAAGCACTTTAGAAGAGACTGAGGAAGTGAACCTATGATGCCACTCTGAAGCAGCCCTTCAATTTCTTACCCAGCCACCTAGAGATTACAAGGAAGAGCACCTTGAGGTGAAACAAAGGAGAGATGAGAAGGACAGCAATGAAAAGACTTTGGCTGTCTGTTTTCAGTGCAAGTGAGTACTAATTTGGTTATGTCCTCAAGGGTTGGGTAGAAGGAAACAGCACTACAAAGTCCCGAGTATTCCAAGGGACTTTGGGTGTTTCTTTTTTGTTTAGTAAAAGTTCCTTCATGTTTATGATAAGGCAGGTGTGTTTACCATCTCTGTGCTGAATGTCCAGACTCACAGGCATCTCCTAAAGCCGCAAGACAGTGTTAGGAACAGGAAAAGAACGCTATTCTTCATGAGGCTGGAAAATACTTTTTTAAAAACAGTTTTAATGGCTTCTGTTAAATCCAGCGTTTATCTCTGAAGAAGGAACTTCCTCAGCTGGAAGTGGAAAAATCCTTGGGTTTTATTCTTTTATACATAAATCTGCATGTAGCATACGTCTCAGTAAGGTTAAATCCTACTGTTCATATGTACTCTGATATAACTTGTGATCTCTAAATATTATTCACATCAAGGGGATGCACAACGGATCCCTACTAACGCATATAAATCAGCCATCTCGCCCTTGCCTCCATCACAGACTTGCCCTTTCTCATCCTGCCTTGCAGAGCCTGCGGCCTCAGTTCCACTGCTTTTTGACCTGTTTCATCTTCTCATACCAATGCTCCTACACCTTCTTCCAAACAAAGCTACACACATGGAAATCGCTTGGTTTTTTACCAAAAATCCTGAAAACCTCACTTCAACAATAAGACCCACAAGAAGGAAATTCACAAAGTTTAACGTGATTAGAAAAAGTGGATGTGCCCCATATGCAACAAATGTGACTTGGGTCATTATTTGATGATCATTATGTAAACTGTGTAATGCATTGGTATTCACTCTCCTTTTTCATTATTATCACCTTTCATGTTATCCAAATTATAGATGGGGAACTTTTCAGAGCAGAAATACGTATGTTGGGTGAAGTTCTCCTTGCCTGTTTGGGCAGGACTCAAATGATAATAATTCACTATTAAAATACTGGCCTGCAAAAAATTTTTGGAGAAGGTATAGTAGATTCCTGCAGTACACCAGAGCAGAGAAACTGCACAGCACATGGCAGTGCAGCGTTGGGATGCCAGAGCTGCCCTGAATGAGCTGCATCGGGACCTCGGCACAGGCTGACTTCTGCTGTACAGCTTTTCACTGCAGTTGTGTGAATAAGTGGTATTGTGTACTTGCTGAAGGAAAAGCCCCTAATGGTCATTCTGAATCAAACAAAATATTTACTTTTAATGCAAATTTCACATTTAAGAGGTTCCCCTCTCCTGCTTCGGAATTAAATTTCAGCCAAATTCTGAGGAAAGTATTGAGGAATTAAAAGTCAGAGCATTTCCTTGTAAAAGTGAAGTAACACATTTCCACTTTTCCTACTTTTCTCAATAGCCAAATCTACCAAGACGAATCAGCAATAATAATTTTGCTTGATCAGAATCTCAATTTTTTCAGCACTATTCCTCTAATTGTTTCCAGCTCTATTAATTGCACTTCATTCTGTTTTGATTAACACTTACTCAGTAAGGAATGTGAAAGTAGACATGTCACTTTGATTTACTTCTTTCTTTGTAGAAGTACAAATGTTTAAGTTGAACAGAGGGAGATAAAACCTTTCTCAATTTCTTAAAATGTTATAAATGTACTAATTAATAACACACAAGAAGTAATTCTAAGGCTTAAATCTAGGTGATGCCATCCCTCTAGTACTATATAGGCTCTTTGCCCTCTCTTTTTCTGAAGTTCTTTCAGAATTGGCCCTCTCCTCCCATCAGCCGTACTTTGAATAGATTGTGTTTTCTCTCAGAAAAAAAAAACCCAACCCCTGAAGAATAAACCCCAATTTTTAGACACGCTGACTGTGACTAGCTGGCTGATGGTGACTTTGTGAAGAAGTGAAATGTGGTGAGAAGGGGGAAGGAGGAAATCAGCCTGAGTAAATGGCGTCCCAGAAAGAAACGGTGCAGCTTCCCCGAGAGCGAGAAGGAGCCCTAACGAGGGAGGAGTGGGAGCCAGAAAGAGATGTCGTGGGTGAAAAATGGGAGAGCATCAGAAGAAGTCAGGCATTAGAGTGACAGCAACAGATGAATAAGAAGTCTTGCGTGTTACAGGCTGTGTCTCTTGTACATGGTGTTTGGTTCAGCTGTTCCCTGGCTGCACTGAAGACATGTTTGGAAAAAAACAAAGGAAGGTCTCGTTTATTGTAGCATTTGAGTCATCCAATGGAAGAAGGAAAGGCACTTGTAAGGGGAAGCCTTAGGGTTGGGCAGTCTCTTCTCTGCCTCAGCGCGGAGTTAATGACCTGTCAGTGAACCCCAGCCTGGTGGAACCAGATTCTGAGTGACAAAAGGATCAGGAAATGGGTTTTGCTCCATCTCCTAGTACAGATGGTGCTTTTCACCTAAATGCAGGAAAGCGTCTCTATCCAGCATGACAGGCAAGGAGAAAGCTTTCATAGGGGTGTCTCATATAGAGGGCACAATGAAAAATGCAGTCAGGAAGAGCCCTGGGGCTATGCAAACACGGCCCTTGCACTGGGTGCTCCAGAGCAGGGAAAGACCTGGGAGTGGCTGCAATAAAACCATGCTAGAAATATTCTGCCCTGCTGGTTTCCTTCTCATAGCTGTCAGCAGCTGTAAATGAATTAATCCCCAAAAGAACAGAAACGGCTGCCGCCATGTCACAGAGGAAGAGACTAAAACGCACGCTTAACTAATTAGCTGTGCGAGACCACAGAACAACTCAGTTATGGGACGGGGAACACAGAAGGGCGGGAACTTTGGTTAGGAGCATCCTGCTCTGGACAGTCGGCCGCCTCTCCTTACCAGGCCGCTAACAAGCACGGAAGGCAGCCTTTGCACACCTGCTGAAAATGTCTGAAGCTGCTTCTGAAGACAGCTGTGGAAGGGAGGGCATCGCTGTCCGGCAGCAAGGAAAGAGGGGTGCAGGGGAGGGAAAGGTTTGGCTGCTGTGAAAATTCCTGTCAAACTTCTCTCAGGAGAAGGAAGATGCAGCCGTTCAGTAAGTATAGGCCATTTCTAAGAAGAGACTTGAAGGACCATTTGCTATGGAGAACAGACTGAATCCAGGAAGCTGTTACAGAAGCTTTTGCCTCTCCCAAGGGGGAGCAGATCCCTGCGCCAACTGTCCCATATTACCCTGTGCAAGTACCTGAATTGCTACCAGCAGGTTCCTAGGGCAGTGACAACAAAACCTTTTGGGTCCTCACACTGCTACTCTAAGGGACGCGATGATTCACTGCTGTTATAGTCAAGGATCTGGTAGTACTCAACTTGCCAATGGCTTACTCTTATTGACCTAATGCATGTGGCTGTGGTCTCTTCCTGACTAAAAAAGCATGTATTCGCAATCCATTTGCAACTCAAGGTGGAATCTAGATGTCCTTTGTTCTCTCCCTTACACATTACATTTCCTTATGGATCTAATCTGGACAGAGATATGGCAGAATGAGGACCCAAAGCTTGCTAGATGGCAACTTTTCAGTCAAATCCTCTCCGGGAACACTGACTCAGCCTGGTTCTTTCAGAAGCAAGCCTTCACCACCGCACACAGCGTGCCCCTCTTAGGGAGAGCGTACGTCCCTGCCCTCCTCCACTCTCCTCCTTACTGAACCATGTTCCTCTTTGCCATGGGAGTGCCTCTGAGCAGCACCCCCTTTCTTTAACTGCACTCTCTTTAACTGGTTTCAGACTTAGATCTTTTTTTTCCAAATGATTCAGTTTGGTGCCATAAAAAAAAAAAACAACAAAAAACCCCACACAAACTGTAAGGAGAAAGCAGGTGTTTTTAACCGTAGGTTCCCACAGGCATGAAGGTCATCTATGGCAGGGCAGAGGTAAACCTCCAGCCCAATTCTGAGAATAACTAAGACCTGCCACTAGCTAATGCTCGGGTATGATGAATTAAGCATCAAGTCAAATGGAATATAGCATACAAGAAACACCTATCCTGTGCCCGGCATGCTTCACCAGGGCACAGAGGGATTTCTGGTTTATTCAACTCTCAGCTGTTCCTGTGCTCCACAGGCAGGAGCTACAGTTCTTGGAGAAAGGTGACTACTACCCTACTCATTTTTAAAAACGAATAGCTATTCTCCTCTTGTTTCTTTCAAGCTCTCTTTGCTTTTCTAGGTTTTTTTCTTTTCAGGGCATTACATGAACAGGTTTTGATTCCCTAGCACAAAATGTCACTTCTCTATGGACTTGAGTTGAGGCATGTTATTTGACAGTTTTCCTGATCCCTGAAATTTGACAATATCAATTTGTTAGTTTAGCCTGAATCCTTAAGACTGCTGATGCACTTGTATTATCTGTTTATCTGTCTCCCTCTGTAGATTTAGAACTGTCAAAGGACATCAGTCACGCTGAAAGAGGGCTCAGAAAAAAAAAAAAAACATCTTTATATACTCCATGGCAATGTATGTCCAAGTAAAGAGGGAAGCAAGGAACGGAAAGCAGAGTTTAGCTCTTAGCCATCCTGTGCAGCAGCTTTCTATAGTCAATCAGCCACAGCATACATCACCTCTTGCTCAGTGGGGAATGTCATGGCTGACAGAGGGGATGTGGGGTTATTGTGGCATGTAAGAAAGCCAAAGAGACAAAACATGGAATCCAGATGTCGTTAATTTTGCTGCAGAATTTATTCTCTTCCTAGTTCTGGTGACTGCTCATGCCCTCACTGTGGACGCACCTACGAAGGAAATACAGGTGGCACGAGGGAACAATGTTACTCTCCGCTGTCATTTCAAAACGGAGGCTTCTATTGGCTCAGGAGACTTTGTTGTCTGGAGGAAAATCAATAGTGCGGTAAAGCAAGTTGCATAAAGAAACATATGATAGGGCATCCAACAGGGAGGTGGGAGGAGAGATGGAAGCAGGACTGTGGGTGGGAATGTGTGTTGGAAGAAAAAGATTCCTTCAAGTCTTTCTTTAATCTTTCTTTAATCTCAGAACTATGCAAACAGAAGCTCTGATTCTAGATGCAATTTATCCCAAATCTGTTGCACGATACTAGGCAAGCCCCCATCATTCCCTTTTCTCTCTCTTGGTCTTGCATCTCTGTATTGAGGATACATCACTGTGGGTTTATATCTATTAACATATGTGAAATACTCAGATACTTTATAAAAAGATATTTTAAGTATATATATTATACAAACATATTTATGTATATATTTGTAATATTTAAACTATATTGTATATGTATTTATACAGATATATTTATGTATATATTTATAGTATCGTTGATACTATATAAAGTTTTAAGTTGACGATAATAGTACATGGAGAGAGTCTTGAGATCTCCTATATTCACATGGAGTATTTGAAGGTAAGGAGACCTCTAACGTTCTGCTTGAACTCTTGGGAATTAGTGAGAGAGGAAGCAGCCTTTGGAGATCTCCTTGCAGTAACTGACAAGGGTTTCTTCTCTGAAGATCCTTGCTGGAAGAAAGCAAAAGAGTTTATGTAATCATAGGGGAATTTGTTTGACATATGGATCTCGGACACGGCTCACGGTGTCCTGTCATGGAGAGGAAAGGTGAATAAGCTGCAGCAAAAGAAATCAGTTGTCTCTGACTTCAGATAAGGTGGGAGAAGGGAATTCCAGACAGAAACCCAGACTCTTTTGTATTTCTATGTTTTTCTTGGCTTTTTGGCAAACTGGGGCAGCTTAAGGCCCTCTTTTCCAAGCTGTTCTTCTCTTAAGAGTGGGCTAATCCATTGAGTTAGGTTGTAGACTCACACAGAAGAATCTAAGATTGATCATTTTCCCTCCTTCTCTATCAGGTTGATGCTGTCACTAGGTATTTTGATGGACTTGTACAGTATGGCAAGGGCTATGAAAACCGTATACAGTTTAGTGGTGATGTAAACAAAGGGGACATCAGTATCACCATCAATGCAGCGACCATAGAAGACAATGGGACATACGCATGCAACGTTCGTCTACGGAATGACCCCCCAAGGCAGACTGCAACCTTGGCTCTTTTAGTCCTTGGTAAGCGTGATGGAGACAACATCAGATCCATTAGATAAAACACTGTCCTTCCTCTAATATCCACATTGGTTTATACAACAGATTTTCTAGCAGAAAGAAACTTTGCAGGAAGTCATCATCCACAATTCCATCTTTGGTCTTTTCCTACTACTATGGAAGTAGGGTGGAAGGCTTAGAGCACCCAATTCCCTTAGATAGCTGACTGTAGAAAATAGTCTTTAGAGTTCTACAGTTCACTTTCCTAACAACCCTTGCCTCATTACAGGGCATTCCTCATTCCCCCTGTGGCTTGTCATATTTCAGTCATCAAAGGAGGAGTTACCCAACACTATTATACATATGTCAAAAAGCATCTTACAGTTCCTTCTTGGCTGACCAGAGCCAAGAAGGCAGAAACAAATTACAGACAAGTTCACTCCAGTTCCTTTGAGAAGGTGGTAGGTGCAAGACCAGCCTCTGTTTAGCAAGAATAAAAAACACAGGTGCAGGAGATGGGTTGAACAAAAAACTACTTCTAATTAATAAAATTCCTTCCTTTTTTCTTCCTTCAGTTGCACCATCCAAGCCAGAATGCAAGATTTTGGGGACAGCAGAATATGGACATACAATCAATCTGACCTGCATTTCTCATGAGGGCTCCCCAAAGCCCAGATATACCTGGCAAAGCTTCAATGTACAAAATGAGCCCCGTGTACTACAAACAACAGAAGGTATGGAAAATTCAAAGACATCAAGTCTTTGAGCTCTCTGTAGATCTGGGTTGGAAATATTTTGAAATGCAAATACAGAAACACACTTAAGGCTTTTTCTAGGAAGCTCTCTGACCAGGATTGTGAAAAGTTGTCCTTTTGATACGAGACACACTCACAAGTAACTTAGCAAGGGGAAAAGGACAGTTACCTGAAGTAACAATGATCAGTAAGATTTTCACTTCAGCTCTCACCTGGCAAGAAAGCTGGCTCACTCTGGAAGCAGCCAGAAATAATTACTTCTCAACTGATGGACGTAAGGGGGGATAACATGAGGAACAACATCAAGGTTTCTAACTGGTGTGTCTTTATATCCCAGCTCGCTCGACAATGACCAGGTCACTTTCTATGATGAAGGCAAACAAAAGTTGGCTCTGGAAGCTACTTTCCTTCCAGAGATGACTCCTCACCTGAACGGTGGTATCAGAAAGAGTTACACCATTCCTGCTTTGAGCATAAAAGAGGCTTCTTGTTCTTTAGGACTGTCACACAGGCCCCAATATTTTATTTGCTTTCATTTTAAGTCTTTTTTTTTTCGTCTCTACATACTGTCCATGCTTACTTCAGGTTTTTTTTTTAGAATCTGCAAAAAAAAAAAAAGGAATTGAATTTCCATGACAGGACCTTTCGTGGAACTATTCACACAGAAATGAGGATTTAATAATCTTTGAAGTGTAGTAGTGACAGAGGACTCAGATTTATTCCTTTAAACACCTTTGTTTCTTCCTGGTGTGTTCAGCTCCAGAAAGACTGAGTATCTGAACCTACCCTTTTTGGTTTAAGTTATTGTAGCATTGCTAAGCAGGTAAACTAAATATGATCAGACTCAATAGGATATTCAACACTCACTCGCCGATTCTTGTATAAATTATGCAGAAGACGAAATGTCACCAGGGACACAAACCTTATTCGCCTGACTGGCCACTAAGTGGTGCCAACGCATCACGCATAGCCCTGAACGCACTGGGATTTGTCGTCCTATAGCAGCAGCTGCCGCCTGCTTCTGCCGTCTTCCCGTTCTTCCCTGGGACGGGAGCCTCTTCTGATCCATTTCCACCTCACTTCTGTTTTCATCAGAGCACCGATGTCCCCGTAGTGTGCCGATTCTCCCTGTCTGCCCCAAACTGGCTGGACACCCTACTGTCGCTACAAGCACACTCTTTCTGTGCTAAGCAAGTCCCAGTGCTGCGGGGTGTCCAGAATCCCCGTAGGAGCCACTCCAAAATTGATAGAATCTGACCCGCATCTTTCCCAATTTGACTTGACAGTCAAGTACTTTTGATTCAATATAGGAGGATTTACAGTCCAGTAACAGACTGCAACTCTGGGAGCTATGAACATCACACTGCAAAAAAAAAAACACCCTGAAGTAAGCACGGACAGTATGTAGAGACTGAAAAAAACCCCATGCTCTTTTACTCTCTGGCGCTAGACGCCAGCAGAGACAAAACAGAATCCCAGTCCCACGAGTGGGCTGGAAAGAAGTGAGATCACAGGGAAAATAAAACAGGAAAGTCACTGAAAAGTATTCAGAGCCTTTTGCTTTTAGAGCAGGCATCTGGACCGTTATTAGTAGATCACAAGCAAAAAGCATGGACTACACATACAAATGTCAGCTGGAGATGAAACAAACAAAACCGGACTGCTTGAGAAGACAGAGCTAAGCTTTAGTATATAGTTCTGAGCTCTGCTGGGGTGGACAGAAATCATCAGTGTCATAGCAATGCCATGTCACTGCATTTCTTTTCCTTCATTTATTTTCACAGCCTGCAAGGCCTCTCCAGGACTAGAAAGCTATTTCCCCCACTGCTAAACAATTCAGATCTGAAATCCTAAGAGCTAGAGGATTGAAGAGCTTTTTGTTGTTTTACAAGTTAATTCATCAGATGGCCAGTTTTCAAAGCCAGATGCCGGTTTGCGCCATCTTATATTTCCCAGCAAAATCCAATGCAAAAAAAGCTTTCACTAAGCACACATACTTCTTTACCCTCCACCTACAATTTTCTTTCTAAAAGGAATGTTGAAATGCCACATGTTCCCTGTAATCAAAACAGCACCCTTCCGTTTGTCCTCCCACAAATCACACTAAAACCTAGGGACTAGCATGGCAGCTCCTGAGCAAGACGGAGCAATCCATCAGCTTTAATAACCTCTCATCACTCCCACTACCCTGGGCTAGAATTGAAGGGCTGCTGTCTCCACTTCCTTCCCTGCTTTAATTCTTTTCTTTTTTGGACTGGATTTGTGTTTTGCAACAGGGGAACAAATAACTCTGAAGAACATCTCGGCGGATACCTCCGGCTTCTACATCTGCACTTCAACAAACGTTGTGGGAAAGGAATTTTGCAACATGACAGTCAGTGTTATGCCACGTAAGAGATGGGGTTGCTTACTAGAAGAGCAGTACCAGAGAAAGTACCCTAGCTAAGTGGCAAAGGCTTAACAGAGGCAAAGCAGACAGAAGTATAAAATTCTGCTTTCTTTCCAAAAAATAGCACACTTTTTTCACCTTTAAGACAGATTCTCTGCATTGGTTTACATGCTCATAGAGCACTCAGTAACTCATAGGATTAGTTCACAGATGACAAAAAAATGTGTAGAATGAGATAGGCCTGGGCCCCCAAAGTCTGAAACGAAACTGTATCGACAAAGTACAGCAGTTATTCAGATCCAGGAGCTCCTCCCCATCACTATCGAACTAATTGCTCCCGCAAACTTATCAGCTACCCAGTACAGAATTAATTCCAGTTGCTGTAGTCAAATAAATGTGTCTTCCACTCAGTCTGGATGTGGTAGTGAGATCTGACATCTGGTGATGGGATTTGAAGTCCAGTGATTGTGCTGATTGCATTTGATGTCCTTCTCAGTGCACAGGGGTAATTTTTTTTCTTTCTGCATAGCATCCATGAACATAGCTCTTTACGCTGGCATCATTGGTGGAGCTGTTGCTGCAATTATAGTTATTGGTATTATATCCTATTGCTGCTGCTGTCGGACGGACAAGGACAAGGACTATGAGATGACGTAAGTACCTTTCTCTAGAAAACTGAATGGAACATATGAAGAGTTCATGTTCTCCCTCCGGCATCAACATATGGACTGGAAAGCATGGAAGAAAAAGGAAATCAAGGAAAGCATGCGCTGCTTTCTGCTTTCCGTTTCTGCCCTAGTGGCTCCCATCTCTTCTCATGGAATATGCTCAGTATTACCAGACACCTTTGTGGTCTCTGGGGTAGAACCCAAACATTCAAACCTTGGAACTGAATTAGCAAGCCCACATCAGTCAAGCATGCACAGCTACTTGATAAGCAAAGCCCAGACTGTGTGTCATTTCTCTGAGTCCCTATAGCTGTTTCTGTCCTTGCTAGCCTAAATCACCATGAGGCTCTGTATTCCAAATTATCACTCCAAGAAAGAAACCTTTTGTTTATTCTCATGATGGGAACAGACCATTGGAAGAAAAGTGGGACGAGAAAAGATACACCAATCACCCTTTCTCTACATAGATGCTATGGAAAAAAAAGTAGCTCACACACCTCTTGCATCACCAGCAAGACTTAATTTATGGAGTTCAGTTTGGTACACTTCTAGGTCAGCTTAAAGCAGTCTAAAACCATTCTAACAAAAAACCTCTTCAGTAAAATTTCTAGCTGGTATTAATTAACATCTCTACTCCTGAACAATGTTTTAGGGAGCGAGAAGATAGAAATGAACCCTCCAAGGAGACATCTGCAAGGAATCCAAGAGCAGAGGATGATGTTGAAGATGAATGAAAATAGAAGCAGGAGGCCAATGCCATTTTCAGGGTTTGCTGAGTGTCGCGAATGAGTGGTTTAGAGGCCGCTTAAAGAATCACCATCAAAGATATATAGAGATTTATAAAGGTGCGACCTAACAAAATTCGATGGCAAGGTTCACTCTATTTATTACACGGATGAAACATATAAAGGAAAATCATCTAAGGGTTTATATTTCAGGGACTATACATGTTTGGCAGCAGTCTAGGATTCATTCACAATTTAGCAACACCTAATTATCATTTACAAACTTTAGTAACGCTTAATCATTAACTAATTCAATATTTGCAAAGTGAGTTAGTGAGTCTACTACAATCACAGCTTAATTACAGATTATGCTTACTATTAGTTCACACAGATAGAGAAACATATATATATAAAAAAAAATATACAGAAGGTACCTGTTAAAAATTCCCCTCGATTTCAGTGAAGAAATATTCACGTCGAATGTCTAGGCATTCCCTCTCAACGGGTGAAGGGTTGAGCTTCAAAAGGGACTCACCCAGGACCCAGCGGTCCTCCGAATATGGCAGGCCTGAAAGATTGCAAGCTCTGAGAGGCTCCCACTCAGAGGGAGATGCTGGGTGCAGCCCGCTGCGGTCCAGGAGAGCTCAAAGGGCCTCACTTAGGACCACCGTTTATAGGTTCGCAAGATGGTGGGCTTTAGTCACCTGAGGCACAGACAGCACTGTAGAAAAGAAATCAATCCCTCTTTCTTACTGCAAGGAGGTTTTTTGGGATAATAAAATGAAAGCTAACGGCTCTGCCTTCAAGTTCTGGGAGAGAATATCCTTGTCTCCCTGGAAAGAAGTTCTTAATGTACAATGAGTACTAATACATAACCTCATAGCAGAAAAATGCATGTAAAGCACTGTTTCACCCAGTCATTCAAAAATAACCAGTCTTCTAGGCTTCCCATTTTCTGCAAAAAGAAGCCAGTCAGGTCTATTTGGAGAACAGAGTTGCTGCTGTATCCCCAGAGCCATAGAAGGTTTCAAGGTCACCAACTGCAAGTCAACAAGGAAGGGTGGTCATGTTTATGGCGTTATGCAAATGTCACAGCTTACAGCATTGTCCAGTATAGAAATGATTATATGCAGACCGAAGCAAGCTGATTTTTAAGGACATTTTATTAAATGTGTTCTTCATCTATATTATACATGCACATGTAAATAAAAATATGGAAAAAATTCACTGATGATCAATGAAAGTCTCCTGTTTGGAACAACAATGTATACTAATGGAATGGATAAGGTAAGAAGTTAGATGGATTTGTAATTGGCAGCTGATAAGATCTAGAAACAGTCTAGTAGCCTATATACTGTCAGATTCAGAACTTAGAGTTCCAGCTTAGAGAGCTCCTAAATACTAATTTTCATTACATATCCTTTCCTCCTGACTGTTGCATGGGCAAGTCAGAAATAGTCCATTGTTCCTGCTGCTGCTTCTGAAAAAAGGACAGTGTGAGAGCATGTACATGGCAAGTACATCTTCAATAAAAAAAAGAAAAAAAAAGGGGGAAAAGGAGGAAAAGTACCTTTTTATTCAAAATTGTACAATTTAATCAGAAGTGCTGTATGTGCAAAATGTGTGCAAATGTGGAGAGAACTCCCATCACTAGTATCTTATCTTTGGAAGAGAATGGACTGTCCAAAAGACAGTCAATATGGTACTAAAGCTAATTAAGAGCTGTTTGTTTGTTGTTGTTGTTGTTGTTGTTTTAAAAAAAGACATGTTCAATAAATTACTTACACTACAATGTTTATCCTTTCAAAGCTCTTTATTGCATCTTCGACTTCAGGGGTTTCAGAAACTCACGGCCATGCCTCCCACATACACTTTACCCCTAAGCAGTTACTTTTAAATCTGTAACAAAAATCTAAAATATAACTTTAAAGAAGAACCAGCACATCCTACACATGGGTAGCATTTTTTAGATTTTGAACTATGCAAATCAGACTATCAGAATTGTTATTCTGGCTTGTTTTCTGGCTGCCTTTGTTTTACATGGTACTTCATATATAATTATTCATTTGCACTAATAGCAACTGCAAAGACCAACAACCAGAGCTCTTTACAAGGTACATACAAACCCAAATCTCTCTGGCAATGAACACCCTGAAATGCAACTCAGCAAGACATTCTGAGGACCTATTCCCATGCTTAGTTTACATGCATGACAAAACATTGCAAAAATGGATGACTAAAAAAGAATTTTGCACACAGAAACTGAAGGCAGATAAAAAACGAGGTGCATAGCTCAGAAACAGAGCTGAGAAGCATTTTATTCTCTTTTGTAACAAGTAAGTATAGTATGAATTTTTTAATTAGCATTGTAACAAGTTTTTACTGTGAAACAAAAGCTATTTCTTTTATAAATGTTACAGACGTTAGTCAGCGCTCCATGTTCCGTTACAAATACCTATGCCCTCGGGCTGAAGAGGGCTTCTGCTTGAGGGAAAACATGTGGATTCTCATCAAGGATCTTAACTGGAAAGACCAGCAAAAGGAGGCTTGTCAATTATCACAAGTATTTATGGCCAGAAACTGGCTCTGGCCTCCAAAACATTTTAACACTGTGTTACCTGTCCCATACTCTTCACTCTTAGGATATGTGAAGCTTAATTGCTGCTTGTCAGCTGAAGTCTTGAAGTAACATTTGCACATTGGTCATTTTAACCACAAAGAAAAATGTAGATTAGCAAATCTGCGTTAAGTTATCTGAAGAAACCAGCCACAAAATACAGAAGAGATTACATAATGATCCCCCAAAACATGAATTAAATTCTCTGTAAGCGGGTTCCATAAGAATTAGCAAGGAAAAAAAACCGAGAAAGTCAAACTTGACAACCATTAAAGCAAAACTACCTACATTCTGCAATGCTAAGCTCAGTTCTACACTGGGAAATAAACTAAGTAATAGCACATAGAAAGACAGCTGAGATATTTCACTGCTGCTTATAATTTTTTTCTTTTTTTTTTTTTTTGAATAAGAATAACATTTTGGAAGTTATTGTGTGTATTTATCAGAATGCTACATGTGTTTTTCCTCAACCAATTTGTTAAACTCAGCAGCCAGAAATACACATATTCAAATTCCTAGCTTACTCCAAGGTTTTCCTGTAACTGAATTAAGTACTTGTGTGTCTTGTATGTCTTTTGAACAGGAATAACTCCAAGAGCCTGTAGTATACCCACAACTTTAAACGAAATTAAAGCAGCACTAACGTATCTGAGGGGAAGATGGGGAAAGCTAGCAATACTTAATTAATTCCAAAGAATTAATATATGTCTACCCAACTTCAATACTTCCCTCAAAAGGCAGGAAGTAGGCAGAAAATGAATGACCAGGCAGAAAAGTAAATTCCTACTTACGCTTTACACAGCCTATAGTAAATTACTGTTTCACATGGAAGAATATGCAGACATAAGCTTTATCTGTACATGAACATGAAGAACCAGAACACAAGGATTTAAGCCCTCACCAAACCATTTTCCCATCTGCAGGACTGCTGAGATCTGTTACCCCAAGTGGAATAACAACCACAGTAAGATTCTGATACATCGTTACTTAGCAAGATTCGTTTTGGCAAGCATACCAAGTGGATATTTAAAAATTACCCGTTTTCCCTTCTGTCCCTACCTCGGCAACCTGCAACAGGCCATTTACTCTATAATGAAGCATATGAAGGAAGCAAAGAAGTCCACTTCATCAGTCTAGCAATCCAATGAAAAGTAGGCAGGACAGAAATCTTGCACGCAATTTGAAAAATTGGCTTACCCTGCACTGCTCAAAACAATTGCATTAACCAGGACTATACCACATTTCCCTCTTGTGTTTAAAGGGGACTCAGTACACTGCTGCTTCACTTCCTAGCTTTAATTGTTTCCATTCACATTAACATTTTTACTTGCTTGTAATATTCTGAAGGCAATATACTATACGGCTTACGGGGGAAAAAAATGTTCGGTATTTGTTCCCAATATCAGTCACTTAGCTTTTAGGAGTTATTCCTATCCAGGCACTTTTCATCCAAGGATCTCAAAAGTCTCCTGAATGTTGCAAGCAAATCGCTATTATTTGTGAGTGACAGAGTGATGAGACAAAAGTTAAATGACCTGGCTGGAGACAGACCTGACAGATCCCCACAATGCAGGAGAAGCATGGAGATAAAGAGGAGTCAGGATTCCCAGTCCTCTGATACACCCTGCTAGGCAAGTATTCTCATCAACACCCTTGTTCCTATTTCACCTTCCAAATTCCCTTTTTTTTTTGTTCCCTTCTTAGTTTTGGGCTTTCTTCTCAGCAGAGCTGCTCTCCTGCCAGTTCTGGCTGTACTGTTGCAACGGGTTCTTCCTTCCCAGCTGCAGAATTTGTTGCATTTCATAAGGTTCCTATTAGTCCACTCCTCCAGCCTGTTTAGGTCCCTCTGTACGGCAGTCCTGCCCTTGAGCGTATCTGCTGGTCTCTCCAATTTGGTGTTTTCTGCAGGCAAGAGTGAACTCCATCACCTCCTCCAGGTCACTGATAAAGACACTAAACAGGCCATAGTATAGACGCCTCCATTACCCCAACCTGTTACTGACCTCCACGTAGAGCATGACCAGATTTTTATCCATCTGATTGTCCACCCATCTAGACTGCAACATCCCAACTTGGATATAAGCATACTATGAGAGACCGTATTGAAAACCTTGCTAAAGTCAAGGTAAATGACCACTATTGCTCTCCCTTTATTCACAAACCTATCATGGAAAGCATTCAGGCTGGTCAGGCATGATTTAGCCTTGGCAAATCCATGCTGATTGTTCCCTGTCCCCCTCTTCTCCTTCACATACCCAAAAACGTGTTCCAAAAGGACTCACTCCACATTTTTTCCAAGGAGTCCAGAGGATCGAGTCCTATGGTTTCCTCGATCATCCTTTTGGCAGATCCTTTTTGCCTTCCATTGCAGTGGATTTTCCATGCTGTCTGTGACCTTTCAAAGGTAACAGAACAGCCTTGCAAAGATATCAGGCAGCTTTCTCAGCATCCTCAGATGCAGCCCATCTGGCCCTATGGACTTGTATGGGTTAAGATCTCCCGGCTGATCCCTGACTCGGTCTTCATCCACTGCTGGTGTTCTCCTCCCTGAACCCTTCCTGAGTATAGAGATCTGAGAGATCTTATTAGTAAAGACTGAAACAAAGAAGGTACTGAGCACCTCAGCCTTATCTGTGTTACTCCAGCCCTGTTACTAAATCACTCACACCATTCAGCAACAAGACCACTTCTTCCTTTTTCAGTCTTTTACTGCTAACAAAGTCATAAAAGCTCTTCTTGTTGACCTCGATCCCTTGCAAGCATCAACTCCAGGCGAGATTTCCAAAAAACATCCCTACACGCCTGGCCAGTGATTGTGGAGTCTTCCTTTGTACCCCACACCTGCTTCTATCTCCCATATACTGCAATAGGACTAGGGTGCAGCCGTGAGTTCCCTGTAAAGACAAGACAGGCTCCTGCTAGATCTACCTGCATTCCTGGACTGTTCCTGCATTTGGAAGACGCTGTTCTTAATGAACTGCCAACCTTAATGAACTCCTTTATTCTTCAAAGCTGCCCCCCAGGGATTCCACCCCTATCCATTCCCGTGTAACCCCCAAGGTCTGCTCTCACTGCCTCTCTCACTCTTCTCAGGAATTTGAGAAGTATTTCCAGTATTAGATAGACACAAAAGCCGGCACTGCCACTGCTTATTACAAGACTCAGTATAGTGCACAATTCAGAACTGATCGGACAGACAAGAGTTAATTATCTCACAATTCCTGTTGCTAGAGTAACAGCACTACTTTTCTATTTATTTGTATCATCTGTTCCAGGAAAGACACCGAGGCAGTCTTCTATCTGAAGAAGTTCACAGTACGATGAGCAAACCATCAAGATTAATTCTGGATGCACTGGAACTAGTACTAAATTTATTATAGCCCAACATAAGGGAATTTGGAACTTCTCTCTCCTGCCTTTCACCTGTACAGTAGGGAGTGAGGGGAATTATTTGAAAATGGTAATTAGAGAAGCTTGTGGGAGCTTCTAAGACGGAACCGAGGAAAAGTGAGGGAACAGAGATAATACAGGGCTAGACTAATAAAAGTGTTTGCCGATTTCTTCATTTGACTGAAACATTGCAATAAAAATTCATTGGCAGCTCATTCCAGGGTGGAAGTGAGGAATGATAATCCTGCAGAAGACATCAAGAGGGCAGAAACTAGATACCAAACTTGTTATTCCCCGCCCCATTACAGTACATTTACTCTGCCAAATGGAAAGATGTTAAAGCCTTTGCAGTCAGCTGCATATACCTCTATCTATCAACCAGAAATCAAAAACTCAGTTTCACGCATATACTTGAGTCACTTAACTTTTGGGGAAAGTTTGAAATTCTTGCTAGGGGAAAGGATTAGCACTTTTTAATTCAACTAACAGGTCAAAAAGCACAGTTCCTCTGTATTAATTATGCAGGTTTTTTAAAAGATATCAGGAACAGAAAACTACAGCTATTTTGCAAGGAAGTCCAGATAGGGCTTCCTTGAATACAGGTTTTCATTCACCCAACACAAATATTTATTCCGAAGAATCTGATCTTCAGCACAACGCCATCTGACTGTGATGGCTCAAGACCCAGAGTCCCTGAAATGGACGCAAGTTTTCAAATTGGGTATGACTCAGCATGAACCTCACCCTAGGTAGCTGACAAAGAACACACCCAGTGGAATGAATATCAACTGTGCCATTTGACTAAGGATCACAGCACTGCTTCCTCCAGTTTGGCATGCACTCAAACAGCAAAATCCAACATCTAATATTTGACAGACCCTCCACCTAGAAAATCCCCACCAAATTACTGCCTTCCTTCTATCTTTTAAGATTTTGATGACTGACTGTGCTAGTGTTGGTTGGGATAGAGTTAATTTTCTTCATAGTAGCTAATATGGGGCTGTGTTTTGGATTTGTACTGGAAACAGTGTTGATAACACAGGGATGTTTTTGTTACTGCTGAGCAGTGCTTACACAGAGCCAAGGCCTTTTCTGCTCCTCACCCCACCCCACCAGCGAGGAGGCTGGGGGTGCACAAGAAGCTGGGAGGGGACACAGCCGGGACAGCTGACCCCAACTGACCAAAGGGATATCCCATACCATATGACGTCATGCTCAGCATATAAAGCTGGGGGAAGAAGAAGGAAGGGGAGGACGTTCGGAGTGATGGCGTTTGATCTCCCAGGTCACCGTTACGCGTGATGGAGCCCTGCTTTCTTGGAGATGGCTGAACACCAGCCTGCCCATGGGAAGTGGTGAATGAATCCCTTGTTTTGCTTTGCTTGCGCGAGCGGCTTTTGCTTTACATATTAAACTGTCTTTATCTCAACCCATGAGTTTCACCCTTTTTCCAATTCTCTCCCCCATCACACAGGGGGGGAGTGAGCAAACGGCTGTGTGGTGTTTAGCTGCCTGCCAGGTTAAACCACGAGACTGACATATCGCTAAAGATGTAATAGAGATTAATCTTACTTCAGACACAGCAGACACTCTCTGATAACTTAACTAGTTACAATGCAGATCCTGAAACTAGCACAAATGTTGAGCCTACCGGCCTCAAGAACCAAGAGATTACGAGGCTTCCCTTCCCACACATCACTTACTGTCCGGCTTCTTCTCCCACACCTGGGAGGTGAGAAGGGGGAGTTGTTCTTTATGTGAGAGAGCAGCTGCAATGCACACAGCTCCGCCTGGGGAGGGACAACGAGCCAGTCGGGAGCTCCCAGGACAGGAATAGAGGGCAGACCGACACGGGTGACATTCTAGTGGGTGTCTGCTGTAGACAGCCTTATCAGGAAGAAGTACATGAAGCCTTCTTCAGCAACTGCAAGAAGCCTGACACTCCTGATACAAGTGACTGAGGAGTCAAGCAGGGCAGGCACTCTCTGCTGGACCTCATACTTACAAACAAGAAAGCACTGGTCAGGGATGTGAAGGCTGGGGGGCAAACTTCGCTTCAGTAACCGTGAGATAGTGGAGTTTGGGATCCTAAGAGGAAGGAAAAAGGCAAAAAGCAGGATCATAACCCTGGACCTCAGGAGAGCAGTCTTTGGCCTGTTCAGAGATCTGCTTGGAAGAACCTCGTGGCATATGGTCCAGAAGAGAAGAGAGGTCCAGGTGAGCTTGTTGATTTTTCAAGTATCACCACCTCCAAGATAAACAGGAAAACAAGCAGAGGTTGACCAAATTGCTCCTGACAAAACTCAGACATAAAAAGGAAACATACAGGAGGTAGAAGCAGGGATGAGTGATCTGGGAGAAATACAGAGATGCTGTGTGAGTGTGCAGGTGTGGGGTTAGGAAAGCCAAAGCCCACCCAAAGCTAAATCTGGTGAAGCACATGAAGGGCAACAAGAAGGACTTCCGTGGGTGTATCTGAATGGGAATGGGGACTTGGTCATAAAGGTCAAGGAGAAGGTCAAGAGACTGAATGCCTTCTTCACCTGGATCTTTACCGGTAAGATCAGCCTTCCAAAACAAATTTCAAGTTAAATTAGACATCAAAACCAAGTATTACTGTATCTACAGTATATATGTATCTATTTAAGAGAACATTCCTCCTAAATCAGAATACAAGGTACTGATAAGAATATTCTTAGATGGAGTAGAGACAGCGGTCAATAGGATCTTCTTCCACAAACCTAGTTTCTACAGTTTATTGAAAGGAGAAGGTAGACAAGCCAGAAGTGCACAAGTAACAGTCAAATTCATAGCGTCTACTGCATAGAAGCAGTAACTTCTGCTTACTCTACATGAACATGCTTTTTTTTTCAATATCAGTTATATACACTTTGAATAGAATGTAACAGAAGAAATATGTGATTACAGGTTAATATACTGATGTCATAGACTAGATCAGCAAAGTTGTCACCACAGTCCGTTGTGTTTTCATGACCCTCAGACAACTGTTCTCCTAGTCAAAACCGTTACTACTCTAGTAGAGAGTAGTAACGCACAATTCTTCTGGAAGCTATGCTAAGGCACGTGGAGGACAGGGAGGTGATTCAAGACAGCCAGCATGGCCTCACCAAGGGCAAGTCCTGCCTGACCAACCTAGTGGTCTTCTATGATGGAGTCACTACATCAGTGGATATGTGAAGGGCTACCGACGTCATCTACCTGGACCTCTGTAAGGCCTTTGACACGGTCCCCCACAACATCCTTCTCTCTAAACTGGAGAGATATGGATTTGATGGGTGGACTGTCTGGTGGGCAAAGAATTGGTTGGATGGACGCATCCTGAGAGTAGTGGTCAACGGTTCAATGTCCAGATGGAGATCAGTGACAAGTGGTGTCCCGCAGGGACAACAGTTCTGGGATCGGTACTGTTTAGTATCTTCATCAATGACAAAGACAATGGGATCAAGTGCACCCTCAGCAAGTTTGCAGATGACACCAAGCTGAGTGGTGCAGTCGACACACCTGAGGGCTGGGATGCCATCCAGAGGGACCTGGACAAGCTCGAGAAGTGGGCCTGTGTGAACCTCATGGGGTTCAACAAGGCCAAGTGCAGGGTCCTGCACCTGGGTCAGGGCAACCCCCACTATCAATACAGGCTGGGGGATGAAAGCATTGAGAGCAGCCCTGCCGAGAAGGACTTGGGGGTACTGGTGGACGAAAAGCTGGACTTGAGCCAGCAATGTGCGCTCACAGCCCAGCAGGCCAACCGTATCCTGGGCTGCATCAGAAGTGTGGCCAGCAGGTCAAGGGAGGTGATTCTGCCCCTCTACTCTGCTCTGGTGAGACCCCACCTGGAATACTGCATCCAGCTCCGGAACCCTCAGCACCAGAAAGACATGGACCTGTTGAAGCAGGTCCAGAGGAGGGTCACCAAAATGATCAGGGGGATGGAATGCCTCTCCTATGAAGAAAGGCTGAGAGAGTTGGGGTTATTCAGCCTGGAGAAGAGAAGGCTTCGGGGAGACCTTATTGCAGCCTTTCAGTACTTAAAGGGGCTTATGAGAAAGATGGGGACAAACTTTTCAGCAGGGCCTGTTGCAACAGGACAAGGGGGAATGGTTTTAAACTAAAAGAGGGTAGATTCAGACTAGATATAAGGAAGAATTTTTTTTACAATGAGGGTGGTGAAACACTGGAACAGGTTGCCCAGAGAGGCGGTAGATGCCCCATCCCTGAAAACATTCAAGGTCAGGTTGGACGGGGCTCTGAGCACCCTGATCTAGTTGAAGATGTCCCTGCCCATGGCAGGGGGTTGGACTAGATGACCTGTAAAGGTCCCTTCCAACCCAAACTATTCTATGATTCTATGACAATTCATCTACTTACTTGTATAACAATAACAAAAATACCTATTAACTTTCTAATGTGTACGCAAAGCCAGGATGACTTTTACCTATTACTGTCACGGGACTGAATAAGCTACACTTATAGGAGGACAGAAAGACACATCTGACAGAATCTGTTAGATGTCTCCTTTACAAAAACAACTCTTTAGACAGTTCAATTTGTATGGTACCTATACACCCATATGCAGAAAGTATTAAGTTAGTTACTTTTTACCATGTCGAAAATACAGGTTTAAAGCTCCCAGGCTGCATCAGTCAAACTCTGCTGAAGAGCCATTCTGCCTTTACTTGATTTTACCTCCTCCTGAGAATTTTGTCATGCAACTGGGGAGAATTTTGTTCTGATTTTGACCCACAGTTTGTGCCTTACCAGTACTATTCCTTGGACTTAAAAAGTGTGCTAAGGTTGTAAGTCACCATCTTTTCCTCATCTTTACTTTTCCATTAAAGGAGAGAAGCCTTACTGTATTGTGTTTATTAAGCAGAATTTATTTTTCAAGAAATCAAACCGTTTCAAATGGTAAAACAGCCAGGGAAGCAGAGCTCCAAAATGAAAGAATTTTCTATTATCCTCCAATAGTTGTTAGGGATCCCCCTCAATATACGCAGAATAATAGTAAATGGGCTACATCAAGTTAGTGTCATTCTCATTATATAGATCTTACAGTTTTCACTACAAAAAACACCACAGGTTGTTGCTTATTACAGTAAGACAGTTACTGCCCTAGTTAACAGCCCACTGCCTACAGCATGTAAGTAGGTCTTCTACAGCTTACATACTATTTTAAGTTACAGGTGATAAGGTGTAGACATGCCATGGAACCCTAACTCTGTACTCCTCCATTTCTGCTCAGATTCTTTATCTCAGTCTCGAAGATATATAATACCTTAAGCATAGTAACAAATGCTCATAGGTTTGGGTACTTATGCTGATCCTGAATAGATATTTTAATCATAATGAATTCTCTTCTTCATCAGAACTGAAACATGAAACTTTTATTGCAACACTGACCTCTGAAAATAATTCAAGGATTACAGTTCTGTGTGTTTTGAAATGTCAATGCAGCAACGGCTGTCAGTTAAGAAACTTAAAACTCGAACTCTATTCCAATGCAGAAAAGCCTTTACCATGACTAAATAGACACTCTTAACTCTGTTACAACATTTCCAAATGCTTCATTGGTAAACGTCAGTCTTAGAGGTTTATTGTCCCTTATCTGTTGAATTTTAGTAGGTAGAACAACAGCCTCAAAGGAAGGAAATACGGAATAATTCAAGAAAATTCAGTGATATAAGCAAACTGCTAGGTAAGAGACATCAAAATGGTTCAGTGATCCTGCAATACTGGACAAAGGGCCTCAACTGGCCATACAGCAACTGTAACAGGTTTCCAACTAAACGAGCAATTGGCTTTTTTTGACATACTGATCAGCATGCTCGAGTTTATTCATAAGTGTGTTGACCCCTTATTTTGGTTGGGTTTCGGGTTTTGTTTGTTTGGGGTTTTTTCTCCCCTATTATCCAAAAGAATGAACTACCCAATTTTGAGTTTCAGTTCCTACAAGCAATGAAATAAGCATCTTCTCACAGTTAGTTGCTGTGGAAATAGTATTTCACAACTGGACCTCTGTTGGAAAAAACCATAGAAACAACTCAAAAAAATAAGCTCTTATTTCTGAGAATCAGTTGCTTAAAGTCACATGGACTAAGGATGACGCTCGGACAACAGACAACTTTTTGGGGACTAGTCCAAGACTTGTACCTCCATAAAATGGAACATCTAACTTCCTAGTGATACATCAGCCAATCTCCCAGTTTTTATGTGCCCTCAAATAATTATGACTGGTATCTACCCAGCCTGACTAAACTTGTGAAATTATATCTGTAGATTAATATATCGGTTAGAATTTGATATTCCTTTCAAAAAAAAAAAACCCAAACCATAACACCTACACTCCTCTTCAGTCTGTAAGTTTGAGGGACATGCATTTTTTAAACAGAAAACTGACGCAAAGGAAAAAACAATATCTATGTTGTACTTGTTCCTGATGTATATAGTCTGTGTCTCTAAAAGAACATTAATAGATGGATAAATTTGCCACCACATTTCTTCCACGACAAAGAAAGTCTGCTTTTTTGCCTTGAATGACCACTCAAATTCTTCATGGCTGGAATTGACAGATTATGAGCAAACCTTCAAGACTGTTACCAGTCTTAATTCCCCTAGTGCAGCCTTTCATACCTCCAATGCTCCCCACCCCCCCATCATTTTTTGGGGAGAGACTGTTATGCACTGAAATTCTATCTTCCACATGCAGAGGAGGGGAAGGAGGTTATAAAAGGAGAAATAAAGAACTTGTTTAAAGTCACATTGGCCACTAAGGAATTCTTCTAATCCAATGATATTGAATAATTGATCTTGAATTTGCACTCCATCCATGAAGAAATAGAACTAATATGGCATGTACTTTTAAAGAAAGGATGCAACTGTCAGGTCCCTTCAAAATAAGTCTTCCTGTAGATAATAAGATTTTCATCTTCTTTACATTCAGTCAATAGTTTTATCATTCTAACAAGAACTTGAACTGTCAAGGGTTGCACATAAGATGAAAAACTGCAGTCTGGAGAAACTGGTGGTTATCTTAAGGAAACAAGGAAAACCAGAATTTACAGCTGTCCTGATGTAAAAAAGATTTTCAATTACTGAAAGACTTAGATAGATCAGATGCACTTTTCAGCAATCGAGTAATTCCTCTTCCTCGCATGGTACTTGTTCCATAAAGGGAAGTCTTCACACCACAGGGAGAATCACCTATTAAATTAAATACAGTTTGCAAATCAAATCAGCCTTTAAAGCTTGCATAAATTAATGGAATTGTTCTTCATATGCTGTGGAGCTGAACCTATTCAACAGCTGCAATACAAAAAGTCAGAGACAGGGGTTGTATCCTCTATAAACACCAACACCATAAGATCTCATGATTTATAACTGGAACAATTTCAGAGTTTAATTCAGTGTGTATTTTATATGTGAGAAAATAAGCTGCGAACTCAGAATTCTTACATTTATTTTGTCTTGCAAACTTGATTCTGTTCCTCTGAAGATTAGCCATGAGCTGCCCAGATGAACTGAGCTCACGTGCCTTCTATTAAAAAAATTTCATCTCCGAAGAGACGACTTTAAATGAGCAGTCTTTATAAACTGAGTTATAACAGAATACTTGCAACAAGTACCAGCTGAGTCTGCACATATAATGACTTAAGAGCAAGGAGAGTATTTCAAAGATGGCCCTGCTCAAAGCACCTAATCATATGAGAACGGACTTAATGTAGCAGAAAAATAAAGGGGTATAAATCAGAGAGCAACATTTATAAGAAAAACTAAATTTTGAGAGACCTTTTTGACCATAAGATTGTGTCCAGTAAGAAAAGGGCAGTTCTTTATGTTTACGTCTTCAGAAATTCAGTGAAATCCATATGAGGGAATAAGCGCAGCTCATGCAGAGTTTTTTTAAGCTTTATGCCACTGACAGGCAATATCTAAGACCAGAAATTTGAAAAAGGAGCACCTGGATTAAGTTTAAATGCCTCTTTCCCCTTACAAATGTGAAAGTTTCAAACTCACAATTAGAAGGGACAAACTCTTGATCCTGACTTGGAGAAGCAAAATGTCTGCCACATCCAGAACCCTCAGCCTTCATTTTCTGTATGAAGAAATAAACATTCAAAATAATATATGTGTATGTGTCTTCTAAAATGCAGTATACACAACTATCCATGAAACCTACGAATTATGGTCAAAAATCACAAGAAATGACCCAGCTAATGATTTTCTTTCATCAGTCTGCCCAATTTATGTCACAAAAGACAGCATCCAAAGAGAAAACAGCTAACCTGAAATTGGAAAGTTTGAACACTTGAGTTAACTAGAAATAAAAAACAGGATACCAGTTTAAAGAATCTGACCTGAAAACGTCCAGCATCCAGTATCACCATCTTGGTATTTGTGCTTTCACCATAATCAGAGTCTTGAAGAGGTAGGTGAGCTGCTGTCAGTGAGACTCCATACACATTAGCTAAAGATTTACTGATGCAATAACTTGACCGAGAAAAAAAAGAAAACAAGAAAAGTTTGGCTAAGAGGGCTGTAATGCTTATATATGGAAGCACAGCATTTTTAGTTCTTCAACAGGAAAACAAAAGCAACCACAGAGCAGATGACAGAGGGCAGAAGGACATTATTGCAGCAGCTAAATAGTTACCCTCCATCCTTCCAAGACTCTACACATGAAATTAAAACAACTGCTTCCCCACACTATCAAATGCAGCCACTTAGAAGTGTGAAAAGCACCATTTTTTTGCACGGCATAGCAGTACATTACAAGAGTTTTTTAAATGGAAGACTATTCATTATTATCTCTCTCAAAGTGCTACTATTACTGACTGAGATCTTAAATGGCATTTCCTTGTTTCCCAACTACTTTCCCTTTCCCCACACCAAAAAGATTACAGAACCTTATATATCTACATTATATGTAAGGCAGTATAAAAGTTTCCAAAGCAGAGATATACTAGAATACACTGAGAATTTTTCACCAAATACAGCTATACTAAATCTCTGAAGAAAAACAGTGAATTCTAATGTAATTAACACTTCTCTCTACTCTCCAACAGTAAGTGGAGGTAGTGAAAGAATGACTACAGAGTGATGGACATTACTATCACAGAAATTACCTTACATCTAAGCGCTAAGACTTACAGCATATTGCTAAGCCATGCAAACAACAATGAAACTTAGAAATAGAACAAAATCTTGGGGGTGGAGGGAATAAATAAAACTCAAGATCTAGAAGTACAGTGCTCCAGGCAGTCAGAGAAGCCAGAGTCAAAAAATGTCTGTCTATAACAAAATAAAAAGACATCATACTGGAGATAACTCCTTAGCAATACTCACGCAATTTTCTTACAGGATGCCAAAGCACAGCAGAGTATATCATTCTCTTCATGCCACTTGCACCTACACGAAATGAAGTTCAGGCTTATTTCAGAAGCATCTACATCGTTAATCAACATGAATAGTTGGTCTGGTCAGAAGGAACAGGAACAAATATTAAAGATATCTTTTTGTCTCAGGGACCATACAGTACCTTTAAAATGTCACAGAGGACCAGCGTTCAATAACTAAGCTTTAAGTGGTTTATGCAGAGTTAAAAGGTGTGCTTAAGAGGCAACCTGCTTCATGCTGAGGTGGGGGAAGGGAGAAAAGAAAATCCTAAGAGACAAATGGAATTTAAAGGTAACAATTTGAAGTTTCCCATTAATGTGAAATAGTTCCTCTTAGTATAAGCATGCCCACTTTCCGCTCCAGATTCCATTTCCATTGGAATGGAAAAATGAAAAATTTTCAATGGAAAAATGAAAAAAGTACATTTTTCCATTCTTTTTAAGGTCTCCCTCTAGTGTGAATATACTCATGGAAATGGAAAACTGCCTGACTATAAAAAGATAAAGTGACACTGATTATCCCAATGGATCTTAAAATCCATGCTGTAAGCAGACTTCCAAGAATAATCTAAAATTTAAAATGAAATTATTGGTTCTTACTTAAAACAGTAGCAGAGGAAAAGTTAAAAGTATATTTCTAAGTTAACTGCATCATCACTAAATATTCCCCTGCAACACCACAAGCTATATACCACTTCTTTGTACAGACACAGGCCTCAGACTCAGCATTAAAAAGCCATCTATCTTTACACTTATTTTGGGAAAGTGTTTTTCATTTCCAGTTGTGCTCATGATGCGACAATAAGCATTTCTGATTAGGCGGCTTGCAGAACATTCTAGCCTAGCAGCATACAAGCTGTATGCAGGGCACCAAGACACATCGGGCTAATGCACTTTTCCACAAAGAAGAACCCAACATACCTGGTATTACTGGAGAAATCCCACAGGAAGACATCCAGTTCTCTACACACCCAAGTCTTGGATGGCTCCTTTTGGTATTTCTGCCGGTACAGTTCTATTACCAGGTCTTCTACAGCAAAAAGCTCCAGATGGTTCTTAATACCTATAGCTCAGAGAAAATCCAGGTCAGGAGAACAAAAGAATTGGTGAATATTCTGCTCAGCTCACTTTTCAGTCAGTCCCTGTTCATTGCCCAGTCTCTTACCAGAGCATCAAAGTTCTTGTAAACCTTAACAAGCTATTCCACCAGTGGTTTTAATAAAACCTGGCTTCCTAGCAAAGTGGGTTGTCCTATATTCCCATAATTTTCTCCACTTCAGTAATTATGTATCCTACTTGCGGGCTATCTGTCCTCAGAAGCTGTTAGTTTTCCCATGTGTTACCATACACTCACCTTCACAGTAATCTCACTGCCTCTAGTGCTCCTTTAACTGGCTGAGCAAGAAACAGTGTATGTTATTCTATGGATGTGCTCATTAGCCAGTTAGCTGATCGTGCTGCTGTTTTACTGTCACTGATGGGGAGGAAATGAAGAGGGAGAAGCAAGCAAAGTAGTTCTAGCTATCAGTATCAGCTTTTATGAAACCTTTGAGACCCAAAGATCTTCAGAAAAATATAGCTGTCCATGATCACATAACCCTTCTTTCTTGGGGGGGTTGAGGGGAAGGTCAAAAATGATCCATTTCCCACCTGTTATGCTAGCCATTCGATTGAGACACCAGTTAATTCGGAATCTGTCATTAGACTAGAGGAAAGAAAATTTCAGTCACATTGAAGAAGTACAGTATGTAATTCTGACATCTGCAAGACTCCCGACTATGTCTGAAAAAGTCACCTCCAAAACAAAATTCAATGTTTGTGGGACTGAATGTACACTCTTCCTGAAAATTATCTTGAAGAGGAACCAAATGCCACGGATAAATGGCATTTATCCAACCAAACCCCAGGATAAATTTGGGACTAATGTTTAGGAACAGGTTAAAGGTTAACCCATACTACAGATATCTCCGTTAAGTGCTCTGAGATTTTTTTCATGTGTATTTCTTCAGAGTCCCATATTTATGGATGGAGCCCAAGATCTTGACCCTCCCTGCCTTTTTAAGGATTAACATTAGGCTCAAATGGAATCAAAATGTAACGTAGCTGTCAGGAAGCTTAAACGCCTCTGAACCCTAATGTTTTGTTTTGCTCACTGGCAAATGAAACTTGAGCAAAAATTAAGATGTACGGTATTCTCACAGGGAAAGAGTCATAAAAATGTAAAAACATTCCTTAAAAAAGCAGGATGGTGTGACTATTATTCAGCATAATCAATTTAAGTCAATCTTAAAAGCCCTTAACCTAAGTCAAAACAATGTCAGAGACTAAGTGAAATGTTCATCAGGAGACTAGAGCCAGAAATGCAGGCTGAAAATAAGAAGGCAGAAAATGAGGTCTCTGCTTTATAAAAACGTTAGCTTCTAGGGGCCATTTCTTCCTGCATAAAACTGGGAAACTTTGTAAAAGAGTGTCTTTTCCCCACTCATTTGCACACTGATTAGGTTTTAGAGTGAAGTATCTCCTTAGTCATCCAACAGCAGTGAAATTAGAGGTTTTGATTTAGAGCATCTTGCTTTGACCTTGACCATACCCTGCAGTAAAAGTGAGGCCGAATATTGCTGGCTGGCTGGACAAACTCAAGAAGTTCCCGTAAGACAACTGCGTAACAAGTACGTGAAAGCTGAAATCCAGATAGAGGGATCTTATGAGTGGCATCACCTAATGAAGAGGGGGGAGCAGAAAAAAAAAAAAAGTTATGAGAAGTCCTGTTTCCTTAAATGATACAGTTCCCCCTCCTTTTTATCTTTTTATGTATATATGTATGTATATGTATGTGTGTGTATATATATGTATATATGTGTGTATATATATGCATACACACAAAAACACATACATCTCCTCTTCTCTACAGGCAGTGCCTGTGATTTAACTATCAAAAACCTTGCTTCCGTCAGCAGAAGACTGGTGGGTCTGGGCTGTGAGCAAATACACACACACTTACCCCTTTCAAAAGGCCATTATCTAAGTATTTGACATAGGAAAACATGGGCCAAGTTTGTTCCCTCTGTACACAAGGGGAGGAAGTATCCTAATAGAAACAAACTGGAATCTATAAACACTACTTAAGAGTCACAAGGGAAACAAGGCAGGCCAAGCCAGACACAAGAACAGTATAAATACTTCAATTTTGTTGATATATTTAAAGCTGCAAAACACTTACAACTTTTAAATACAGACTAGTATCTTTGAGTTACCCTATTATGAATTAGCACTTCATGCTGAAGATATACACAAGGACTATCAAGGGAAGGACACTCTGCTCAGATGGGCTTGAATGCATTTGAAGCCATACAAAGTTGTCCCATTTAAGAAGAACATACTGCAGTTATTATTGAATTAAAATAGAAGACACAATACAAATAACTCTGCCATTAACAAAACCATTTTGGGTGAAGTGCTCTGCCATTTGTGGGTACAAGAAACATAAAAGGTGACTGTAACAAGCTGCTCTGTCACTCCTTTCTCGTTGAAACTTGACAAGTTCCCAGAAGGAGAAACTGTAGACTTACAAAACATTTGGATACAGATCAGATAAGCTGAGTCTAAAACTGTACACCTTTGCATACCATTCTTGTTCTCCATTGATACTCACTAGCAGCCTGGCAGTGGTACCGAAAACCACGTGGTGGTACTTCTGCAGTAGAGCAGGAGAGACAGGAAAAAAAGAACAGTCATCATCCAAGATCCACAATGACAGATCCTTAACTCTCAACCGCACACCACAGTTTCATGTACAGAAAGGAACAGCTTCATCTTCCCTTGTGGCCTTGTACAAGTGCCACAACTACTTTTGAAAAAGTCATTTTCAGTTATATGCATTTTAAAAAAAACAAAGTGTATTGTATAGTGTGTGTGTTTAGGTCCAATCAAGTCAAACATTAATTGGAATGAAATATAAAGCACAAACATCTGAAGGTCCTCCTGAATTTATTCCACCCTCTTTGAAGCTTCATGCAGTTCTGACGCTTAAGTCCATCTCTTCACAAACAATCAGCACTGCTCCGATATTTTAAGAAGTCCAACCACTTATAGTGAAAGAAATAAACCTGTCTTACTACCAGAAATCTAATCTGGGCAGCAGTAAGTGACACCAGAAAGCCTCCCTCTCACCCCAAAGCAAGATGAACTACTTCTTGTCACCCTTCCTTGGAACTCACCTGGATCTATGAAGTGATGGAAATCAGCCATTATGCCATCCTGTAGGGAATACTTGACACACCCAATCTCGCAAGGAAGGAAACGCTGTTCACAGTGGGACGGCAGCTTGCCATGGCTGTAAATGTTCAGGAAGTAGAAGATGTCTGCAACCACAGCTGGAAAAAAACCCCACAATTTCAGAAGAGCCACCAGAGGTTACAGCAAGTCATCCTGTCCTCACCTCATCCAGTGAAAGCTTCGGTGCACTTTATCATATGAGTGAGTAAAGTAGGGTAATGACCAAGTAAAACACACAGGATCTTTCTCTGTATCTGAGATGACAAGGTAACTAATACTTAAGCAAGAGTCAGGCATATTGGTACTCCTGGTACACCTTCCACAGATATTACTGTGTGTAGAGACAACGGCAAAAAAGCCCGCAAGATAAAAGCAATTAAAAAAAAAAAAAAATCAAACCCAAACCCACAAGAATGTTAAGAGGCCTGGAAACCAAAAGGAACTACTATTCCTTTTTATGATAGGTCTCTTCACCCTTTAGGAAAGTAAGGTTAGAAAAAAAATCAGTAACTGCAAAGCAGCCTCACAATCTTAATTCACTAACTTACAGAAGTTAAATGAGCTGGTAATAATCTTCTGGGGTAAGAGGAGATGAGAAGTCTGCTAATTAAAAGGATTGCTTCTCCTCCACTAAATGAGCTCCCAAAGAAGGCGGCAAGAATACCCAAGGCAAATGTTAAAGAAATAAATTTATCGTTTACTAATTTAAAAAGTATCCAACTATGAAAAATATTTCACAATACACCTTAATCCTTCTCTTCATGAATGTCACATAACGTTCGCACTGAAGTTTAAGGTGGCTCTTTAATCCTTACCCTTAAGTTCTGTCCCTCATCAAAAAATCCTACTTGTTCTACTAAATAATAGAGATGTATAACTGTTTTTACACAGAAATTATGCTCTATGCCAGACTTTATGGCATTTAACACCAGTTGTCCTAAGCTTGAATGTTGGTGCTCTCTTACATGGGTCTTAAACTCTACAAGCTGCGGGGTCATAGGAAAGATACTCTCCTACCTGAGTTTGAACTGCTTTCCTTATGAAAAAATGGATATAGCTACGGGGACCATACAGGACTTTTACTGAGAAATATTAAGGAGCAGCATCATAAAATGCATCTCAGTTATCCCTTATCATTATCCCTCTCATTCAGTTTAAAGATCAATTGTGTCAGCTCAAGCCACCATGACCAACCTGATCAAATTTGCATCACAATGACAGGGGAGCATGACCTCTGGCAGGGAAGACGCTAACAGGTATTACACTTTTTACCGAGCTACTCTTTCCTGTCCCTCCATAACCACGACAACATGGAAATAGTTCAAGAGACTTGTTAGGTAAAAGCCTTGAGCTGAAACTTAACCACACAGCAGATACAGCTTATATTAACTGGCTGCTTGACTTATCTTGTAAGCACTACTATTTATCATTTTTCAGAATAATGTAATATTCATGGGGAAAAGATTACAGATGTGTTCATTACTCAGTTCTAATCAAAACATCCATTTGAAGAGGGGGTACAGATAAGAAAGGTTTAGTTTCCAAGAGTTCTTTCAGTAAGGAAGCAAGCCAGGATGTTATAAAAGTACTGACAAAGTACATATCCCCTCTTTTATTCTCCCAAAGAGGCCAGGCCATTGTTTTATTTAACACCTGTACCATACAAATTTTGAATTTTGTTATCTAACAACTCTTCACCCTTTAAAATTGGTACAAGTTTTCTTTTATGCTGAACTTGGATTAGGCCTTGTAAATCATAAGCGTAGGAGTTGAAGAATTACCTTTTTCTTAAAAACCTTGATATAATTGTAAGGAGAATTGTAAAGCTAAAAAACAGAGGATAGAATTATTTAGAATTACTGTGGGGGGCGGGGAGGACAAGGGGCATTTGCACTGACTTCCTTCTATACTACAAAAGACCTTTTTACAACAATAGACCATGAGTTTAAAACAAAGGAACAGTTGACACAGATGGTTATTAGCAAAATGTAAACAGCCTTTGTATAGGTACCATTGAGAATATCTACAAAGGACAAGCTTTTATCTATCAGGATCAACGGCTTTAAGATTACTATACCCTGATCGTTCTTCCAAGACATAGCAGAGGCATCTGGAAGAGAAGTAACATGGGGCATCTTTGTGGTCAGACAAGCAGGAACCGGACAAGCCAGATTACACGTCTGAAAAAGATGAGAAAGTTAAAAACATCAAAAGTCTACTAACCCCCAATAAAGTCGTTCACCTCCTTCTATTAGAGGAACATATGACATCCACTAACAGTTAAGGTTAGGTGGAACAAGTCTGCAGTACAAGTGCCTGTGTACTTGCAGACCGGGAAGGCAAGATTTCTCTTCTAGCAAAAGGAGAGATAGAACTACAGCTAAATTTACAAAATGTAATTAAAAAAAAAAAAAATTATTAGGTTCAACCACTTCTCACAGGTGAGGAACTTTTCAAATTGGAATTTCAAAACTTTTTCCATAAACTTTATGAAAAAGTTTGGCACACGCGTTAGTTGCCTTTGACTAGGAATGGAATTCATGAAAAGCTGATAAAGCCTCAAGGAAGTCATCAGATTGCTCTGGCACAGAGCAAGTAAGAGGGGCGCGTATGCCCATTAAGTACTGCAAATCCATGCATGAACAATAAGCTTTTAAGAGGACAGGAAGAGAAACCTGGCAGGCTTATAGAATTCAATCATTCAAGACGCAAATTGGGAATAACATCCACATCCAGGTACACTAATTTCAGATGACTGTCTTAGCCAAAGGTTGTTGATTATCAGTTTGAACTATTTAAAATAAAATGAGGAATTAGTCCCATCCAAGTAAGCTCAGGTCATCTCCAAAAGATGACAAAGACCTTTTGCTACACAAAATAACTGTGGTTGTCTGTGTACAGGGGTGTGATTGATTAATAAATTGAAATCACATATAATCTCATACATACACACTTCCCTATTTCCACTCCCAGACAATAAGGATGATGTTCTTTATTTTGGTAAAGCAATTATTCCTTTCCCTGATTACAGCTTTCTAAAATGCTACCGCTTGTCGAAGGAAATACAGAAGCCTCCGTTTATGACTTAGTTGTCATTTCATGTAGCTCTCCATTATATATGAAAATGAAGCTTCATTAATTACATACTCCTACCCTGCTAAATAACACACTGATGATCACATTTTAAACAGCTCTTTCCCATACAGGCAGGCCCCCAAAATCAGAAAACGTTGCCTAAAATCTCCCTACTAGTCTAGATTGACTAAATTAACTAATCCAGATTTACTAGTTACTCCAAACTACGATCATCCTGCCATTCTCTCTAGCATCATGTAAGTGTTTTAAAATCCTAAAATTTACCCTTACCAGTAATTTGTAATTCATAGTCAGTATCTAGTAATATGGGATGAAGAAGTAAATGCAGTATTATCCATTTACTCAATCAGGCTCTTTGCTTTGACACATGAGTTTTTACACTGCCAACCAAGACTGGAATAAAATAAGCTTTCTGACACCTCATATAATTCAAACTCCAAAGCAAACTATGCTTCAGGGAACTGCTGAAAGGAGGAGACAGACAGAAAGGAGGGAGCGGGGAAGACACACCCACCCAACCCCTCTCCCCTCCCCGTTTTCAAGACAGCAAATAGTAGAAGGGATCTGTTAGCACTATTTCTGACCACAACCACTTTCAGCTTAACGTAACTGCTTACTTCCACATTGTGGGATCCTCCGCCATAGCATTACTATTCTCTATTCTCTCCATAATCAAACCAACCTAAAAATAATGGCAAGGTATAATTATTCTTTCTGTGTGTAGGTTGCAACATTTCATTGACCTGGTCTACCACACAGCCACTTCAGAATGCCAAATCAGCTGCTTATAAGATGTGGTTTCAGGCCATCAGACAAGAAGCACCTAAATTAAGGACATCCACAAAGCAAAAGCAACATGAACCTATCACCAGAAGTCATACCAATTTACAGTATTATAAATAAAAAAAAAAATTGTGAGTCAGTCACTGCAAAATATTGTTAAACATAAAACGAAGTTGTTAGAGAACTACATTTTACTTGGTAAAAGAGCCCAAAGGAACAAGCTGTGCCGGTTTAAAACGGTATAGAGTATTCTCACCTTCAGTTCAAACCCAAACAATTTTCTGCATAACCTTCATAACAGTATGGACTACTACAGCAGTCATAACCTCCAGAGGTTGGAGGCTATGGAGAGCAGGTGGTCTTCCATAGTGTCATAGCTGACCAAACCCCAACACCACTTACTCCACCTCTTATTTAGCTACATTGAAGGGTGTTCCTTTCTCAGCATTTACCTCTTTCACTGTCTTCTGAGAGCGTTTCTTTTCATTCCACTTACGAGCCCTCTCTGTATATGCCGTCTTTTCTTCCTTAGTCAGCAACTTGAAGGAAAGCGAATTGTTAAAAAAAGGTTTTTACTGCTTCTTGCTAATAGTCCCACAAACCAACAAACTCTGCGTAAGAAATTGTGCATTTCCAAAGGACATTATCAATGCTTGGCAAGAACTGCCAGCTGCTAACTGCCAACTCAAACATTTCCAGTAGCTTTCTCCCTAACAAAGCCATGAGCTTTGATTCAATACACCTAGTGAGCACATGCTTTTGAAGCATCTTCAGAGGAGGGCAAACTAGCACTGCCCCACCATAAAGAAGAGGTCTTCTGAAACTACTCTTGCCAGCCAGGGATGCCACTACCCACTGCACACAAGCCAGAGCTGCCCCTCCGCAGCTAAGGGGAGGATGGCCTAGCTTGTGCTTAAGCTAGAGCCAGCCGAGGCCACTCAAGATGCCCATCTGAACCACTAAACATATGGCAGCTGAGCCGCTAGCTAGTTTACCCTCCAAGAAAGGCCACGCTGACATTTTGTCCCCCAGACAACCTGCATAGGGGCACCACACAGATCCACCCGATGGGTGCTGGTTCCCCATCAGCAAGAGGCAGGTGAGCTGCTACGAAACCCACGGCCCCGGCACACTGCGGCTGGAGCAGGGCCGCGCCGCCGGCCTCCCCCCTGCCCTCCCCACCATTAAGCTGCCTTAACCCGAGGCCGTTCCCCCCCGGCAGGAGGCCGGAGAGGCGAGGGGCGGCGGATGGGAGAGGGCCCTTCCCCTCACCGCCCACGCCTGGGAGCAGTAGGGGACGGCGTCGACCACGCGGGTCACGGGCAGCCCACGCTGCTGCAGCTCGGGCAGCTGCTCGCGCACGAAGAAGTAGTAGGGGGTGGAGGAGCCCCTGCGCTGCGCCATGGCTGCCGCCAACCTCGCCCGGCCTGGGGCTCGCCCCACCACGGCCCGCGGAAGGAGCGTCCCCGGGGCTGGCCGTCAGCCCGTCTCTCCGGGGCGGGGCTCCCTGAGCAGCTGCGCCTGCCCACGTCGTTTGGCGGCAAGGGGAGGATAACCGTTACACGTAACGGCCGCCCGGCCTCCGGATTGCCGGTGTCAGCCGCTGGCCGGGCGGCCCTTGCCCCGTCCACACCTCGGGTTTTCACCGTCACCTCAAGGTGGGCCCTGAGGAGAGCGTGGCAGGATTGTTTGGGGTTCTATTGTTGTTTTTTGTTTTTTTTTTAAAATGTTCTTTTGGTGCTGAAGGATAAGAAATACCCTATGGGAGCAATAGCTTGCACCAAGTTCTCATAGACATTCAAAACGCAGGCTCCCCACCCTCACAAAAAGGCAATATACTGATTTTTCAAAATAAAAGGGTCATACTCCTCTGTATCCTCTCACTCTGAATGTTATATACTGAATTTAGCAAAATCCTTACAGAGAGTCACTGCATTCATTTATGCAAACAGATATGTTCATATGTATAAACAAACAAACAAAAAAGGATCAGAAGAAGAAACCAACTGGAATTCCATATCCAAAATACACCTGCTGATATGTGGGACTTCTGAAAATATTCAGAGATCACTATTACTGGCTGCAGCTACTTCATCTCGGCCAAAACAGTCATCCTCCTGCACCTCACTGTAGAGGTGGGCACTGGCTGGCAAGGTGCCTGCTCTGTGGCCTGCGTGGCCCGCCTTGGCTCCCAGCTTTCCTCTCCTTCTGGAGCAGCCTGGCTCCTGCTGCTCCCCAACAGCGAGCTCACCAGGAGCTGGTACTTTGTGAGACAAGACGATCACGGTGATGTGCCTACTCTGACGCTTCCAGTAGGGCTCAAAGCGCTAGCAGGACCTAGGGTCCTAGGTGAGAATGGGGGGTGACAGATAAGGGGGGTAGGGGCCCAGGAGATGCAGGAAGGAGTGGGGGAAGAGGGGAAGACCAACTTCAGTTGGGAGTCCTGGGTTTGGTTTTGAGATATGTGGTAGAAAAGTGGAGGACGTGAGAGGGCATGCATGTGCTTGGAAAGGCAAACTTGCTTATTAAAAATAATTTGGGAGCTCATGCTGTACAAAACTGAGGCTGCTGTCCAGACTCTCTTTTTGTGTTTTTTTGGGTTGTTTTTTTTTTCCTTTCATCTATGTAATTGACATAATTGACACTTCCTTCACTGAAAGTTTGCATAGTGAGTCACAGTTCAGATAAGATAAAGGCTGGAAATAATCTAATCTGCATAATCTTCATGGGCAGCACGAGTTGCTTCCCCCCTTAAGCTTTCTATTGATCTCTCTCAAAAACCAAATGATCTTCACTGGCCCTAGTAAAAAAAGGAAATTAGCAGGGCAATAACCACAACTGGCTTTAAAACAAAGCTTAATCAGTTTACAGAAGGAACTGTGAAATCTGGTTGCCTGCAACAGAGGACCCTACGTTTGACCTGAGACAGGGTTACTGAAGTGGCAGTGTTGGCATAGGCCCTGTTTAAATTCTGGCCAGGTTTTGCTTGTCCCAGGTGTGTGATGTCTCCCACATCCCTCACTGTTCCCCTTGTCTTTTGGGGGATCTCCTTCAGCATGTGGTTTCAGTTCCTGCAGAGCCTGCATAGTGCAACGGAACAAGAGCTAGCACACTGCTTCTCACGCAGCTATCTTCAGTGGAGTTACTCAGACAATCTCGATAAAAATGAATGGTGTAGCCCTGACTTGGGAGATTCTTTCCAATCTTCTATTCCAGAGTCCTCTTGAATTTACTGTAAACCTAGACATGAGGATAAAAATGGTGATAAAATACCCCCATGCATTTCCAAATCACTGGAAAACTCTGCCTCTTCCCCTCAGTCTAGCTGCTTTTTTCATCTTCTTATTAAGTAATGTAAGTCTGTTTAGCTCCAAAGGAGGTAGCTGTTGTTTAGGCTTAAATCTTTGGCTTAGCTGATTATGGTTGTCACTGCTGGAACTGCTGGCAGGTAAGGTCGGATCAGATTGCTCTTGCATCTCACTGGTGGCTGGTTTCTCTGAGGGTTAAAAAATGGCGCAGTTTAGTCTTCTGGAGGCTATTCTGTCTTGCTCAAATCCAGTGAAACAGTTTGGTTTATGTTTGTGAACCACTTACTGAATTTGCTGTTAAACATACAGGAGGAGTCAATCTCATTGTTAAAAACGTATAAAATCATGATGTAAACTCAATGAGAACAGGTGAGCATTTTTAACGTCACTTTCACTGTTGTGGAAAATCATTTATATTCTGGTCTAGTTCCTGATACATTAATGCTAAATATCTGAGGAGAGACTGCAGGAAATAACTTCTATTTTGTAAATACAAACATCTGCACAGAGTCTAGTTTTTCAGGCAGAAAGGCGAGTATTTACTGTTAGATTACTGTAAGAGTTGTTGCTAGGAGTACATCTGTGCACATTTGTTTTATTTTCCTTCACACCATGTTCTTTTCTCTTGTGTGCAGCTTTGGGAACCACTCTTTAGCAGCCCTTCCTTTTAAAGAAATTCAGATAATGTGTGCATCAACTGTTTGAAAAACACAAGGCTCCAGTAATAGCTCTCCTAGGGCTAGAGGTGTGGTTGGAAAATAAAATTCATAAGCAGCGGAGAGAGAAAGGATTTTCCTACTTGGGGTGGGGGGCAGCAAAAAACCAGGGAACAGATCATCTTCAGAGCACCACGTCACCAGTATTCTTCCCCAGGGCACTGGGGAGAGCCCAGTGACCCTGAAGGAACTCGTGTTTTAACTCTTTGACTGTCTGCTGTTTAACTTAGCTGGCAAAGGAGCTCTCTGGACCATTTATACTGATTTGTAAATAACTTTTGTAGCACTGGGGCAATTCCAGTGGATAAAAGCAAATGTTGTGCCACTATTTATATATTACTTTTTTTTTCTAAAGCACTTAATTCAATTAAATGGCTTGATATGTCAACACTTAACTTCTAGGTACCTGGCCTTGGAAACTCAGCTCCAGAATTAGGGGCCTGTGCTGTCCCATCAATGCATGGAGTTTGTCAGATATCTCAAAATAGGGTCTATGTACCCTAGTACTATGTAGAGAGAAAAAAACTATCTGGAACTTTTCTGCCACTGATGCATTTTCATTCATTCAGGATTTACGGCTATAATCTTCTTTCCAAGGTATGTCTTACAGTTGTTCCTCAGAAAGAATGAGCAATGTTATTCTAAAAAATATGGCAGTGACTACAGCTGCTGCTACCCCCTTATCTGCTGGCCTGGGGCTACAGCACTTTCCCACAAAGTGAAATATTTGGTGTTTATTTTAGGGGAGTCGGGCCAGATCCATCAGCCCAAGAGAGGTAAGGCTGACACAGCTCCATGTTCCCAGGTCCAACTGAAGCGAGGTTGAGCATGTATTCCCAGTCTAACATGCCAGCTCCTCCTGTGGTCTTGCCATTAGAGATGCACCATACGCTCTCTCCACCTCCCACTCCCCGGCTCCCAGGGCACATCACCCCCTCGCCAGCTAGTCCAGCTTGATCATTACTAGTGCTCACACACTCACTTGCACGCTCGCTCCCCCTGGCACCATTGACTTAAGGGCTTCTGACCCCTGGTCCACTCTAGTGGACGGCACTTGTCACTCACTCAGGTCTCTCCAGCTGCTGGCACCCAGGCACATGGTGACTGTGGTCCCAGCCTGGCTTCTGGCACCCAGACCCTCACTCAGTCCAGTTGCTGGCCCCATGGACACATGGGGGCCCCTGTGACCCGCAGTCCCATTCCAGTTGCTGGCACCTAAGTCGACTCACTCCTATCTGTCCAGTCACTGTCACCCAGGCACACGGGCTCTCCAACCCGTGGCTTGACTAGAGGCTGGCACTCAGACCCCCAAACACACACATACACCCAAAATAGAGAGTCCTTCACTCAGAAAAAGAGTTATAAAGGAATTTAATAAGAAGGTAGGAATGGGCTGTGCTGAGCAGGTGCAGGGCGTGACAGACAAGCACATTACCCAGCAAACTGTTCACACACAACTGGCCCTTTCTATCCCCTTCTCCCTCTATTTTCCCACACTTGTTCCTTTCCAAATCACCTAGATCCCTCCCTTTCTTTGCCTGATTCCTCCCCTAAACATCCCATGAGAAGTCCTGTGCAATCCCAAAATGCTCTTTCCCTGCATCTCATAATGTGTCCTACATCTGTAGGCTGCAACCCCCCTCAGTCCTAAAGTTGCTGTGGTGTTGACCCATCTTGATGGGCTTCATGCCTGCACCCTGGGGCTGAGGTTTTCTTGGAACAGCCCTAGGAGGGACCTGGACAGGTTTTCCCTTCCTCTGAGTCCTTAACTTGGGTTCCCATCTGCCATTGTGTCCCTGTGCTCCTCTGGACTTGTGGAGATGGGCCTTTGATGGGCTGAGGGCTCTTGTGAGGGGTGTGGGAGGAGCCAGGGCAGGGTATTATTTGGGCTACCTCCATGCTATTGTCTCTCTGCACTCCTTTGTGGGTGTGTAGAAGAGCTTTTATCACATAATCTCACAGTTTATGTCTTTCTCAGCCTGGTTATGGAGATTTTAAACCTACAATTTCTCTGGAGAGTGATATAAATTGGGAATTTTGCCTTTCCAGTCCAATAACTATTATTGTTTCATATGTAATGTATAAACATTTCAGGGATCAGAACCTGCAGGCTTCCCCTTCCCTAGGCAAATGATTTAATCAGTAAGCTATAGCCGTCAGCTGTCTCTTGGTCTCACTCCTTTTGACTTAATGAATCTTGGACTTCTTTCTGAACAGTGCCACAACTGCAAAAGGAGTGTAGGGTGCCTTTCATCTTGGCTGAATGATTAAGGATGTAACTTTGAACACCTAGGAGTCAGGAGGCCTTTCTACAAAAGGTAAGCCATATCCCCCCTGCCTTGTTCACTTCCTGCCTTTGCAGGGCTTTGCTGAGTGTTAGACCTGTTGTGAATGTCCTGGATCAGGCCTCACAGGTGATATCAGCATCTTTCTTCCAGGTTTCTGGGGGAACTCAAGTGAGAGCTGCTATGCTTCTGCCTGCTCTTCAGAAATATTAGCATTTGTGCTGGGAGTTGCAGTGCAGCAGGTCATGGGGTTGTGGGATGCATGGGACTTGCTGGGCAGGTGCTGTAACCCTGCTGACCAGCGCGTCCCAGAACCACTAAAACTGTTACGAGGTACGTAGCAACAGCTGCCCATGTGTCGTACAGCTGCATCCCCTCTCTACCATAAATTTCAAATATCTTCAATGCCGTGGCTCCAGTGAAACCACCACATTGTTCCAGTATCCTGGACAAATACCGGAAATCCTTAATATCTCATAAGACTAGGTTTTCAGGTGGAAAACAGGGACCTGGCTGCAACAACCCAGACGTATGTAAGCTTTAGCTTGGGTGCTTGTTAGACATCTATGTGCTCAGGACTTCTGGGCATGCAGAGAAGGAAAATTGTAAGCGTGTAGACAACTTTGACAGTACAGGTGTGCTTTCAGTCTCAAGTTGCTGCTGAATGAGGGCGTTTCAGATTGCAGTTCTAAATGTTAGGTACCAAAAATTTTCCAAAGTCTTGTTTTGGATCTGGCCCGAGGTAGGATGACCTGCGTAATTATAGACCTGTCAGATTGACAGGGATCCCAGGCAAAAGAATAGAATCACTGATAAAGGAGTTGTTTCAATAATGAATTAAAGAAAAGTAATGTAATTAATGCCAATCAACATGGGTTTGCAGAAAATAGATTCTGTCACATTGGTTTGTAATTGCATCAAAAATATTAAGTATGGTTACTAAAGGTAATGCATTCAGACACGTGAGGCATGTGACTTGACCACACAATGCTAAATCAAGGAAATGCAATGATACAGAGACCATCCAGTCCCCAGTTAAGACATTAGCTTAGGATGTCTAATAATGTAATTTTAAATGAGGAATTGTAATTGCATATTTTGAGCAAGATCTTTCTTAGGTCATTTCTTGGCTGCATACTACTAAATATTTGTTGGTACCTTCGAAGGAAACATACAGTCATCACAGATACTTGCAAATGATACAAAGGTTGAGGGAATAGTTGATAACGTAGGTGATAGAGTGGGATATCCACCAAAGAGATGCTCCCCATGTGACGCTATGTCAAAAGGACTAACAGCATGATCCCTGGAAGGATAAACAAAGAAATATTAAGCAGGAGTGATGATGCTGCAGTACTTCTGCTTTCATGCTTTTAGCAACTGTGCCTGGGATGCTCTCTCCAGATCTGGTGTTAGCTCAGGAATATAGCAAAGTAACAGTCTGTTGAACTTCCAAAGAGAATGTTAAAGGGTGCTTTGATCATAGTCTGTCGTTATCTCTGCTCAGAAATGCCTTCAGAAGGCCCTTCCATCTAGCTTGGCAGTACTAGAAAGTGAAGTTAGATGAAATTAGGGGCAGGGTGAGGTCCCTTCCAAAGTATCCTGTGATTCTTTTTCTAACAGATATGCTGTAGTTAAAACAGGGTGTAGTGTGGCAAAGTGATGTGGCCTATTTTATTTAGAAAGTTGGATTAGACAATCACAAAAGTCCAGTTTGTGAACTCCAGCTCCCTGGAGGTATTTGTGCTGCCCACAGTTTCTCTACAGCCAAAACCGTGGAAGGTTTAACAACTCTTATCTCCTTGGTCATCTCTAGATATGCAAGCAGTGTTTGTCTCATTCCTCTTCTGTGTATTTTTGCATATAGTGACACACAAAAGATTGTGAGCTGGGATGATTCACTTATGACCATGTACCTATATAAGAACTTCACAAAACGTTATTGCTAATATGCACTTAGTGTTTTACTTAAATGAAAATTTCAGATTCCCTCTGAAAGTGTAGCAAAGGTACGCTATGATTTTTAGTGTCTAAAAAAGAATCAGGAATAGCACAGGAAATTTATACAGAGGAGTGAATACTACAGAAAGACGCTGTTCTCCTGGGTTTTTTCTGATGCTGAATTTATATTACAGAACTCAAGGTTCATTGGAATGAGAAAGTCAAATTTCTCCATTAAATATTCTAAACATCTATTGGTACAAACATCATGGCGAAGAACAAAAGCAGTTTATATATCCATATCACCCACTCCTGACATTAATGGGAAGTAAAAGCTCTGTATTATTGTGCTATCAAATGTAGCCAGGCAGCTTAGAAAAAACAACATATAGTGCATATATTTCAGCAATGTCTTGCTGTGAAGCTATCAACGATTAATAAGAGATTCCAGTGTAACAAAGCAAACAAGGAAAAATTTTAGTTAGTAACTATTCTGAAGAGACTCACTAAATGCTATGATTTGATGATGTGTCACATAATAGCTTCTGTAATGTGCTGGTCTCAGTACTAAATCAAGAGAGCAGTGTCTAATGGCTGAATCTAGTATGACATCCCAGAAAGCTGTTGAAATCACTGTTTCTATGGAAATTTCTACAAGGGAAATCCAGGGGGCTGAATGGATGTGCGAAAGTATGCATGAAGAGAAGTATTTTCATGCAGTATAGCGGGTTTTCAGGGATGTTGCTGAGATGGGTCGCTCTGAGTGAAGTGCTGGTGTAAATCATTCCAGATGCTTTAATAAGTTTAATAATAACTTATTAAAAAGCTGACTCCACTTATCAACAGAGGAAATGACCACAAAAGACTGGTACTGGAAGATGAAAGGAGGGAGGGAGGAATGAAATAATTGAAAAGAAGAGAAAAGAGCCAGCAGCTGCTACAGCATGAGTAAAAAGTGAGTTTGTTTGTTTCCCTATTGATCCACTGAATTTGTTCATGATCCCATTGCTTAGAGAACTGCTCCAAATAGAGTTGCGGTATTACTTATATCAAACAGTGTTGTAGCATGGTATTCTTTCGATTCAGTCTGGGGCTAAATTACGCAGGACAGGCATGGCGAATTTGGTCATCCGGTATCAAGGTTGTCAAGTGACTGAGGAAGATGAAGGTTGAAGCCTACCAGTATGCTGTTTTTCGGCATCCCTGCTGGGCTGTGGCTTGAAGTGATCTGGCTAATTGCATAGGAATTTACCCACTGTTTGAAGGTGAAATGGGGCTAAATGCAGTCGTGCAGCTTTCTGTCTCCAAGAACTGGCTAAAATGAAAGACAACATCCCAACATTAACTATTAAGCCATCTCAGATGTTGCAATAGTCAGATCAAAGGTCTACAGAGATCTGGAACATCTATTCAGGGCTTGGGCATCCATCGTACGTGCATATATACAAATGACAACTCATATTATGTGATAAAGACCCATGCAGTGAGTTTGAGTGTATGAACATTTCAAAGCAGCTATAAATCCAATGTTACATGCAAAACAATGGTGCTTCCTTGTATTGAAAATCTTTCCTTCCTTTGTTGTGAGTCAAAAGTTTAGCAAAACTGACGTATGCCAAATTTATTTGCAAAAGCTGGAGTAGATAAAAACCAAAAAAAGCTAGGAGTAGCTAACAATAGTGACGCATAAGGGATTGTACTGCTCCCAGTGTTAAACGTATGAGATAATATCAACATCAACATTGTCTCAGGAAACTCTGGATCAGACTCCTGGCAGAAAGGCAAGGCACCAGGATTTCACTTGAAATTTTGAGGGTTATCAGGAAAAATGGTTAAGGGAGGGAGAGAAAAAATAGCTTTGTGTTCACCTTTTAGGAGTCTTAATTCTTAATTCTACTTTGCCTTCCACCTGCAAGTATGCACAAAGACAGTGGGGTGTCAGATCACTGTGTGCTGAAGGAGAACAGCACTGTGCACTGTTGCGTATGTACATCATTTAGCGTAACAGGGTCTTGGTTCTTAATAGTCGTGTTTAGCTAGTATTGCAAAACGGTTAAATTCATAATCTATCAGGTCAGAGGAACATCAGGACACTGACTGGAGTGGGTGTGTATTTTTTTTTTAAAAGCAATGTTGAATAAAAATAAACTTCTGTGTGAAAAGTATTTTTAAATAACATTCAATAGCTCTGAATAAAACACTTAAAACCAGACTGGCTGCCTAGGGGTTGTCTCCTTGCTTAATTCCACTTTAACTATTTTAACAGAGGGACTACAACTGTTCAAAAACAACCAAAATGTTTCAACACATCTTTTATCATAACAAACATGCTGGTTTGCTTTTTCACTCAGAAATTATTGATCTATTTTTATTCACGCTTTTGAAAAAAGCTTATCTTGCCTGTAGAGAAGTTCAGTCTGAGAGGCAAAATTAGGAGGAATCTACAGGCAATTGGAAAATACCTGCTAGAATGCAAATGGCTTGGATGGTTTTACCGCAGGCATCCCTGCGCACCCTGCCTTTAGCAGCGGGACACACCTAGCGCTGATCCCTGCTGGGGCCCAACCTTAGAAAATGTGTTAGAAAATCAAAATTGTTTATGTTCTTTGGCAGATTCCAGATGAGAAGAAGTTGAAGACTACTCCCATCTCCCATGTGGATCACTGATGTCCGCTGAATACAAACTTTGGTTACGAACACCAGCCAAGGCCCTGAACGAAAAACACATGAAGATGAACAACACGCAGAGGGAAGATGTGCTGGATGCCATGAATGGTGAGTGCCATGTTGGAAGGTGCTTTCGTGCTGAGACACCAAAGCAAGCGTGCCGCTGTTTAGCCAGCTCTAGGCTGTGAATAATTCCACTGACTTATTTCGCTTTCTCAGAAAGTTTAGAAGTTTTAAGTACAGTATGTATGTATACATGTGGGTCCACTGTGGCCAGGACCGTTTAATTTCAGAGCAACATCCATCTTCTTTAGCTGTATTTCTAGTTGGCTGTCCCCTTCCTCCCAAAAAACTTCCATCCCCTTCCAGTATCATGTTGGCATGAACACTTAACACCCCACAACTCAGCTGTCCATTATCAACAGCCAGAGTACCTCCTCCTCATCTATAATGATATCCCCTCTTCATCTAAAATTACAGTAATTAGTTGCAGTGCCCATGGTGGAAGTGGAAACCCCAGGGAAATTCAGAATTGGAGCAGTCTACATTCAGTTCCCAAGGTACACATTTGGTTAATTAGGGGAGGATAGATGATCGGAGTGGACATTTTTAAGTGCTTACTAGCGAAGTTGTAAGACGGGGCCACGGCAGAGCCTGCTGCACGCCCCGCGGGGGAGCCAGGGGCTGCGCGTCGCTCGGGGCTCGGCGGCTGAAGTAGTTGCAGAGAAACGTGCCGGGGAGCCCGCAGGCTGAGAAGAGCTCCGGCAACCTCCCGGCGGCACCTGGCAACCGAAACGCGCCTTTGCCGGAGGGAGGGAAGCAGTTTCGGGAAGCCGCGTGTCGTCGCCCCCCGCTTGCCTCCCGGCGGCGGCCCCCCCGCCCGCGTCCCGCCGCCGCGCTGTCCCCGCCTGCCGCCGCGCCCGGACAGCCGCGGGGGCGGCCTTGCGAGGCGGCCCCCCAGCCGCCGCGGGAGCCGGCAGCGGGGGAGGAGCAGAGCGGAGCGAAGCGCAGCAGAGCCACACGGCGCGGCCCCTCGCCACCAGCCCGGCCGGCTCTGCGGGGAGGCGGCTACCGGAGCGGGTTGCGGGCGCGCCGGGCGGGGCCGCCCCCGGGCCTCTCCCGCCGCCCCGCGGCATGGTCGCGCCCGCCCCGCGGCGCCCCCGCCCCGCGCCTGCCGCCCGCCCGCCCGCGCCGCCTGGGCCAGCGGGAAGATGGATGGGCACGTCCTGGGCTGGATCGTCCTCCTGTGGCTCGCAGGTAGGGCCGCGGGCGGGGGCACGGGCGTCCCGGCGGCCCCGACGTGCCTGAGCCGTGCCATACCCCGCGGGCTCTACGTCTTTCTTTAGGGCGAAAACGGGAGGTTTGGGGAAATGCCCCGGCAGGCTGCGGGAGGGCAGCTGCGGAGGGAGCCAGCGTGGGGTGGGGGTCTTTTCGGGGGCGTCCCGCGGTGCAGGAGACTTCGCGGAGACGGCTGGTCCCGCTGGGGCCGGGGGCAGGCAGCCGGCGCCTCCTGCCTGCCCGGGCCCGGCCGGGGGGCCGTGGGGGCAGGTCCGAGGGGCCCCCGGCGCTTCTGTCTGCGGGGGGCGCTTGGGCCACGGTTTACCGCGGCGCGGGGAGGGGGAGAGGAGCGCGCCTATAGCGGGGGAGGTGGGAGCCGGCCCGGGGAGGCAGCAGGAGCGCGGGGGCGCCGGAGTGTCCTTGGACGCGGCGCAGGGGGGATGGCGACAACCCTCGGCTCCCCCCGCCCGCCCACGCCGGGCCGGGAACAATTGCAGGAACTTCTCTTTTCCCGGTGTCCTGGCCGCACACGCCGTCTAACAGAGGTGTGAGAGGAGGGGGCTGCCCTGCGTCTGCCCCGGCTTCCAGGGGGGCATCACCGGCCTTCCCGGTGATGGTGCAGCTGTGCCCACGCCTTTGTGAGCGCAGGACGGGACTGCCTCCCCCAGAGCAACTCGCCAACCACCTCTTGCCCGGCCGGCTCCCAAAGAGGTCGGGCAAGCCCTCCCTAAGCAAGGGGGAGGGGAGCCGGAGTTGAGAGCAGAGAGGGCTCTGCAATGGGGAGAGGGCAGGGGGAACAAGCTGAAAAGGGGCTGGGTCTGAGAGCTGGACAGTGAGGGAAGGAGAGCGTAGGGATTACAGCGGAATGAGAGCGGCAGGGCAGCCGGCAATCAGGGAGAAAGAGGGAACCCTGTCAGGTCAGCGGGAGGCTTTAGGAAAAGCTGCAGCAGGCTGACTTCGCCAGGCAGGCTGGTTACAGGCTGAAAAAAGAAACAGGCACCCTTGGATTAAGTGGCATATATTTCCCACCACCACCAATGTATCCCACAAAAACGACCTCAGGCTCATCCCTCTTCCTATTCAGATTTAGGATTCTCAAGCAGTAAATTCGGCTTTTAGTCATAACACCTCTCTCCCACCACCCACCCACCCCTTTCCTTGCTTTTTCACTCTGAGTCATCTTCAACACCGGTGCCTGCCTACTGCTCCCTTCCAGGGTTTCACGGCCTCATCTGGGGCTTTGGCAGCTTCCAGCTCATCCTCTCTCCCTGCCTCTCTCCCTGCCTCCCTCCCTGCCATTTGGCTGCTTCTGAACGTATCCTGCTTCACTGAGTTGGTCTGGAGTGCCAGCGCAGCCACAACTACCACTCCTTTCCTACTAGCCATAGTAGTGTGCTGCTAAATAGCATCCAGGGACTGGTAAAGGAGTACAGGGTGTAGATAAACATGGCATTACATTCCTCCCTCTTTTTAAAGAGCTTCATTATCTGGACATGTCTGGCTAGGTCAGGACTTTTCCATCAAGCTAAAAGGCTGGGCTGTTGACATCTTTGTCCGTCCGTTAAAGGTAGTTCACGATTACTGGCAGCGACCGCCGTTTGGAGAATGCAAGGTCTATGCAGAGAGAGAGGTACCGCTGCAGTAGGAAGACCTTCCAGTCTCCTCTAGTCCTGAGCTTTTGAGGCAGGACTGCCTGCCGCTGGTGCTGTCGACCGCCGGCAGGCAAAGGCTTCCGGCGGGCAACAGGTTAGCCGTAGCTGTGTACTGAGAGATGGAGGCAGCCGGTGTCAGCTTGCTCCCCTCCAGCCTCCCGGCCGCTGCCGCCCAGTGATAGAGCAGGCGCTGCTGTCCTTTTTCATGGCTGAGAGAAAGCAAATAAGCAAAGGTGTGTGTGTGAGTGAGTGTGAGCATGTACTTGTGTGCACAGAAAAGGGAGAGAGGCTAGCAAACATGGATTCAAGCTTTTCCTCTCCCCAGTGGCTGTGCAAAGGAACGAAAGGTCCACACCAAGGTAAGGAGCCCTAATCCAGCCAGAGTGGTACACTCCACTCTGGGAAAGAGAAGTGGGGGTTGGGAGGTGGAGGGGCCAGGGTAAGAGACAGAGTGCAAGATGGGGAGGAAGCAGGGAGACAAAAGGGAGCAAGAAAGAGAGAGAGGCTCTCGCCCCCTTCTCTTCCCCTCCTCCTTCCTTGAGGTGGGCTGAGGAATTTCTAATCAGCACTTGCAGTTCTTTTCCTCCCAGCAATAATTCCTCTCTGCCTTTGTTTGTCTTTAATTTTTGGCTCTTGCATTTATCTTTTGTTTGGTTTTGTGCATTGTGACTTCTTACTGCAATTTCAGAAAATCCTGTGTGAGGTACAATGGATTTGGTTTGGCTTCTCTTCCTCCTGCCCTGATCTCCCACGTGCCTAAAGCCAGTGTTTTAATAACAACAGCAAAAGGATGAAGAGCAGTTCGTCCGTTATTCCTTCCTGTGAAGTGACACGGGTTAGGATATGTGTGGGACTGGGTTCTTCCCATTCTAGAAAAAGAAGGTACAATTTGTCAAGTATCCTTAAGCCCCTGTGTAAAGCTGGTTCTTGTAAACTACCAAGTGCAGCTTGATTCAGGAATGAATCCTCCCTTTGTGTTTACCATTATTCTTATTAATGGTGTAATTCCTAATGCATTTAAAACTAGAGAGAACTGTTGCACTGGAGACTGAAATCCAGTTTTACCTACAGAACAAGCAGAGCAAATTTTTTTCCGCCTCACGACTCAGGCTAAGCTTGGAAAGATTATAGTTAGAAGACTGTCCACATTAAAATGTGATCTTCTCTCCCTGTTAAGTAATTTTTCCACCGATAATTTAGCACTCTTTACCTGTTTACCCTCCCTATGCAGAGCCACTGCAATGCAATGGTATGGTACAAAGGTGGGTAGATTTACTACCTCTGCTTTCCCAGCCACAGTTTAGGAGAGGGGGCATGCTGGAGCACAGTTGTGCTTTGCTGTTTCCTGGCCAACTGAGCAGACTTCTTGGGAAGGCAAGGAAATGGATGGACTGTTTTATCTGCCTTGATTTAAAGTATTCATCTGACTTCCCTTGACTGGCTACACACAGTATAAGCGTAGTGTAACTGGGAAGAAATCTCACATTTTTCTTACTTTTTATTCCTGTGAGATCAGCTTGAGTGGGACTGGCACCAGTGGAAATCCCAATGCCATCCTGAGGACAGGTGTTATGGCTTGGTGTTATAAGGCTTGGAGAGACTCTTCCCATTTATTTTCCTTTGTTCTCAGGCTTCTGGTGGCAACTGCTTGCTGAGTGATAATTCTGGGAATGATTTCTGGGATGCTGAATCAAGACTGTAAACGAGGAGCCCTCTGACAATTGTAACAGCTTTCAGACAGTGATAAAACAGAGCGGATTTGATCTGGTGGCCAAAGCTGAGATAATTCACCTGAAAACATCCAGCGTGACTTTTGTGAGTGTGTGAAAGGGGCAAGTCGTAATAGAGTGTAATGAGTGCAGGGAAGCTGCTGAAGAGAGACCAATACCTAGAAAAGCCCGTGAAATGTCCTGAGCTCTTGTGAAAACCCTTACACAGTCCTTGCCATTTCAGGGCTGTGTACTTCCCTGGAGAAGTCAGGAGCATGGGGCAGCTGTGGGACAGCATCACAGAGAATGGGGAAGAGCAAGGAATAGTCCAATGTCTGCTGCAGTCAGTTTGCAGAGTCTGGGCTGTGTCCTCCATGGAGTGTTTTCGTATTGAGGTTCTGTGCTGCGAGTGCTGGGTGTGCAAGGCCATGCTTTTCTCGGACTGCCTTGGTTTTGCCCTTTTCCAGGTTAAGCCGTTAGGGAGCTGAAATTCTGAGTTTCGCTATGGAGCTGTAAAAAGCAGTACCATGCTTTCACCTGAGCTGCAGCTGACCTATTTAGGTACTGGTTTCTCGCTGGCTAAAAAAGCTGACAATTAGTGGCCACGGAGCTAAGAACACGAGTCTAATAGGAACCAGACCAAGACATCCAATTAATTTCCCATAAGCCACTCAATACAATCTGATGGTGATGGCTTTTGCTGATTAATTGCGTGGATTGGATTTAGTCCAGCATGAGTAGGCAGGAATCTGTACAACACAATCTCAGTGATCCCACTGGCTCTTTTTACACATCTATTTATCATCTCTGACTTTTCAGTCTCAAAGCCCAGATCTTGCACTTCCTGATTCAGGCTTGATCCACATTTGAGAGCGTGGATGGTGTGCCTGTATTCAGCAGTGGGGGAAAGAACACTTTTAATTGATGCAAAGTAGCCAAGACACAAAAAAGAAAGATACAGCATCCTTTTGCCCAACAGTTTAGTTTGCGGAAGTGATATAAACTACCCTAGGAGCACTATCTCTTACCAATGAACATACGCTTTTCTGCCAGAGCCCTTAGGTATAGTCTAGGAGTCTATAGTTTTTCTGAGGTGCCTGGTTCAGGGCCCAAGGGCTTCCACTCTCCTATGTGCACAACTGCCACTCCTGTCAATAAAGGTGCATAAAATCGGGGGATGTAATTTTTGTAGTTTCATAGCATCAGCTGTACTGCCTCAGGCAAGTGGTAGTGTAGGCCAAATAATTGCAAAGAAAGAGATGTGATGCATGCACAGATAGGGAGACCCATGCTGACTTGAAGAATAACGTGTACTGCCTTCTCTTGGACTCAAATCTTACCTTACGCGCTAGAAGAATTCAGTCTGAGACCTATTACGCTGAACTATAGTATTTGGCTTTGCCATTATTTACAGGGATTAGTGCTTCAGATCAACTTTATTCTAATTAGACGATCTTTAAGGTCCCTTCCAACCCAAACCATTCTATGATTCTATTCGTAAAGGCTAACTTAAGGCTGTGTAGTGAAGCTAAATCTTCCTGGGATTCTTCTAGCCTCAGGGAGGCATAGACTCCTCTGGAGAGCAACTGAAAAGCAAAAGCCCAAGTTATCACCTCTCAATTGCCTTCTCTCTTTTACTCATGGAAGGCGCTTATGAAGATCAGGCTCACAAGGCTCAAATGCGCCCTTACAAATATCCCCCTCTATAATCACTTCCTGGAATTTTCTTTAATCACCATTAAAATGTATTAGTGATAGCTTTGTGTAATATTGATTGCATAGTTTGAATGCATACTCTGAGGATAGTTCAGGAAAAGAATCTGAGAAAGGAGACAAATGCACATTGCCAATGAGAAACAGACAAAACCCATACAATTACGTTTCTGAAGTGTGATTATTTTTAAGCTCTTTCTCTGGAAGTGTATATATACACGTACAGACACACAAAAGGCTTCTTTTTATTTTCTGAGAGTAAGGATATCTGTGTTTTTAAGATGCACTTGATTAATATTTGCAGACCTTTTTCTGGGGATTTAGGAGAACAAGAAAGAAGGAAAGCAAAATTGTCACATAGTCATGAGACTCCCACGAGCTAGATTTTTCTTGTGAAAATTCAAACATTGTGAAATTCACAATGAACAGGTTGCTTCTCTGGAGTGCAGAAATTACATTTCCATGACGATTGTGAAATAAGGGCTAATCTTGCCCTGTCTGCATTAGTCAAAACATAGCAGAGCACAATTCAGTTTCTTTTTAGTCCTACTTGTATTAAACTAGACAAAGAGCTACCACGGTAGCTAAGCTTGTCATCGTTTTTCACATCTTTCACTCTTTTTTGCTCTGCTGTATAAACAGCCCAGAGTTCTGTCCTGTGATACAGCTTTTCTTATCTTGGCTCGTCTCTTGAAGATTTTTGAAGTCAGCAGTTTCTTCTTGAAGTTGAGGAAGTCCTAAGCAGACCCGTATAGTTCATGTGCGTGGACATAACTGATAGGTGTAAAGCCACCATCTTGTCTTCAGGCAGTCGAACATCCTGTTGGTCTTTCTGATGGACGCTGTTACAGCAGTGACGTATTACATGAATCAATTCGGATCATTTTGTTTTGGCAGAGGAAATAACAGGTGTATAATTTCCCAGTTCAGCCATATATAATTATATATAATTTGACGTAAATAGATCTAGAGTTTCCACTGCTCCAGTCTCTCAATTTGAGGCACTGTGTTGCTCTTAAAAGTTATTTCTGGAAAGGATCTGAAAAGAATACTTTAGAAGTTAATAAAGAGCTTGGGATAGGATATAGAAGATGCCAGATAATTGCCATCTCCCAAATGCTTTTGGGTAGAAAAAGAGTTCCTGTGTTTTCCCGAAGCTGCTTTTCTTTTCTTTTCTTGATAGAGACATTCACATGGGGGTGGGGTGCGGAAAGTTAGTCAGATGAGAATTTGCTAAAGCTCAGCTAATAATTTATTAAAGCATTCCCTGGCTTGCCAAACTCATTAATCTCATTAACAGGGAAGGAGGGCTATAGTGCGTGGTTAGCTGAAAGCACTGTGTTTACTAAGCAGTGTACTTCGTTCACAAGGGAAAGATTTAAATATTCACTGTGTCACTGTTTTATCCCTGAAGCTGAAGTAACGTGATGAGTCACTTGACCAGCCTGTGTCACGTGCTGGCTTTGGCCAGAGACTGCGTGGGGTCAGGCACAGAGTTGCCAGATACAGGTCTGACCTGGACCCATTAATTTTTCAAGGTGTTTGTCATATTTCTTGCATTCAGATGCAACCTGGGAAGCTTGGGTCTCTGGCGAGAAGAGAATAAGACAATGTCGCCACTTGGTTCACCTTAAGAAGCAAGTGGTGACATTTTCTTAGTGCCGCATGGCCCCTCTTGTCCTTGGGAACAGGAGGCCTGGCAGAAACGTCCCAGCTGCCACTTCTTGAGTTATCTCTCTGCCTATGCCTTGGGAAAGTGGAGGAGCTGCGTCATGCCCCTGCCTCTCCTGTGGGAGCATCTTGTTGGTACCTCAGCTGTGTTTCGTGGTACTCTGGAGTGTTTGGGTCTGGGTCCAGGCAGTTCTGGCGAAGCTAATGACATCTCCTGTGCAACTTCCACATGGCACAAATACGATACGCATAATGTCATGCATTCATTATATGCATAATACAGCATTCCTGTGCAAAAGCCATAGCACCCTTGTGCGCTGCAAGCCTTCACATAGTAGTCCCCAGGATCAAATCCTGCCTAGATCAGTAACTCTTTATTAGTATCAGTCACTGTCTTGCCTCTCTGAAATATGCTTTCCCCTAGGTTCTGTCCATACTGTGTTTTTATCCCGCGGCTGGTGTTTATAGACTTCTTTGTGATTTATAGTTTGGACATTGATAACTTGTTGAAATGAATGTTCTGTGTTGGTCCAACCTCTCCAGTTTCCTTTGGTTCTGGGTCCTGATAGTGAGATCTTTGCTTGCTTTTGCTTTTCAGGTCTGCAGCTGTCTCCAACTTGACCTTGTCCCTTCATGCCTGCTGTTGTCATACTGTTGATGCAGTTATTGCTCTCTGTCTGCTTTAAGCTCCAGTGCTTTAGACTATGCCTTTTTTTTCCCCATCCTAAAGATATCTCCTGTCATTTCACTTTCTTTTGCCAGCTTCCATCTCCTTTTCATCGCTAGTTTCTGGAGTCGGTGGTTTATTTTTGCTGACTCCATTTCCTCTCATCTCTACATCATTTCTTAATCTCCTGCAACCTGGCTCCAGCCCTTTGAAATTATTTTGACCTAGGCTGAGACACCTTCTTCAGCTTCTTCCAGCTGAATGTATGCTTCCATGATTGTCATCCCGCTTTTCCTTCTCCTTCTTATACTTACCTTGATACTTTATCCTTACTCTGTCTGTTTTCTTCTTTCTTGGCATTTGCCCTTCTCTCCTACTGCTTCCCGACATCAGGAAGCCTTTCTTTGTCCTCAGTCTTTCATTCCTCCTTAAGCTTCCCCTAAGAATGTCCCTCCTGATGTTGTGTAAACATCCACTTCTGCTTTATTCTCTTGAATGTTTCTGTGTGTCTTTTCCTCTTTTTCACTGTGTGCTGCTCTGGGCCTTGGAGTGTATGGTAACTGAGTGTAGAGAGCTGCCATCATCAACATTTCCCATACTGAAACTGGTTCCCTTTTCTGATACGAACTGCCACCGTCAGGCCCTGCTGCCCCTTAGCTGCAGAGGGTGTCCCTGGTTACAAACGCCCTCTTTCTTACATGTCCCCCCGCTTGCTCCCGAGCTGTTTCTGTGCCTCCACAGGCTGCACGTCCCTCCTTGGGAAAGTGTCAGTGTGTGTTTCCAGTGTTGTGTAAGTGCGCTCCGTCATTGCTGCTTGCAGCGCAAGAAGGAGGGAAGCAATGAAGGGCATACTGTGCTGGTTTTGGCCGGGATAGAGTTAATTATCTTCATAGTAGCTAATATGGGGCTGTGTTTTGGATTTGTACTGGAAACAGTGTTGATAACACAGGGATGTTTTTGTTAGTGCTGAGCAGTGCTTACACAGAGCCAAGGCCTTTTCTGCTCCTCACCCCACCCCACCAGCGAGGAGGCTGGGGGTGCACAAGAAGCTGGGATGCGACACAGCCGGGACAGTTGACCCCAACTGACCAAAGGAATGTCCCATACCATATGACGTCATGCTCAGCATATAAAGCTGGAGGAAGAAGAAGGAAGCAGGGGACGTACAGAGTGATGGCGTTTGTCTTCCCAAGTAACCGTTTATGCGTGATGGAGCTCTGCTTTCTTGGAGGTGGCTGAACACCTGCCTGCCCATGGGAAGTAGTGAATGAATTCCTTCTTTTGCTTTGCTTGCATGCGTGGCTTTTGCTTTACTTATTAAACTGTCTTTATCTCAATCCATGAGTTTTCTCACTTCTACTCTTCCGATTCTTTCCAAAAAGGACTGTTGTGGTTTAACCCCCAGCCGACAACTAAGCACCACACAGCCGCTCGCTCAGGTCTTGGTTCTTCAGGGAGAGATAAGAAGTGTGCTAAAGCCTCATGCTAGGATTCAGTTCTCCCACTTCAACACGTGTGGATTCAGCCTCAAACTAGCTCAACCTTCTCCTTGTCCTTTATGACCAGGTTCCCATTCCCATTCAGATGCACCCACAGAAGTCCTTCTTGTTGCCCTTCATGTGCTTCACCAGATTTAGCTTTGGGTGGGCTTTGGCTTTCCTAACCCCACACCTGCACACTCACACAGCATCTCTGTATTTCTCCCAGATCACTCATCCCTGCTTCTACCTCCTGTATGTTTCCTTTTTATGTCTGAGTTTTGTCAGGAGCAATTTGGTCAACCTCTGCTTGTTTTCCTGTTTATCTTGGAGGTGGTGATACTTGAAAAATCAACAAGCTCACCTGGACCTCTCTTCTCTTCTGGACCATATGCCACGAGGTTCTTCCAAGCAGATCTCTGAACAGGCCAAAGACTGCTCTCCTGAGGTCCAGGGTTATGATCCTGCTTTTTGCCTTTTTCCTTCCTCTTAGGATCCCAAACTCCACTATCTCACGGTTACTGAAGCGAAGTTTGCCCCCCAGCCTTCACATCCCTGACCAGTGCTTTCTTGTTTGTAACTATGAGGTCCAGCAGAGAGTGCCTGCCCTGCTTGACTCCTCAGTCACTTGTATCAGGAGTGTCAGGCTTCTTGCAGTTGCTGAAGAAGGCTTCATGTACTTCTTCCTGATAAGGCTGTCTACAGCAGACACCCACTAGAATGTCACCCGTGTCGGTCTGCCCTCTATTCCTGTCCTGGGAGCTCCCGACTGGCTCGTTGTCCCTCCCCAGGCGGAGCTGTGTGCATTGCAGCTGCTCTCTCACATAAAGAACAACTCCCCCTTCTCACCTCCCAGGTGTGGGAGAAGAAGCTGGACAGTAAGTGATGTGTGGGAAGGGAAGCCTCGTAATCTCTTGGTTCTTGAGGCCGGTAGGCTCAACATTTGTGCTAGTTTCAGGATCTGCATTGTAACTAGTTAAGTTATCAGAGAGTGTCTGCTGTGTCTGAAGTAAGATTAATCTCTATTACATCTTTAGCGATATGTCAGTCTCGTGGTTTAACCTGGCAGGCAGCTAAACACCACACAGCCGTTTGCTCACTCCCCCCCTGTGTGATGGGGGAGAGAATTGGAAAAAGGGTGAAACTCATGGGTTGAGATAAAGACAGTTTAATATGTAAAGCAAAAGCCGCTCGCGCAAGCAAAGCAAAACAAGGGATTCATTCACCACTTCCCATGGGCAGGCTGGTGTTCAGCCATCTCCAAGAAAGCAGGGCTCCATCACGCGTAACGGTGACCTGGGAGATCAAACGCCATCACTCCGAACGTCCTCCCCTTCCTTCTTCTTCCCCCAGCTTTATATGCTGAGCATGATGTCATATGGTGTGGGATATCCCTTTGGTCAGTTGGGGTCAGCTGTCCCGGCTGTGTCGCATCCCAGCTTCTTGTGCATCCCCAGCCTCCTCGCTGGTGGGGTGGTGAGAGGAGCAGAAAAGGCCTTGACTCTGTGTAAGCACTGCTCAGCAGTAACAAAAACATCCCTCTATTATCAACACTGTTTCCAGTACAAATCCAAAACACAGCCCCATACTAGCTACTATGAAGAAAATTAACTCTATCACAGACAAAACCAGCACAGCATGTGTGGGAGGTTTTGGCCATTCCTCTGTGGGTAGAGGGAGTACCTCACTCCCCTGCGAGCTCTCTGCTGGCATTGCTCACTGACTCTCGGCTTCTCCCTACACAAGGATGTGGCAGCAGTCCCATGCGTCTTCTCTGAGGCCTTAATACATCAGCTCCAGGCTGCAGCTCTCCTGTCAGCTGGTAGATAAACATTACGTGTTGAGGTCCATCTCCTCCCTGGGAATGTGAAAAACTTGAGTGTTTGGGCCATTTTTCTCCGCACGTCCCACATGGAGCAATTTCTCTCAGTGTTACATGCCAGCCCTGGCAGGAGCTGTGCGATTTGGATCCACTCCTTGATGCATCTCTAGAGTTTGGCAGAGCGAGCAGCACTAACTGGGCACCAGTGCACAACAGGCTGGGCCAGGCACTGCGTGCTGCCTGACTTCCAAAAAGGAGGTGTGATGCCACTGAAATTGGGAGAGGGGTGACTTATTCTGCATTGGGATTGTTGTGAACTCAGGATCTGGCCCCTTGGCTGACCTGCTGTAGAATTGGAGTATGGCCATCCCTAAAATCTCTCTTCCTTATCTGTGAAGCTGCCACAGAAGCCCTGAATCATCACACCACTGTGTTAGGGTCTCTACAGAGTGTAAGGATACTACATTTGAGCCTTCAGCCCCATTGTGCTGTATTTTTCCTTGTGGCTGCAGGCTACGAAAAAAGCAAACTTACTTCTGCTGCCAACATCCGTGCTTACATATATTGAGGAGTATTGCACCCTAGCACCTGAAACAGATGGTCATTTTAATTTTATGTATGTGGGGAGAATGATGCTATGGTAAAATGCAGTAGCTCCCTCTTCAAGCGATGCCAAGGCATATGATACTCATGTTTTTGTTTTTTAGCTGAGGTGGAAGGATTGCAGGTCACCGTGCCTGAGAAGAAGAAGGTGGCCATGTTGTTCCAGCCTGCTCTGCTTCGCTGCCATTTCTCTACTTCTTCCACCCAACCAGCTGTGGTACAGTGGAGGTTTAAATCTTACTGCCAGGACCGTATGGGAGAAGCTTTGGGTATGGCGACTTCTGGTTTACAAACGATGAGCAAGAGGAACCTGGACTGGGATCCCTACCTGGACTGTGTGGATAGCAGGAGGACAGTCCGTGTCGTGGCCTCCAAACAAGGATCTGCCGTCACTATAGGGGACTTTTATAAGGAAAGAGATGTCAGCATTGTCCACGGTAACTCTCTTACCCCAGTGATGCTTGGTGGGTGTTGGAATGGACCCTTAGCAATTTGGGGTACTGGAGGCTGGCAGTAATTGTTCAGTTAACTGCCTTAGAAAAGGCTGCTGGAAGGGAGCTGTTGTATGTTAGACATTTAGGATTCAACCAACCAACCCTAGACCCAAAGGTCATTTCCTTTGGTGCTTCCCTTCATCTGACTCCATGTAGGTCTCCAAACCTGACACAGTATTCTTTTCCCTTTGATGAAGCGGAAGGTTTTTATTCCTGGCTTCTGCATATTGCTCTGTCTATAGATTTTCGTTAACGAAGGGGTGCCAGCAAGAGAGGGATGAATTCAGTCTCTGCGGGTTAGGTTTTTTTTCCTTGCAAACTCCACTGATTTTACCCAGTTCTAAAATACCAAAATTATCCTATACCTCATGTTTGCTCAATTCTGGACTTCACTAGCTTACACTGTCATGAATCTAAACCCACACAGCCTTGGGCAATGTGAAAGGAAGAGATTTCCATGGGGCGAAGTCAAGTTGGTTTGGTCTGGAAGGCTGTGTGAGAAACCTTGTCCCTCAAAAATACAAGGCTTCTGCTTGACTCGGGAGACCACCTAGCCAGAAGTGGAGGCTCCTTGGTGTGGAGAGCATGTGATCAGCTGCAGCAAGGGGGAGTGTTTTCCTTTGTCTCTGTGTAACCTCTTCGGAGGATGGCTGAAGAGCTGTAGAGGAGACACTGTCTAAGCCCTTCTTGCATCACACGAATACTGTTGGGACCCCAGGCCTTAGGTGATAGGAAGGACAGAGAGTGACATTAGTTACCCCTTGTGCTCTCGGCACTTGCAGAGTGAGCTGCCTCTGCGGCATTCCCACTTACAGCCACAGAGTCCTGAGCCTGTTGTTTTTTCCTGAATACTGTGATATTCTGGATAAAGTTAACCCCTCTTCTTAGTAAGGAAATGAACTGGATTTGGGACATGGAGACAGACCCAGTGCTTTCATCACTTCACTTTTCCTATAGATGTTGGAGGGAAAGCCTGACGTTTCTTTTTTGCCTTTCAGATGCAGACCTTCAGATTGGGAAGTTGATGTGGGGAGATAGTGGGCTCTATTACTGCCTTATTATCACACCGGATGATGTGGAGGGCAAGAATGAAGAATCGGTGGAGCTGCTTGTGCTTGGTAAGCCCTCTTGCCAGATTGATTTATCAGCAGATAGCTGATTTATCTTTCCTTCTGCTCTCTCGCTCTCTCTACATATCTGTGCACCATATTACTATGGGTGTAAGATCTATGTAAAACAGTCCCCGCAGTACCTTCACCATTGCCTTGCACCTTGTGCAGTCATTCACACCTAGGCAAAGTGGGTGGCAAACGCTACCAAACCAGAATAGTAATGTTTACACCCACACTGCTCACACGTTACACAGGCGTAAATGACTACAGAAAGTGTAGGGCTGTGGAAAGTTGGAACCCTTGTTTTTAAGGCATAAAACAATAAACTTGCAGCAAAGTGAGCACTTGAGACAGTGTCTTTTAAAAATAGATACCCAGAAGACATCAAATCATATGCTTTTTGCAGTCTTTTAACATTCCCTTCGTCCCACTCTTCTGACCTGTGAGGATGTCAAGAAGCGCTGTGTTTTTCTGCTTGAGTGTGTCAATTTGGAAGATTCTTCTGTCTGCCTAGTTATACTTGTCCAGTTAGAGGTGCAGTTTCACAATCACCCTAATCAGGTCTAAGCTGTTGCTGCCACTAAAAGGACCTGTCTTTTCCGCGGTATGCATGCTTGGCTCTGTGTTTCTTTTAAGCTCCCTTGAGCATTGTGGTGAGCAGGATCAGTTTCTTTCCAATTTGCAGGGTTAGCTTTCAGTGATGACTTCCACAATCCAGCTCACCATAAAGGTCAAAAAAGCACCCATCCCAGCTAGGGGAGAAAAGCAGAGTGGAATGGGCATTCCCCATTTCAGGGGAATTCCCCCCTTTCAGGGGCATTTGTTGACACTGCCTTGAGCCAGCTTTAGTACTTCACCCCTAGACTGCCCCAGTAGAGTAAGATGAGTTTTTTCCAACTTATCTTAAGACCTGCTGACAGCAATGTTTGTCTGGTCAGCATACTTGCATGGTTCTTGGGTGTATAGATTCTCTACATCCTGTGAAGGAAATGTTAAAAAGTTTGGGTCTATAGTGTGTAGGTGATATGTAGAGGCATACGATAGAACATGTCTGTCAAGTGCCCTTGCTCTCATGGCCAAGGTCAGAGTTTAATTGGCATTTATATTTGGAGCTGTAGTTGTCATCACAAATTAAACCAGATTGAATGGCTTGGGTGAGTGACTATAACAGTGCCATCACCTCCCCTCACTACTTCAGATGTCAGTCAAGCAGTGGACAATTGGAGAATGGGTCCCTGCAGAAAACAGTGTCATATCCCTGTCTAAATCCACAGTGTGAGTATATATTGTATGCTAGTTAATAACAGGCCCAAGACTGACCTGTGTTGGTTCAGGTGAGGTTGTCTCTGCCAGGTGGCAGTTGTAGCCGATACGTAGCCTTTCCAGAGGAGTGACTGTGGCTGTGTGGTGATGGGCTGCTGAATTTTGTCCCTTCTTCACCTTCCTGTCCAGGATTTGGTGTCTTCTCTTATCTGTGTCTACAACTGTGCTCAGACACCAGTGATGAAACAGTGCCATGGTAACAGGAAGGATCTGTTTTTCAGTGTGTACAGAAGACTATGTGGGGGGACAACAAAGAAATCGCCACCTTTGAGGCTGGCTTGATGATGTCCCTCGGCCCCAGTTCATTGTGGTTATGTTGGGAGGAAACATGTAGCTTAGGCTGCATTACCTTTTCTGTTAGCTACAGCCTGTGGGTCTGACCTTGCACTTTGTGCAGCACTCTGCTAAGTTTGGCAGCAGCATGAAAGCATACTTGTCGTGGGCATACTTTGTTCTGCCTCATGCTGTTTGGTGCAGCTTGTGTGTATTTCTTTTCCTGGGTAGTGTGTATGGAGCCAACATTCCAGCTTTCAGAGCGATTCCAGGTTACTTACCCATTTTCCTTCCTTCCTTCCCCTTCCCACCTTATTATTTTCCTTCTGTCTTTCTGGTATTTTTTCTTCCTTTTCCTTTACCTCTCCCCATTGATGGCTAAAGGACAAAGCAGCCAGTGGTGGAAATACCATTTCTTAATATTCTGGCATCTTCTGGGACATTTTTTATTCCATCTCCCTGCTCTGTTAGGTATTAGTGACTTGCAGGGAGACACTGAGTACAGATGTAGATCGGAGCGGTTCCACAGTCCTAGGGGACATGTGGTAAAAGGGTTTTGTTTGCTGTTTTGCTCTTTGCTGCTCTTTGGGTGGAACCCAGATTCCCTGTTAGAGCAGTTAGAGCAGCAGAGGGATAGTGTCTGTGAGAGACACTGTGATTCCCACAGCACATTGCTGTTTGCTCCCTGCTGACAGTGGTCTTTCAAATATAATTTACATTGCTTGTTTTGGGGCTGCTGCATGATTTAAGCATGAATAGATTATTCATGACCAGGTTGGATGGGGCTTTGAGCAACCTGGTCTAGTGGAAGGCGACCATGGCAGGGGGGTCGGAACTAGATGATCTTTAAGGTCCCTTCGCACCCAAACCATTCTGTGATTCTATGATCAGAATTCTGAATAGAGCAGAGGTTCTACCCACTCATGTTATCCCTGGGGGAAGACAGAAAAATCAGAATGGAAAAGGAAATAGGAAAATACCCCTTCTAGTGGTTTCATACTAATGCCAAGATGAAAGGTGTGTTTAGGTTAGAGAAAGATACTGCTGGACGGGGCGGTTTAATATCACGTAGAAACCTGAAAGGTCTTGAGAGGCAAAAATGGTAGATACCTAATAGCATCAATAAATCAATGGAAATTTGCTTAGCTAAAAGTGGAGGATCCTGCTTTTATACAGTGAATTGCACCATTAAAAATTAATCAAAAGTTGCTTTATCACAACTTGGAGCAAAATCCAAAATCTGAGCAAATTACAGCATTCCTTTTTCCTTAGGGAAGCAATTACAGAGACTTCCAGTGAAGTCTAAGTAGCCACTCAGCGTGGGTCATGATGGGATTGCATGTTGAGTTTTGTCTCCTGGATGTGTCATGTTAACACACAAAGAGGCTGGAGAACTCTAGGTAGCATCAGAAAATCCCATGTGCTGTCTTCATTTCAGGCCTATTTCAGAAAAGCATATAAGCATTTATTTATATCCATTTGTGCTCAACAAAGATGATAGGATTTATAAAGCATGTGCTTATGTGCTTTGCTGACAGGACCATTCAGTAGGTTTTGCTTAGTCAGGGACTTTAACCCTGTCTAACGGAATCAATGCAGGCAAGGGAAGAGGGATAGTAACCTCTGTGCCTTAGAAACACAGAAGGAGGTTGGCTGGTAGTGAACCTCCTGTAGAGTAAGGAAAGAACTTGAATTAAAAAATACATTTTTTTGGTGGCATTTGGAATCTCCAAAGGGGGTCTAGCATGCTGGAAACTGTATGAACTCTGCTTCTGCTGCAGCAGGACCAGACTAGTACAGAGCTTAGCAATTCCAAAACAGGAGTCAAGTGATGCTCTCTGCACTCATGTGTTTTACTAGAAATGTAGAACCTTTTGCTGACATTACAGCTCGGCTAGTGAATCCATTTGCAACTTTATACATTTTTATTTTTTAGAGCTAATGTGATTGAATCAAAAAGGCTGAATCCTCAATTTAAGAAAGTCACGTTTCTATCTTAGTAGCTTGCAGCTGAGTGTCCTGCTTCTTGGAACACAGACAGTGCTATTAATCAAATTGTTATTGGTAGCTCCTGTGCACTGCATTTTATATGAGAATGTCAGTGGGCTTCAGTAAAGTCATTCATTGCAGCCTTTGTTGAAGTGAACTGCAAGTGTACCAGTGCACTGGATGCAGGGTGCCTGGAGTAACCCTTGAATCAAAAGTACAGGGCAGTGTCAGTGGATACCCCATCCTAGCTTCATGTGACCCAGCTCACATCAGGACGCAGTCTAGCTGAATTGCATGAGATTGCATATAACCCAGTAAGCCTTTCCGAGAGCTGGAATTTATTAATCAGGTGCAGGGTCCTGTGAAAGCAGCTATACTGCTCCCTTCCGAAGCTGGTACAGCCGTAGAGCAATGGCTGTAGGTATAGCTAGGCACATCTGGCTACCCTGAAATGGATAGGTCTGTGCAAGCTCCGCAATGTTTGCATTACAAGATTTTACATAGCTTAGACATGCTTCATGAAACAGTGGCTTCATTCGCAAGGATGTGTCAAGTTCCTGGAAGAGGCAGGAAAGTGATCCGCTAATCCCAGTTGTTGGTTTGATACTTTGGTTAGTTATCCATGTGCTTTGCTAGACAGCTATTGCTTGCTTTTTTTTCCATCCAATTGAGCACCTAATAGTACATAAATGATATATTAGTGAAATATTATTTTATAATTAATCTTTTAGAAGCTTCAGCTTCTACCATTGTTATGCTTGAAGTAACAACAATTAGCACTTGAGTTTTTTGTTAATTTCCAAAGTCAGCTAGCACTTAACATTGGTAAACTGACATCTTTGGTAGTTTGTATTACCAGCCAACACTGGTATAGGCTAAAACCAAAATTTATCAAGTCTAACACCCATAGGTAGGAAAAAATGTAGATACGTATACACGCAGCATATTGCACAGTAATTAATGTACTAACAGAGACATGCGTTGGCTTTCAGAGAGGATAAATCTCTACTGGGACATGTGTGTATGGCGTGCAATGCTAATAAGACAGTTCTTACTCAGCAAAGTGACTCAATAGCTGGTATAAATATAGCCAGGTTTGGAGTCTCTTGTGTGCCAGGAGAGACTGTAAAAAGTTGATGTGGTTTTGCAGACGGAAAAGTTCTTGGCAAAATTTTCCCTTACAAGATGATGGTTTTAGGATTTCACTCTGTTTCACTGAAAAGCTGCCAGTAGCATCCGAGCCAGTACTTGGTCACAGCGGTTGGCAGAGATGTCAGTGCTATTGGCCATGTGTTGGGGATGAGAGGGCCAGATCTCACCCGGGGAGGTGTCTGTGAGCAACTTCATGGCGAGGGCTCTCCAACCTTGAGCTGTGCCTTTGTGACCGAAGGCGTGTAGTGCCAGCAGGCGAAGGAAGTGATCGGCACGGGAGCCCTCCACTTGAAACTCCAGGAGAGGCGTTGGTGCCAGGAAGGCTGCTGGTGTCCTCCCACCTCCAAAGTGCTTGTCCTGTCCTCATCAGGTGCTGCTGCCCTGCCCCGGGCCACTGTGCTGCCACCTTTGTAATCTGGGTCCAGTCCCCCTCGTCCTAGCCCAGGCTACTCCTAGTTATTAATTTCATGCCATTTGGAAGTGTTACTTGTTGCCAAGGTTTTTTACCCCTCTTTTCCTCCTCATTTGCCAGCGACAGCCACACGCTGCTCACAAAAGGAGACTGGCGTGATTAAAAGACCTCTGTTACTAAGGCAGCCATGGCAACAGCCTCCTTGGAGGTCTTTGTTGCCTGCTAAAACTTTGATCTCCAAGAAGGGCTGCTGCTGTTTCTCACTCCAATTGAAGAGAAGGATGGGAAGAAAGGATAAAGTTTACTCTGAGCAGAGGGAGCACGGAGGAACTCATTGCAGAGCCATACTCCCAATAAATCTCACAGCACCTTCCTTGGAAGAGTATCTGATTTACAAGGGCCACACTTCATCTCCTGTCCTTTCCAGCCTCCTCTCAGGGCAGCGTCCCGTGCCAGGGGCCTCTTGCCGTGGCATGGCCTGGCAGATTTTTCTGCCACTGAGGAAGAAATAACTCCCTCTGTAGATGCTGCCTCCCATGGTCCCACTGCTGCAGGTAGGGCTGCAGAGACAGCCCCCAACAGGGAAACCAATCCAACAGTTACACCCATATTTACCCAGTATTTACCACATTTATGCCATTGCCAGTATTTACCGTGTTCCCGTATTTACCCAATTGCCGTGTTCCTGACTGCACCTGCACCTACTTTATTCATGTCATCATTTCTTTTCAGCTGCACCACTTACCCTAATTATTTTTGTGTCTCTTCTCTGCAGGCTGTCTGCTAATTGTCTGCTTGACTCCAAGTCCTCCCTGATCTGCTGCTATTTGCTCTCCCGCTCTGTCACCCACCCTCCTGCTGCCTATTAACTCCTGTCCTCGCTCACCTCTTCCGTATCTCTGCACCTTCTGGACCCGCTGTGCACCGCCTCAGCTTTTCCCTCTCCCATTCCTCCTCCCCGTCCTCTCCTGCTGCGCTCTGCCGGTGCAGACTGGGGCCTCGCAGGCTCCCTTGCGCTTTGGGGCTGGCTAGGGCTGGGGCATGTGTGGGGTGCCTGGTGAGAGGCTGCTGTGGGCGGGTAAAGCCCCACAGCAGCACGGTGGGAATAGAGACAGGAGCGTGTCCCAGATTGGTGCTGGAACAAGGACGAGGTCCTAGCTCCAACAGAGCCGCTGGGGACCACACTAGTAAACGGGGCCATGGTCTATTCCCTCTTTCCCCTGGGGATGTCTGCTGGGGCTCGGTGGCGAGAGCTTGCACAGAGGACACGTAGCCCTTGCAGGGGTGCAGAGCTGCGACTCGGCAGCTGTGCCCAGCCATGTCTCAGAGTGCCAGCCGTCCCCTTTCTCAGGCAGGCAGAGCTGCGATGCAGAGGTGGAGCAGCCAGGTCGTCTCTTGGCCGGACGTTTTTCTGAATTGTTTTCTCCCCACCAATTGCTTCGTAGCCCCAGCCCTCCACCTTCAAGTTTCCTTAAAAAAAAACAAAAGAAGAGAGAAGTGGGGTGAGCTTAATGCCCACAGAAGGAGCAGCCTGGGCACAGAGAGCCAGGAGGTTGGTAGCCGTGATCGCTGTGGCCTCCTGGCCTTGCCCACTGAAACCCTGCCCTCTCTGCTCCGGCTTCGGGCACCATGCCGGCCTGATCTCCCCTCAACAGCTACCGCCTGGCTTTGGGGTGCGCCCATGCCCGGGCCAGGCTTGCAGGGGGCAGGCAAGCGAGAGTCAGCAGTGGCCCTTGCCCCCCCAGAGCCGCCCTGTCCCTGTGCCCGCTGGCTGGCTGCCAGGCTGGGTGCTTTTGCTCCACTTGTTGCTGGCGGCGGCGGCGGCGGCGGCGGCGGCGGCGGCGGCGGGAGGAAAGTCTTCAATGCGGGGCAGTGGCGGGAGCCTCCCGTCGCCGTGGCAACCGCGGGGCAGCTGTGGCGGCGAGCAGCCCCAGCCTGTTGGCTTCACCCGCTAAGGGGGAAGCGCGCGGTGGGGGGAAGGGTTATCAGTGAATTAATGTAGCCCAGGATGGGGAGGGGGGAGAGCCGGGGTGCCTTGAAAGCTGGTAGGGGCCCGGCAGTCCAAAGGCGGGCTTTGTGCTTGCTGGCTGTCAGCTGGGCTGGTCGAGGCGGCAGAGTTCAGGCTGAGCCGTGGTGGGGTTTGCTGCTGCCTTGGGCCCCCCTGGGGTTTGTGCATCCCCCGCTGGTGGCTCTGGGGCCCCCAGGGCTGTGCGAGCCCCGCTGGCAGGGCAGGGGGAGCAAATTCCGCAACCAGATACTCAGCAGAGCCAAGTGAGGCTGCACAAGCAGGGAAATATTTGACTGCTCATAGGTAGCACAGAGGAACTACTTTGGCTGTCTTTGTAACGAGTCACCAAGTTCTCAAGCACTGTTACTTTTGAGGGATGCTTCTTCCCCCTTGAACATGTGGTTCCTCTTGGGGATCAGGAGGCACCATAAGACCCATTGCTAGCAGGTATCGAGGCTCTTCGGGTAGGTTCAAAATAAAGCAGGCACCTATTTGGACTCGTAAGATGGAGCTTCTGCTCTTTGTAGGTGTCACTCCCTTACCTCTGGTACCACAAATCCCAGCCCTAAATGAGCTATATACGTCCAGCTATTTGTCCATTGGCGCCTGCTCTCAGACTAGGGCTGCACGTGAGCTTGTGCAGAGATAGTAACACATGGGAGGCAAGCTGCATGCCCGTGTCTGCCCATATGTTCTGCATGCATGTGGTTCACATGTACATCGTTCACAAACGCAAACACACAGAGAAGCCTATGCAAAAATTGTATATTTTTTGTGCATGCTGGGAAAATAAGGAATATATTTAATATGCACGTGGAACGTAATGTAAATCTAGCATACTGTGATGCAAGGCATAGATCTGTTGCATGTGTTTGTGGCACCCAAGACTTAAGCCACACATATATTGTATACGTGCCTATATCTTGTGAGCAGAAAGCATACATGAGTACTTTCCCATTAACAAGCCTAGCTGTGAGCCATTTGGACACTTGATTCTTCCAGAAAATGGACTGCAAGGAATGTCATGAAACTTTTGTATATGTAAATGAAAATGTTGCAGTAGACTTGGTGGCAAGAGTCCTCCTTCAAAGTAGTAAATTATCTGAAGGATCAGCATTGTATCTTTTGCTAAGGCTTCAGGACCACCTCATCATGATGGCATTACTGTGAGTACTAGACAGCTTTGATGAGTTGCAACTGGTTGCAAAGCACTGCCTGCATTCAGGGTATGTTTATTATGGCTCCAGCAGGCATCCTTGTGGATTTTTGATCTCTACAGAACCTCTGCTGAAGCACTGAGAAAAAACGGACAGAGGGAATTTGATTGTAACACGCTTCAAGGACAGACTAGAGGCCAAAGAACTTGGGATCCAGTTCATCATTGTGTCTGAGTGCTGCTTAGTGCAGGACCTGAAGGGCATGTGGGGAGGTTAAAGGTAGCTTTCTACCACTTTTGCACTGGCGTACCCTTAGCTGCTTCTGTTATGTTATATCCACAACGTATGTCTCTCTTCAGAGTGCAGCTCTCCTACCTTATGCATGTGTTTAAAAAACCTAGCATGATCCTGGTACTATATAAGTACGCAGCACAGCTGCGCATAGGGCTGTTCTGCCGATGCACAGGTGTGTGTAAATTATACCTGAACACCATGCAGGATGTTTGCTGTGTATTAGAAATATCCCAGACATTCAGTGCCAAAACAAATAGGCACCGAGCTGCCTTTGGGCTTGGATTTTGTTTGTATTCAGTTATAAATTAGAAGTTGACTTGCTTTTTTTTTTTCCTTTTCCTTTTGCAAAGCGATTCCACAAATTTCTACGCGAATCCTTCCCTGGTTGGTTTGCTTCGCTTGAGAGTTGGCCTTATATCACCCAATCTCACCAAATTGCTCGTGCATCTTGAAAGAATTGGCACATACTCACTTCAAGATTCCTTTCCTGGAGCTGTCTCTGCAGTTGCAGAGTCCCACATAGAGAGCACCACCCACGGGTGTTGGATGCACGTGGCTGACTTGTCAAGAACCTTGGGTTAAAGATGTTTCATATCCATCCAAACTACATCAGTACATTTTTAAAGTAAACTAAATCCTTCTGTTTGAGGGCTGTCGTGCATTTCCAGGAGCTTTTTGCATGTGTAGAGCATAACTCCAGAAAGATGTTACTGTGTAACCATGCTAAGGGGACCTCCCTCTTCTTGTCATTTTGTGCCTAGATCGGAGAAGCTCTGTTCCAGATTCTTTCCCCCCAGTTCTGCTGATAAAGATAAAATGCAAGGACACAGAAATGCAGAATTGCAGAGGCAGACACCAGGCATCGAGCAGGATGACATCTATGGTTGATAGGAATTCACTTAACAGAGTGCAAGTGGGCTGATGAGGAAGGGAACTGGAGGCTAAGGCAGGGGCTGGGGAGTGTGTTTTTCTTGCAGTAACCTCTCTCCTTGTTCTCCTCCTTCTGTCTTTTCTAGGCAGGACAGGGCTGCTTGCTGATCTCTTGCCCAGTTTTGCTGTGGAGATTATGCCAGGTATTCAGTCATTTCACCCTTCAATCACCCAGTCCTCTGTCATCTTGTCTGTTTATCCTTCTACAGCATCTTTATGTGGTGTACGTTTCACTCTTACATGTGTTTTATCTGGGGTTAAAAAGGGAAAAGCCTGTTGCTTACTGGGAAAGTGTGTTGGATTGAGATCTGAGAGAGCTGATGCTGGGGGAGGAATGGCCATGCTGGGATCCAACGTACAGAGATGGTTGATGTCATGCCAGGATCAGTGTGAGAGCAGAACTGCCAACACTCTTCAGGGGCAGTTTTATGTCAAGCTCTCTGCTCTCCCCCTGCTAGCACAAAGGTAACGTCGCTCCAGCCTGCGAGACTTCGGCAGCCTCGTGTGCCCGTATGGCTTTGTACGTCAGCTGCTCTTGTGCAGTAGTAACTTCCGCTCCCCAGACCCTATCCTGTGGGTACCGTTATAGCCATCACCACAGATGGTAGCACAGGAGGTGCTAGAAATAGAGCACTGGTTAGCAACCCATCAGTGGCACAGCCTCTCTTGTGCTGCATGGCCAGAGCATTATCTAGGTAACACCAGGTGGTTGGACCAGACATGAAAGCTCTCTGCCCATGATAAATCCCTCGCTAGCCAAACTAATGAGAGCCACCAGTTCTGGCACTCCTTGCAGAGGAAACAGAGACTGTGCAACAGATTGTCCTTGAAAGGGAAAAGCTGTGAGAACATTTAGCCCTTGAGTCATCTGATCATCCCCTGACAGTGCCCAAGGAGTGTTTCTTTCACACGTTTGTGGAAAAATGCAACTCCACATAAATGTGTGAAGCTATTTGCAAGTCTGTCCCAGAGATGCAAACGGAGGGAAGGCAGATGCTCCCCCGCCTCCAGTGTAACCCAAAGCTCCCTGGAAGTTCAGCATGGCAGGAGAGGGTTTGGTCTTTTCAGCAGAGACAGAAGTTGATTCTCTGTTGCCTAACACTTTTTTTCCCCCACTATTTATAATTTTATTGAATGGGTATAAAATTCTTGTTGGCCAGGTAGCTTTCTGGTACCCTCACTGCATGGGTATAAACAACAAGAAAGTGTAAAAGGCAGCGGCAAACCACATTTCAGCTGTTAGCATTGCCTGTTACCTGGATAAACAAAAGCAGGTGCTCCTGCAAGCACAAAACAGTAGTTTCCAGACAGCGAGGACACATAGCATTTCAGCTTGGTAGTCATTTGAGTCTCAGGGTTACACGGTTATATCTGGAAGGACTGTGACAGAAGATAACAGTTGTACTGGAGGAAGGATTAGGGAATTGCAGGTAAAAATGGTTGAATCCCGGTTTTGTGCATAAGGGAGGAAGCCAGCAGGCTCTTTTGCTGTTTTCTTAACCTCATCAGAGAAGCAAATGGTCTAACTTCCCATGAAGTAAAATCCTTCGTGATTCATAGGTCCCTGTGACTGGGACACTGATTTCAAACATCCACTCCTGGTCCTGAGTGAGTGTCTTGCAATGTGCAATGTACATACTAACCTGACCTCCTTTTATACTCCTGGAACGTTTTCAGAAGGACCACAGATACACTTACAATGGACTTGCTGTTTGTTTTTTTCCTCTGCCAGGCTTTTATCCTTTATGGAGCATTTGTGAACTGTTCACTAATAGCTCTGGAGATCTGACACTTAAGCTTCATTGCATAGCTGTGGCTGGCCACTTCTGTCATGTGGTACTATTTCACCTCCTTCGCTGTATCAACGATGGTCATAGAGAACAAGATGAGAACATGACAAAAGAAAAAGCCACTGAGCTGTTGCCCTTCTCAGATTGGCATAGATTAGGAAGTACAGGACTGGAAAGGCTCACTATCTTGCTTGCTATCCCAAGCGCCATGTAGTTTCATCCTTTCCATAAGCTTAGCAAGCTTAAGAGTAGTCTGGGTTTGGCCTTTCTCTCTCCCGTTGGATCACTTTCTTTGATGTGCGTCTTCTAGCTTCCATCTATATTACTCATAGCCTGTTTATGCCCATTTATGTAAGACCTTTAACTATAATACCTGCTTTTCCTCCTAGCATTCATCCTCCTAGCATATTTACGGCTATGTCTGCTCTCAGCCTTCTTTTTAATAGACTGACGCAGCGAGCTTCAGCTCTTCTGCTGCCAGGCAGGCTACTGAGTCCCTTCATCCCCTCAAATCCCTGCTTCGCATCCGCTCCAACCTGAATTCATCTTTTCTTATACAAAGATGACCAGAACTGTATAACATCAGTAACTTCAGATGAAGTTACATGGAGGCCTTGTATGATGGCATTAATATTTCCTTAACACTACTGGAAATTCCTCCTTTACTGGGCATGGGGTTACATTTGCCATTTTTGTGGCTGTATTGCATAAGCAGTTACAGTTGTCCTATGATGGAATAGTATACTGGATCATTTCTCTTGTTTTTCAGTTGTTTTCAACTAATGAAGTCCTGTTCAGAACAAATGGTTCTTAATCCTTGGATTAACGTGTGACCTTGAAAGTATTGCTGCATACCTTGAAATTCAGTATATTGCTGCATTTCATGTTTCTTATTGCAGGCCCAAGGACCAACTAGCCCTTTCTATAACATATCCCGGTCTTCATCTTTAGTGACAATGCTTCCCTACCTCTTACCCTCAAGATACATTAACACATCCTTATTTTCTGTGTAAAGGTCATTCGTGAAAATATTAAATAAGATGTTTCCTAGAACCGGCACTTGAGGAACTGTATCAGTAATCTCCTCTCAGCTCTTACTTTTCCATTCATGGATGCTTCCCTCTAGCTGTTTCCTTATTCGTTAGCTGAATTTTTCTCAGTATATAGTAACTTCACCAAAAAAAATTACTCCACAAGGACCAAAATTATCTGCAAATTTAAATGAAATTCATCTGTTTCAGCCAAAAAAGAAATAAAATATTCAAAAAATATAAAACATTTCACTTGACACTTCTGAAATGAAGTGTTTTGATTTGTAAATGCCAGATCTTTCACTGACGTTTTTTAAAGGAAATTGTAAGTTCTGGATTAAAAATGGGATTAAAAAAAGGGAATTGTTTGTAGAAGAGTTAAGGAAAACTCCAACAAAGCAAAGAATTTTACTTTTGTTCAAACAGAATGCTGTGGATGAATCAAAAATGACACTTCTTATTTTTGCGTTTTATTAAGAACTAGAAAAACCTTCTGGTTTGGTTGTTCCAAGCTGAACGTTTTTCCTTGCCTTTTCAGCTTAGCGACGCAGGTGAGAGGTACGCTATTTTTCCAGTGTGATTCTGTACTCACATTGCAATCCTTGTATCAATACTTCTTCATCTTAAATAGTAATGTATCAGGAGACCCGTTAGTGAACGCTGGACTTCTCTTCAGAAACAGTGGTCTGCTGCTTTTTTCTCTCTGCAAAGCAGCCCTACCACTTCTTTCTTTGCTTTCTTACCATCTTTCCAAGGTGGTTGAATAACCACCTGGGTACACCTGGAGTCTTTCCCCACAGATTTTCCCTCACCAGCAGTCTGACTTCTAGATAGGTTGGTGCATCTCTCTGACACAAAACCGACTCCAGGCCTCCTGCACATTCAAAATCTTGAAATTTCTTGGTCCGGATGTGTTCACTGACCATTCTCTTAATCTGGGGAATTGCCATGTGGCGGTAGGTGCAGCCCTGTGCACCTAATTCCCTGCAAAGCGCAGGGTGGCCAGGTGCAGAGCTGGGAGCTGCCCCGGCACAGGCTGGGCACCTGCTCCCACCATGGCTGCTGCCGCTGCAGATTTCCCAGCCGCGAAGTTTGAGAAGGCTTCTCTTGCTCCCCTTTCTGATCAAACCCCATCCTGGTTTTTGTGGACCAGCTCTTCTGTGCTTTCACCTGTAGGGTGTTTTTCAGCTATTGCCTTTCGGGGCCTGACAGACATCATCTGAGGCTTCAGCGGGGAGGGGGGAGGGTTGTTAGGTTTCCTGGCTGGCTGCAGCGCCTGAATAGGATGTTCGTTCGGCACATTCAAAAGAATAATTGCATGCGTGGGCCTAGTTGCGAAGGGGCAGGCCTGGCTCATTTACTGGGCTATTTATAGCATGCTTTTCACCATCATTTGTCCCATTAAAACTAGAATGTGAGGGAACAAACACACAAGCAGGGCACGAACATGGCTGGGAAGAATGAGTCTTTGATGAGATCCAAATGCTAATGGAGTACATCCTGCGGTGTTTGTACAGGTCTGCCGTGGGGCGAAAGGTTTCTGTACTGGGGAACCAGAGCTCCTGCCTCTGTGCTGCTCGCCTCTCAGCCAGCCAGAGACGTCGCAGGAAGGGACCACATTTCTGTAGCTCCATTTCTGATTGTCACGTGCCATTTCTGCTTCGACACAGGCGGGGACGTAGTCCTAGACCAGCAGGAAGTCCATTTCTATTATTCACCTATCTGTTTTGCCCCTGTGCTCTCCCCTGGGAGGATGTTGCTGACGTTCCCTTCCACAGCAATGTGCAATCCTGTAAGTATCTTTCTTTCTCCCCTTGTTTTCCAGAGTGGGTCTTTGTGGGCCTGGTGATCCTGGGGGCGTTCCTGTTCTTCCTCCTGGTGGGGATCTGCTGGTGCCAGTGCTGCCCACACAGCTGCTGCTGTTACGTCCGCTGCCCCTGCTGCCCTGAGTCCTGCTGCTGTCCCCGGGCGCGTGAGTGACCCTGTCCAAGCCTGGCGCAAATCTTCTCCTGCACTACTTCTGCTCCCTGGCAGAACAGGAGGAGAATCTGCTAATACTGCTTCCTTTGCCCTGAGCACTTTGCTTGACTAAAGAACTAGTTCTTAGGGAGTGAAGCATCTGACCTATTGCTCAATGGTTGAGCGCTCAAAGTTAATTGCAAATGTAATTCCCTGAGCCCTCCCTGCCTTGGCAGCTGTGCCTGCTCCTCCAAAGTGTCATGCTCCCCTTCCAAACTTGTCGTGTCAGTGAATGTTGTGGGTCAGAGCTAAGAGCATCCTGGGAAATTTCTTCCTGGCAAGGCAAAGCAACTGCCCTCTACAACAGTGCAAAATCCTTGCAACCCAGCAAGGTTCCTGGTCAGGCTCAGGCAGATCTGTCAAGTTACATGAGCCTCATCCCTACTGTTTGAGTCATCAGTTGTTTTTAAAGCTGAACTGCCACTAAGTCATGGCAACGGTAATACTGGCGGTAATATGCTGAATGTCTTCCAATTGCTGGGCATCTTGCAGGGCTCATCTGACCTGTTGTGTGTATTTTTTAAACTCCTCTCAGTGCCCTTTGAGGCTCCTACAGAAATTCAGATTGGTCCTTGTCATTTCATTTGTCCAGTGGTCTCCTGCTGGGTTGTCACCAATGTGATGTGCAGGTTTCGGCCACGTGCCGTGTGGGTCTGTGGGAGGCTGGTGTGATGCTGACTGCTGTTCTTTTTCAGTCTATGTAGCAGGCAAAGCAGCAAAAGCTGGATACCCTCCTGCAGTCTCTTCCATGCCAGGTCCATACTACATCCCCAGTGTTCCTGTAGCTGGTGTCCCATCTCCTGCTGTGCTGATGGATAAGTCACACCCCCCTCCCTTAGCCCCAAATGACTCCAGCGGAGGAAGCCAAAACGGTAATTTGCAGTGCCAGGCACAACATTCAGTCCTCTTATTGGGAGCAGGGCTGGGAAAAGGAGGAATGATTGTTACTGATACTGTGGTATGAACAGAAGAAACACAGAGAAACTGCATTTTAATCCTGGCTCTGACAATGACATTTGCATCCCTTAAGGCCACATGGTCCAACTTTTCTAGTGCCATCAGGACAGTGTCAGTTTGTGGGTGCCTCACTAGGTCAGCAGGGAATGGGAGGCAAGTTCATGCTCAGGACCCGTCTCATTACTGCTGCAAACGTTTACTTGCGGAGGACAAAAGGATGAAGGTGGTTTCAGGGGAGCAGAGGCAGTGGCCATTTTCCCCTTACAGATGATGCCTTGCAAGCGGCTCTCTGTTGGTAAAGTGTTCTTGCTACCCTCTGGGGCACTGCTTGCCCTCTGGCAGCAGTGTTTGCTGCAGCGTGTTTTACTGTCCTGGTGGCATTTTGGGCACGGGGACATGCTCCCTCAGCATTTCTGCCCAAGAGCATTTGGGGCTGGACCCCCTCCACTGCCTTACAGAAGTCAGTAGGTCACTTTTTTTGTTCAGCCTTTGCATTTGTGAAATGTGAGCGATAAAAGGCTTCTAACTAGAAAGGAGTTGTGGATCAATGTCAGACATAGAGTATCAGTATGATGACTCTGTCTTGGTGAGGGTCACTTCTCCCGCTGCAAAGGAAGCTGCCATCAAGGAAAAAGAGGGTAGCTATTTAGCCACATGCTAGCATTTCAGGATCAGAGTGGCTGTTTAAATTTAAACGTGCTGCAGCAGAAGTGACTCTCACCAATGTAGAGTCACCATACTGAGACAGTATGTTTGCCATTGATCCAGCCGCCATGTCTGATTTTAAAGCACCACACTAATTATCAATTGTTAAATTTGCTCATGACAATGTGTTGATAAGACACTTCCGAAAAGACAAGATCAAGTAGCATAATCAAATAATTAAGCTTTTGGAACAACCCTAACATTCTTCCACTGCCCCAGTCAGTATATTAACCTTTCTGGAATTACAAGAAGTATTTTCCTTCAACAATCATACTTTTTTTTCCCGCTGAAATCAAAACAGAGCTCTGGAATGGAGCATTTTGCAATAGGAAATAATCACTGATCCAAAGCAGAACATACTCAATTCAAAAACCTTTGTCAGAAAATGGTGGACGACAGCCCAGTGCTTAATTTTTTTTCTCCTGTGAAAAATGTCACTGCATGTAGAGTGTGGTATTGGCCGTGGCAACTCCAGGGATTTTTTAAGAATCAGATCACAGCCCCAGTCTCGCTCTGCTGTACGTTACTAGCAGAGCACAAATGCAGAATGAAAAATTGTGGTTGCGTTTGGTAACCAAATGGAATGGCTCTTAGCATCCCATGTTTCATTACACAGAAAGATGCGTTTATTATATAATCCAAATCAGCTGGCTCAACTCAGGACTTGACAGGAAATACTACGTATTGCAAATAAAACCATTATTACAGAGTTCTAACTGTTGTGGCAAGACAACAGAGGTTCTTAAGCTTTTTTTATTTTTAATTAATGTTTTCTGCAATAATATGGACAAACCCTTAGTCTGGATCATGCACCTGTTGTTCAAGGTGTTCCTTGAACTGTGGAGCTAAGGAAGGGTGATACCCTGCACCCTGTTCCTTTTCTCTTAAGGTCCTCCACAATGAGAATATCCCCAAATTACAGGCTGTAGAAGAGAAGACATTGTGCAGCTGTTCTAAGCTACTTATTTGCTGGTTGGCCAGACAGCAAGCTAAACAAAACAGGTAATGGTTGAGTTTATAATAAAGGCCTTTTCTCAGAAGGAGTGCTAATTATGGTCTATGTGTCCACGCAGCTGGTGTAGGTCTGATCTGAAACTTGGTATCTTTGAGACCTCAGCCTTTCCGTCAAGTTTATTTAAAAAAATGGGGTCAGAAGTGCTGGAGGACAGAGACTGGAGGATTCTGTAATCCTGGCTGCCAGGCTGAAAAGGACAGCCTTTGCCCTAGATAGTTTCTGTGCTTATAAGTGACCCCTGTGAGGTGATCTAGTGAGTGAACTCAGGCATGAGGATATTTAGAAAGTTTGTCTAGGGTTACATAAAAGCCATGTGACAAAGCTCCAGTGAAGCCTAGGAACTCCATCCTCAACTTAGGGCTGAATAGGGAAAAAAATAAACTTTCAGCTCTCTTATTTAGAAGAGTGTTGGCAACACATAAGTTAGGATGTATGCTCTGTCTATTTTAAATGCAGTGGTTACCTGGAGACTCTTGCATAGTTTCCTTAAACCATGTGCACAGGGAAGCTTTTGATCTGAGAGCTGGACTCCAGACCTTTAATATGGAAAGTGTATAAGGATGAGACATCATTTACTTCCTAACCACACTTGTCTGAAAAAAATAGTAGTGCTGTCCTTCCTGGGGAGGGAAACAGCTTACAGTTTTGGCTGACTTGGTTCCACCCACAGAAGAATGAAAAAAGTATCTAGTTAAACATAAATTAAACACTAGAAATTTATGAACTGTTCAGGAGAAGAAAATACGGTCTAACAGGAAAGAATGTTCCATTCCCTTTGACTTCAGTGAATGGTTCTGGACAAGTGGTTAACGTCTCTGCATCTTTGTTCCCTTATAATTAAGATGGGCCTAAAAATATTCAGACCTTATTAAAGGGTTATGGCAATTTACAGATGAAGAAGGGTGTGAGGAGGAAGCAATAATATCTTCTCACACGAAGGAATAATAAAGAGATTTAATAAGTTGAACATTTAATATCATTGCGAGAAGTATTTAATAAATAAACGTAGAGACAAAATATGCTTCATCTATAATGGAAAATAATTTTTATGAGCTGTTCACGGTCGTCTTTGCAGATTTAAATCCAAAGTTAATTTCTAGATGCTTACAGAATTAACCTAGAAATTTATTTGCCTTTTGATATACAGCTGCAATAGCAAGTCCAGCATGAAGCTAGCATGAAGCTGAGCTAATTCTCTATCAGTTCCAGCAGTTATAGATGTTACCCAAATAGATATTTGGCACAGCCTCAGCGTGAATAGTGGCTCTGGAGAGACAGAGTCTGGAAGCTGCCTGTTCAAGTTCCCCAAAGGTTATTAGTAGGTCAGAGTAATTTCCAGCTGATGGTTGTTTGCTGGCCTGTGTATAAATGAGTGGCAGCTTCGCTGAGCCCCTAGTAGACACATTAGAAGAAAGAATAGCGAGAGGCCTCTTTCCTGGCAAGGTACCAGAGATATGTCAGCTACGATGGTGAGGTGAAGTGGAGAACTCACCTTGCTGTTGCTCGTGCAGTGCAGCAGGAGTCATCGCTTCTGAGGCCAGTCAGTCCAGCCCCTCTTCATAGCAGCAGCCTCACTTCAAGAGGCATGATGGTCTTCCACTTTGGAAGGCAGAGGCAGGGTTCCTTGTGTTCTGTAAATCACTGCGTGCATTTGCAGTCATTGTGCACATATTCATGGGGATAATAAAACACAGCGAAACTCCACATTGCTGTCAGCTAAGCTATCTGGAGACATGTTGAAAGCAGGACCCTGATAGACCTATACTATATTTTAACATCTAATACCTTTCCCAAGTACAGGTACACAAGGTAATATTTCAAGATGTAGTTACTTACCTTACATGTGCACAGTCAAAACCCTCTTAAAGCAATTTGCGGGATTATTACAGGAATCATTCTACCCCTTTCTATGGCACAGCCATTTCTGAAGCAGAGCATGGTTATTTAATAGTGCACAGACACATGCACAGCAGTTTAGGACAGAAGGAGCCTAAGAATACCTCTGCCAAGTCCTTGTTCAGCCCACACAGCGCATACTATGCAATGTACTACCAAACCCATATGTTAGTAGCTTGATGTATCAGGGTGTGGGATAAAACAGAAAGAACAGGTTGGCTCAAAACCACCATCCAAGTATTTAAATCGTGCCACAAGAGGAGCACTCATGCAACACTGCAGTATTCACACAAGGGAACATATTAACCCCATGCAAGGCAGACAGGTTCCATTTTGTAGTGCTAAGTGAATTGTCCTCACAACAGTTCTCTAATGAGGCTGAATTTGAGGGTTGTAGTCCTCTTTTGTACTTAGACCTGTGTTTCTGTCAATCTTAAAATAGCCCCAGGCTGAGACCTTTCTTAAATAATCTGCTATAAAAGCCTTATTTTCTTCAAGGTCGTGATAGGTGGAGTTCTCTGTTTGCTGACTATAGATATGCCTTGAGGTAGTCAGGCTGTTCACAGGGTTAGCAGGTAAAGTGTGCATGGAGTCAGCCTGCTGGAGCTAGAGCTGCTGTGGCTCCAGGTGTGTAAGGGCTTCTTTTCTACACACAGGAAGGTGGAAAAGCCAAAAAAGCTGTCCAGACTTCCCCTGCAAATGGGGTAATCCCAGCAGTCAAGCACTTAATGTATGTGTAAGACATACCTTTTCTGTAAAATAAAGCATGTAAAGAATGCCAGAGCAGGCAGTTTCACAGTTACCCACTGACCTGATTGGCCCCATCATTGGATTCGGTATAAATCTCAAAGCAGTGTGATGTGCTTTGTGGGACTTTCTGTGTTTCCTTCTGTATTCTCTGGAGCTTCTCCTACCACATGCTCTTCAACCTGCGTGAGCAGAATTCATAGAGATGGGAGAGTGGAGTGGTCCTGCAGAGTGACAGCTCCCAAATGCTCAGCCACCTGCTTCCCCTGCAGACTGGGAGCTTACGGCCCCTGCTGCATAGAGGAAGCATGATCTTCTGGGACTGCTTCTCCCATACCATGACAAATCCTTTCTGTAGTGCTGAGGAAGGGGAAATGAGTGCTACTTTTCTCTCTGCCATCCTCTATGGGAGGTGGAATCACTCTGTGGCAATGACACCACTTGATGCATTTGGTTGTACAGATTGGGCATTTCCAAATAATTTTTGCTGTTACTGCAAACTTTATAATGATGCAGCTGCTCACAACTTCACATCCCACATTACAGACAAATTTCTTCTGAAGCAAGGACTGACTCACTCTGTTTTGGAAGACGCAGCCTACCTGCCTGCAGACGTGAGCTCAACTATAGAAGCAATATTGTTGGAAAGTCTCCTTGGATTTAAGTGTGTTTTCCTCTAATGCTTTTCTTTTCTCCCTAGCAGTGCGCAAAGGGTACAGGATCCAGACTGACAAGGAAAGGGACTCCATGAAGGTGCTGTACTATGTCGAGAAAGAACTGGCTCAGTTTGACCCAGCTAGGAGGATGCGAGAACGATGTGAGGAACAAGCATGGTTCGGGTTTTTTTTTTTCACTGACCTGAAAAAGACTGCAAATTCATAGCTAAAAGTTCACTGGCGTTGCCTTAGAGGCAGCCTCTAGGATATGATGTCCAGGATATGGTACTTGGGGCAGATAAAGTCTAGATTTTATACAGGTATGTTCTGATTTTAAAGATCTGCTGCTTACCTAATCATCCTTAATAAGAGCAAACAAAGTGAGGGATACTCAAATGCTCGTGAAAATTGTCCACTCGGATAATTAAACCTTTGGATCATCAACATGTGAAAAGCCAAGTCCGTACTCATGCCTTCTACAGCCTGTGGTGTGATAATAGCTAGGATATTGTCTTCACAATTTCTGTATGTCTGACAGTGTGGTGCCTGTAAATTCCCAGCATGGCAAAATAGGAAAGGGATGATTTTATTGAAAGCATGTTTTGTGGGCTGCAATGACCACAGTGTGGTTTGAAGGATGCAGAAGAGTAGTCTGGAGTGGCTGCTGCCCCGCGGAAGGAGCAGAGACTACAAGAAAGATTTAAGGAACTAGAGGATCGTCAGATTTTGTGACACAGGTCATCTTAAGATCAGAGGCGGTACACGCATCAGTACTGACCGCTCGGCAGTCAGACACCTGCAGGCGAAGGGGAGGAGGGTAGTGATTAGGGACATGATGCAAACTCAGAAGTGAGCTTCTGTGTGGAACTCGTCACTGTCTTCCGATAGCCTCTTGCAAGCTTTATTTTCCTAAATAAAGGCTGAGGCTGCACTTACTGGGTGTCAGAATACAAACCCAGGTGGGGGTCTTTCCACATTAGGAGGCAGAGGTGCAGTGGCGGGATAAGGTGTGTGCGTGAGGAGAGCTTGCAGTGCTGCTCTTTGTCCTCTCGCTGTTCTGTGCGGTGGACAGCAGCAGGCTGGGGGCTTGGTTCCTCCAGGCAGCATCCGACTCGCGCAGAGCTAACCCACTTCAGGCACTGGTAGAAGCTCATTTGAAACAGATGCGTGAGATCCTGCAAATCAATGAAGGTAAGGGCTTTAGGGAATGACAGTACATCAAAGCTCTATAAAGATGAGGTATAACTAACAAATTATATATACTTCTAAACCAGTCATTGCTGAGCACACTGTCTTCTCCACCCACAAGATTTACTATAAAAAGACCTCTCCAGATTGGTATGTCAGGCCTCCAGATGTCAATGTGCTTGACGGGGTAGAGACTGACAGTGATTCAGTCAGTCTCTTACTTTTTTCTTAATCTTTTTTTGAGGGGGTTGTTTTTGTTTTAGCTGGGCAAGTCAGGCCAAATCCAGAGCCAGCCTGTCTCACACCAGGAAAGGGGGAGGTGGCACAACTGCTGTGACGATGTTCTACCAAGCTCAGTGCCCGCCTCGCGAGGGCGGAGAGCTCACGTGTTACCGAAGCAGGACTGAGAGGGGATTTCTGCATGAAGGCTGAACTCAGTTATCTGGAACACAGGCAGCTGATGCCATTTGCGATACCCTCAAAATATCCCACCTGGCTGCCAGCTACCAGTTCAGGCGACCTGTAGGTCTAACAGCAGCTCTGTAATGTCCAGAGTGAGCCCCAGGAGTCTTGGGCAGGATCGCTCAAGGCTTTGGAGAAGGGCCTTGGATTCCATTTTGATTTTTTTCTAATGGGCAAGCTGAGCTTCTTTCTGAAAAAGCTGCAGCTGGGCTCACCACAGCCTTCCTGTCCACTCCTCCCCTCTCACACATGCTATCAGGTGATGCCTATCTCATTTCTTTTCTGCAACCTCCCCTGCAGATAACAACACCATCTCTGAACTCAGCTCTTTGCATGAAGAGGACTTGAACTTCCGGCAGCCCTACCGCCAGGGGCGAAGGAAACCTCTCCCTCCTGCGGGGGACCTGGATGGTGATGCTGAATACTGGGCAGGAGTGATCGGCGGGGGCAGCACGTCAAGATCACAGGCTGTCTCTGATTACAGAGATGAGCGGGATAGTTTCCGGCACAGGTGAGGAGTGCTGTGTTGGGAGGCAGCTATATCTGGCAAAGTAGTAAAGAAAGGAGAAGCGACAGATGGACTGGTAGCTCCTCTCCATTTCCTGCTGCTTTGCTTCTGCTTAGCAGGACAGAGGGGTTAGAGAGAAACATGAAATCTGGGGATATCATTAGGTAAGGTTGGAATGAATCTGATTCCGACAAGCCTGCTGAAGCCTACCCAGCTGGGCAAAGCTAGGTACCAGCCCCATTCCAGGTGGGATGTAAAAGTGAGATCGATAGGAAACCGAGCCACCCTTCCCAAAGTGCTCGCTTGAGATTTGTACCTGATCCCTCCAGCACTTCCCAGTGCTGGTGTGCTTTATTAGGAGTCACACCCTGTTCCTTTGGTGCAACAAGATCGGTACTCCAGGCCTAAAGGACTGGCATTCTGGTGCCTAGAAGAGAGGTATCACATCCTTCCCTCACATACTAGCAGCCCAGTCTCCTGAAAGCAATGGCAGGGATTTCCTTCCCTCAGTACTGGGCTATTGTGCCAGCTCACTCTCTTTAAACCTGCTTCAAAATTCTCCTGCTGTGAGCTTCTGTAGCCGGGTTCTTGGGTTTTCCCAGTAGGACATACTCCTAAAAGCTTTGGGGCCAAGGAGAAGCAGGTCAACCCTGCATACTGGAGGACAAGGGAGGTGCTCTCTGGGGTTAATCTCGGGTAATGTGAGACATGTAGGGTCCAAGCTATCCACACTAAGCTGCCTTTACAGTCAGCAGAGAGAAGCAGGGATTTCGAGGATGTGATACATCTCTTCCTACAGAAGATGATGAAAACAGGTCAGATGATTCATGCCCCAGGAATGCCTGTTCCCCTCCATTGTCTGTGAAGGCAGCCGAGGGGATGAGCGCAGCTGAATCCACCCTCTAACACTATCTCTTCCATCCTCCAGCCAGCAGAGATCCAAGTCCGAGATGTTGTCCCGTAAGAGTTTCTCTGTGGGAGTGCCGGCCGTCTCTATGGACGAGCTGGCAGCCTTTGCAGAGTCCTACAGCCAGCGGACCCGGCGGGCAGACAGCCAGGAAACTCGGCGTTTCGAGCGGTCAGAGTCGCACGGCGGCCGCGGTGGAGGGCTGCCCCACCAGGATAGCTCCATGGAGGAGTACTACACCAAGCGTAGCAGAGGGAACCGAGAGCCGCTGACAGACTCGGATCGGGGCTGGTCATACAGCCCACCCCGGAGACGGGCCCATGAGGAGAAGCACCTGCCCAGGCTGGTGAGCCGGACGCCCGGAGGGAGCCAGAAATACGATCATTCCTACCTCAGCAGCGTCTTGGAGAGGAAGTCCCGGAGCTACGATGAGAGCGGTGACCGCAGTGAAACCCCCTCAAAGCTGAGCTCGCAGCCCAGCCAGAGAGGAGGGGGAACGTATTATGCCTGGTCACCACCCTCTACCTACAAAGCCGAGAAGTCGCAGCAGCAGTCGCAGCAGCCGCCACCACCACCTCAGCAAGAGGAAGAGGAGGACACCCTGCCCCCGTATAGTGAGAGGGAGCTGAGCCGAGGCCCTTCATACAGGGCCAGGGAGCAGGCCTACCTCAGCACCTCTGACAAGAAGAGGAAAAAGGACCCCAAGAAAACAGTGAGGCCATGTCTGGTGTTCCTGATCCAAATAGGCTGAGCGAGGAGCCACCAGGGAGGAGTTACTAACCAGAGTTTAGGGGCAGGGGGGCTCTCCAGGAAGGTAGAGCCTGGAGTCTGAGTGTGGGGAACCCCAGGTAAGGGGAGTCAGTGTGGGCAGAGGGCAGTTACCAGGTGTAGGAGGCCAGAAAGGGAAATAGCTCCTGCACAGGACTCCATGATGGAGGGGAGGGACAGATGTGCCTGGAACTGGGGAGGTAAGGGATGTTTTTGGCATCTGTGGCCTGGTGATCCAAGGAAGTGGGAGTTCATCTAGGGTTTAGGAGGCTCGTGGTAGGGAAGGGAACTTACCCAGGGCTTGCAGAAATTACAGGGCATTGCTTTGGCCTTGATCCTTGTTAAGGAAGGGTTGAGAGGCTCTGTTCTTCTGGACTGGGACAGGGTTAGTAGCAAGGCATGGTGTAAGAGACCTGAGGTCTTTCTGAAAGGGGTGAGATGGCGGACTCCTGTGGGTGCATGCCCATGGGCATGTGTAGGGGCCATGCATGCCAAAGGCATTCCTCACGCAGGATACCAGCAAGTGCAAAACATCCTGCCACAGGCCGGGCCCGTGAGGACTGATGAGTTCATGGTTGTTGGGGAAGGGGGGCTGGCTTAAGTCTGCTCTATGAGGGAGACCTTGTCACTAGAGCAGCTTGGCTGTTAGCCCTGAGCGTAAGTGGCGTGTGTGAGAGAGGAAAGGGGTGTGGGCGGACAAAGCTGTTGCTGTTTGGTTGTGTCTCTGTCAAAGCTACATCAGTCTCTTTGTCCATTCCATGGGTGCTTTCCTGTTGACACTTCTCTTCTCTCTTTCCTCTCAGAACGATTTCCCAACAAGGATGTCTCTCGTGGTTTGAAGTTGTTGTGGACATGTCATGTCGATGGGCTGGATACCGTGAGGTGACTGCGGTGGAAAAGATACAAAGCAACGAGCAAGACAGGCCTCCGTCAACCTTCACAGCCACCAGCCACGGATTCTTTGTTTCAATTGTTTGTTTCATCGGGGGAGCAGAGGCTTTCATAAGAGACAGACTCCCATGAACAGCACTCGCTCTCAGAGGCTCTGGGAGTCTGCCAGGAAAATGAGGCCAGGGCTCTCTTTGGCACCCTGCTTTCCAGTGCCCTCCATTCTGCGCTGGAAGGCAGCCATGTCCCTACTGTCCCTGCAGCCCTGAACGACAAGCGAGGCTGCCTTTGTGCCTCGTGTCCTGTCTTATGTGCAGAGAGAGGCCTGTGTGCATACCTCTTGCTCTCTCTGTCTCCTCAGTTCTCTGTTTGGATCAAAATTGTCTCCGTACTTATACTTAGAGCCTTTTCTGTATCATCCCCATGCTGGGAGGAGGCCTTGTTCTTACAGCTGCAGACTGCCTCCAGCTGATCAGGCCCTAAATCGTGAAAGAAGATCTACATCCTTTCAGACACTCTAGAAAAGGACTGATGAGGTGTTACTTTGGCAAGGGCTCAACAGAGAGACAGAGAGACTGGTTTGTTCAATATATTTGGTTCTGTTCATTGTGTGATGAGAGTTGCAGGTGAGATTGATGTATTGTTTTGAAAGTGGATCAAAATAGCTTTTATTGTGATGAGAGCATGATGTGGTTTTTCCCCCATCCCCAACTGTGATTTGTTTTGATACAGTTGCATTTTCTTGCAGCTGAGCTGTGACCCTGTAGAGCTTCAAGCTAGAATATCTACTCCACCGTATCATAAGCAGTGCTCTAGCCCTGCTGGCGCTCTGCTTCCAGGACCACCAGACGTCTCTGGGTAGTGAGTGGCCTTTTTATTTTAAAGAAGCAAAAAGGGGAAAGTCTCAGTGAGAGGGCAGCTGCAGATCTTAGAATCATAGAACCATTAAGGTTGGAAAAGGCCTCTTAAGATCATTGTGTCCAACCAATCTTCATTTATGCTACTGGTATTACTCCTTTCTGGTCATTGTTCCCAGACATTGAAGAGAGCAGTAACAGCAATGGAAAAATTAGCACTGTGGCTGAACACAAGCTTTGAAAGTCACCTTTTTTCACTTTCAACCATTTCGTTCACTTCAGTTGTGACATGGTTTTAGTGGCTGTTGTCTCAGGAACAGCTGAATTGAGAAGTGAGTGCTTCACACCATCTGGAAGCCTAACATTCTGGTTTTCATAGGGTATAATGCAGTCATTTCTTTAATTTTTAACTGCTGAAATCATAATGTGAAGGAAGATGATAGGAACATTTTAAGGTCCAGTATCTTGATCCCTATTACACCTAGAAACAACTTAGCGCCCTATTGTGTTATGGACATTGTCAGCCTCTGAAATGCCATCTCTGTTGTTGCTCTGGAAATTTGGGGAGCTGTCTGGCCTCAGGTGCTCACCCTGGCAATACTGTTTTGAACACAAGATTTATTAATGTCACTGCAGTTCTCTATAAAAATAACAGATTCATTTCTGTGTCATTCCTTTGCCGTATCAGTTCACCATGAAGAAGAATAATCATCTCCACAGACTTGATGGCAGTGCAGTTTTCGTGCTAGAAGGTGAATTGATAAAAGGATGGCTTTCTTCTCCTCCCATGCTCCTCTAGCGATGAATGTAGTTTTGGAAATCCCAGCCCTGGGTCTTCCTGGCCAGAGAATAATTAGCCTGCAGGGGTAAACAATCATGGAATCACAGAATGGTTTGAGCAGGAAGGGACCGTTAAAGATCATCTAGTTCCAACCCCTCCCACGGGCAAGGACATCTTCCACTAGATCAGGTTGCTTAAAGTCCCAGCCAGCCTGGACTTGAGCACTTCAATGATGGGACATCCACGACTTTTCTGGGCAACCTCTTCCAGTGTCTCACCACCCTCATTGTAAAGAATTTCTTCCTTATATCCAATCTAAATCTACCCTTTTTTAGTTTAAAACCATTGCCCCTGGTAAAAAGTCTCTCTCCGTCTTTCTTATAAGCCCCCTCTAAATATTGAAAGGCCACAATAAGGTCTCCCCAGAGCGTTCCCTTCTCCCGGCTGAACAACCCCAACTGTCTCAGCCTTTCCTCATAGGACAGCCGTTCCAGCCCTCTGATCATTTTCGTGGCCCATCGTAGGGGCCTCCAGATAGTCGGGCACGATTTGCCCTTTGTGAAGCCATACTGGCTGTCTCTAATCACCACCCTGCCATCCACATGCTTTGACGTAGCTTCCAGGAGGATCTATTCCATGATCTTACTGGGCACAGAGGTGAGGCTGACTGCTCAGTAGTTCCCAGGGTCCTCCTTTCTACCCTTTTCAAAAATGGGTGTGATGTTTCCCTTTTTCCAGTCACTGGGGACCTGACTGCCTGACCGCCGTGACTTTTCAAATAGGGAGAGCAGCTTAGCAACTACGTTTGCCAGCTACATGCCAACTACATCTACTTGTATTACGGCTGGAGAGACTAAATTTTACGTATTTTCATCTCTTCTCATCTTTAATGTATGTTCCTAGGAAAATCGCAGCACAGTTAACAAGAGGTAGGCAAGTGGTTGCCATGGCCTTGAGAAGTCTACAGAGCTACATTACACGGTATTTTAAATTAAACATTTCATCCCTGACATATGATGATACTAGCAGCAAGAACTGTTGATGTTTTGTAAGTTTGAAAACCTCGGGAACGCCTATGCCATGAATTTCAAGGGAGTTTGGCCTGCTATCTTTTCCATCAGACGTCCAGCAGACCTAGGAAACATTTTACATCATAGAAATTTGAAAGTGCATTTGCAACAATGACTATGTCGGAAAGGGGCCAAAACAGTGACTGACTTAACAGACTGTTAAGTCTCTGAATACCTATATCTTTTAAATCATACTGAAAGCCAGAGCGTCACAATCTCCTTCTCATTTCAGTTATGTCTGTCCCTCATCTCACTCCCTGTAGTTTATTTGATCAAGCCTTCAGGAATTAGTTGTGTGTATTAAAAATACAAGCCTTCCCCTCATTAATTTGAATCAGTTTTGTTTGCTCGATGCTGGTACTTCAGGGCATTTGTACACTATGTGTAGGAAGTTGCCATTTTATGTATCTAGCTTATATAAGTAGTTGCAAGCTAATTCTGTTAAGAAAACTATTTTAATTGTAGAAACAACTATTCATAAGAACTATTCCAACATTTCTTTTGAATCCAAGTACCTGGAGAAGCATTGAAGATTTTATGAGTAGTGAATCTACCAGATGAATTTTACCACATGATAAAAATTTCAGCCTCAAAAAAAAAAAAGAGCAGGTCTTAATTCCCTGAAGTCAGATCTGGGCAGCACCCATCAGTTGGCTCACCTTTGCTCTCAAATTTTAGATTTCATATCTCCTTATACAAATCTGAAGGAATTTTCAGTTACTGATAGTGTCTGTCCTCAGGCCATCTTTATTTTTCCCATTAGAAATGTGTCTGCAGCAGCACCAAATGGACCAAATCAAAAAGTGAGGGGTGACGTAGAGTAGGGCTTCCATCTCTGTAGCTAGAGAACCCTACTGATCTGTGACTTGCAACAGAGAGGAGCAGGGGGCCAGAGGCTGATGGAGAGGCTGAGAGGAGCCTCTTGTTTTGGAAAAGAAGTAATGGTTTGTGTCTGCGCCATCTCTCAGAACACCTGCAGAGTGCTGGCACTGGAAAATAACGAGCCTGATTATTACGGGGTCTCAAATTATAAATTTTCCAGTGATCAATTTTTATTGCTGGCATAAAATTAAAATCCTTTTCATACAGGATATGGATGTCTGGGTCATGTCAAGGACAAGGATGGTTTTGTGGCCTTAAAATGAAGCATCACAACGGTGATTTGCTAAGAAGACAACCGAGATGATGAGTGAATCCTGTAAAAAAAAAAAAAAAGAGCCCTTACAGGAACAGCAGGATCAAGTACACTGTAAAAATTTCAGGGGATGGCTTCAGTGCGAATATCCTTAGACCACTCCCTTTCCACTGAAATAGAAAATTAACAAAACTAGCACTTTGAGTACTTAGAAATTTTGAGAAACTCCAACATATATCACCTGAGACAAGCAGCCAGAATTATTCAGATCTTTGTGCTGGCACATAATATAGGGAACTGGAAGTGTAAGCGTCCTAGCCTTTGTAACTGTTATTAGGTCAGAGATGTCCATTGGCAGCGCGCCCCAGGCCCACCTCACCTTCCCTGCAGCCAGCATGGGCAGCTGTGTGCTGAGTTTCCCTGAGGGGTCCCAGCTCCTGCTCTGATGTCTGGGTCCCTCCGTAGCCCACTGAACTGTGGTTTTCATTCTGGCTTGTGACTCTGGGTACCTGCTGCCCGTCGATCAGCAGTTGCACTGCTTTCCTGACCTTTTCCAAGGTGGGCCACCCCCTCTAGGCCGGCAGTACCAGTTCACCTGTAACATAAGACAAATGGTTTTGCAGTCACCAAAGAGACTTTCACATGCCGATCCTCTCCAGAGAGTTACCTAAAACTGGCCAGAGAAATTTGTGGGAGGGAGTAGCAAAGAAAGTATCGGGCATTGTAAGATGGAACTGGCCTTTTGCAGGGAGGAGAGAAGGGGCATTCTCGATGCATTTTTTTCAGGGGGTTTCAGGAGAGTTAACAAACCGATGCCACCACTGGGGTGTGACCAGCCTACTCCAGTAACAGCGATCTGACATTGCGCAGAAGAGCTTTGCTTGGCTGAGTTGCCGGCCTACTCCTACAGTTCCAGGTTGTCTTGAGCAAAGTAACAGGTAACTCTCCATATACTGAAAGAGGACTATGTCTCTTTTGACCCAAGGTCCCTCTCAAAGCTGCTTCTCTGAAGAGATACAGGACAGCCCCTGGGCTGTACAAATACAGAACCCTGAGAAGGAGCAATCACAAAACATCGTAGAAGGCAACCAACCACAAACTGTTACAGGTACATAAACACAACACCACAGTGATTATCATGCCTGGGCTATTCTGAAAATAAATTTAATGTTGTGGAGATCGTTTTGCTGAGAAACCGCTTGGAGCTATCTTCCATTTTCTCCAGGGAGTGTTCACACAGGGTTGTGGGTGAGGATCTGTTCTGTGTCACAAAGTACAGGGTTTGGGACATGTGGAAATGGAAGCTAAAGGGGCTTTAGCTCATTTCTTGACTGGGTCCAGGAGCAAAGAGGCCTTTGGCATAAGCCAGATGCTGCAGATCTGACCCTATAACTCCAGAAATCTCTGTGGTACAGCATCTCCATTGGGCTATACTGGCCATACGTGCTTTCTACAACAGCTGTGACATTGAAACCACCCTCATCATCACTTGGGGCTCCTAAAGCCGCTTTTCCATTACCTGGGAGATCAGAAAAGAGATCCATAATGTAATGCGACGGGATGGCTATCATTTTTATATGATCTTAAAAATGCTAGCTGGATTACCAGCGTTAGAAACAGAAAAATCTTAAGAGTAAAGTTAGCTAATACTAAAGGAATGAATCTGCCATGATTCCCATATGAATTCTCTTGTGACCTTTATAATTGCTTTTTGACATTCACCCCTGCCTGCATGGGGCCTTTGCTGGGAGAGACCTTCACCTCCTCTCCTTTTCTGCCTGTCATTTTTTGTCATGCTTGTAATCCCTCTCTGACCCCTCTGCTTTCCTTGGCTATTTCCAGTTAACCTTCAATGTTGCGCCTAGGGGTTCCGGTCAATTTAGATGCAAGAGTGAGTGGCATTTTGTAAAAAGACATTTTTACCCTTATAAAAGCAAAAATTACAGAATACACAAAACAAAACCCCAAGCCCTCCAGATATTCTTTCAAGCCCAAGCAGGGATGTTACTGGAAACAATTTAAAAATTAAAGCTGAACATAATTTCAAAACAAGTAAGTATTGTTTTCAACCCCAGGGCAGCTGCAGTCAGAGCTCTGAAGTGCAAACAACAGAAGCAAATGCATTCAGTTTTCATTGTCCTTGGTGAGAGCAGTGGCAGAGGGAAGCAGCATTTCATGAGTCATAGAAAGCAAATGGGGTTCCAAGATGCTATTAGTTACATTTGAGTTTAAAAGTATGAATTAAAAGTTGACAGGCTCATTTTAAAAGCAAAATTCAGTTCAAGGAAATGGCAAGGTTTTAATCTCTAATGCCTGGTGGTGGCTCTCTACCACACCTGCTTACTATATATAGAAAAATACATTTTTTTCTGCAAAGCCTCTAGTGGTGCTCCGAGAACAACGTACTACCCTCTGTGCCCCAAGCACCAAAATGAACTCAGAGGTGAAAGGAGCCTCTTGTGCAGCCCTGTCCCAGCCAGACAGTCTGCAGAGCACCAACACTGTCCCCATCACGCATCCCAACAGGCTCACCTTTAGTTCTGTTTGTGCAAGCTACAGTTTGGAGACTCTGGGGTAGGAGCAAGGTGCCGGCTGTTGCTGACTTTTCATAGACCCTGTCGAAAGCCCCAGCCCAGGGGTATAGTCCTCTTGCTGTTGTATCAGTGAGCTGGGTTTTTTTTTTTCTGCTGCAGTTGCTCGCCTGCAACAGCCATTTTCCCGCCATTATGCAGTGAGTGAGTGGCTCTCTTTGCTGTACTCGGCTGTTGTTATTTTACTTAAATTGCCCTTCTCTCCTGTAATGAACTTGGGGGACAAGGACACAACAATACTCTGTATAATGAAAATACAATACTTTTATAGCTTTTTGGGACACATCCTCATCCCCAATCACCAAGCATTATACATTTGCCGTGCTTGCAGTTTCAAAGTTGTTGCTTTTGAGTTGTCACCATGGAGAATAAAAGCAGGAAAAGCTACTGCCAATCTGCCTTATTATCCTGCAGGCAAACAATTTGCCCACTTTTTGCTAAGAAATGAGCAGTTTACATGGGCGGTTTTCAACTCTTTTTTGATTAATGCACGATAAACCAAACATTCTCCAGCAGAGCAGCAGACCCCTTCATAAATTTCATACCCAGCTCACAGGATAACGTATACAAGCACATTCTGCCCAGCCTCCTTTCATGCAAGAAATCCCCAGAAGTACCCCATGGAGCCACACTATTTACCTCTCCCCTGGTTTTGCAGACCTAAAAACTAGTTCCCTTTGGATTTTATTGGAAAACTTTATCTTTTTTCTACAGACACGTTCTTTCCTTTTGGCAGTTTGACCCCTTTGTGCTTATGACTGCAGTACTCCGGATTGATGTTTTTCCTCTCTCATAAACAAGTAACTTCATTCAGATCCTGTCTCCATGTTATAAATAATGGATGCGGACGCTCACACTGTTTGCAGATGTAATCTGAACAGCATTTACACGTTTAGATCCACATCCGCTAGGCGTTATCGGCAGTCGGGTGCAGGAGAAGCGCACGCGGCTCCCAGCTCTGGTCTGTATTTCCCTGTGCGAGGCACGTCATCCCTTGGCTCTTTGGTTTGCTCCCTGTGGAAAGGGAAGGAACCCAGGGCCACCTGTTTCCTAGGGCAATGCTGGTCAAGCCCCAGCGAGCTCAGCCCCGCTGCGGACGCCCCTCCCAAATACCAGGTTGCACCACAACCCCACTCGGATTTTCTGCCTCTGCGCTGAACTAACGCCCCAGCTTTATACCCCTGGCAAACATGGATCCAGACGCAAGTGCTACAACGCAGGCTCGATCCTCACATCCGTACCCTACCAAGCCAACAGCCGTGGCCCCTGGGCCAAAAATTCCACGTAAGAGAGCTCCCTCCCCGGAGACCCACCAGGCCCCTCAGCTTGGAGCACAGCACTGAGGGGCACCTCCCGAGTAACCCGAAACAATACCCCCTCCACACCCTTCCGTGCTGGGGAGGGGAGAGGAGAGGGGGAAGCCGATTCGGCTCCTGCTTCGCCCAGAGGAGCCCGCGGACCCGGCCGGGCCCCCCCGCTTGGTTTTAATCGGCCCCTCAGGGCGGGGGGGGCGGCCCGGGCCGCTCCGCTCCGCCGGCGTCGCCTGTGGGGGGGCGCCCCCTGGCGGCCCGCCCTGCCGCTACGAAGTAACGGCCGCCGGGCGGAGCGGAGGGAGGGGAGCGGGAGCTCCCTGGCGCTGCCAGCCGAGGCGGCAGGCTCTGGGGCGGTGGGAGTCGGAGGTCTGGTGGAAGGGTGATCCAACGGAGTGTGTAGCTTTAAAGATCTCTAATCTTAACAGTTGCCTCTGAAAATCGTCATTAACCCTTTTTTTTGCATTTGTGAAGGTGCTCAGTGTTTCTTTCGGCCTCTTTATTCCTCCTCCTTCCCTCAGACACGCTCCCCCCCTGCCAAATAGAGACGTCTCCAAACCTACAAGAAGAAGGAAAGGTGCCCATACCTTGAAGACAAATGGGGGTAAGAAAGACGTGACGACAGGAACACTGAGCGGTCACCTAGCTCCGTGGGAAGTCCCTTCTGGCTGGGGAAATACAAACGCTAGTAAGGCAGAAGCCAGCGGCACCCCTCCAGATCCCACAGTAACTTCTGGTTACCCCTCACACAGGTAAGGCTCTTCTGTGTCCACACCCGGTTGGCCCAGAGCTCTTGGCTGTGGATACAGGCTTGTGGTTCAGGGCCATTTCTGAATTAGAGAAACGAGCCTGAAAAAAATGGCCTAAAGTCGCACAGGACCACTTATTCCAAGAGATGTAGAGCTTTCAGTTAGTCCTCACTGTGCGGTAGAAATCCTTTCAGGTTACATTTCAAGTTTGTTTCCATCAGCCCTGTAGAGCAGGTGTCGGTGATTTTCATGTCCCAGTTATCACATCTTCTCTTTGAGCAACAGATTAGTCAGCACGCTTGTCTCTGTATAGGTACTCCAGGGTAGTGAGAGTTTGAGCATCAACTGGATGCATTTTCCACTCAAGAGCCTGCTAAATGATTAATTTATTCAGTCTTTTAGAGTTCCCTGCTTCCTGGCAAAGCTAGAATGTGTGTTTCTACAGGCCTCAGTCCAGCTCACCTTGGAACTACAAGTTTTGGCAAGGACTTCAACCTCCAGTACGGTGGAGATCAAGTAAAACTTTATCATAAAAAGCTAAAGCCTTTACCTCTAATAGATACACTGCCGTGTCCTACCTAAGGACTGCTGCATCTATTTGTCAGCACTAAATCTATGTACAATCACAAAAAGGACACTTGTGGTCCACGCAAGTGGCATCCCTCCCTGACGGGAGGATGTAGGGGTAAGTATAGTTAAAGCAAGTCAGCTAAAGAGAACTGCCCAGGGGCCTCTGGCACTGTGGGATTGTGCCCTGTTGGGGAAGGCGTAGCCAGCATGGCTTGCTGCTGCTGCTGCTGGCCATAGGCTCCCCTTAACGGAGCAGCCCCGCTGCTGACAGCAGCCTCTGTCAGCATCCCCCACAAGGGGAATTGGAATCCCTCTCTCATCTTCAGCTCCGTCAGATTCTGCAAGAAGGGTGAGGTTACTAAAATGAAGACTACCTTAGCTATATAAGCTCTTCCTGGATTTCTCTTTCAAGTTTTTGGCAATCATCTTAGACATTGAAGGGTAGGCCTGCACAGTCAAAGTTTGAGGGATACCTGCCTGAAATGCAGATCCTACGAATCTTTATGTGTGGACTTGGCTACTATTACTAAGCGCGTGCAGAAAGGATGTGTGGGCCTGGTGCCTGGAACATTTTTCTTTATAACTTGGAGCCCCGGCAGTTTAAGCTGAAACCATCAGCACAGTCTAAGTGCTCAGGATTTCTGAGAAAGTAAAACTACTCAAATTAGCAACAACATAGTCCACAAGCATCCTGGTGCAGCCAATTTACAGAGACTGCACTGTGCACCCCTGGCCAGAACCGACTGACGCAACTCGGAACCTGCATCTTTGCTGAACTGACCTGCCAAGACCAAGGGGAGAGCACTTGGTCCCACGCGCAAATAGGCCTTCACCTAATGACCACAGTGACAGAACATGTGTGGGTAGCAGACTTGGAGCCTAAGGTATACTTTAAGTAGCACTGGGGGAGTGAAATGTGGTTTGTTTGCTGGTTTTTTTTTTAAATACAAATATATATTTAGATATAGTAGTTTTTGTTTCCACTTCTGAGAAGAGAGATCTGAGGCTGCCTTCTGTTTGGGCCAGTATGGTGCCTGAGCGGAAAAATTCACTCCCTGGTTTCAGTGAGATGCAACTTAGGCTGGTTCTTGTAAATTTGCAAAAGAAAATTACTGCACCAGAGCTCTGTAATCAAGAGGTCTCCATGGACAGCCTGTCATCCTGATGAGAGACACTTCTTAATTAAGCAAAGATGCCGCACTGTAGCTGCAACAATTCCCAAGTGTCCCAACTTCCCTCATCATACCAATGAGGCTGGAGTTACAGAGCTCCCAACAACAAGGGGTTTTAGAGGATTTCAAACGAATTGTAAGTCTAAAAGTTCAATGCTCGAGCACATGCAGCATGCAGAGGACACATTTCAAAACATGTTTGAAGAGCATTAACACAGTTTTGTACTACTGCAAAGATGTTTGAAAGGAAGAGTGCGGGTAGCATCCCAAGTATTGCTGGGGAGACCTGAAATCCACGCATTTCTGTGAAAAGCTCAACTTTACTTGCAGGCAAATCAATTAAGAAGCAGCCCTTGCAGCTAAGCTTAACTGAGTTCCTGTTTAAGCACCTCAATTACACTGATTTCATGATTAAACTTGCTCCGATTAATGGGAAAAACAGAAGGGTCAACATATTGGACAAACTGTTAAAGCTAATGAGGGAGGACACTGGTGTTTGTGAAGCGGCTAGTAGTGAGAGCCTGGAGGAGAAAAGGGAAACAGCTGCCTTCAGAAAAGAACTAAATTAAAGTACAGGAGCAAAAAGTAGGGGAACATGCTGGTGTGCTTCAACACGTCAAGTGGCAACACAGAAATGCTGCATGAATATTGATCATCTTACTCAGCTGATTAGTACCCTTAGGTTATGTCTATACCAGTGTGTAATATAGCCCCAGGGAGTGAACCTGGGTGCCCAGTCCCTGATCATCTGCTCTACAGAACGTATTAGTGTATTATATTCTATACTATCTTCTGGAGTAAAGTTGTTTGCGGTATCCACACTCAGTAACTAATTGCTCCTGAAGGACCACCATGCTCCTGAAGGACCACCAGTTGAACAAGGCTGTCCACTAGGGTACCCTGCAGGAGCTACACGTCTAGGACACTAGGGCACAGGCCCACCAAAAACACCACATGGTCTGGGCCATGTCTAGCTAGATGGCAACCTGGCATTTTTGGAAGGCGTTCACCTGGGCTAATACCACTTGGCTTCTGTGCCCCTGGCACTTTTTACTGTGCAGATGTAACCGTTCCGTTCATTGCATCGCTTTGCTCCTTCAGCAAACGAACACGATAGGCTGATATTCCGACTCCGAGGCAAGAGACATGTTTTCAGCCAGTTTATGGGGGAGAACTACCATTCAGAAGAAATACATATTTTGGTAACAGTATGTGCGGCAAGGGCACCACAGAAATGAATTGTTGTTTCCATCGTACTGTGGCAATGGGGGTATGTGTCTTCCTGATGGGGCTGGGGGAATGCAGAAACAATAAAGGCAATGTGTCAGGCTTTTCCAGGTCTAATCCTCCCTAGAAACATTAAAAAACAAAAAAGAAGAAAAGTAACAAATATCTTAAATGATGTGTTTCTTGGGAACTAACAGCAATACTGGCCACGTTATTTATTTCCTTTTTGGCCTGTCTGTTCTCCTCCGACACGAAGGCTCTCAGTAGTATGTACCCTACTGCTTGTGAGGCTCTGGTCTAGACTGTACTAATGCAGTTTAAAATGAACTCTCCGAAGTCTGTCATTTAAAAAACGTGGATCACCTTATGGATCTGACTTAGGGCACAGCCGTGTGAACAGTTAATCAGCTCAGCTGTATTAATTCAGGCTCTAGGGGGGAAGGTGGGAGTAGAGTGAGACCAAATGACTTAAACCAGATCTACTGCCAGTGGAGCATGAAGCTGTGCCCTCTGTGATGGCAGTTGGTGGCTAAGGGAGGTATGGATGTATCCGCATTACTCAGCCAGTAATTCCAGTCACATTGCTACAGTTCACAGCTTGCTTGTTTCCTCGAGATCCTGTGCTCTTCAAGCTGGGCGTTCTCTTTGCCCTTAGTGATATCCCCCATTTGGGAGCTCATCTCCCTGTGAAAGCTCATTGTTAGCATTAGGCCTATATGCGGTGCTGAAAATAAAAATTCTACAGCACAACAGATTTGATCGCTTCATTTTCTTGCCTAAAGCACGCTGTGATTTCTTCCCCTGTTTGGCTCCGTGGGTGGAACAGGCATTTCAGTATACACTGCCACGTTCATTACAGGGAGTTCTTCCGCGCTAGAGATATTAACATCTTTGTTATTACTGCCAGTTCTCTCCTCCCCCGTACCAAGCAGTCGCCTGAGCAAGAATTCCTTTTAAGGACAGACTCCCAGTAGTAGTATTCTCCTCCTCAAATTGAGGAAGATCTCTTCAGAGGTCAGTTCCTTCTGCTTTCTCAGAATCCTGCCTCCCCCATATTTCTTAGAAAGTCATTATTAAAGATGTCAAAACTACCTGCAAAAATATCACAGAAATTCTAGAATTCAGTGTCATAATTACCTCTTCGTAATCATTAACAACTCAAAACCGTATTGTTTGAGTTAAAAAGTTTTATGCAAGAAAAATGTTTAACATTTAATATAAAATCAAAGTTTGACATAGCTTATTTTTCAAATGTCATCCTTTTTCTGTTCATCAACTGACAATTAGAGGATCACAATTAAAAAAGTAATCCTAAATACTTTTAAAAGCCTTATAAAAACATTCATAAAGTGCCACCCACAAAAGCACCTAAACAAGAATCTGAGAGAAATACCTATTAGGATGTTAATTTACTTAATTGCTGCTGAGGACTAAGCTGACAGACAGCAGTGTAATTTGTGGAACTGCCAATTTAACAACCATACAACCCAGCAAAAACACCGTTCCATAGACGTGGCCCCACAGAGCATCAGCTGGGCCCACAACATGTACGCAGAGGCACCCAGCACAGTGTTGTGGCGTTTTGAAATAAATAGATGCTAACACCACCTAAACCCAAGAATACCGGCAAGTGGGAGATGTGGATTCTAAGGGGAGCGATCATAAGGCTGTGGCCTTACCGGGAGGGCGAAACCCAGGCAGCTTGTACAGAAAATGGGTACAGATTTTAGCTGGTTTTTACTGGGATAAAAATCACTCCCCACTAGAAATAACAGAAAAAGGCACTGATCCTTGGAACGTCTCTATGTTCTCCTCTCTGGCCTTGAACGTACCACGCTGTAAGCACCTTTCTTCTCCCCATCCCCAAAAGAGGGGCTCAGAACCACCGCACCGCAGTGAACATGCACTAGTTCGTTCGGCGGCGGCCTCCCTCTTTGCTCCACTGTCTGGGCGGTGCTGACAAACAGATTTACCCAGGAGAAGAGGGGACAGGCTCTGACGGCTCCCTCCCCCAAAATTCACGCCCCGTGTGAGGTGTCCAGGGAGCAGCTGTGTGTCTTCCCAACACCAGGTAGCCGCCTGTGGTCCACACGGCGTTCTCCTCTCCACCAACTACTCTGTGTGGTGCTTCTGGTGGCGCACCAGCTGGGGCTGGAACCGAAAGCTTTCCCCACACTGGCTGCAGCGGTACGGCTGCTCCCCAGTGTGGATGCGGGTATGCTTGATCAGGTTGGAGTTGCCACTGAAGCCCCGGCCGCACTGGCTGCATTTGTAAGGCTTCTCGCCAGTGTGGGTACGAGCGTGGTTAATGAGGTCAGAGCTCTGCCCAAAACGTTTGCCACACTGCCCGCAGGCATAAGGCCGGATGCCGTCGTGGGCTCGCTGGTGCTGAAGGAGGTGGGAGTGCTGGCTGAAGCTTTTCCCGCAAGCTGGGCACTTGTAGGGCCGCTCGCCTGTGTGCATACGCTGGTGTTTGATGCAGGTGGAGCTGTCGCTGAAGATCTTCCCGCACTCGCTGCACACGTAGGGTTTGAGCCCGGTGTGGATGCGCTGGTGCTTGAGGAGGTTGGAGCTCTGGCTGAAGCTCTTCCCACACTCGGCACAGGTGTAGGGTTTCTGGCCCGTGTGGACCCGCCGGTGCTGGATGAGGTGGGAGCTCTGGCTGAAGCCCTTGCCACACTCCCCGCACAGGAACGGGCGCTCGCCAGTGTGCATTCGCTGGTGCTGGATGAGGTGGATGCTCCGACTGAAGCCCTTGCCACACTCGGAGCAGATGGTGGGCCGCTCTGCACGAGGGGCTCGCCGTGAGGCTGCTGCCACCCTTCTCTCCTGTCTTTTCACCAGGCTGATATCAGAGCAAGGCAGCTTAGCCTCCTCTTCGGCCTCACAGTCACCTTGCTGCGCCTCTGGGGAACTGCGCCGACTTCCGTGGCTGTCCCCCAACTGTTCCTCTCCTCCTCTGGACCCTGCTGCCAACATGTCCTGCTGATCTGTGCTTGCAAGGTGATCTGGAAGGGGACCTACCTCACCACCTGGAAAAAAAAGTACGACTCTAACTGTGATTCTCGCTGGGAAGTGGCACAGCAGAGAATGAGCAAGCTGTTCTCCTAGGAAGCCTGGTCTGCACCACGTAAGAGAAGCAGTAAAGGGAAGACTGGGAGCAAGTGGAAACCTAGCTGCAGGAGAGGCTGTATGGCGTCATCATGTGACCCAGAGCAGACGTGCCACGAACAGCAGAGCCAAGGGCAATGCAGGTGTCTCCTTGCCCCCAAGAAATCTTCACATTTTGTCTTCTTAATATTCTGTCTTCTTATACATACTCTTAACAGCAGGTTGACAAAGGCAGGCTGTCTGCCTGCCCTGAGGGGGAAAGAGCAGGTCTCAATATGAGCTGCATGGAATAAAGTGGCTTAAATAACACGGAGGCAGCTCAAAGAGCATTTTGTTTGCTCTGTGTTTGTAAACTTATCTAACTTATTCCTCACCCATGCGTGTCTCCTCCAAGGCCTCATGATCTTGTTCTTCTCCTTGGTCCATCTGGGCAGTTACGTCAGGTTCAGCAATCAGGAATCCTTCTCACAAAAGCAAACAAAAGTAATCTTAGTTGAATATTCAGCAAAAGCTTGTCATATGTCTTAAAATCTACTGTCCCTGCTGAATATGGGGAACAAGCAGAGTGGATGCATAAAAGAATGGAATCAACTGAGCAAACATTTAAGGACATCCTAAGCACTGCTGAGGTATCTGGTGTCAGATACTTTCTCCTTCCTTATAAAGGACATTCAAGGTTGCCCCTCTTCTGATAAGTGATATACATTAGGACATACACCAGACGTGCTGGACTCAGAATTGGTTGACAGCAATCATAGATACAAGTGTAAGCAAACAACAAAACCCAGCCATATTTACATTTCTTTAATAATGACAGCCACAAGACTAATTACTCTCCTAAGATTATTTTAAATGGAAAATGACTCTTTGGCCACCAGAACCTGATTTTCTTACTTGCTACCTCATCTCTTCTTTCTCCTCCAAGACTCTCAGGCTGAGGCAGCAAAACCCAACAAAACAGGCAATTTAATGTTTTGTCTACTCCAGCTGGATTCTGTTAGTTCCCTGTCTGGCATCCCTTCTGAGCTCCAACAACCACCATGAATGCAACTGTTGGGCAGGGTCAGGGTGCTTTTACAAATGCCATCAGCACCAAAGACAAGAATTTTTCCTTCGGTATTTACTATTTCAAGGCCAAACCCAGCCAAACAGTAAGCAACAGCAATTAGCATCAAGAGGGCAGGCATTAGCAGTTGCTGCAGAAAAAAATGCAGAAGAACAGAGAAAATACAATGGTAAGAAAAATCTCACTTTATTTTAAAAAGTGAGAATCAAAGATGGCAGGGAAAGGATACCACGTGGATGAATCTAGCACCAGAGACAGATGTGCATCACAGCTAAAGCTCAGATCACTTACAGGAATATTTTTAAAGCATTTGAGACATGACTTTTTTTCCCCTCTTACTCAATATTAGTTTGCATCACTTCAGAAATACACTCCCTGAACTCTGCTTCAAGCTACCAATCTCTCTGGACAACCAATACCTCTGGACAACTACTGAAGCTCCAGATAGAATGGAGTAACTGGACAGATGGGCTCTGGTGCAAACACACACTGTAAATGGATGGGTCCTGGACCACTGCACCCATCACCAACAGCTAATTAATGGCAGGTAATGGGAACTAAGGGATTAGACAGTGTCAGAATCAAGGAGACAACTCAGATGAAGGGAACAGTTTTGGACCTCAGTTTCCAGTCATTATAAAACCACCAGTCTTGAAGTCTTTGATGGCAAAGTGGCAAAGTCTAAGTGGCAAAGCTGGACAGAAAGAAAGGGAACAAGCAAAAGAGAAAGACTGCAATCTTGAATTGCAGAACCACGAAGAAAAAAATAATCAGATAAGCAAAAATAAGCCTTAGCAAAAAAAAAACAAAAGAAGCTTTAAAGGTTAATAATCTGGGTCCCTACTCTAAATATTTGCTGAATGCTGAAGTGGACCACCCCTGCAGACAGATCATTTCTGGCAGTTCCAAGACGATATACAAAGGGAGATTGCCTTCTGCAGCCCTACAGCTCTCAGGACTTTGCCACTACCGAGAATTTCTGCTTTGGCGGTACAAGCCGGCCAAGCTATTTACATGCTGCAATACATACCAGATGGCCCATTGCCACTCTAGAGCAGGAGAAGTCAAAAGCCTGTCCACACATAGACCTTGCCTCCAGGCAGCTAACCACAAACAGCAGGGTTTCTCTCTGAAAGCTGTCAACAAACAGGAACTTTGGAGGAGCAAATCCCTCAGCATCTCAGAGGTGGTATCAGCATCTGACAAATGTCCAGTAATAACCACCCGGGGAAACATCTAAGCAAACATACAAGGTAGCAGGAAGAGTTCCCTTCTGCAAAAATTTCCTAGCTTGGGTTGCCATTGACACACTGCTGCTATGCTCAGATTAGCTGTGGCAGCTCAGCAGAAAGCAGATAGCCTTTATACAATTATCAGGCTAGTCCAGAGTAAGGTTCCTTTCCCACGATCACAGTCATGTCTCTGTGAAAGGAGAGGACAAACCTCATCAAGAGAGGGGACATTCCTTCAGGGATTTCATCTGTGACTGGCAGAAGCATATCCTTGAGCATATTGGGTTATTGCTTGAATGTGGAAACTGAAACAGGAAGAACGTCTGTGTAGGTGGGTGTGTGGGGTTACTGTAGGCAACATCCACAGCTTTACTAAAGCAAGATATGAAGGATATCTAATTTGGACCTCCAGCAGGGGCTTTGCAAACACACCATACTGTTCCTGGGGCCTTGGCTTTAGTATTGTGATAGCATATATAGATTTTGTAGCTGGGTCCTACAATTTATGTTCTTTACCTTAGCTATTTGCGAACAGCTACTTATTTTCTCTTCCAACCACTCAGCTCTGTATTCCTCCTGTGGTTGTACCAAGCTGTGGAACTTATGGGACTCATCCTAGTGCAGAGCGCCATACTTTCAGTTTCTCATGCTCCTCGGGATCTTGCAGTCTGCTCCTGAAGTGCTGTCAGGGGCTAAGCGCTCTCTGCACAGTCATGCCAGGCACAACAGCACAAACCTGCAATTCAGAAGAAGGCGTTCAAATCTTCCTTCCCCCAATTATTATAATAATGCTTGCAGTAAAGTCAAAAGGTGAAGATGTTTTAATTATGCAGCTGCACAAATTTGCCCAGCACATATTGGTTTTGTCTTGGGTGTGATGAGAAGCCCCTTCCATGTACCGTCAGATTTGTTCATAAACTACAGCGCTTGTCAGTGACTGCCTTCCTGCCCCGCTCTGTGCCCAGCTAGGGATGCTGGGGGGGGACTGGGAGACGGGCGCAGGAGGCGGAACGGGAGGGCCGCTGCGGAGCGCACTGCCAAAGCACCCAAAGGTGCGCAGGGCGAGCAAGTACTGTGTAGCTTTTGGGAACAAGGATTTTCCACAGACCAGGGGCAGGGTGCAAAGCTGCCTGTCTGCAACAGCCATCAGAGGCACTGGGTGGAAACTGGGCAAAGATACGCATTTGCTCTGCGGCAGGTGAAAAGGGATGGAACGGGGGGAAACTGCATTACAGGTATGGGATGCAAGCACACAAGGATGGCAACTACAACAGAGTGGGGTCTATAAAAGGGGCAAGTTGGCCTTCCCCTTCTCCGAGCCGCATTTTTTCTTCTCCTCCGGGTAGCTCTTTCCTCCGCAGTGCCGACAGACAAAGCCTCAGGCGCGGGTTTAAAGCCCGGCTCCCAGCGCGGCTGGCCTCTCCCGAGAGCCGGCACAGACCCGCGCGGGCACCCCCGGCCCTGCCCCTCACAGCCGCCCTGTCCCCCAGCCGAGCGGGTGCGGGAGGCCCGGCCCCGCGGTGCCGTGCCGTGCCGTGCCTACCTGCAGGGCGCCCGCTCCCGCCCGGCGCCCGCCCCGCTGCGCGCCGGCAGCAGCTTCCTGCTCCGCGGGCAAAGGGCGCTTCCTGGGCGGAGCGGGAGGCGCCAAGCTGGGAGCCGCGCCGGCCTGGGAGCCGGGGCCGGCCCCGCGGGGAGGCCGCTGCACCCCCGCGCCCGGGGCACCCCGCAGCGCTGCCGCCCGGACCCGCGCCTCGCTGCCTGCGCTCCTTGCCGGGGGAGCTACACCGCCCCGGGCGGCCTCTCGGCTTGGTACCCCGCACCTGCCTGCCCGCTGAAGCGCGCCGGGGACGGGCACTCGGCGGGGCCAGCGGGAGGAGGGACGGATTGTTGGCGTTTGTGGCCGCTCCGGAGCCTTCAACCCAGTACCGCTCAGCAGGCTGTTGCCCAGGGGCAGGTCCTCGGGCACCCCCGGGTTTTGGAACGGCACTGCTGTTCCGTGGCCCGTGTGCAGAGACGGGCATTTGCCGAGGAGCTTCCCTCCGCGCGGTCAGGTGCTTTGACATCAAACTGTCAAGCGTAACTTGAGGGCAGAAGGGAAGCAGCTGCGGCGGGGTGCGTAGTACTTGTCTGTGGTGGAAAGCAACAGCACGCAGCAGCTCCTTGTGAGGACGCCATGCCATGCAAGGTGGGAGAGGGGATGGGAGGTCACTTTGTTTGGAATTATTGCTCATTTGGAGAGTTTGCCCAGGGGAAGGAAATGTACACGTGGTTTTACCACACGGTGCCTGCTGTCCTTAATTTCTCTGTGTAACTTGTACCTGGAGGGAAGAAGGTAGATGACTGCTATGTTATGTTTTCATGAAATGTGGTAGGAAACCCAAGAGATCAGGTGAATAAATGAGTTATTCCCTCACTGATGTCAGAGAAGTTCTGCCAATACAGTAGGTGACACAAAAAGGGGTTAACTTAGGCCTCTGCAGTTCTGAACTTAAGCCCGTGCCTGGAGACCCCCTTCAGGGCACTGGAACACCACTGCTGCTGCTAGAGAGCCGTTGCATCGGGGTGCACCAGCCAGCTCTTTCCCCAGGGAATTCCTGGCATGGCTCTGCGCTTGGAGCAGTCCCCGCAGCGTTCCTGCTTACCAGTATAAACCAGGCCGTTCCACTTGGATATACCCGTGGTGGCACAGGCCTCCAGCGCTATCCCAGCTGGCTGCTTTCTTGTGCGGCGTCGGGGCATTCGTTCCCTCGGCCTCGCATGGTCGGAAGTCTGATTGCGGGGGGCTGCAGCTCAAGCCTGACAGGGACCAGCCATCTGTAAGAGCACAGCTTTTCTTGACGTGGCAATCTGGATGTTTGCTGTTTTCTTGCCATGGTGACATTTGGGTTTCCCTGCCAACTTACCAGGGGACTGGGAATGGGTTTGAACACGGAGGAAGCCACCCTGTGGCCACAGACACAGGCAGGAGACCGCAGATGTGCTTCACTCCACGAGGCCATAAAAAACAAGCAGCTTTTCACCGTGGCCCCTGTATCCCAACTGATACATACACTGCCTTTTTAGGTGGTGGTTTTTTCAAGCCACCACTTGCTCCAAGGTGATAATACAGAAGATTACCCCACCTTTCTGGGAGCTAAAACACCCAAACACGTAATATGTGCTTAGCTGTGGTACATGGCTGGCCATGAGATGAGGACTCGGATGAGGGCGCAGAAAGGAGTGGTTTTCCAGGAATCTGGAAATCTTTCCTGCTAACAAAATGAAAAATGTTCTCAAAGCTTCCAGACTCCCTTTCCACTTCAAGCTATTGTTAGCAGGGCACGAATGATTTGAATTAGTCAGAAACCTTAGTGACTCTGTGCCCTGAACTGTATGGGAATTGCAGTAAGAGAAAAATGAACGGGGTTCGGTTTTGTCATGCTGAGGCTTTGTTTATTAAGGTTTAAGCATCAGTTTGTGTTAAAGACTTGCTCCGTTGGAGCAGTGATGACTGATACGGGCTCATTAGACTCGCAGTCTGTAATTTCACTGGCTGTGGACAGGTGGAGAAATGGTCGTCAACAAGATAAGATGGGAATACTGAAATAGAATGAAAGGGAGAACATAGCCCCATAGATTTACAAAATAGTATGACAGGCCCATTGCTGTATCCTTGTCATGCCTGTAGCATATAGCACATTTGCTTAGAAGTGTGGAGGGTTGAAGGTCAATATGTTCACAATCAAAGTACAAATGTATGCAAAAGAATGAAAGAGGAAATTAATCCTGGTTGCTGGATCTCCATCCTTAGAGGTTTTTGAAACTTGGCTAGACAAAGTCATGGCTGACCTGATCTGGTGCCAGTGATAGTTCTGCTTTGAGCAGGAGGTTGAACACCAGAGGTCTCTTCCAATCAACATTTCTGTGATTCTCTGACCAAGATATGGGCAATTATGGGTTAACATACACGTAGCATCCTGCGGACAATTCAATAGTTAAAAGTTGGTAAGTTGGGAGAAATCTTCCAAAAAGGGTTTGGCTGTCTTAAAAATGCATAAGCAATAAAACACACAAATTGGGTAATGTGACCATATTTCAAGGAAAAGGGAAAGAAGCAAAGTGTCTCCAGGTTGATAAAAATAGTAAGCCAGCATTTACTAGATCGCTATTAAAATACAACTGCCTGAATCTAGACAGATGCCGTCAGAAAAGTTCTTGCATTTCAAAATAGCTGTATTAGTTCAGAAATGCCACCATGTCAAGACTTGGCTCCATTTTTTACTACTTCAGAGCAATTTCACTGATGATTTTGAACTTTATCTGGCTAATGATTTGCAAGTCTCCTTTCCTTTTTTTTTTGTTTTGACAAAGCTGATGTGTCAGTTTTAAAAGGTTCTATGCATTTAGTGTTAAAAGTATTTTGTCTTTAAAAAGCCCACAATGCTTAAATAGTTGAAATGACCAAAGCCCCATGTCTAATGAAGAGCTCGTTGGAGAAAAGCAATGAAAAAGCCCTGGTGAGAATGTCAGTAGGTAAGAAGTATGGGAGTAACATATGTACATATGGGAGTAACTGGTTTTCCATTTTGCAGTATGCTCTAGCTAACCTTCAGCTTTACCGTTCTGGTATTGTAGTGCCGAAAGGAATGCCATACCTACCCCGCAGCCTTTACAGTAATTCATTTACACCAGCAAAACTGCCACCTGAATAGAAGGAAGGAAGTTTACTAAAGACATTTGAAGGATTGTGGCTGCCCACTGAAGACTGTTTCTTAAACTTACGTATTGATCAAGTGTTTTCACCTGCACTGAAAGAGCTTTTGGTGCGGAGTGATACATTAATCGCTCAAATGTAGCGCACTGACACTCTGCACAGCTGCTAAAAGAGAAATAAACGAGAGCAATTTGCTGTTTTACTCTTCTTCAAGCCCATTTGATAGGAAACCGTACTCCAAGTATTTCAGCTCCATCAACACGTGCAGTTTTCCATAGCCTAGATAAGATTGCTTGTTAACACTGCAAAAAGTTAAGTAAGTGCAGTGCTTTCCAAGAAGAGAATGACATCCCTTGGTTTGGATTTGAAGTATTAAAGCTTCTCCCCCCCCCAATAGTTTCTGATGTGGGAATTACAGAATCACAGAGTGATTGAGGTTGGAAGGCACCCCTGCTCAAGCAGGGTCAGCCATAGCAGGCTGTCCAGGTCCATGTCCAATTGGGTTCTGAGTATCTCCATGTCTCCATTACATTTCAGGGAAAAAAATTACAGGAAGCAAACTAACACCAGATTGATTGAAAAATTGGAAAGCAAGCAGTTGCTATATCAATGCTAAAATGCAACTGCCCCAATCTAGGCATGTGCTCATGGAAGTAACGTGTAGCTGAGGAGACTTATTCTATTTGACGTTTAACCTCCCCCGTAAAACACAGTAATCATTGGGGGTTTGCCTTGGTACACTCTTGTAGACCAGCAGTCTGTAGCTGACATGCATGAAGGTTAGTGTCAGGAACCTGTGACAGACCCTTCCCTAAACGGAGAGTAGCTGTCCGTAGTAAAACAGAAAGAGATAAGGAAAAAAGCCGTTGTAGAGATAAAGGAGTGTAACAGCTGGGGGAGGAAAATCAACCAGTGAGTAAGCAGAGGCATTCCCAGCATTGAGTAACTGGAAAAAAAAAATAAGAGAGGACTAGAAGAACAAGCAAACACACCTGCGTGAATCTTTGCGTGAATTCATTGGAGACAACCCTCCTAAGGCTCCCGAGGTGGCCAATGGACTGGTGCAGGCTTGTTAATGGAGGTTATGTTTTATGTACTTATGTATGTACCCAATAAAACTTGCCAGTTAAAGGAGTGTCTGCCTTTATCTCAGTTACTGATTGCTTAATGTCCCGTTACCTAGATTTACTGCTTTGGCTACACTCTTACAAAGCCAAGTAGGGGCTAAGAACTGGAGAAACCCCAAAGACTGAAAAGCAACTGGGAAACTGCATTGAGGAGTCTTTCAACAGATGCTGAATTTTATCACTTCTTCAGAAGACAGATACGATTTAAATAGTTTGCTAGTTAAAGAGTCGAAATATTTTTTATTTAAGCGGCCTCTAAACCACTCTCTCGCGACAAATTTTACTCTCCTATGCAGCCTGTTTCCTTATACTGCAGGAAAGGGATACTCCCTTTCATGAGGTGGTGGCAGGTGATGCTTCTCCGTGCTGGCAGGGTGGTGCCCAAGGACTCGTTTGACCCTTTGAGTCCCCCTGGTTCATGGCTGTGGCCAGTTCTGCGCTCCTGTGTTCAGTCTTCCCTTAATGCATCTGTCACTGAAGGATTAGGAGTAATTGATGACCCCTCCGCCCCCCAATGCCTAGGAATAACCAAGAATTTTCAAGGACCTGTTACAAAGCAGTTTTCAAAAGCGGTTAGCCACGTGAAAGAACGTTTCTCACAAACAGGAACACTTGATGTCCGTTTCCCCCCACGACGAACCGTAGCCCTTGGCTCCCAGCTAGCTCCAGTGGCACTCCTAGAGCCAGCCCCTGCATTTCGGGCAAGGTCACTCGGCTCCCCTTTCAAAAGGAGGAGCCCAAACCTCCTTGTTTTTTTCATTAACAGCCGAAGGCCCCGCAGCGGGACTCGGACGCACCGCCTGCCGGCAACCGCAGGCTGCCCAACAGCGGACTGCCAACCGCCAGCCGGCAACCGCCACAACTCGCCGCCCGCCACTCATCCGATCCGCGGCGCCTGGCCGCTGCGCACCATGGGAAGTGGAGTCCTGCCGCCGCCGCGCCCGCCGCCCTTTCCCTTCTGCCCCTTGCTGGACTACAATACCCAGAATGCATCAGCGCGCGGGAAACCGCGCCGCCAACCCAAGGGGGCGAACAGGAGCTAGGCGGTAGGCGCGGAGAGGAGGGCGCGCATGCGCGGTAGGGACACGGTGTGTGTGTTGGGGGGGGGGTGTCGGGACGCCAGTTATTAAGTCTCCCGCGTGTGCCTAACGGCTTTTCGCTCCGCGCCCCGGGCCGGTGCTACTGCTCCTCTCTCCCGCCCTTGGGCGGCTTCTCTGGCCTTGCCGCCTCGGTGCGGGGAGGCGGTAGGGCTCCCCAGCACCCGCCGCGGGGCGCTTTGCCGTGCGCGCCCTGAGGGTGAGGGAGCTGACCCTGAGGCGGTCCCCTCGCCTCAGGGGCGGTGGGGCAGGCGGCGGTTAAGGGCGGCTGTCGTCCTGCGTCGGGGTTGTGGCACGGCAGGAGCCGGCGTGGAGAAGGGCGGAAAAGATTCGGAAGGAAAGGGGGAGAAGCAGTTCAGAGGGGCGGAGAGGGCCTGGGAAGAGACTGCCGGCCGAGGGAGCGTGGCTGTAGGGGGCGTGCGGGTCGCTGCGTGTGTGAGGCTTCGAGGAGCAAGAAGGGAGAGGGCAAAGTATCTCTTGCATCTGTGTGGCACTGATGGGAAGGGCAAAATGTAAGCCGTGAACTCTAGCTTTCCTTTTGGCTTACGCTGCCTGTTTCCATTAACAAATGGTGTTTGTTTCCACGGTCGCTGAAGAAGGACTGCCGTACCGAGTCCCACTAAATATCCACCTAAAGGCCTGCCTATAAGAAAGGCAAGCGTGGAGTGATGCTTCCTCTGCGATACCCTTTCAAGTCAAGTTTATCTGTGGCTTGACCTACAGGTTGTATCTGCAACTTTGCATTCACATGGTTGCAGCTGTGGTACTCTGATCCGCTTATCTCAGGAGTATAACTTATGTTATCATTTACATCAGTTTTACAGGGTTTTTTTATAGTGTTGTAGTTGCAAATGTCTGAACGTGATATTCTAGTAAACATTGTACTCTCACTCTCTTGAGTTTTCTGTATCTGCAAACAATACTACCTACTGATTTCTCGGTTTAAGCTGAAAATGTAATCTTAGTGGTCTAGAGGAAGAACTCAACATATATAGGGGAAAGCACCTCAAAAATGTGGAATTCTTTCAGTAAAGCACTGTAGTTTGTTCCTCACATCTTACAGTGAGGTGCTTCAGACTGCTCAAAGTATAATGCTGTCTCTCTTACTTAATTGACACTTCTGTCTGTGGGAAGAAGAAAGGCTTGCTTAAGTGTCATGGATGAAACACTTGAGAAAAAGGCAAAAGTTCTAGATCATGCCCTGCAATACTGTTTTGAGTCTGGCGTTGCTGAAGCTTGCAGTTGTCTACTAGTGTATTTTTAATACCCAGACATATTTCAACATTGTACTTGGTGATTTGTGAGTTGGTGCTCTCATTCTTTTATGTTTGTGTCAAACAGAGTGAACTGGGAGATCAGTTTCATTGGGGATGTAGAGTCTGTCAGGGCATTGATTAGGTATTTAAAAACATGCAAAAAGAGCATACTGAGCAGCAGAAGTTAGGCAAGAGGAAGTGACAGGTATGCATTCATTTTTCTAGTAGTTTTTTGGGAAGTAGCAAGATCGTGCTGATGTAGTCCTGTGTATGGAGGGACATCAGGCAGTTAACAGCATTGGGAAGCCTACCAGAGTGGGTGGAGTGAAAAGTCTTGTACAATTGTGGGAGAATTGGAAGGAGAACCACAAATGAAGTGCTTATTATCTATATTTGAAAGCTTGTTTTTCACCAGAGAGAACTCGCAACTCGTTGTTTGTACAGCTTTAACTAACTCTGCTTTGTTAATTTTTTTCAATTAGATAAATGTCCCAAGGTGTGCTAAGACAGCTAGATTTTGCTCTCCGGTATCTGGGGAATAAGATGTTTGTGTACTGAAGGGGGCAGCCTTTCCCCATTTCTTCCCTCAGGCAGCCTGGTGTTGCATTAACTTCATTTTCGGTGGTGGTTGATCCAGGAATTGAGCTATGTTAACATGGTTATTTGTTTAAATATGTATTTTGTCGCCCTCATCAGGGTAATTATGTTATGCAAAGTAAAAGATAGCAGCCTCGGGTCCCATTGCAGCTTCATTTCAATTGGAACTGATCGGCTGACAAGTTCTAAGTGAAACTGCATACCTGAAATTGGATGCACATGCCTTATCTGCCCAAAGGTAATGGTATATGCAAATTATTTGGGCTTCAGTGGTCTGTGGGGGCTGAGAAGAAATGATTAGCAAAGGAGACTTTTTAAACTGTTCAGGAAATTATGAGAATACTGGAGGCTAGCACTCCGTGAAGGTTTTCTGTGGCAAGCCTATCAAAGGGAGGCTGGAATCACTCCGCTGGTTTTCTCCTGAGCCTTCTCTGATTACAATGACTGCCTGAGGGTCAAATAAGCAAGATGAAGCTTAAAACAAAAAAGCTCAAATAGAGCTGCACATAAATATGCGCATAGATGCATGTATACCTGCACTCGTACACGTCTTCATCATAGCATGAGAATTATGAAGGGCACACTGATGTTAACAAGACTAGTGTGACTAATGGTGCAAGTCAACATCTTTCCACTTTGAACCCAGGATAAAGCTATAGCAAAAACGCAGACTACCACTATTCAGCAAGTCGTGCTGCTGTTTTGGGCTGTGTAAAGACTCAGCCACCTACTGACTACCTAATAAACATGCTGCCATTTACCACATAACAAGGAACATCACCAGTTTAGTGTGGCAGGAAGGAGGAGGACCTGTGCCATCACTGGTAAATCTGCAGTAGGTCGAATGGATGCCTTTGGTGGACCTGAACTGCTTGTGGAGCTCATTTAATTGGTCTAGATGCAGACTACCATGCAAGGATTGATACCAGGGAGGGTGCATCTCAGGCAGTGCGCTGTCCATCTTTGTTACGGCAAAAGATGTTGATTATCGGTGTAGCTGCTCTTCTTCAGAGATCTTTTGAAGCTGAATGATGTTTGCTGCTGATGGCGCTGACAGACATCTGGCTATTTATCTGGCTTCATTAAATCGCCCTATTCATTTAGAGCTCTTGAGTTGCTATAGGACTGTGCATGGTTTAGACTTCTTGTTTTTTCTGTCTTTTCGTGCTTGTTTCTTGCTATTAATTTGAATGCTTTTGTGTTGAAAGAAGCTCGTTTGCTGTTTTTCCTCCCTTTTCTTTTGAATGCGTAATCATAGGTTGTTTGTTTTCAGAGTGCTATGGTTTTCACATTCTCCATATTTGCTGAAACAAGGCAGTAAAGATGATCCACAAAGCTGTATTTTGTGGTCAAACACATATCCAATGAAGGTAGCAACAAAGGTTACGGAGGCTTTCTGTCAAAGTTTGCACACAAGAAGTGCTTGACTTGTTGATTGTATGGCAGCATATATTTTTAGTCAGGCTGAGGTCTTGCAGACAGTCGCCTTTGAGATCTCTCTCATTTCTATATGAGGCAAGCCACAGCAAGCAGTTATTTTGGATAGTCAGTGTGAGTCAGCTGACATTCGCTTCATTTTAAGGCTCTTGGATGTACGCTCTGCTATGACCCTGTACTTGCTGAGTTTGGGTCCATGGTGTTGCTTGACAAGCAGAAGGAGGCAACCTGCTCTCCTCCTCGGAAGTTCTGTCCATTTTCTTGCTCATCCTGGGTGTCAGCTCTGCCCTATGTGTGGTTTTCCTTGTTCCGTGTTGAAGTAGAGGCAGTGATTTGGGGAAAACCGTGAGACAGCAAAGACAGGTTCAATCAATAATCTGCTGCTCAAGTTGCAGCCTTGGTGTGGCGCATGTACTGCGCAGGGAAACTTCACCCTAATTTATGGGCTGTCTGTCAGACTGGGAAATTAGATTCTGTAAACTCCAGAAATAAATTTACTTTCTGAGGTGACCACTCAGCTGGCAGAGATGTGTTGGAACCACGGACTTTTCTAGAGACTTACAGGAGTTTGGCTTCTTCACATATGCTCCTTTGGCATATCAAGAAGTGCTTTGCCTGCCTGCTGTGGCTTCATTTGGTTAGTCACCTACACGCTCAGGCAAAAGTGGAAGCTGAGCAGGATGCACGACACTGCTTTGGGTTGCTCTGTGGTGTTGTGCTACTTTACATAAATTTTGTTTCCTCAGGGAAAGCTCCGATACTGCAGGTAACTGTAATATAATTCTCTGTTGCAGACATCATCATGCTTTTGATGACAAAGCTGTGCACCTTACCAAACACAACTAAGCTTTTGCAGTGTTGGAGTATTTTTGCAGAGAACAGTTGTACAGATGTGCAAGTCCATCTCCAGCAACAAATCTTCCTTTGTTGACCTGCAGCTACACCTTTCCCCTGGATTTCTTTTTGCTGTGAAAAGTCATCTGATAGTGCTAGCCTCCACTGTCACACTTGTGGTGTGGAAAAAAGGGAAGCTTACCCACAAGTTCGTAGTTGATACTGTTCTGACAGTGGTTGAAACCACAGGATTTTTTTTTTAAACCAAATAGCTTTTCTATCTGAGAAGTCTCTGTTCAGGTTCGGTAAGGAAATGATTAGCATGCAAGAATACTTCAAATTTCTCCTCACCTTCTTACTTCAAGGCACATAATTCACTAGGGATCTAAGCTAGCGGGATTTAAAGGTTTCCTGGTGAACAAGCCCATAAAGAAGTGTATACGTAATAGCAAAGAAAAGGTCGCTTGTGAAATGTTACCTATTTTCACCTTGCAGGCTGCATAGTGTACACTTGTTATTCTTGAAGGTAAGAAAATTTATTTAATTCTTAATAATTCCCTAGTAGCAGCATGCTTTTATGCTATACTGGGATGGAAACTCTGGTTTGATGTGGATGTGTTCTTAGAGGTTTATGCTGCTGGTTTTATTAGCTGCAGGATCAGGACAACATTTCAGTGTTGGGTTGAAACAAAATTATGTTCCCAAAGTGTTTTAGCTTGCTGCTGTAAGCTGACAGCTGCACTTGCTGTTCTAAGTAGCTTCTGCTTGAAATTAATTCCATTGGGAAATAAAAGATCTCAGCTAATGGAATTACGTCAGTATATTTGGAATATGAAAAAGCCAAGCAATTAAAAATAGAGTATTAATTAAGCTTACAGCTTCCTCTTAAAGATTTAATGTTTGAAGGAGTGCTGTAGTAAACTCTAGCAAGATAATACTAATAAAACAAATATAATTTGTCAGAGTTGCCTTTTTAGATATTATTGATTGAGTATGAGTTGTGTCTTCGTATTTACAAAGAATAAAAATGGCTGAATCATTAGCTGTCAGGAATACTTTTCAACATGCATCAGGTTATGCCATTTGTGGCTTTATTTCATCAAAAATCTCTTACAGGAGTTTGAAGAAATTTCTTACTTAAGCTTTATGAAACTGCTAAGGAGGAAGACCAGTACAAAACCATCTGCGCATAAGCTATGGCACTTGGACAAGCCAGGGATTAGTGATTAGTTTAAGATCATACATTTCAGTAGCTGGATTTGGAAGTGAATCCTAATTTTCACTCTTAAATCCCAGCTCCCAGGTGATGTTCTCAAACCCATGCCATCGCCAGAGTTTCAGCCTGATGGCTGTAATTATGTTGAACTGTTAGATAATGACTTTTTTTCTGAGTTTTCAGCTCACAGTGATGTGATGACGATAGATAGGAGAGTGTGCAACTATGTTATTTTTGACCTTGACTATCCCCAATTGGAGCGGCCTTTTCGGATCAGCTGGCACAAGGGAAATACAGCCTTATAGCGCTGGACGTGTGGCAACACCAGGCGTGGCCAGCGCATTCGTGTTTTTCCTAATGGGATGTTGGGGCTCCGCATGGTCGGGAAAGAGGATGCAGGATGGTACACGGCCATGGTGTGCAACAGCTCTCAGCATTGTCTCTACCAAAAAAAATTCCAGCTGCGTGTGCATGATGGGTATAAATTCTCACTTTAAAGTCCTTGTCTCTTTGTGTTAGGCTGCCTGGATCAGACACTTGTTTATGTTACAATGTATAGATTGTGTATTCACGGTTGGCAGCTTCTGCCTTTGTTTTTGAGTTCATGTGATAATCTGGATGAGAACACTTGCATGTTATATTTTTGATTAAACGTTTGTTATACTTGTAATTAGCATCTCTACTTGTGCTACAAGTCTAAAAACAAGATGTTTGACTTTTAAACCCAACGATTTAAATTCATAAGTGTGCTCAGTTCTTATTAAGCTTCCTTGTTTAGTTATTGGGTGCTAATTTTAGACTCTGTTTCAAACAGTTTTTCTGTCTCTTTATCCAGTGCTTGAATTTAACAGCTAGAAAAATTAGATCTTTATTTTGAAATGTGTTAACATAGCTATGGAGGTCAACCCAGTCCAGTGAGGTTTACTGAAAGCTGCCTTAGCCTTCATGAAGTCTGATCCACAGTGGAATAATGTGGAGATTTAGGGACCTACAAACTGCTGATTAGGACGCTCCTCCCTATTCTGAGCATCCTGGCACTTGAGATGTTACAGTTCTTCAGGGGTACTATGGCACAGAAGGTCAGTCAGAGTTATGCGTTGTTCTGCCTTCCTGCTTTCCTCACTCTCATCACCACCCTCTGCTTGTGGTTGCAGGGCTGCCAGAGGGCCCACAAAAATAAATATTTGCTCTCTTTTCCCAATAACCCCCTGTCTTCCCTGTTGCCTTTCACTCTAGTTTCTGCATTTCAGTCAGGAGTAGAGGATGAGAATGAGTTTCCTCCTCACGCTGCTGCCTTGATATTGTCGGTACCCAGCAAAGCACTCTGGCTGCCTTGCCCTCCCAATAGCCCTGAATGTTGAAGGCAATTTCATCTTTTGTGCTTCAGGGACTTGAACTTGCCGTCTCTGACTTGGAGCCAGAGCAATACAAGAACACGGAATAGAAAATGGATTCTGATGACACTGCTGTTTGAGGCAACTTGGTTTTTGTGCCTTTTAGTTAATGCCTTTCCTCTGTTTCCTGGAGGTAGGAATCAGAAAATTTTTTCTCCTTCTTTTCCATTGGGTGGGTAGACAGACAAGCAGGAGGTGTTTTAGGCTATTTGAGATGCGTTCTATCTTATTTTGAAATAGCTAGGCTACTGAACTATGTTATGGCAGGTGGTTTCAATGTAGGGCAGAATCTTTGCTTGTCAAGGCAAAACAATCTTTGCCGAGAAGCAGTTAGCTTTTTAGAAGCAAGCAATTATCATTTGCATGGGAGTTATTTTCGTTCAGAGCTTGAGACTACAGTAGTTTTATAACTCAGACATGCCAAATTCAGCTTATGACAAAAAGCATAGGGTTCGTTTCCACTTCTGACATAGCAGCTATTGCAAATGTCAGGATCCAGTTTTGTAGGGAAACTGTTAAAAGTTACTATTTGGGTTTTGGAGAGTGTCAAAGACAACATTTTAGATGTGTCCCTAGGCATTAATATATATGATGGATGCTGATTCAAAATACATTCTTGATATGTCTTGGGACGTTCCAGTAGGATTCTCCTTTCCTAAATCAAATCCAAGTAAAATGCTTCCTGGACATGACAAGGAAATGGACCTTCTCATGGTTCTCAGGGAACTGTTCAGGGACTTAATTTCTTACCTGCCTTCTGCTTAAAAGCAAGCTCTGGCTGCATGCAGGTTCCTGGTAGATAACTTGTAAGCCTGTGTGGAAATGCTTCCAAGGTAGTAAGAGATTTCAAAAAGCAAATAGATATGATGTCCTGTACATCCCTTAAGTAAATATGCATGTGCTCTCTTTTTACAGGGCACCTTGTCAGAGGGCTTGTAGGTGACTGTGTTACTTTTGACCTGAACTGCCTGCAATCAGCTGGGTATATCCATGTCATCTGGAAGACAGACAACCAAGATAAGACAGGCAGCGAATCCCCCTGTGATCTACTGCAAAAAAGCCCACGTGTTCCCCGACGGCAGCTTGAGCCGTTGCCCCACGCAATGGGGGGATGAGGGAGAGTATGTGACAGAAGTATTTGATCAGGTGTGCATTTGCATCAGGAAACTTTTAACCTGGAACTGAACAGTAAGTCTGGGTGTGGTATGCATGTGTGATGATGTATTTTCAGTAGGTGCCCCTGCACTGTTTGCATGCTTTGTTTTGTCTTCGGGGTCTTCCCCCAAATGGTGTATTTTGTAGAGGGATGAAATATGCAGAGAAACTTTCCCACCTTTCTTCCCTTCCATTCTCTGAATGTAGTTGTGTTGTAGGACATAAGTCTAGAAGTATAGTTCGGCTGGTGGTGGCAGAGCAAGGAGATGCATTCAATTGTATGGCAAATCCTGAAAACAACACTTAAGTGGTGTATGTTACTCTGGCAGGTTCCCTTTTCCAGGGCCTGCGTTCAGAAGGTTTCTGGCTTCTGAATTCCAACAAGATGGTGAGCCAAGAGGGGTCCATTTCCCCCTGGGCCAGGCCATGCTTATGGTTTACTTGCCAGCACAGAGAAAAATAGAAGTACGGGAAAACCCAGTAAAACTCAGAATTGGGAGAGGGTTCTACCAGGGTTCAGACTCCCGTGGTTTGCCAAATGTTTGAATCCAACCCAAACTGCCCTTTGTAACAAGAGCCCAGGCTTCAATCTGCCCGTGTCACTCCTGTGTCATGTAATAGTTTGCATAGGTGAGAGAGGGTCTCTATATGTGCAGGTTAATGTCTGGAATGACTGCTTGGGGCAATCATGTCCTTGGGGGGTGGTTCTCGTGTTGCTAAAGGAGTCTTTTAGAAGTTAATTTTGGGAAGTCCTGCCGCATTTCAAGCCTTCTCCAAAGTGCAATGGTCTGCAAGAAGACCTGGCTTTTGGGTGTAATGCAAAACCAAACCCTGAACAGAGTGGCACGAGCAGTTCCATGTCCATTTTCTTGAAGGAGTGCTCTAGCTCCAAATCTGTGCGTGTCCTTCCTCAAGTTGCCTTTGCTCTTTTTAGCACACACCATGCCCTTCATTCTCTGTCCTTATCTCTTGTTGGGAAGAGGTTGGGAGTGGGGATGGTTTGAGGGTGCATGTGGGGTACAATTTCAAGCTGGCATAGAGCAATTTACTTGCAGGGACAGGATTAGCTCCTGTGGTAGCAGTGATCCTTTACCCATGCAGACCCGCCTCAGAGGTTTGAGGTGTGAGCTAAGTAGTGCCCACCTACCCAAGATGTTTTGCAGCTCACCTTAAGCTCTGTGCTCCTGCTGCAACATTCTGGGGGTGGTATTTTACCACTACCTGTATGTGACCAGCAGTAAGAGCAGAGACCGTAATGGAGATACAAAGTGTGAAAGGGGCTGCCCTCCATTTAGACAAGCCTTGTGCAGATGACACCAATGAATATTTTAAGGCTGGGTAGAGTCCCATTAACCTATGGCTTACGCACCCCTCAGCCCACCTTGTTGTAGTGAGGAAAATCTGTGTAAGCACATGGAATGGAAGAAACATTATTAAAATGGAAAAAAGCTATCTTATTACAAGTGAAGATATTAAAGCACTCTTATAGTGAATCTCTCTGTATTGATTTCAGGCTACTATTTCAAATAACTATAGCAAAGAAAGAACATTTCCAATTAACAAGAGATACAAGGAATATTCCTGCTTGTGGTCACTCTCTGTGGAATGTAAAACATCCCAGTAACGAGCAGATATGTTTTTCTCCCCTCAGGAGTGGAAACATTTAAAGATATCACAGAACTTATTGGTGGATCCGTGTTCTTGAATCGAACAGAGACAAAGCTGAAACACTTCTTCCAGGTAGTCTGGAAAAAAGAAAGCACAGAAATTTCTTGGACAAATGGTTCTTGGTTTTGGTACCATGAGGAATATGTTAATAGGTCTGAGATTGTGTCTAATTACAGTCTCGGACTAGACAGAATTCAGGAACGTGACCGTGGCAGATATTCTATAGAAGTGAATGACAGAGATGGGAGAACTGTCTATGAAGGCATTGCTAATGTCAAAGTTGGTGAGCATCACTTAAAAATGCTGGCTCTCAGTTAAGCAAAGGGGTTTTTTAATCCAGATTCAATACACAAACCCAGATGGATTATGTAAGAGACTGTCCCAAATGCACTAGCAATTAGCTAATTAACAGATGGATGAAACAAAGACTAACTAGGGTAAGCCTTGTTGGGTAAAGCTGGGTGTTCTTTTGCCAGTATGACTGCTCCAGCCAAAGACATAGGCTGGCAGAAAATGTCATTTTGTTTCTAGTTTGTTACTCCAATATAAATACTATGAGCTGTGATAGAAAAATGAGGGTTATTTTAGTCAGTAAATGCCATATCCTTTGTTCAGATGATTGCTGGTTTAGATGCATCAGAAGAAGTTTCTGGTGGATTTGAGTTTGACTATCCCCCAAATTGGGAAAAGATCCACTTTCACATCTGCAAGAGTTACCATGGTGGGGAAACTGGGAAACTTTTAATTAAATGCTGCCTACAATTCTAGTTTTGTTCTAAATTTCACAGTGTAAGAGGTCTAACTAGTGTCATTACATTGATACAACTTTTTGGGCTAAAATTAGCCTTTTTATTGGGCAAGGGACACATCTGAGAGAGAAAAACAATTACTGTAAGAAAAAAAAAAATAATCACATTTCCTGCTTGCCTTGTCTCCTTCATTTAGTGCCAGCAGACTCTTGTGTTCATGGGCCAGCACAGCTCTGGGCAGTGACATCTTAGCTTCCCAATGAAATGGCACGAGTGCTGCTTCAATGCTGCACGTGCTTCCCTGGAACACAAGGCTGATGTACTCTTTGGATTTTTCTGTGATACAGAAACCCAACCAGAGTGATACAGAGAGACTGACAAGTATATCTGAGTATCACGGCAGTGTGTGAATATATCTCACTAGCTATTCTTAACACACCTTACAGATTTCTCAGTTGGTGGTGTGAGGCAGACAGAACAGCCAGTGAGTGAGGCTGTTGGCTGAGGTCTGTCCCAATGTCATGGGTTACAGGCTCCCATATCTGCTTTGTGAAAAGAGGCCCTTTGGTTTTGAAATCCTTAGAGAAATTAAAGAACGTAACCTTGCATTTTAGAAGTCAGCTTTCTGACAATAATGTACTTACAGGATGTTACAAAAATAATTAAGATCAATCAAGCTAACATAGTGCAGTTGGATGAAGGTACCGTAAGTGTTTTTTACAACTGAATTTTCCTAGTAGAGCAAAAGGAGACATTCAGAAGAAATCCTGTTCGTGTACTGTTCTATATTCTCATAGTATTACTAGGAGTTGTAACTATTACTGTCTTGGTGGCGCTGATACGGCATTTTCAGAAGCACAAAGACAGGTCAGGTAAGATATTCTATTCAACACTTTCAGAATACAGACACCCTACTTAAATAGCCATTCATGTGTAGATCCAGTTCCCTGCATTTTGGGGAATATCTGACCAGTCCAGTTTCTACTACAAGTTAGGTTAAGACTAGCAGGCTGCAGCTTTATGCTGCTGTCAGTGCTGGTGACGGCACATGGCTCTGCAGGGACTGCCTGCCTGAGGCTTTTCCACATCGACGGAAGGACTTTCAGCCCTGCCTGCTGCCAAGGTCCTGTGCTGGGAGTGTCCGAGCTGGTCCTTTGTGGCAAGGCCTTAGGAGGGCCCAGCAGCTGCCATTTTCCTGTTGTTTTCGTGGTCTGCTGAGAGGTGGTTTTGTCATTTGGAGGAGGGACATTGGCTGGTAAAACGGGGTCTCATATCTCTGCCTCGTGAGGCTCTTCTGGGTTCGGTCACTTTTGGGAGCACAGTGTTGGTGAGTGCTGGCAGTGGTGGACACCCATGTTTACTCCCAAGTCGGTGACCCTGGCCTGAATGTGATGTGTCCTCCCCGAGCCCAGACACCATGTCACCGTTGGAGCTGTGTGGGTGAGCCTTTGTTAACTGGGCTCAACCATGGCAGCGTTGCGCAGTATGCACGAAGCTGTGCTGCTGCTCAGGAGCTCCCTGTTAGCTCCAAGGCCTGTGTGAGATTTTAATACAAATTGAAGATCTTCTGGTTTGCCTCTTTTAAGTAGCTCACACCCCAATGGGGGCAAGATGGGAATGAGAATCATGGGTCCCTGCAGCAATGCATAAGGTGAGGAGAGAGTGGATCGGTGTGGCCCAGAGGATGGAAGATGGTGGCCTTCTCTAACAAGAGGCTGTTACTGCCTGGAGGCACTTTGCAATTCAAATGCAACGTTGGTCCACCACATGTCAGCTAATGCAGACAAAAAGGTAGTTTGGTAGGAAGGCATGGGTAGTGATTTGAAAGGCTTTAAGCTAAACAGAAGAGAGGACTTGGGGCAGGAAAGGTCAGAGAGAAAAGAGAATTGGGGGGAGGGTGCATTCTTGGGGGGAGTGTGCATGAAAAATACAAGATGATCAGTGGGTAGAATATTCTCCATGATCCAGAGCGGTGAGACGCTCTTAAGCAGAGCTGTTATCTTTAGTTATGTGCTCCTGAGCCTTACTTTCCTCTAGTAAGGGATGAGCTATAGGGAATTGGGTGATATGGTGGATATGAATTCTTCCACCTCTTCCTGCAAATGTTTCAAGTGTATTTGTCTGCTTTTTACTTGCCTTGGCTTAAGTTTGGATCACAGTACCAAGCATTTGACAAGTTTGAGCCTTACAGATGAGAGAGACAATCCTGAGGAATGTGAAGAAAGGGATAAAAACAGTCCTTGTTCATGTGAACATCCCTCATTGTGTGGCTTCCTGTCAGTCACAGAGAGGGAGCCAAGGGTGTGATTTGTCTGGGTGTGGTTTAGTGAGGCCCGATTGTCTTATTTAAACTGAGTATTGTAATCAAGGGGATCTTTTTCTAGCACAGAAATACCTGAAATTTGAAAGATCCAAATTACTCGAAGTACTCAGAGCAGCTGACAGCATTAATACCAGGGTAGTCACATGTGCACTGGACTAGGACTATCGAGATAATGAGTTTTCTGCAGCCTCAGGTCCTTCCTACCCCAGCCCAGTGGGCTGTGACCTCTTCAGCTGTGTGCAGAGACCTACGGCTCCTGTTAGCTACTCACTGCCTGGGAATGGCTGGTGCTTTCCCTTCTTCCAATTGCCCTGCACAGTTGTTAAGCACCACGCTTTCTGGGCAGAGGGGGCTGTTCAGACTGCGCAGGGCAGTATCTCTCCTGTGTTAACTGCAGTGATCCTTCCATCTGTCCTTCTGTCCTCCCCCATGCTCTCTTCCCCCCTGTGATCCTTGCACAGTTCCTCCAGCTTGGTAGGAGGCGTTTCCACCCTGGCTCAGAGCCAGGCTATTGCATGGTGTTTGGCACACGTAGCTCATCAGCCTGGAGGCCCTGTCCCCTTGACACCAAGATGTGATCTGCAGGGAGCAAAGGGAGCAGACCCTGGTGTCACCCCTAAGGCGGGTGTGTGAGGAGTCCAGTGGCTTCTCTTGTGGACAGAAGTGATTCCTGCAGCATTTGAGTGCTGAGCACTGCAACACTAGAGGTATCGCGGGTGAACTGGGTGGCTCAGGGAATAGATGTATCTTCTTGGGCTCCTTTCCTGCTGTGTTTTGTAGTTATAGGAAGTGATGGAGGTAGTGGGTAAAGTGAAGTGAAACTCAAGATCTCCTACTTCAGAGGCATGGCAGAGACTTAGGTTTCAATTTACATTTTTTTCTGAGTTTTCAGTAAATATACAAATTAATAATTTTAGAAAATTGGCTTCAGCTGTGAAACATAGACATTTATGTTTACTTTCTGCTTTAAACAAGGTATTTCCTCATGGAGGATGTTACTCAGCCCAGATCCCCATAATTACTTATGGAGCATCCTGTAGCTGGCCCCTACCCTCATGTGAGTCCCCAGACTGGTTACTTTCCTGCCAGCACTGGATTCATCAACCAGTGCCTGAGAAAAACATGTTGAACTACTATGGGAACACTTTGCAGAGGGAGTTGTAATGATTTTCAGGTGAAAATGCTGTAACTGTAGGCACTGGTCACCAACTGTCTGTGCTGGTGTGTTTGCCAAAGCCATTTTGGCTGCCTGAAGTCTGAACCTTGAGCTAGTGCTTTTTAGTGTTTTTCTTTCTTATACTATGAAAACCTCCATTCCTGTCCCAGAAGTAGCTTCAGAAGGGTGTTTAAAGGAAGGCAGTCAGAAGTCATCCCAGGAATGGACATCTGAACTCCCTCTTTGTTGTTGCCCACACTCTGAGTTTGTTTTCAATTAAATGTTTGTTTTCTCCTATCAGAAAATGATGAAAATCCTAGTGAGCAGGGACTAGATGGTACAAACTCCACTGCGCAAAGGAGTAAAGATTTGCTGAGAAGCAACAAAAAGGCTAACCCAGCAACAGCTGACCAAGTGACATATTTTCTGACTCCAAATTTCAAGGTAATCAGAAGCAAAAGCAAGCAAACAAAGCAAAAACTGAACTAGAGTAAAATATCAAACGAGCTTTAACAGAATTTCCTGTTGAATTGTGCAATGGATTAGAAGCAAGGTTCAGGTTGGGGAAGGGCAAGTGCTATGGGCCACGCAGGTCCACTGTGCTTAGCACCTGGCTTGTGCTTAGGGCAGCATGTTTGGCCGGTGCTCCCCCATGCTGTGGTCAGGGACTGCAATGCCAGTGCAGCTAAAGTCCAGGCCCTTTTCTACCTCTTGGCATGCAGAGCTGCAGTCAGCCCTATCCAAAATGTTTGGGTGGCTCTGCCCAGCATTACTGGCAGATGCCAGTGCAGGCAGGAGTGAGCTGTTGGCCATAAGGCCTGCTCCCACCAGCTGAGCATGGCGGAGAAAGAATGGGCAGTGAAGCCCTGGTGCCCCAAAGTGCTTGGCTCTCCACGTAGGAGAGTCCCTTGTTGTGCCCCTTCCTGCGAGGGGCTGCTCAGGCTGTGCTTGTGGGTGCCCCCATGTCCTTTGCACTTATACCCACATCTTTCCCTGGGGGCGGTGGGAAAGGCCTGAGCTCTGGAGCTGGGAGCAGAGCCAGCTGCCTGCCCATGTAGGCGGTGGGGGCTGAGGGAAGTCCTGTGGGTGCGGGGTCTGCGGGCAGGCCGGGCCCAGCAGGCTGCATGCTGCGCCTGAGCCCTGCTGTAACCACAGGCACTCGCTCCTACCTTGTGTGAGCGAGAGGCAGGAAGGAGCAGCCAAGACAAATACAGGAGTTGCTGCGAGTGCTCGTGCCCGTTGGTGCTGTTCTGCAGGCAAGCGCTCACCCAGGGGTCTGTCACCTCCCCCATTTCCACATACCTGTTGAAGGCCTGGCCATGGGTAAACTAGCCCTGTGCGCAAGCGATGAAGGAGCGTGCACTGTGAGATTTGGCTTGGGGAGCCCCAGCGTCTGCTGGCGGCTGGTCAGTGGCCTTGAGTTCTTTGGGGGGCTGACCTGGCCTCTCTGCCTCCGTGCTTCCCTCCCTCCACACATATTCTTTGACCGCTTTGCACATATTCTTTGGCCAGCCTTTGCTAACTCCTGGCCGTGTGTTTTTCTTGTGTCTGTATCATAATCTTGTCTAGTCAGTGGCATTAAAGAGATTTCTACTCAACTGACTCTTTTGCTTCCAGATGGAGAAAGACCCAAACTGCCAGGGCTCAAAGGTATGAAAGCTGTAAAGCCTCCTGCTTCAGTTAATGGAACGTGTGTTGCCCCAAACGTTGGGAACCCCACCCATCCAGAATTTGAGGACTGCCTTCCACCAGGTTTTGGTCACTCCATTCCCCCAGTGTTTGATGGCTGTGCTCCTGTAGAATCCAATTACTGCAGTCCTCCAGGATCTGAGGACTTGAAGGATGACTATGTTATTTTGTGTAATTCAGACTATGTGCCTTCAGCATCCATAGAGTCCTGGAAATGCACTGAAGGAGACACATCCTCTCAGTATGCTTTGATCAAGAAGAGCAAAAGGGGACTCCCAGAAGACAAGTCTGGAGATTCAGTATGCAGTTCTTCCCATTAAGATTTGCCAGGAAAGATGTCCATGGTATTGAACTTGAGGTTTGGACTCTTCCCTTCTATCTCAGCTGGCTTTGAGCTAACCTTGCAATTCTGCTGTTCCTCCTATAAATCCGATTCTCTGTTTGTTTTGAAGAATTGGCTGGAAGCCCGAAGAGAAGTCTCTCTGTGGATCCGTTTGTTTTCCAGAGCTGATGCCCTTCTCTTCCCTTTGCCGAAAGTTTTCCAGGAGAACCCATGAGGAACCCCTTGGGAAGCAGAGATGGTCATTAACCCTGAGAAGAGTTCAGCCCCTGTGTCTCTTTGCTTCTACTAAGAGGAGTCACTGTGACATGAGAAGGACCTCAGGAATTTCTGTAGGCCAGATCAGGTCTCTGACCTCAGTCCCCATCTCCTTTTGGGTGGTCCATGCATCTGACTGAATGGATAGGGGAACAGGGCCAACACCTCAACAGCTCAGTGGACATGGGTGGTTTGCTTAATCCTTCATCTAACACATACAATGTTAATAAAACCGCAGTTTAACTTGGTAGATTTAAGCATGATTTTACTTCTCTTTGCTTAGAGGAATGTGCCGCTTAAGTGGAAGTAAATTCAAACTATATTAGGAGATGGGAACTGCATTGAAGAACATGCAGCAGCTTTTATTTAGGAACTCCTTTAGAAGGAAGAAAGAAAAGGAAAGAAAACAGAACATTGTTTGCAAATGGGTATAGCCATATATGTAATTGCCATTAATGAACAGCCTTGGTAATTAGACGTATTTTCTGTGTTAGACTTTATCTTAAATGGTGTGTAATAATTTTAAGATGACTTTATCTTAGTTCTAAGGTGCTGCTTGTATGTTTCATGAGGTATCTTTTCTTACAGGATGTTGAATAAAAGTTTTTTTTATTACTAAAAAGGTGTTCCTGAATGTCATTATGAATTGGGATTATTCACGTTTTGCTGTTTAAGTGTATCTTAATACATGTTCTTTCTGTAGATAAAATCTATGGCTTTGTATTCTAACCCTGCTTTAGGCAAAGACACATTGTTAGGGTCTCCTTAGAGCAAACAGATGATTGTGATTACAATCCTGCTTCCTTACTGCCTTTCTTCAGGGGGAAAAACCCCACACCCAACCCCTTTCTCACCTTGTTCTCACAGGGTCATTCTTGCCTTTCTGTGGAGTCTACAATCTGTCCACATCCTTTTTAACTTTTGATTCTCAAAACTGATCACAATATTCTTGTTGAATTTTAAAGTAATCAGGGTAATAACTCTCTGTCTTCATAGCTCTTGCTCCTCCTACTGTGTTCAGAAAGGAAATGTATATTTTCTTGAAGGGGATCACCTGCTAGCTCACATTAAGGCTTGTCACAGAAAATACTCTGTCTGAAGGTAAAATTTAGGTTTACCTTCTAGTGTATGGTGTGAGCTTGAGTCTTCATGGTGTAAGAGCTCTTTAAATTCCTATTGGGTATTTGATAGGAAAAAAATTAAAAAGCTGATTCTGCTGTTGATCTACGGGAATTCAGTGAGTGTAGATTTAAACTGACTGAGAAACATCATGATCTGGTTACAATGAATGACACTTCTGGAAATACCCAGTCTTGTAGTGTGATGAAAAATTAAGAGCTGATGAGTACAAAGTGTCTGAAAAGTGAGTGAGAATGCTTCGATGAATTTGAGAATGGCTACTAGAAGCTGCAAATTGGAGGATGTCATGGAAAATGGAGTTTCCAAAATGGGTTGTGAGCTTAAGAGTGTCTTCCTGCTTACAAGGGGAAAACTGAGTAAGTACTGTAAATTCCTTGACTGCTGCTTCAGATTAGTTTCAATTTGCAAAGTGTTTAACTGTGAGAACTTTGCATGTCTGCTGCACTAACTAGGTGACTTTACATTGGAAAGGAAAGCTTGCAGGTGTATGTCATTCAGTTAAGAGGGTACAACAGGTGTAAGCATACCACATCTCTGAAGGAAACAGTAAGTTACTGTAGATTTTAAAGGCTGAAATTCCTCAACTTCCCATGTGTGTCATTACTCTTTAAAACACCAGTTATACATGTTTATCAGTAAGATCATCTATGTTCTGGGTTTGCAATCGACTTCTTGACATGGTTAAGTCAAGCAATTTGCAATTAATTCAGCAAGAAATGTGCAAGCTTCCTCAGGGCTTCAGGCCTGTCCTTCCTCTCACTCCCAAGCACCAGCCCTGCGAGCAGAGCTGCAGGCAAGGCTATGCAGTGAGGGACAGCAGAGCCATGTCTGGTTTGGTAGGAGGTTACTCTTCAAAGCTGCCAGAGCTGCCTGGTGCTGTGCCGCTGGCCTGGGCAAAGTGCTGCCAGGGCTCTCTGGCCCAGGGCTGGCTGTGGGGAGCTGCTACGGGCCTTGCGTGTGCCAGTGGCCAGCTGCTGTGGCCGCTTCATTCCTCTGGGCAGTGGCTTCTCTGCGCAGGTTTTATTTTTACTTTATTTCACCCCATAGCTGTCCCTGGCTGCTCTGGCAGCCTTCACTTACCTGTTACCACCCACATAATGGCTTCTCTACACTGGTTCCAGAAGATTCTTGGGCCTCTGTCTGCTGCCTCTGGATTGGCTGGCTGGTGATTGTTAGATGCCTTATGACTGGTGGGTTCTGGAACGTGGGTGGGGCTGCCTGTACCTATATAAGGGTCTCCTGCAGAGGCTTGGTGTGGCCTGGGGAGGGGCGGGAGGCATGGCGGTGCGGCGGCGCTGGGAGGCATGGCGGCGCTGGGAGGCATGGCGGCGCTTGTGAGAGCGCGAAGGGGGTCTTCGGGGGGAGTGGCTGGGGGAGCAGGGGATGCAAAGGGGCCTCAAACTTCTGCCTCCCTCTGTGCAGGACTCCTGAGACAGTGTGATACCATGTCAAACTGCTGCAGGACTCGAGACCTTAGAGAGCTGGAAAACGTCTGTCAGGATGATGTGGCTGTACTGTATCCTTTCCATACTGTATCCTTTCCATAAGTACCCATTTAATGTTCCTTTTGGTTGTTCATGATGTTATTAGAGCTGATGGGAGTAAGACAGTGGTCTATGTCTCTGCCAGGCCGGCCGGGGCAAGGGGGTAGGGCTCTGGCTGGCTGGCCAGGGCAAGTGGTGTGGGGCTGTGGCTGGCTGGCCAGGGTAAGTAGGGTAGGGTAGGGGTCTGGCTGGCCAGTCGAGGCAAGTGGTGTGGGACTTTGGCTGGCCGGCCAGGGCAAGTGAAACGGGATTCTGGCTGGCTGAGCGGGGAAAGTGGTGTAGGGCTCTAACAGGCCGGTCGAGGCAAGTGAATGGGGGCTCTGGCTGGCCAGTCGTAGCAAGTGGTGTGGGGCTCTGGCTGGCCGGCCAGGGCAAGTGAAATGGGGTTCTGGCTGGCTGAGTGGGGCAAGCAGTGTAGGGCTCTGGCAGGCCGGTCGAGGCAAGTGAATGGGGGCTCTGGCTGGCCAACTGGGGCAAGTGGGGTAGGGCTCTGGCTGGACAGCTGAGGCAAGTGTTGTGGGGCTCTGGCTAGTCAGCTGGAGCTAGTGGTGTGGGGCTCTGGCTGGCCGGCCAGGGCAAGTGGTGTGGGGCTCTTGCTGGCTGGCTGGGGCAAGTGGTGTGGGGCTGTGGCTGGCCAGCCGGGGCAAGTTGCTTAGGGCTCTGGCTGGCTGGCCGGGGCAAGTGGTGTAGGGCTCTGGCTGGCCAGCTGGGGTAAATGATATGGGGCCTCTGGCTGGCCGTCTGGGCCGAGTGGTGGAGGGTTCTGGCTGGCCAGCCAGGGCTAGTTGTGTGGGGCTATGGCTTGCTGGCCAGGGCTACTGTTGTGGTGCTCTGGCTGGCCGGGCAGGGCAAGTGGGGTAGGCTCTGGCTGGCCGGCTGGGGCAAGTGGTGTTGGGTTCTGGCTGGCCAACTGGGGCAAGTTGGGTAGGGCTCTGGCTGGCTGGTCGTGGCAAATGGGGTAGGGCTCTGGCTGGCTGGCCGGGGCTAGTGGTGTGGGGCCTCTGGCTGGCTGGCCAGGGCAAGTGGGGTACAGCTCTGGCTGGCCGGCTGGGGCAAGTGCTGTTGGGTTCTGCCTGGCCATCTGGGACTAGTTGTATGGGGCTCTGGCTTGCTGGCCAGGGCTAGTGTTGTGGGGCTCTGGCTGGCCGGCCGGGGCTAGTGGTGTGGGGCTCTGGATGGCCAGCTGGGGCAAGTGGTGTGGGGCTGTGGCTGGCCAGCCGGGGCAAGTTGCTTAGGGCTCTGGCTGGCTGGCTGGGGCAAGTGGTGTAGGGCTCCGGCTGGCCAGCTGGGGTAAGTGGTATGGGGCCTCTGGCTGGACGTCTGGGCCGAGTGGTGGAGGTTTCTGGCTGGCCAGCCGGGGCTAGTTGTGTGGGGCTTTGGCTGGCCAGCCGGGTCAAGTGGTGTAGGGGTCTGGCTGGCCGGCCGGGGCAAGTGCTGTGGGCCTCTGGCTTGCCAGGCAGGACAAGTTGTGTGGGGCTCTGGCTGGTCGGCCGGGGCTAATGTTGTGGGGGTGCTGGCTGGCCGGCCGGCCGGGGCTAGTGGTGGGGGGCTCTGGCTGGCCGGCCGGGTAAAGTGCTGTGAGGGTCTGGCTGGCTGGCCGGAGCAAGTGGTGTGGGGCTCTGGCCGGTCGACAGGCAAGTGAATGGGGGCTCTGGCTGGCTGGCCGGCCGGGGCTATTGAATGGGGGCCCTGGCTGGCTGGGGCAAGCGGTGTATGGGTTTGCGTGGCTGGCCAAGGAAAGCGGCGTAGGGGTCTGACTGCCGGCCGAGGAAGTGTTGTTGGGTTCTGGCTGCCCAGCCGGGGCGAGTGGTGTAGGGTTCTGGTGGCCGGCCGGGGTGTTTGAATGGGGGCTCTGGGTGGCTGGCTGGGGCAAGTGGTGTAGGGCTCTGGCTGGCTGGCCCTGGAAGCGGTCTTGGGTTCTCGCTGGCCGTGGAAGTTGTGTGGGGCTCTGGCTGGCCAGCTGGGGCAAGTGGTATGGGACCTCTGGCTGGCCGGCTGGGCCGAGTGGTGGAGGGTTCTGACTGGCCAGCCGGGGCTAGTTGTGTGGGGCCAGGGCTACTGTTGTGGTGCTCTGGCTGGCCGGCCGGGGCAAGTGGTGTGGGGTCTCTGTCTGGCCTGATGGGACTAGTTGTATGGGGCTCTTGCTTGCTGGCCAGAGCAAGTGGTGTGGGGTCTCTGGCAGGCCAGGCGGGGCAAGTGGTGTTAGGGATCTGGCTGGCCGGCTGGGGCAAATGCTGTGGGCCTCTGGCTTGCCAGGCGGGGATATGGTGTGGGGCTCTGGCTGTGTGGCTGGGGCTAGTGTTGTCGGGGCTCTGGCTGGCTGGCCAGGGCTAGTGGTGGGGGCCTCTGGCTGGCCGTCCGGGGCTATTGAATGGGGGCTCTGACTGGCCAGGCAGGGATGTGGTGTAGGGCTCTGGCTGGCCGGCAGGGGCTATTGAATGGGGGGGCTGGCTGGCTGGCCGGGGCAAGCGATGTAGGTGTCTGCGTGGCTGGCCAGGGCAAGCGTTATAGGCGTCTGGCTGGCCGGCCGGGGCAAGTGGGATAGGGCTCTGGCTGGCCAGCCGGGGTAAGTGGTGTAGGGCTCTGGCTGGCCACCAGGACAAGTGGTCTTGTGTTCTCGCTGGCCATGAAAGTGGTGTGGGGTTTCTGGCTGGCCGGCAGGGGCTAGTGTTGTGGGGCTCTGGCTAGCCAGCCGGGGTGAGTGGTGTAGGGCTCTGGCTGGCCGTCCCAGGAAGTGGGTTTTGGGTTGTGGCCCGCCCGGGCAAGTGGTGTGGGTCTCTGGCTGGCCGGCCGGGGCTGGTGTTGTGGGGGCTCTGGCTGGCCAGGTGGGGCTAGTGGTGTAGGTCTCTGGATGGCTGGCCGAGGCAAGTGGTGTGGGGCTCTGGCTGGACAGCTGGGGCAAGTGGTGTAGGGCTCTGGCTGGCCGCCCGGGGCAAGTTGTGTGGGACTCTGTTTTGCTGGGTGGGGCAAGTGGTGTGAGGCTCTGGCTGGCCGGCCGGGGCTAGTCTTGTGGGGGCTCTGGCTGGCCAGGTGGGGCTACTGGTGTAGGTCTCTGGATGGCCAGCTGTGGCAAGTGGTGTGAGGCTCTGGCTGGCCGGCCGGGGCAAGTGGTGTAGGGTTCTGGCTGGCTGGCCAGTGCAGGTGGTTTGGGGCTCTGAGTGGCCTCTGGGGCAAGTGAATGGGGACTCTGGCTGGCCAGCTGGGGCAAGTGGTGTAGGGCTCTGGCTGGCCGGCCCAGGAAATGGTTTTGGGTGGTGGTCCGCCTGGGCAAGTGGTGTGGGTCTCTGGCTGGCCGGCTGGGGCTAGTGTTGTGGGGGCACTGGCTGGCCAGTTGGGGCTAGTGGTGTAGGCCTGTGGATGGCTGGCCGGGGCAAGTGGTGTGGGGCTCTGGCTGGCCAGCTAGGGCAAGTGGTGTAGGGCTCTGGCTGGCCGGCCAGGGCCAGAAGTGTGGGGCTCTGGCTGGCCGGCTGGGGCAAGTGGTGTGAGGCTCTGGCTGGCCGGCTGGCCGGCTGGGGTAAGTGGTGTTGGGGCTCTGGCTGGCCGGCTGGGGCTAGTGTTGCGGTGCTCTGGCTGGCCAGCTGGGGCAATTGAATGGGGGCTCTGGCTGGCTAGTCGCGGCAAGTGGGGTAGGGCTCTGGCTGGCCGCCCGGGGCAAGTTGTGTGGGACTCTGTTTTGCTGGGTGGGGCAAGTGGTGTGAGGCTCTGGCTGGCCGGCCGGGGCTAGTCTTGTGGGGGCTCTGGCTGGCCAGGTGGGGCTACTGGTGTAGGTCTCTGGATGGCCGGCTGTGGCAAGTGGTGTGAGGCTCTGGCTGGCCGGCCGGGGCAAGTGATGTAGGGTTCTGGCTGGCTGGCCAGTGCAGGTGGTTTGGGGCTCTGGGTGGCCTCTGGGGCAAGTGAATGGGGACTCTGGCTGGCCAGCTGGGGCAAGTGGTGTAGGGCTCTGGCTGGCCGGCCCAGGAAATGGTTTTGGGTGGTGGTCCGCCTGGGCAAGTGGTGTGGGTCTCTGGCTGGCCGGCTGGGGCTAGTGTTGTGGGGGCACTGGCTGGCCAGTTGGGGCTAGTGGTGTAGGCCTGTGGATGGCTGGCCGGGGCAAGTGGTGTGGGGCTCTGGCTGGCCAGCTAGGGCAAGTGGTGTAGGGCTCTGGCTGGCCGGCCAGGGCCAGAAGTGTGGGGCTCTGGCTGGCTAGCTGGGGCAAGTGGTGTGGGGCTCTGGCTGGCCAGCTGGGGCAAGTGGTGTAAGGCTCTGGCTGGCCGGCTGGCTGGCTGGGGTAAGTGGTGTTGGGGCTCTGGCTGGCCGGCTGGGGCTAGTGTTGTGGGGGTCTGGCTGGCCGGCTGGGGCAATTGAATGGGGGCTCTGGCTGGCTAGTCGCGGCAAGTGGGGTAGGGCTCTGGCTGGCCACCCGGGGCAAGTTGTGTGGGACTCTGTTTGGCTGGCTGGGGCAAGTGGTGTGGGCCTCTGGCTGGCCATTTTGGGCAAGTGGGGTAGGGTTCTGGCTGGCTGGCCAGTGCAGGTGGTTTGGGGCTCTGGGTGGCCTCTGGGGCAAGTGAATGGGGGCTCTGGCTGGCCGGCTGGGGCAAGTGGTGTTGGGCTCTGGCTGGCCAGCTAGGGCCAGAAGTGTGGGGCTTTGGCTGGCTAGCTGGGGCAAGTGGTGTGGGGCTCTGGCTGGCCAGCTGGGGCAAGTGGTGTAGGGATCTTGCTGGCCGGCCGGGGCAAGTGGTGTAGGGTCTGGCTGGCCAGCCGGGGCAAGTGGGGTAGGGCCGTGGCTGTCCAGCTGGGGCTAGTGTTGTCGGGGCTCTGGCTGGCTGTCTGGGGCTAGTGGGGTAGGGCTGTGGCTGGCCAGCCGGGGCAAGTGGTGTGGGGCTCTGATTGGCCGGCTGGGGCTAGTGGTTTGGGCCTTTGGCTGGCCGGCGGGTCCAAGTGGTGTGGGGCTCTGGTTGGCTGGCCTGTGCTAGTCTTGTGGGAGCTCTGGCTGGATGGCCGGGGCTAGTGGTGGGGGCTCTGGCTGGCCAGCTAGGGCATGTGGTGTAAGGCTCTGGCTGGCCGGCCAGGGCCAGAAGTGTGGGGCTCTGGCTGGCCAGCTGGGGCAAGTGGTGTGTGGCTCTGGCTGGCCGGCTGGGGCAAGTGGTGTTGGGGCTCTGGCTGGCTGGCGGGGGCTAGTGTTCTGGGGCTCTGGCTGGCCGTCTGGGGCAATTGAATGGGGGCTCTGGCTGGCCGGCGGGGGCAAGTGGTGTTGGGATCTGGCTGGCCGGCCACGGCCAGAATTGTGGGGCTCTGGCCGGCCAGCTGGGGCAAGTGGTGTTGGCTTCTGGCTGGCCTGACAGGACGAGTTGTATGGGGCTCTGGCTCGCTGGCTAGGGCAAGTGAATGGGGGCTCTGGCTGGCCAGACAGGGCAAGTGGTGTAGGGATCTTGCTGGCCGGCCGGGGCAAGTGGTGTGGGGTCTGGCTGGCCAGCCAGGGCAAGTGGGGTAGGGCCCTGGCTGTCCGGCCGGGGCAAGTGTTGTCGGGGCTCTGGCTGGCTGTCTGGGGCTAGTGGGGTAGGGCTGTGGCTGGCCAGCCGGGGCTAGTGGTGTGGGGCTTTGGCTGGCCGGCGGGTGCAAGTGGTGTGGGGTTCTGGCTGGCTGGCCGGGGCTAGTGTTGTGGGACCTCTGGCTGGCTGGCCATGGCTAGTGGTGGGGGCTCTGGCTAGCCGGCTGGCGCAAGTGTTGTAGGGCTCTGGCTGGCCAACTAGGGCATGTGGTGTAAGGTTCTGGCTGGCCGGCCAGGGCCAGAAGTGTGGGGCTCTGGCTGGCCAGCTGGGGCAAGTGGTGTTGGCTTCTGCCTGGCCTGACAGGACTAGTTGTATGGGGCTCTGGCTCGCTGGCTAGGGCAAGTGAATGGGGGCTCTGGCTGGCCGGCTGGGGCAAGTGGTGTAGGGCTCTGGCTGGCCGGCCAGGGCCAGAAGTGTGGGGCTCTGGCTGGCCGGCTGGGGCAAGTGGTGTGAGGCTCTGGCTGGCCATCTGGGGCAAGTGGTGTTGGGGCTCTGGGGGGCCGGCCGGGGCTAGTGTTGTGGGGCTCTGGCTGGCCGGCGGGGGCAATTGAATGGGGGCTCTGGCTGGCTAGTAGCGGCAAGTGGGGTAGGGCTCTGGCTGGCCACCTGGGGCAAGTTGTGTGGGACTCTGTTTGGCTGGCTGGGGCAAGTGGTGTGGGGCTCTGGCTGGCCGGCCGGGGCTAGTTTTTTGCGCGCTCTAGCTAACCGGCCGGGGCAAGTGGTGTAGGGTTCTGGCTGGCCAGTTCGGGCAAGTGGGGTAGGATTCTGGCTGGCTGGCCAGTGCAGGTGGTTTGGGGCTCTGGGTGGCCTCTGGGGCAAGTGAATGGGGGCTCTGGCTGGCCGGCTGGGGCAAGTGGTGTAGGGCTCTGGCTAGCCGGCCAGGGCCAGAAGTGTGGGGCTCTGGCTGGCCAGCTGGGGCAAGTGGTGTGGGGCTCTGGCTGGCTGGCTGGGGCAAGTGGTGTTGGCTTCTGGCTGGCCTGACAGGACTAGTTGTATGGGGCTCTGGCTCGCTGGCTAGGGCAAGTGAATGGGGGCTCCGGCCGGCCAGACAGGGCAAGTGGTGTAGGGATCTTGCTGGCCGGCCGGGGCAAGTGGTGTAGGGTCTGGCGGGCCAGCCAGGGCAAGTGGGGTAGGGCCCTGGCTGTCCGGCCGGGGCAAGTGTTGTCGGGGCTCTGGCTGGCTGTCTGGGGCTAGTGGGGTAGGGCTGTGGCTGGCCAGCCGGGGCAAGTGGTGTGGGGCTCTGGCTGGCCGGCTGGGGCTAGTGGTGTGGGGCTTTGGCTGGCCAGCGGGTGCAAGTGGTGTGGGGCTCTGGCTGGCTGGCCGGGGCTAGTGTTGTGGGACCACTGGCTTGCTGGCCATGGCTAGTGGTGGGGGCTCTGGCTGGCCGGCCGGGGCTGGTGTTGTGGGGCTCTGGCTGGCCAGCTGGGGCAAGTGGTGTAGGTCTCTGGATGGCTGGCCGGGGCAAGTGGTGTGGGGCTCTGGCTGGACGGCTGGGGCAAGTGGTGTGGGGCTCTGGCTGGCCAGCCGGGGCAAGTGGTGTGGGGCTCTGGCTGGCCAGCTGGGGCAAGTGGTGTAGGTCTCTGGATGGCTGGCCGGGGCAAGTGGTGTGGGGCTCTGGCTGGACGGCTGGGGCAAGTGGTGTAGGGCTCTGGCTGGCCTCCCGGGGCAAGTTGTGTGGGACTCTGTTTTGCTGGGTGGGGCAAGTGGTGTGAGGCTCTGGCTGGCCCGCCGGGGCTAGTCTTGTGGGGGCTCTGGCTGGCCAGGTGGGGCTACTGGTGTAGGTCTCTGGATGGCCGGCTGTGGCAAGTGGTGTGAGGCTCTGGCTGGCCGGCCGGGGCAAGTGGTGTAGGGTTCTGGCTGGCCATTTCGGGCAAGTGGGGTAGGGTTCTGGCTGGCTGGCCAGTGCAGGTGGTTTGGGGCTCTGGGTGGCCTCTGGGGCAAGTGAACGGGGACTCTGGCTCGCCAGCTAGGGCAAGTGGTGTAGGGCTCTGGTTGGCCGGCCAGGGCCAGAAGTGTGGGGCTCTGGCTGGCCGGCTGGGGCAAGTGGTGTGAGGCTCTGGCTGGCCGGCTGGCCGGCTGGGGTAAGTGGTGTTGGGGCTCTGGCTGGCCGGCTGGGGCTAGTGTTGTGGGGGTCTGGCTGGCTGGCTAGGGCAATTGAATGGGGGCTCTGGCTGGCTAGTCGCGGCAAGTGGGGTAGGTCTTTGGCTGGCCAGGCGGGGCAAGTTGTGTGGGACTCTGTTTGGCTGGCTGGGGCAAGTGGTGTGGGCCTCTGGCTGGCCATTTCGGGCAAGTGGGGTAGGGTTCTGGCTAGCTGGCCATTGCAGGTTGTTTGGGGCTCTGGGTGGCCTCTGGGGCAAGTGAATGGGGGCTCTGGCTGGCCAGCTAGGGCAAGTGGTGTAGGGCTCTGGCTGGCTGGCTGGGGCAAGTGGTGTTGGGCTTTGGCTGGCCAGCTAGGGCAAGTGGTGTAGGGCTCTGGCTGGCCGGCCAGGGCCAGAAGTGTGGGGCTCTGGCTGGCCAGCTGGGGCAAGTGGTGTGGGGCTCTGGCTGGCCGGCTGGGGCAAGTGGTGGAGGGATCTTGCTGGCCGGCCGGGGCAAGTGGTGTAGGGTCTGGCTGGCCGACTGGGGCAAGTGGTGTAGGGTCTGACTGGCCAGGCGGGGCAAGTGGGGTAGGGCCCTGGCTGTGCAGCCGGGGCTAGTGTTGTCGGGGCTCTGGCTGGCTGTCTGGGGCTAGTGGGGTAGGGCTGTGGCTGGCCAGCCGGGGCAAGTGGTGTGGGGCTCTGATTGGCTGCCTGGGGCAAGTGGTGTGGGGCTCTGGCTGGCTGGCTGGGGCTAGTGGTGTGGGGCTCTGGCTGGCCGGCTGGGGCTAGTGGTGTGGGGCTTTGGCTGGCCGGCGGGTCCAAGTGGTGTGGGGCTCTGGCTGGCTGGCCGGGGCTAGTGTTGTGGGACCCCTGGCTGGCTGGCTGGGGCTAGTGGTGGGGGCTCTGGCTAGCCGGCTGGGGCAAGTGGTGTTGGGCTCTGGCTGGCCACCTAGGGCATGTGGTGTAAGGCTCTGGCTGGCCGGCCAGGGCCAGAAGTGTGGGGCTCTGGCTGGCTGGCTGGGGAAGTGGTGTGAGGCTCTGGCTGGCCGGCTGGGGCTAGTGTTGTGGGGGTCTGGCTGGCCGGCTGGGGCAATTGAATGGGGGCTCTGGCTGGCTAGTCGCGGCAAGTGGGGTAGGGCTCTGGCTGGCCAGGCGGGGCAAGTTGTGTGGGACTCTGTTTGGCTGGCTGGGGCAAGTGGTGTGGGCCTCTGGCTGGCCATTTTGGGCAAGTGGGGTAGGGTTCTGGCTGGCTGGCCATTGCAGGTGGTTTGGGGCTCTGGATGGCCTCTTGGGCAAGTGAATGGGGGCTCTGGCTGGCCGGCTGGGGCAAGTGGTGTTGGGCTCTGGCTGGCCAGCTAGGGGAAGTGGTGTAGGGCTCTGGCTGGCCGGCCAGGGCCAGAAGCGTGGGGCTCTGGCTAGCCAGCTGGGGCAAGTGGTGTGGGGATCTTGCTGGCCGGCCGGGGCAAGTGTTGTAGGGTCTGGCTGGCCAGCCAGGGCAAGTGGGGTAGGGCCCTGGCTGGCCGGCCGGGGCAAGTGTTGTCGGGGCTCTGGCTGGCTGTCTGGGGCTAGTGGGGTAGGGCTGTGGCTGGCCAGCCGGGGCAAGTGGTGTGGGGCTCTGATTGGCCGCCTGGGCGAAGTGGTGTGGGGCTCTGGCTGGCCGGCCGGGGCTAGTGTTGTGGGACCTCTGGCTGGCTGGCCGGGGCTAGTGGTGGGGGCTCTGACTGGCTGGCTGGGGCTATTGAATGGGGGCTCTGGCTGGCCGGCCACGGCAAGTGGTGTAGGCCTCTGGCTGGCCGGCCGGGGCAAGTGGTGTGGGGTCTCTGTCTGGCCTGATGGGACTAGTTGTATGGGGCTCTGGCTTGCTGGCCAGGCGGGGCAAGTGGTGTAGGGATCTGGCTGGCCGGCTGGGGCAAATGCTGTGGGCCTCTGGCTTGCCAGCCGGGGATATGGTGTGGGGCTCTGGCTGTCTGGCTGGGGCTACTGTTGTCGGGGCTCTGGCTGGCTGGCTGGGGCTAGTGGTGAGGGGCTCTGGCTGGCCGTCCGGGGCTATTGAATGGGGGCTCTGGCTGGCCAGGCGGGGATGTGGTGTAGGGCTCTGGCTGGCCGGCAGGGGCTATTGAATGGGGGGGCTGGCTGGCTGGCCGGGGCAAGCGATGTAGGTGTCTGCGTGGCTGGCCAGGGCAAGCGTTGTAGGCCTCTGGCTAGCCGTCCGAGGCAAGTGGGATAGGGCTCTGGCTGGCCGGCCAGGGCCAGAAGTGTGGGACTCTGGCTGGCCAGCTGGGGGATGTGGTGTGGGACTCTGGCTGGCCAGCTGGGGCAAGTGGTGTGGGGCTCTGGCTGGCCGGCTGGGGTAAGTGGTGTTGGGGCTCTGGCTGGCCGTCCGGGGCTAGTGTTGTGGTGCTCTGGCTGGCCGGCTGGGGCAATTGAATGGGGGCTCTGGCTGGCTAGTCGCGGCAAGTGCGGTAGGGCTCTGGCTGGCCACCCGGGGCAAGTTGTGTGGGACTCTGTTTGGCTGGCTGGGGCAAGTGGTGTGGGCCTCTGGCTGGCCATTTCGGGCAAGTGGGGTAGGGTTCTGGCTGGCTGGCCAGTGCAGATGGTTTGGGGCTCTGGGTGGCCTCTGGGGCAAGTGAATGGGGGCTCTGGCTGGCTGGCTGGGGCAAGTGGTGTTGGGCTCTGGCTGGCCAGCTAGGGCAAGTGGTGTAGGGCTCTGGCTGGCCGGCCAGGGCCAGAAGTGTGGGGCTCTGGCTGGCTAGCTGGGGCAGGTGGTGTGGGGCTCTGGCTGGCCAGCTGGGGCAAGTGGTGTAGGGATCTTGCTGGCCGGCCGGGGCAAGTGGTGTAGGGTCTGGCTGGCCAGCCGGGGCAAGTGGGGTAGGGCCCTGGCTGTCCAGCCGGGCCTGTGTTATCGGGGCTCTGGCTGGCTGTCTGGGGCTAATGGGGTAGGGCTGTGGCTGACCAGCCGGGGCAAGTGGTGTGGGGCTCTGATTGGCCGGCTGGGGCAAGTGGTGTGGGGCTTTGGCTGGCCGGCGGGTGCAAGTGGTGTGGGGCTCTGGTTGGCTGGCCTGTGCTAGTCTTGTGGGACCTCTGGCTGGCTGGCCGGGGCTAGTGGTGGGGGCTCTGGCTGGCCAGCTAGGGCATGTGGTGTTAGGCTCTGGCTGGCCGGCCAGGGCCAGAAGTGTGGGGCTCTGGCTGGCCGGCTGGGGCAAGTGGTGTGGGGCTCTGGCTGGCCGGCTGGGGCAAGTGGTGTTGGGGCTCTGGCTGGCTGGCGGGGGCTAGTGTTCTGGGGCTCTGCCTGGCCGGCTGGGGCAATTGAATGGGGGCTCTGGCTGGCTAGTAGCGGCAAGTGGGGTAGGGCTCTGGCTGGCCGCCTGGGGCAAGTTGTGTGGGACTCTGTTTGGCTGGCTGGGGCAAGTGGTGTAAGGTTCTGGCTGGCCGGCCAGGGCCAGAAGTGTGGGGCTCTGGCTGGCCGGCTGGGGCAAGTGGTGTGAGGCTCTGGCTGGCCGGCTGGCCGGCTGGGGTAAGTGGTGTTGGGGCTCTGGCTGGCCGTCCGGGGCTAGTGTTGTGGTGCTCTGGCTGGCCGGTTGGGGCAATTGAATGGGGGCTCTGGCTGGCTAGTCGCGGCAAGTGGGGTAGGGCTCTGGCTGGCCACCTGGGGCAAGTTGTGTGGGACTCTGTTTGGCTGGCTGGGGCAAGTGGTGTGGGGCTCTGGCTGGCCGGCCGGGACTAGTTTTGTGCGGGCTCTAGCTAGCCGGCCGGGGCAAGTGGTGTAGGGTTCTGGCTGGCCAGTTCGGGCAAGGGGGGTAGGGTTCTGGCTGGCTCCCAGTGCAGGTGGTTTGGGGCTCTGGGTGGCTTCTAGGGCAAGTGAATGGGGGCTTTGGCTGGCCGGCTGGGGCAAGTGGTGTTGGGCTCTGGCTGGCCAGCTAAGGCAAGTGGTGTAGGGCTCTGGCTAGCCGGCCAGGGCCAGAAGTGTGGGGCTCTGGCTGGCCAGCTGGGGCAAGTGGTGTGGGGCTCTGGCTGGCTGGCTGGGGAAAGTGGTGTTGGCTTCTGGCTGGCCTGACAGGACTAGTTGTATGGGGCTCTGGCTCGCTGGCTAGGGCAAGTGAATGGGGGCTCTGGCTGGCTGGCTAGGGCAAGTGAATGGGGGCTCTGGCTGGCCAGCTGGGGCAAGTGGTGTTGGCTTCTGGCTGGCCTGACAGGACTAGTTGTATGGGGCTCTGGCTCGCTGGCTAGGGCAAGTGAATGGTGGCTCTGGCTGGCCAGCCAGGGCAAGTGGTGTAGGGATCTTGCTGGCCGGCCGGGGCAAGTGGTGTAGGGATCTTGCTGGCCGGCCAGGGCAAGTGGTGTAGGGTCTGGCTGGCCAGCCAGGGCAAGTGGGGTAGGGCCCTGGCTGGCCGGCCGGGGCAAGTGTTGTCGGGGCTCTGGCTGGCTGTCTGGGGCTAGTGGGGTAGGGCTGTGGCTGGCCAGCCGGGGCTAGTGGTGTGGGGCTTTGGCTGGCCGGCGGGTGCAAGTGGTGTGGGGTTCTGGCTGGCTGGCCGGGGCTAGTGTTGTGGGACCTCTGGCTGGCTGGCCATGGCTAGTGGTGGGGGCTCTGGCTAGCCGGCTGGCGCAAGTGTTGTAGGGCTCTGCCTGGCCAGCTAGGGCATGTGGTGTAAGGTTCTGGCTGGCCGGCCAGGGCCAGAAGTGTGGGGCTCTGGCTGGCCAGCTGGGGCAAGTGGTGTTGGCTTCTGCCTGGCCTGACAGGACTAGTTGTATGGTGCTCTGGCTCGCTGGCTAGGGCAAGTGAATGGGGGCTCTGGCTGGCCGGCTGGGGGATGTGGTGTGGGACTCTGGCTGGCCAGCTGGGGCAAGTGGTGTGGGGCTCTGGCTGGCCGGCTGGGGTAAGTGGTGTTGGGGCTCTGGCTGGCCGTCCGGGGCTAGTGTTGTGGTGCTCTGGCTGGCCGGCTGGGGCAATTGAATGGGGGCTCTGGCTGGCTAGTCGCGGCAAGTGCGGTAGGGCTCTGGCTGGCCACCCGGGGCAAGTTGTGTGGGACTCTGTTTGGCTGGCTGGGGCAAGTGGTGTGGGCCTCTGGCTGGCCATTTCGGGCAAGTGGGGTAGGGTTCTGGCTGGCTGGCCAGTGCAGATGGTTTGGGGCTCTGGGTGGCCTCTGGGGCAAGTGAATGGGGGCTCTGGCTGGCTGGCTGGGGCAAGTGGTGTTGGGCTCTGGCTGGCCAGCTAGGGCAAGTGGTGTAGGGCTCTGGCTGGCCGGCCAGGGCCAGAAGTGTGGGGCTCTGGCTGGCTAGCTGGGGCAGGTGGTGTGGGGCTCTGGCTGGCCAGCTGGGGCAAGTGGTGTAGGGATCTTGCTGGCCGGCCGGGGCAAGTGGTGTAGGGTCTGGCTGGCCAGCCGGGGCAAGTGGGGTAGGGCCCTGGCTGTCCAGCCGGGCCTGTGTTATCGGGGCTCTGGCTGGCTGTCTGGGGCTAATGGGGTAGGGCTGTGGCTGACCAGCCGGGGCAAGTGGTGTGGGGCTCTGATTGGCCGGCTGGGGCAAGTGGTGTGGGGCTTTGGCTGGCCGGCGGGTGCAAGTGGTGTGGGGCTCTGGTTGGCTGGCCTGTGCTAGTCTTGTGGGACCTCTGGCTGGCTGGCCGGGGCTAGTGGTGGGGGCTCTGGCTGGCCAGCTAGGGCATGTGGTGTTAGGCTCTGGCTGGCCGGCCAGGGCCAGAAGTGTGGGGCTCTGGCTGGCCGGCTGGGGCAAGTGGTGTGGGGCTCTGGCTGGCCGGCTGGGGCAAGTGGTGTTGGGGCTCTGGCTGGCTGGCGGGGGCTAGTGTTCTGGGGCTCTGCCTGGCCGGCTGGGGCAATTGAATGGGGGCTCTGGCTGGCTAGTAGCGGCAAGTGGGGTAGGGCTCTGGCTGGCCGCCTGGGGCAAGTTGTGTGGGACTCTGTTTGGCTGGCTGGGGCAAGTGGTGTAAGGTTCTGGCTGGCCGGCCAGGGCCAGAAGTGTGGGGCTCTGGCTGGCCGGCTGGGGCAAGTGGTGTGAGGCTCTGGCTGGCCGGCTGGCCGGCTGGGGTAAGTGGTGTTGGGGCTCTGGCTGGCCGTCCGGGGCTAGTGTTGTGGTGCTCTGGCTGGCCGGTTGGGGCAATTGAATGGGGGCTCTGGCTGGCTAGTCGCGGCAAGTGGGGTAGGGCTCTGGCTGGCCACCTGGGGCAAGTTGTGTGGGACTCTGTTTGGCTGGCTGGGGCAAGTGGTGTGGGGCTCTGGCTGGCCGGCCGGGACTAGTTTTGTGCGGGCTCTAGCTAGCCGGCCGGGGCAAGTGGTGTAGGGTTCTGGCTGGCCAGTTCGGGCAAGGGGGGTAGGGTTCTGGCTGGCTCCCAGTGCAGGTGGTTTGGGGCTCTGGGTGGCTTCTAGGGCAAGTGAATGGGGGCTTTGGCTGGCCGGCTGGGGCAAGTGGTGTTGGGCTCTGGCTGGCCAGCTAAGGCAAGTGGTGTAGGGCTCTGGCTAGCCGGCCAGGGCCAGAAGTGTGGGGCTCTGGCTGGCCAGCTGGGGCAAGTGGTGTGGGGCTCTGGCTGGCTGGCTGGGGAAAGTGGTGTTGGCTTCTGGCTGGCCTGACAGGACTAGTTGTATGGGGCTCTGGCTCGCTGGCTAGGGCAAGTGAATGGGGGCTCTGGCTGGCTGGCTAGGGCAAGTGAATGGGGGCTCTGGCTGGCCAGCTGGGGCAAGTGGTGTTGGCTTCTGGCTGGCCTGACAGGACTAGTTGTATGGGGCTCTGGCTCGCTGGCTAGGGCAAGTGAATGGTGGCTCTGGCTGGCCAGCCAGGGCAAGTGGTGTAGGGATCTTGCTGGCCGGCCGGGGCAAGTGGTGTAGGGATCTTGCTGGCCGGCCAGGGCAAGTGGTGTAGGGTCTGGCTGGCCAGCCAGGGCAAGTGGGGTAGGGCCCTGGCTGGCCGGCCGGGGCAAGTGTTGTCGGGGCTCTGGCTGGCTGTCTGGGGCTAGTGGGGTAGGGCTGTGGCTGGCCAGCCGGGGCTAGTGGTGTGGGGCTTTGGCTGGCCGGCGGGTGCAAGTGGTGTGGGGTTCTGGCTGGCTGGCCGGGGCTAGTGTTGTGGGACCTCTGGCTGGCTGGCCATGGCTAGTGGTGGGGGCTCTGGCTAGCCGGCTGGCGCAAGTGTTGTAGGGCTCTGCCTGGCCAGCTAGGGCATGTGGTGTAAGGTTCTGGCTGGCCGGCCAGGGCCAGAAGTGTGGGGCTCTGGCTGGCCAGCTGGGGCAAGTGGTGTTGGCTTCTGCCTGGCCTGACAGGACTAGTTGTATGGTGCTCTGGCTCGCTGGCTAGGGCAAGTGAATGGGGGCTCTGGCTGGCCGGCTGGGGCAAGTGGTGTGAGGCTCTGGCTGGCCGTCTGGGGCAAGTGGTGTTGGGGCTCTGGGGGGCCAGCCGGGGCTAATGTTGTGGGGGTCTGGCTGGCCGGCTGGGGCAATTGAATGGGGGCTCTGACTGGCTAGTCGCGGCAAGTGGGGTAGGTCTCTGGCTGGCCACCCGGGGCAAGTTGTGTGGGACTCTGTTTGGCTGGCTGGGGCAAGTGGTGTGGGGCTCTGGCTGGCCGGCCGGGGCTAGTTTTGTGCGGGCTCTAGCTAACCGGCCGGGGCAAGTGGTGTAGGGTTCTGGCTGGCCATTTCGGGCAAGTGGGGTAGGGTTCTGGCTGGCTGGCCAGTGCAGGTGGTTTGGGGCTCTGGGTGGCCTCTGGGGCAAGTGAATGGGGGCTCTGGCTGGCCGGCTGGGGCAAGTGGTGTAGGGCTCTGGCTGGCCGGCCAGGGCCAGAAGTGTGGGGCTCTGGCTGGCCAGCCGGGGCAAGTGGTGTGGGGCTCTGGCTGGCCAGCCGGGGCAAGTGGTGTGGGGCTCTGGCTGGCCAGCTGGGGCAAGTGTTGTAGGGATCTTGCTGGCCGGCCAGAGCAAGTGGTGTAGGGTCTGGCTGGCCGACTGGGGCAAGTGGTGTAGGGTCTGGCTGGCCAGGCGGGGCAAGTGGGGTAGGGCCCTGGCTGTGCAGCCGGGGCTAGTGTTGTCGGGGCTCTGGCTGGCTGTCTGGGGCTAGTGGGGTAGGGCTGTGGCTGGCCAGCCGGGGCAAGTGGTGTGGGGCTCTGATTGGCCGCCTGGGGGAAGTGGTGTGGGGCTCTGGCTGGCCGGCCGGGGCTAGTGTTGTGGGACCTCTGGCTGGCTGGCCGGGGCTAGTGTTGTGGGACCTCTGGCTCGCTGGCCGGGGCTAGTGGTGGGGGCTCTGGCTGGCTGGCCGGGGCTATTGAATGGGGGCTCTGGCTGGCCGGCCACGGCAAGTGGTGTAGGCCTCTGGCTGGCCGGCCGGGGCAAGTGGTGTGGGGTCTCTGTCTGGCCTGATGGGACTAGTTGTATGGGGCTCTGGCTTGCTGGCCAGGCGGGGCAAGTGTTGTAGGGATCTTGCTGGCCGGCCAGAGCAAGTGGTGTAGGGTCTGGCTGGCCGACTGGGGCAAGTGGTGTAGGGTCTGGCTGGCCAGGCGGGGCAAGTGGGGTAGGGCCCTGGCTGTGCAGCCGGGGCTAGTGTTGTCGGGGCTCTGGCTGGCTGTCTGGGGCTAGTGGGGTAGGGCTGTGGCTGGCCAGCCGGGGCAAGTGGTGTGGGGCTCTGATTGGCCGCCTGGGGGAAGTGGTGTGGGGCTCTGGCTGGCCGGCCGGGGCTAGTGTTGTGGGACCTCTGGCTGGCTGGCCGGGGCTAGTGTTGTGGGACCTCTGGCTCGCTGGCCGGGGCTAGTGGTGGGGGCTCTGGCTGGCTGGCCGGGGCTATTGAATGGGGGCTCTGGCTGGCCGGCCACGGCAAGTGGTGTAGGCCTCTGGCTGGCCGGCCGGGGCAAGTGGTGTGGGGTCTCTGTCTGGCCTGATGGGACTAGTTGTATGGGGCTCTGGCTTGCTGGCCAGGCGGGGCAAGTGGTGTAGGGATCTGGCTGGCCGGCTGGGGCAAATGCTGTGGGCCTCTGGCTTGCCAGCCGGGGATATGGTGTGGGGCTCTGGCTGTCTGGCTGGGGCTACTGTTGTCGGGGCTCTGGCTGGCTGGCTGGGGCTAGTGGTGAGGGGCTCTGGCTGGCCGTCCGGGGCTATTGAATGGGGGCTCTGGCTGGCCAGGTGGGGATGTGGTGTAGGGCTCTGGCTGGCCGGCAGGGGCTATTGAATGGGGGGGCTGGCTGGCTGGCTGGGGCAAGCGATGTAGGTGTCTGCATGGCTGGCCAGGGCAATCGTTGTAGGCCTCTGGCTAGCCGTCCGGGGCAAGTGGGGTAGGGCTCTGGCTGGCCGGCCAGGGCCAGAAGTGTGGGACTCTGGCTGGCCAGCTGGGGCAAGTGGTGTGGGGCTCTGGCTGACCGGCTGGGGTAAGTGGTGTTGGGCATCTGGCTGGCCGGCCGGGGCTAGTGTTGTGGGGGTCTGGCTGGCCAGCTGGGGCAATTGAATGGGGGCTCTGGCTGTCTAATCGCGGCAAGTGGGGTAGGGTTCTGGCTGGCCGCCTGGGACAAGTTGTGTTGGACTCTGTTTCGCTGTCTGGGGCAAGCGGTGTGGGGCTCTGGCTGGCTGGCCGGGACTAGTTTTGTGGGGGCTCTGGCTGGCTGGCTGGCCAGGGGAAGTGGTGTGGGACTCTGGCTGGCCGGCCGGGGTAAGTCAATGAGGGCTCTGGCTGGCTGGCCGGGGCAAGTGGTTTAGGGCTCTGGGTGGCCAGCCGGGGCAGGTGGTGTGCGGCTCTGATTGGCTGGCTGGGGCAAGTGGTTTAGGGCTCTGGCTGGCCCGCCGGCCGGAGTCAGTGGGTCGGGCTGTGGCTGGCTGGCCGGGGCATGTGCTGTAGGGTCTGGCTGGCCGGCCGGGGAAAATGAATGGGGGCTCTGGCTGACCAGCTGGGGCAAATGGTGTAGGGCGATGTCTGGCCGGCCAGGGCAAGTGTGTTACGGCTCTACCTGGCCGGCTGGGGCAAGTGGTGTTAAGTTCAGGCTGGCCTGACGGGACTAGTTGTATGGGGCTCTGGCTCGCTGGCCAGGGCTAGTTTTGTGGGTCTCTGACTGGCCGGCCAGGGTAAGTGGGGTCGGGCTCTGTTTGGCTGAACAGGGCAAGTGAATGGGGACTCTGGTTGGCCAGTGGGGTAAGTGGTGTGGGGCTCTGTCTGGCTGGCCGAGGCAAGTGGCCTAGATCTCTGGCTGGCTGGCCGCGGCAAGTGGGTCGGGCTGTGGCTGGCCAGCCGGGGCGAGTCATGTAGGGCTCTGGCTGGCCGGCTCAGGCAAGTGGGGTAGCGCTCTGGCTGGGCAGCCAGGGCAAGTGGCGTGTGGCTATGATTGGCCGGCTGGGGCTAGTGGTATAGGGCTCTTGCTGCTGGCCGGGGCAGTTGTGCGGGGGCTCTTTGTAGCTGCCGGGGAAGTGGTGTAGGGCTCTGGCTGGCCGGCCGGGGCAAGTGGTGTAGGGTCTGGCGGGCCAGCCGGGGCAAGTGGGGTAGGGCCCTGGCTGGCCGGCCGGGGCAAGTGCATCGGGATCTGGTTGGCCGGCTGGGGCCAGTTGTGTGGGACTCTGGCTGGCTGGCCAGAGGAAGTGAATGGGGGCTTTGGCTTTCTCACCAGGGCAAGTTGTGTAGGCCTGTGGCTGGCCAGCCAGGGCAAGTGGTGTAGGCCTCTGGCTGACCGGCTGGGGCTAGTGGTGTTGGGCCTCAGGCTGGCTGGCTGGGGCTAGTGGTATAGGGCTCTGGCTGGCCGGCCGGGGCAGGTTGTGTGGGGCTCTGTTTGGCTGGCCGGGGCAAGTGTGGTAGGGTTCTGGCTGGCCGGCCGGGGCAGGTTGTGTGGGGCTCTGTTTGGCTGGCCGGGGCAAGTGTGGTAGGGTTCTGGCTGGCTGGTTCGGGCAAGTGGGGTAGGGTTCTGGCTGGCCAGCTGGTGCAAGTGGTGTGGGGTCTCTGGCTGACCGGCTGGGTCTAGTGTTGTGGGGGCCTGGCTGGCTGGCTGGGGCAAGTGGTATAGGACTCTGCCTGGCCGGCTGGGGCGATTGAATGGGGGCTCTGGCTGGCTAGCCGCGGCAAGTGGGTTAGGGCTCTGGCTGCCAGAAGTGTGGGGCTCTGGTTGGCTGGCTGGGGCAAGTGGTGTGGGCCTCTGGCCAGCCTACAGGGCAAGTGAATGCAGCCTCTGGCTGGCCAGCCGGGGCTAGTCGTGTGGGGCTCTGGCTGTCCGTCCAGCGCAAGTGGGGTAGGGCTCTGGCTGGCCGGCTGGGGCAAGTGGTGTGGGGCTCTGGCTGGCCGGCTGGGGCTAGTGGTTTAGTGCTCTGGCTGGCTGGGGCTAGTGGTGTTGGGTTCTGGCTGGCCAGTCAGGCAAAGTGCTGCGGGGCTCTGGCCGGCCTATGGGGCAAGTGAATGGGGACTCTGGCTGTCCGGTCGGGGCTAGTGCTTTAGGGCTCTGGCTGGCCGTCTGGGGCTATTCAATGGGTGCGCTGGCTGGCTGGCCGGGGCAAGCGATGTAGGGGTCTGCGTGGTTGGGCAGGGGAAGTGGTGTAGGTGTCTGGCTGGCCGGCCGGGGCAAGTGGTCTTGGGTTCTCGCCGGCTGTGGAAGTGATGTGGGGTCTCTGGCTGGCCAGGTGGGGCTAGCGGTGTAGGCCTCTGGATGGCTGGCCGGGGCAAGTGGTGTGGGGCTCTGGCTGGCTGGCTGGAGAAAGTGAATGGGGGCTTTGGCTTTCTGACCCGGGCAAGTGGGGTAGGGCTCTGGCTGGCCGGTCCGGGCAAATGGGGTAGGGGTCTGGATGGCCAGCTGAGGCAAATGGTGTGGAGTTCTGGCTGGCCGGCCAGAGCAAGTGGTGTGGGGCTCTGGTTGGTCCGCCGGGGAGGTATGGTAGGGCTTTAGCTGGCCGGCGGAGGCAAGTGGTGTATGGCTCTGGTTGGCCGTCTGAGGCAAGTGGGGTAGGGCTTTGTCTGCCTGGCCGGGGCAAGTGGTGTGGTGCCTCTGGGTGGCCAGCCGGGGTAAGTGGGGTAGGTCTCTTGCTGGCCGGCCGGGGCAAGTGAGGTAGGGGTCTGGGTGCCCAGCTGTAGCTAGTGCTGTGGGGCTCTGTCGGGTCTGGCCGGGATAAGTGCTGTTGTGTTCTGGCTGGCTGGCCAGGGCAAGTGAATGGGGGTTCTGTCTGGCCGGCCTGGGCAAGTGGTGTAGGGGTCTGGCTGCCCAGCCAGGGCAAGTTTTGTGGGGCTCTGGCTGGCCGTCCCTGGAAGCGGTCTTGGGTTGTTGCCGGCTGTGGAAGTGGTGTGGGGCCTCTGGCTGCCTGCCTGGGGCTGGTGGTGTAGGGCTCTGGCTGACCGGCCAGGGTAAGTGAGTGGGGGCACCGGCTGGCCGATCAGAGCAAGTGGTGTTGGGTTCTTCATGACTGGCCCGGGCAACTGGTATGGGGCTCTAGCTGGCTGGTCCGGGCAACTGGTATGGGGCTCTGGTTCGCCGGCCGGGGCAATTGGAATGGGGCTGTACCTGTCCCGCTGGGGCAAGTGGTGTAGGGCTCTGGCTGGCTGGCCAGCGCAAGTTGTGTGGGGCTCTGGCTGGCCAGGCGGGGCAAGTGGTGTTGGGATCTGCTGGCCAGCCGGGGCAAGTGATGTAGGGCTCTGGCTGGCTGGCCATGGCAGGTGTTGTGGGATTCTGGCTGGCGAGTCAGGGCAACTGGTATGGGGCTCTAGCTAGCTGGCCGGTGCAAGTGGTGTGTGGCTCTGGCCGGACCACTGGGCAAGTGGGTCGGGCTGTGGCCGGCTGGCTGGGGTAAGTGGTGTAGGCGTCTGGCTGGCTGGCCCCGATAATTGGTGTGGAGCTGTGGCTGGCTGGCATGGGGAAGTGGTATGGGGCTCTGGCTGACCGGCCGGGGCTAGTGTTGTGGGGTATGGTTAGCCAGCTGGGGCAAGTAGTGTACGGGGCTGGCTGGCTGGCCGGGGCAAGTTAATGGGGGCTCTGGCTGGCCCGCCGGGGCCAGTGAATGGGTGCTCTGGCTGGCCAGCCGGGGCAAGTGCTTTGGGGATCTGGCTGGCTGGCCGGGTCTAGTGGGGCGGGGCTATGCCTGGCTGGCCAGGGGAAGTGGTGTGGGGCTCTGGCTGGCCAGGGTATGTGAATGGGGGTTGTGGCTGGCTGGCCAGCCGGGGCAAGCGGTGTGGGGCTCTGGCTGGCCTGCTGGGGCAAGTGGTGTAGAGCTCTGGCTGGCTGGTCTGGGCAACTGGTGTAGGTCTCTGGCAGGCCAGCCGGGGCAAGTCAATATGGGTCTGGCTGGCCAGCCAGGGAGAGTGAATGGCAGCTCTGGATGCCTGGCCTGTGTAAGTGGGGTAGGGCTCTCGCTGGCCGGCTGGGGCAAGTGGTGTAGGGCTCTGGCTGGCTGGCCGGTGCCAGTGGAGTGGGACTGTGTCTGGCTGGCTGGGGCAAGTGGTATAGAGTTCTGGCTAGGCAGCTGGGGAAGTGTTAGGAGTCTGGCTGGCTGGGCGGGGCAAGTGTTCTTGGGTTCTGGCTGGCCAGCTGGGGTGAGTGAATGGGAGCTCTGGCTGGCCGGCCAGGGGCAAGTGGTGTGGGGCTCTGGCTGGCTGGCCGGGGCAAGTGGTGTGGGTATCTGGCTGGCTCGGCAGGGGGAGTGGGGTATGGCTGTGGCTGGCCCACCAGGCTAAGTGGTGTAGGGCTCTCGCCTGCCAGCCAGGGGAAGTTTGTCCGTCTGGGGCAAGTGGTATAGTGCTCTGGCTGGCCGTCCGGTGCAAGTGTGGTAGGGCTCCGTCTGGCTGGCCAGGGCAGGTTGTAGGGCTCTGACTGTCTGTCAGGGAAGAGGTGGGGTTCTGGCTGTCTTGCTTGTGTAAGGGGTTGGGGTCTGGCTGGGTGGCCGTGAGTGAGAGTGGTTCTGGGTGTCCAGCCTGTGGGTGAGTACGAGTCTAACCGGCTCGTAGATGGAGGGTATTGTTGGTCAGTTTTAGAGAGCACCTCTCGATGGTGGCTGCTGATCGTATCTCTGGCAGGCCAGGTGAAGGGAGATGCTATTGTTGGCTGGCAGAGCCAAGTGTGGGTCTGGCTGGTTGTTTGTGAGGGTGTGATTTTGCCTTGAGGCTGGCAGGGCGAGACTGTCTTGTTGGCTGGTCGTGGGGAGCATGGTTCTTGCTTGCTTGATGTCCATGTGTAGGTGGTCTGGCTCGCTGGCCTGAGCAGAGATTCTCTGGCTTCCTGGCTGGGGGGAGATGCTTTTCCTGGCTTTTGTCCTTTAAAGGGGTAGGTGCTGAGCTTAGTATTCCAGATAACAATCTGAGAAGGAATGTGAGCACGTTGCCCTAAGGAGAAGAATAATAAACAATAATTTGTGTTTGGTGATCGAAGGGGAACATCTGGACCTCAGAAGATGCTGTGTTAACTGCCAGGCGACAGAGGCAGCACAATACTGGATGTCTGAGAATACTTGAAAGGTCCTGAACGTGATGGGAGAGGGTAAAAGTGGGTCTGTGTGCTATTGGATGATTATGCTTAGCCTTTCACTTCAAGTTGTATAGGAACTCCTTGAAAATCCCTTTGGATACCTTCCTTGTCTTATGGAGCAGGGGTCTCATGATCATGAAATAAACCTTTTGTAGTTCTACCCTTGTGTCCCTTTCTTCCTCAGTTGACAAACATCCCAAATCACTGTTGAAAGAGAATTTGTACTCCAGATGGGACTCCCTTATCCACTGGTCGACTCTGGTGCGTCTTGGGGAACGTCTGATCCGCAGACCGGGTGAGTTCATCTATTTCTGTCTGTCGCAGGGAGTGCACGGGGACCAACCAGAAAGAGGTGAGGTGGTGGTGAGTTGAATGTCTGTAATTCTACATAATTCCTTTAATTTGGAAACAGGAAAAGGTGTAGTGAAAGGTACTTTGTTATTGCAAATCTGGAATAATTGGAGCAAAATTGCTGGGTGCCCATAGGTTGTCAAGAAAAAGGGCTGTGGAATTGGTGTCAAGATATCTGGCTGGCTATGACTGCTTTTGGGGCTGGAGACCAAAAGTGGCTGTCAGCAGGCAGTTTTAACTTTGACCGCCTGAAGTTTTTAAAGCTAATATTGGAAAACCATTTCCCAGCTCAAATCGATTATTGGTACATTTGGGATAATTGGTGACACGATAGATCTAATGGCAATTATACAAGCTAGTCTTATATAAATAAGATAAATAATAAGAACAAAACCAAGGCATCTCCTTAGTCACTGCTATTCATGCAAGCGCAGGCAACTGCTGTAGATGCGTCTCTGTCTCCTTTGCCTCCTATCAACTCTATCACTCCTTCTGTTTCCCCTTCCGCACCTCCTGCTTTCCCTTCAACAGCTGTGCAAGCTCTGCTGAAGGAGGTAATTACTCCTCCTCCAGCGGCAGGGGCAGCCGCAACCGTAACAAGAGTAGATGTGCCATTTGGTCTGGCAGATTTGGTGGTATGGCAGACCTGGAAAAGGTTCAGCAAGTGATTAGGGGAATTTTTAGAGCATATGACCCTGCTTGGTCTGATGTTTGTTGGTTACTGGAAACTCTATTTACCCTGGAAGAGCGAGTGTTGATTTTGCAGAAAAGTAGAGAATGGGCTGCTGCTCTGGATGGTAGGACTGTGTGGCCGGACGCAAAGCCAGGCAGGAATTATCAGACCAAGGCAGCATTAGATGCATTAAGATTATGTCGAAAAGGGTTAGAAGAATGGTTAATTGGACAAAGGAAAAACAATGCTGACAAGGCATTAACTAGGCGGGGGAAACAATTCCGAATATTTGGGGGAACTGACCCTGAAGCTCTGCAAAATGGGTCTTGCTTGTCTCCTTACTTGTAGATCAAGCAGCCCCAGATATTAAGAAGTATTTTAACCAACGTTTTCTGGCTTGGCAAGGGAAGCTGATAGGGGAGATAATAAGTATTGCAACATTTGTGTATAATGGAAGGGATGAGGCTAAGGCTAGGTGGAAGAGAAAACAGCAGGAAGAGGAGGCTAGCTTGTTAGCAGCTGCTTTGCAAGGTAGGAATTTTAGGGGGCAAAGACGTAATAATAATGGAAATAAGGGAAATAGAAATCTAAATGGGACAAGATCAAAGGATATGCTGCAATAAAACCAAGATATTGGAAAAGAGAATGCCCTGTGATCCCGAGAAGGGGACTATGACAGCAGCAAAGGGAAAATCAAATCAATCAGGAGCTGAATGAAAGCAATGAACAATGATGGTTACCAGATCCTCACGCCCTAGCAGTGGAAGGAGATACAAAAGGAATCCTCTCGAGGGACTCTAAGGAACCAATTACAGATTTGAAAATTGGAGATGAAACTTACCTATGTCCGATAGATAGCGGCGCAACTTATTCAACATTAACAAACCCCCACGAAGGATCAAGAATTAAGGTAAAGTAAATGTTGTAGGAGTAGAAGGTAAATCTACATTTGTACTCAGGACAGAGGAAGTGATGGTACAGATAGGTCCACAGACTGTTAATCATTCTTTTCTGCTGTTGGGATTGGCACCAGCAAATTTCGTGGGGAGATACTCATTATATAAATTAGGGGCAGAGTTGCAGTGTACACCACAAGGATTTATATTGTGACTCCCAATGGATAATGTACCACAAATTCATGACGGCTATAGCAACTGAAGAAGGGATAGTAATACCCCAGGAACTCAAAGATGTACCTAGGATTTTATGGGCCCAGAGCTCTGCGGATGCAGGGTTATTAAGGTCAGCTAATCCAGTACAGATAGAAAGGGAAGCAAACCTCCCTCCTTAAAACAATACCCATTATCTCAGGAAGCAAGGGAAGATATGAGACCAATAATTGAAGATTTTCTGTCAAGAAGGATTTTAACTCCTTGCAAGTCTCCCTGTAATAGTCCTATCTTGCTGGTTAAAAAACCTACCAGTTTATAGATTTGTCCAAAACTTACGAGCAATAAATAAATGGGTAACTGTACTGCATCCATTAGTTTCTGATTCGTTGATAATTATAACCGTGATACTAGCTAACACAAAATATTTTACAGTAATTGATTTGTGCCCAGCTTGCCTCAGTATAATGGTGCATCCAGAATCTCAGTATATTTTTGCCTTTGCCTGGGAAGGTAAACAGTAAACGTGGACTAGATTTCCTCAAGGGTTTGCAGGATTGTCGACTTTATTTTTTAAAATCCTAGTGACAGATTTACAGGACATAGAGTTAACCAATAACTCTCCATTAATAGAGTGTGTGGATGATGTGCTAATAGCAAGTACAAATAGGGAAAATTGTGTTGAAGACACAAGAAATGCTGGTTGCTTTGGCTGATAAAGGCTAACGAGTCTCCTCAACCAAATTACAATTCTGTAAAGAAAAGGTAGGGTTTTTAGAATACTTTTTGTCAGGAGAGGGCAGGAAGATACCAGATGACTGAACAAAAACTATCCAAGGTATGCCTAGGCTACAACTAAGAAACAGGAATAGAGCAACAGTTGCATGCCCTGTACCACCCTCAATCATCAGGGAAAGTAGAGAGAATGAATCAAAGCCTTAAAGATATATCAGAGATTTGTGCAGAGACTAAAATGGCCAGATGCTATACCTGTTGCTTTAATGCACGTAAGCTGAAGGTCGAGTAAATTGAGGTTGACCCAGCAGAAGTGTTACTTGGCAGGAATACTCTAATTCTGAACACATAACGTGGCTGTGAAAACTAGTCATTCCAGTCTGTTGCCTTTTTTTCATGACTTCTACTCCTGGAGAGACCCCCAGCTCCAAAACTTTGGTGAATACACCCAGATTTCAGTCTCCAAGGAGATAAGAAGAAATGTTTATGAAGAAGGGCTCTAGAGGAAAGAAGCGGGGGTGAGCATCAGTTTGATCTGTACACCTCTCAGTGTCCAGGGAGTACTTTAAGGTCATTGTCAGCATTGTCAGAAATTTGCTTTATGGGGTATGTACCTCCACTGCAGTAACTGTCCACGCTTGCAAGTGATCAGAAATGCTGCTGCAGAGGGCTGGAAAATGTAATGTAGAAATCCCTGCATATTCTTAAACTTTCAGGCTGTAAAAATCAGTCTCACGCTGGCCTTCCTGAATTTCAGAAGGCTTAGGTCTGACAGTACTTTGGTTTGCTATCCATGGAGCTGAATTGCTTTGTCACAGCATGGTCTGGACCTGCGCAGGGACCGCTCCATCAGCAGCGAGCTGGGCATTATGCTGTTCCACCCTCCTCCCCATGCAGATCTGACCCAGTCCTTCCTGCCATGAACGGAGCCGTCCGTCTGGGAGGCCACGTCTGCTTCCACTGAGTGCGGGAGAAACACCTACCAACCTCTCGGCATTGCCAAATGCACAGAAGAAACACTTGCACTTTCTGAAAATCTTACTTGCTTCAGATTTTCAGGGTATGCAAGAATTTAATCTAGTCTGAAATGGCCGTATTTATTTGCTGTCTTGCCCTCAACCAGGGCTACTTTGTTAAATTGTTGTGACCAAGGACTTTTCAACCTGCCTTTTAAGGTCTAGTTGGCATGCTGAAGCCGTGTTTCCAGCTTTGCTCCTATAAAACACTGCTTTTCAGCCTCTTTCAATTTGTGGACCCCTAAATTTTTTTCAGTGGAGTTCTGGTCCCTGTACAGTAAAATTCAGTCTGCTGTTAAGACTATTTTTCTAAATACCTTAGTCTGTGTGTGCTAAGAACTTCTAGTAAGCAATACAAAGTTAGATGAGCTGGATTTTTTTTTTTTTGATCAAAGAGTACGTCTGTGCTTTTTAAAAGAAGCTTCTTAAAGCTCTTGAAAGCTCTAATTTGCTGCAGGTACCAGTGGTTGCAGTTTCTTGTGTCTGGTAGCAAAGCTTCAGCAAAAGGCACAAAGTGTTTTCTGCTGCTCTTTCAAGTTTTTGGACTGTCACATTAGGTTATCCGTGGTACTGCAGTGTGACAGGGTGGGGAATCCCTGTCATAACCACATGCAATCTTGTGGTTGTAAAGCTGTTTTGGTGGCTTTTGTCCCCATTCTGTCCTGTGTTGAAAGATTTTCTTAAATGAGCCTGGCATTAACCTTTTCATAACCACAGCATACCACAGCAGATGTAAGACTAAGACATTGTTAAGTGAATCCTGCAGGGAAATTTTAACCTATGAAATCTCTTTGCCTTTGTAAATAATGTTTATGTGATTAGTTTGAAGATGGCAACATTAGTGAAATTTCCCAAGTCCATCTTCCAAGTTGGGATTTTGCCAAGTTGATTTTCCCTCACCGAAATGAGGCAAGGCAAAGCAAGAAGAAACAGGAAAAGATGAAGAAGTTGGTCTGGTACTTCAGGAGTGAGTGGGCGGCTGCAGAGAAATCTTGGCTGGCAGGAGCGGAGAATCTCTGTCGGAGACAATTTTGGCTGTTCCCCCAAGAGCAGGCTAGGCCAAGGGCAGTGAGCTGAGGGCGCTGGTGGCAGAGTTCCACGATAGCAGCCTCTGAGCAAGGCCCAGGTGAAACTGATTGGGGGCTGAAATTCATCTGAATCTTCTAAACTCTATTAGAGATGAAAGAAAAAAACCCACGGTTGGCCTGCATCAACCTGTGGCAGCTCGGATCCTAACTTGACTTCTCCTACTGTTGTCCACTCACAAAAACAGATTTTCCTCTGACTCCAGCGAAACTGGCCAAAGCATATAGACTACAGGCACTGCGCTTGCTGTCCTTCATATGGTCCTTCAGTTAACTTCTGTTCATGTAGCAGCATGATTGAACACATATGTCTAAATAGCTCTGTAATAATAACTTTGGGGTTTTTTTTCAAAGCAAATGCAAAGCATTTCACCCCGCACGCAGTGGTGCTAAATATAAATTGTGTCGTTTCTAGCAGTTATTCCATATATGGACTCTTCTTTTTCTTTTGGCATCGTGGGCCAAACTAGGAGAGCTATGTGACTGGTATGCTTGACCTGGACGGCTGGGATCCTTATGTTCTTGTTCGTCTCACCTGGCAGTGAGGCGATAGTTGAGTGCCAAGGTGAGATGGCAGGTGGTAGATGGTGCTGGGACCTACAGCAATGGAGTTGATGCCTTCGCCAGGCGCAGCCTGAGCCTGTGCCCCAAGCGGGGTGTGTGGGAAGGGTGAGAGTATGTGGCAGAAGTGTTGAGACAGGATGATATCTGCCGTCAGACCATGTACCTGGAGCTCAGCACTCCCTGTGCTCCAGCACCCTGAGAAGCAGTGTGGCACAGTGCCTCTTCCATGTGTCTGCTTTTCGGTGGGCCTGCTTGGGTGCCCCCCGCTCCATAGCTGCTCAGGTGAGGTGAATGCATGACATTCACCCTGCGCTGTCTGTAACCCTGACCGGTCTCATTCAGCATCTGAGAGGGCTGAGAGGAGGGAGCTTGTGTATGAATTGTGGGATCTGTGACCAGCACATGGATTTTAACTTGTCAGAAATGGGAGCTGAAGACGACCTTTCTCCAGCTTGTTATTTCCATACCCTGAAGTAACGGGACTGCTCTGCCGTGCATTACAGGGCAGCAAAGAGATCAGCTCTCCCAGTGCGTGAGATGGGTGGGCATCGTGTGCAGGAAATCAAAGTGCTACTGTCAGTTTTTCTGCTTGGGTTACTTTGAGCAGAGGGCTTCTGCAGACTTAGATCCTCCATTTGCTCCTGGGTACTATGCAGAGTCTCATCTTCTCTGCGCCTTCAGGATCCTCCCTGCCACGCACTGTTACTTGAATGGTACGTTTGAGACAGAACAGCAGCATCTGGTTTGGTGGGTCCCAGATAGCTTCAGTATCCCATAGCAAACGCAAAGGCTGTGAGCATGAGACAAGGGCCCATGGTGTGTGTCTCACGGAGAGCTGCCTGAGGCGCAGCAGACCTGCTGCTGGGAGGTCTCCCCGGTTCCTCTTTGTGGCTCAGAGAGGGTATCTGTACAGGTTTTCTTTTTATCAGCTCTGCCACGAAGCCCCCAATACAACGAAGTCCTCATCAGTGTTTGCAGGATCTTGGATGTTCCTTCCATCCCTTGGCAAGAGAAAGCTGAAAATATCCATGGATGCTCTGAAGAAAAGAGAGCGTTCCCGTGGGCCCCTGTCACCGGGGATCTGACAGTCCCCATGGGGGCATCCCGGGAGCACCACAAATCCTGGCCCTGACTCTTGCAAGTGCTGGACCGTTCTTCCCCCGGAGGTGCTACAGGCTGGAGAAACCACGTGCGCTTTGTCCGTAATTAGGCCCAGAGCCTTTCTGTAGCAGTTCCTGATCTCAGCATGTTTCTGCAATGTGCTTTTTTTAATTTGTGGGTTACTTTAAATGGCCCTGTCACAGAGGTAGCATCTCTAGTTGAGGCTCTGACATTAGCTGTGTTCGGAGATGGGCTAATGGCTTTAGTGAACTTTTAATCTGACTCAGAACAGTCTTTTTTACAGTCTCTTTGTGCTGGAAGCTGGAAAACCAGTGTGGCAATATGTCTCCTCCACTCTCTTCCCCTCACAGTGGCCTCTGATTAAACCTCACGTCGTGCAGCTGGTCGGAGGCTGTGGAGTGCCGCACAGGGCTGGGTTGTCTCAGGGCAGAGGACCAGCCCCGTGGAAGTTGGATGGATTGAGCTGGAAGGGGGATCACCCGCAGGTTGTCTCTGAGGCAGAGATGGGAGGAATGAGAACAAAAGTCCAGTTTCCTTCTCTCCTCCTGATTTGCCTTATTCAGCATCCAGGTGAATGCTGGTCAGGAGAGATTGCCCAGGTGCAACTTTCTGTGGAAACTGGCAAATGGGCGATTTCAGGAGGTGGGGAGAAACGTCAGTGACCTGTGTCCGGCCTGTCTGCTTTCCTAAGACTTGACACCTGAGCCTCTCATCTGTCAGACACGCTGGCAGACAGCATGGTGCTCATCCGTTCAGGTGAGCGCGCTTAGGGTGCGGGTCAACTTTGAGAACGGGCTGCCGTCGGTAAAATTAATGGCTATCCACAGCTGCAACGCAGCCTCTTGGTTTCTCTGCCCCTCCAGGACCACGTCAACCAGCTGCAGCTGGCCGGACGTCGCGGATCGGGCTGACGGGCTCTCTCTGGTGTGCTGGGTGGCAAGCAGCCGCACCGCTCTGCTGTATCACAAACCCGTGGAGTACGAGTGCTGCAGGACAGCGTGTGGGACGAGGGCCGGTGGAGCAGGTCTCGTGCAGAGCGTACGGTATTTGGCAGGCCTGTACGTTGGGGATGCCTGGGAAATCCTATGCATGTCCATGTTCCTGGTTGTCTGTAGCTGGGAATCTGGGAGCAAGCAGGTTTATTTCCATTTTACAGCTCTGTGCAGGGTGTGGAGTCCCTGACACAAGAAGGCCTTCATGTGTGGCCAGAGGTTCTAGTCACTCTTCTTGCTATGCCAGTAAGCCTATTTTGTCCAAAAGTCACTTGTTCTGAACATGATCTAGAGGAGTACCCTGATTATGCATGTCCAATTCCTAAATAAGTTATAAGTAGCTGTAATTTCACAGCTTTGCTGCGAGAGAAACAAAGTGCACAACAGTCTCTTTATGACCATATAAGCATACACCTTTCTGTGTTTATCTGTGCTAGTTTTTGCTTGCTATGGCTATTTCTCTGATCAAGAAAGAGTTCAGAGTTCAAGCATAGCTCTCCAGCTAGTTTCATTTAACAAAGAAAGAATTCATATTCTTATGAATATGAATCTTCATCAGCCTCTGTATCTTCATCGGTCTCGGGTCCTGCTGCCCCCACACAGAAGCATCTCTCAGGCTTGCCCTCCGTTCCTGCCTTGTGGCTGCACAGTTAGACTCTCCTAAGAGCCACTCAAAGCGTATTTTAAAAAAAAAAAGTCTCGTGCATGAATAGCTGTAGGTGAGGATTGGACGGGTAAGCTAACAGAGCTGCAGCCTCTCCCCGCTCCAGTGCTGCACCGACCAGGTTATACCTGCCCTGGCAGCCTGTGCTGTAGCTGTGGCCGTGCTGCTCCACCGCAGGGGGATGGACAGACGGACAGAAGAGTGGACCGCCTGCAGCCAGCAGTGTTTCCTGGCCCGGGGCTGGGGCTGGGGCTGGGGCAGGGAGCCCTCAGCAGCCTGCAGAGCCAGCTTTCTGCATCGCCGGGGCCACGGGCTTATTTTCTGTTTCCATGTGTTGAGTTTCTGGCATTTAGCTCTGCCGCCTCCCTCTGCGTGAAGCTAGGCCTGCGTATTTCCCAGTTAACGCTGACATGCGTTAACGACAGTAAAAATAGGTGCACTGCTTACGCTTACCAGCCTATCAAAAGGAAGATGTGCAGAGTTAGTGTATACAAATTTCTTCGTAATACTTCACAGCTTATTTCCTGCTTTACTTGCTAGCTCAGGTTTTCCAATCTCCCGTACTCCATCAATGCCTTATGTCATGTAAGGAATGAATCTCCATTTTCCTTTCATGATGCCGTCAGTGGCTGAAAGGACAAAACGTCCCTGTGAGCTTGCAGCTCAACAAGTAAAAAAGATTTTAGTTCACCTTCCAACTGTAAGTTCTTGTCTTTTTTTTTTTTTCCTTTCCTTCTTGTCATTTCTGTTATGCCTCACAAGGTGTTTTTTGTCTGCAATAATCACACAAAACTTTATGTGTCTTTATATAAAAAGGGGAAGTGAATTCTCTGGCTGGCCAAGGGTGTTGTGAGCATTCACTAGCCAATCTTAGAAATGAGTGTCTAATCTCATCTAAAAAACTCGTTATATATGAAATTTGAGAGGGTTGCTCTTGAGAGGAGGTGGCCGATTGATGACAACACAGATTGCGCATATGCTGTCATCTTTACCCTGGCTGTGATTTCTTTTTTTTTTTTTTTTTTTTTTTTTTTTAGCTAGTGAGGATGTGAGGGACAGAAGGAGAGCCTAATAGGACTTCATATACTGCATGATGTATGGGGCACTTGCAGTCAGAAATATTGAACTCATAAATGTACTCATTTGCCCTGGAGTCACTGAGAGGGAGACTAAATGCAGGACACCGCAATGTCACAGTCATGCAGAGTCACTTCTGTAACAACAGAGCTACAGCAGAAAGGCCGTATTTTTCTTTGATTTTACTGCAAATCTGTAAATGAGCTCTGTGAGGCTGCTATCATTGGCTGGAGGAGAAGGTGAACTTTTGCTGGATTTGGCTGTATGCAGACCCCTTTTGCATTTCATTGTTTTTCTGAGATTCTGAACATTTTGGGGTGCTATTTTGAAGCCACCCTGCACAGGCTGCCTGTTCTGTCTTGTGTCTCCACCACAGCACTGCAACCATAAGCTCTACCAGCTTGCCCTTCAAGCATGAAGGTGAAATGAAGTTGAATGTGCACATCCGAGGCAGATGGTTAGCCCCAGTCTTGCAGTGATATTTGAGAGAGATTTTCTTCATGTTTCAGCAGCACAGAAGGAAATGAAAGTGTTTCTTTCTGTAAATACTTTTCTCTCTCCCCCTTCCTCTGCACTGCTGTGAGCGTCTCAAGACTCACTTCATTGCTTTTCTCAGAGAAGGCTATTTCTGTCACATCTTAGATCAGTTTAGGCCTGTCCTATGCACATATGATAAAGACAGGATGGTGCTATGGTAGCCTTGAACAAACTTTTAAATTTTGGACACTGGGAGCAGGAGGTGAGATGTAATTGTCATTGCTAAGAAGTCAGAGGGACCAAACCACTGGCTGAAATGCGGAATTATCAAGCAGAGCCAAATTGTTTGAAAAATAGTGCAGACCACAACACAAGGGGTTTAACCATTTCTCAGAAATGGGTGTATGCATGTAATTCCACCGTGTGGAGCTTCCTTAACGGGCTGTATCTATGTCTGTGTCCAGAGAAACGGCACGAAAAGTACAAGATTCCCAGCCGCATCTTGAACTGCTGTGACAGTTATTCCCCAGCACATCTGCTAAGTGTGTCTAAAAAAATGCAGATGTTGGTTCTAATGCTATGGCGGTTTACTTCCTCCAATGAGCAAGACAGTTTCTGCTGCGTTGCTTGTGTAATCCACCTTGGCACTCAGTGCAAAATGCCATCTTTAAGCCAAAATGCATGCTTTAAGCCATCTCAACGAGTTGAACAAAGTATCTGGCCCTGTGTGGCCCTCTAGATAACTGGTTCACAGCATTTCTTCAGGATTGGCTTTCCAGTCTCGTCTCTGGGATCTGCATTCCAAACAGAGCCGGGGTGACTTTCGGGCTGCATTCAGTCTAGTTTTGCAATGCAACTTAACTTCCCGTAACCTTATTCTTTGCCTGGGGCGGCTGTACGGAGCCCTTTCCTGCATGGCAGGTACCATTCCATCACCAGAAGAGCCCAGCAAAGTTTAGGCTGGCAACTTAGCCTTTGCGTACAGAGGGAGAACCTTCTCCCACACCTCCTGCTGGTGAGACTCTCCGTGAGTGATCGTTGTTGGAGTTTCAGAAAATCAGCTGGTCTGCATGTGCAGTGCTTTATCTGACTTGACTGATTTCTCTTCCCTGGGTGGGGATGCTGTACTTTGATAAACTGGAAAAGGATGAAAGAAATAGGTGTTTCGCCTTTGCCCGGTCTCAGCGTTAGCATCTTCCTAAACGGGGTGAGATGACCAGAAGGTATTTTTGTCTCTCCGCAGCTCTCAGCCCTATTCTCACACTTGCAGCTAGCTCCGAGGTGCGGGACTTTGCAGAGCACGTTGTGGCTCACGTTGGTTCAGCCCGAGTTCAGTCACCCAAAACCTTGCAGGTCTATTTTGAAACATTATTCAAGCTGTCCACTATGGAGTTTCTTTTCTTTTTTTTTCGCTCTTGCTTCTGACATCATTTCCTGAACGCTATATTCACTGAGCTCTGTAGCCAGATCGTCTTCTCAGCATATGATGCAAGGAGCTCTTTAAAATGGATTTCAGCTCTTCTTTTACTCTGCAGTGCTTGCTGGTGATAATAACTGTTACTCATGGTAAGTGGGATTTTTCTTTATGAAGTTGGCACAGATTTGCTTAGATGAGCAGACACCTTAATTTTGCTCCAAGATCTTTTAAGGACTCTACCAGGTTTGGGGAGACATCAAATAGTGTAACTGCTAATGCATGAAAGGGGCAGTCAGACCAAAGTAAGACAGATTCTTTTTTTAGTAAATGAATGATAACCAACAATATAGTACTTTCTCAGCGTACTGCGTCTGTAAAAGCATTTCAGCGGAGAACGTAAGGTCCTTGTACGCAGAACGCGGGCTGGAGGGGCTGGGGAGCAATGTGGCCCCGCTCCTAATGCTCGGTGTGACCTTGGGTTCGTCCCCGAGCTGCTGTCGCCCTGCCATTTACCCATCTCTGATTTGCGTACAGCAGCTTAAAAATGTGCAAGGATACTCTCAGACTTGTTCACGTTAAAACTGCGACAAGTAAAAGCAGCTGTGCAGGCAGCAGTTGTTGTTGCTACCCTCTGTACAAGATCCGTGGCATTGATGCCCTGAGGATCTTTGCACAGTCTCTCAGCTCTGACGGGGGGTGGTAGCTGGTCATGTCAAATCTGGGGAGAGAAAAGACCAGCTGCTCAGCCTTTCGTCGCCCTGTGCGCATGGTGTGCACACCACTCCCATGTTATCGGGGGGAAAGTTGGCCTTTATAGAAGGCTTCCCACTCCTCTGATTTTCGATTACTGGTGACCCCAGCCTGTCACTAGAGGTGGGTCTGTCCCTCTTACATCTCACCTGGGCATTGACCTTTCTGGGAGGCAGCCGAGGGGGGATGGATGGACACGGCAAGCTCGCTGCCCACACTCTGTGCCTCTCTTTTCAGGCTCTGTCACCTGGACCGGTGTGCTCAGCGGTGGCTCAGCAGTCTTTTCTGTGGGAATTCAAAGTCTGCAGAACCTCTCCAGAATGAGCAAGAGGGATGCGAGATGCTTGACAGCTGTCTTAAATGATACTTTGTTGGCTGAGTGCGGCACTTCTGCCGGCAGATGCCTGAACTTGCAGAATGGCTCCCTAGTGCTGAGGAGTGTGGAGAAAGAGGACGAAGGAAAATACGAGTTTGTTTTTCACAACACCACCAGGTTTTTTACACTGGAAGTATTTGGTAAGTGGCCTTCTTAGCAACAAATAGCTTTTGAACTTGTGAGCCTGGCTGGAAGCTGGTGCCTTGAAATTCTTCTTAAGAGACTGCTTGAGCTTGCAGGAGCTGTAGGTGCCTCTGGAACAACTTTGTAAGCCCCTGGCACCTCAGGGAGCAGTAACGGTGAGTGTAAACTAAGGGGTGCTTTTTGCATCTGCGTTGTCAGTCTCTCCTGTCTGTTGAGCCTTCCTTGAAGTAGCCAGTCAGTTGAGCTGCGTGCTACTTTCCCCTGATGTAAGAGACAGCAGCATGAAGTGTTTGTAAAGTTGAGCCTACAGTATGTAGACAAGTAGCTGGAGATTTCAGTCCATTTCCAGACTACTCTTCCTGATGGCTCTCACGAAAGCTGTCACTGACTGACGGCATTTTGCTGCCTGTGGACACGCTTCCTTAAGGAGTTTACCCTGCCTGACCTGAACTTCTGTGCAGGTCTGGGTTGAGATGTGCTGGGTTTTTTCCCTGCTTCATGCAGCCGAGGAAAGGAATCCGGGTGTGACTTTCTGATTCCTAGCTGCCCCCGAGCAGCTTGGAGGTCAGCATCTTCCGGGTCTGTTCAGAGACCAGCGACAGGTACCTCACCGTGCCAGTCTCCCTACTGTCCTCCCTGTGGCCTCAGAATTGCCGCTCCCCTTCGTGTGCCTGTTCATCCATCTGCAGGGTGAGAAGACAGAAACAAAGTCGCTTCTGTATAGGATCCAGCGCATTGTTTGGGTTAATATGGAGGAGGCTTAAATGGGTTTGCCCCCCTGCTGAACAGGGTTCCAGACAGCCAGTGACCATTGCTCTGCTTCTTATCTCCACCGTTCCTTTTGCAGGGCTTTCACTTATACAAGCTTCTAAGAGAAATTGAAACGTATGAAATTGTAATGAAAATGTTGGAGCAAACTGGTCTCAGTGAAGACAAATGAACCCTTACACCTTTCGGGAGCAAACAGGCGGAACTGCCACGGAGAGTAGGTCAAAGATGTGACTCCTTGGCACGAAGATCAGGGGCTTAGACTGGAAGTAGGCAAAGACTGCAGAAGTGTCCTGGGTTTAACCTCCATTTCAGTGGATTTGCTTTGGGAACTTTTGTCTCCTCCTTGTGTTCTGTTGCCACACCTAAGTCAGGGAAACAATTTCACAGTAGAGGTATTCCTGGAAGCAGTGAATTTTAGCTGAAGATCATGTCCTAGTTGAAGAAAGTGATTTCTGAGCTTATTTACATGGATGTTTGCATAGATTTTCTCAATGTGACTCTTACTATCATAAAACCATACCCCTTTTCTATCTAGACTGTATTTGCAAAGTGGCAAATGTGGGAGATAGGTTGGCTCCTTGTAGTAGACTGAAAGAGAGAAACTCAGGGAAATGTAATAAGATCAATGATTCATTACTTTGTTTTAAATTGTCCTAGACTGGGTCATCCTATCTAACTGCAGGTGTCTGGTGTTGGTACCTATGCTGGGCATGATTTGTACTAGTTCCTCTCTAAAATGGAAGAAGAGCTAAAGCGACAGCAAAAGTACAAACTTCTGGTGGAGAAGAGGGCTGAGTCTCCTCTGAAGCTACGGTTATCTGCTGCTTGCAGAGGAAGCCTCTGTTTGGCAGATAATTTGGCTGTTCCCACCGTCCTCTCAGATCAGGGGCTGTTATTTTTCGTTTTTTCAATTTCAATAAGGAGAATCAAGAGACGCCAGATTTTTGTGGCGTCCCCAAAACAGGGACCAAGAGTGACTAGCAGGGTTGGGTGGGCACTGCTAAGCATTTCAGGGCTGGGGGCAGGCACTGAAGAATCTGGTTACTTATTTCTGTGCCCCCTGGCTACCAGTAAACGCGGCGGTAGTAAGACTGCCAGTAAGGGAAGCTCCTGTCCAGCTCATGTTCACTGCTGAGTCCGCTCCTCACCTCTCTCTTTCCTCCCTGTTCCCGTTGCCCCATGCCGTGTGTGACCAGAGCCGGCCATTGGTATCCAATGCTTCCCTAATGGGACAGGAGAGTTGTCCTGCGACGTGGCCAGCAACGAGAGCACCAGCTTTCGGTGGCTGCTGAATGGCACTGCGCTGAGCGCCCCTGAGGCTTGTGTTAAGGACGGTGGGAAGAAGGTTCGCCTGGACAAAACCGTGCCCGGGGAATTTGTATGTGAGGTTCACCACGGGAACAGCGTCACGAGGACCAGGCCCGTTGTGCTGTCTTGCAGCTATGGTGAGTAATGGCGTCTCCAGAAAATCTCCCTTTTGGTCTCTTGCAGCAGAAAACTAAGGAGTTGTTGCTGTCTGCATAATACTGAACTCTTCTGTCCTCTGGCAGCTGCCTTCCAGACTTACCACATCCTCCCTTTAGAAAGTCCCCTTGACTTCCTTCTCCCTCCTGTGTCTCGGACTGACAGAGCCTGCAACACAGAAGGGATGAAAATCTGTTCAGGAGGTCCTTTTACCCAACTCTGCAGCAAGGATGGATCTCTGTCTGTCTGTTTTCCTGCTTCCCAGTGATGGAGACCTTGCACCCTCCTGTGCACCGATCCTCTGTGCCAGTTTAGAAACACGAGATGCTTCCTACTCTGACAGTCATCCGTTACCCAGACGGCCTTCCAGTTTCTGCACCATCCCTGTAAAAACACCTCCGCTAGTTCAGCCCTGTTGCTGCTGGACTCAGCCGAGGTGTTTTGCCTTGTCTCTTTTCTCCTTATCTAGGCCAGCTGCACAAAGATTTACCAGTCTATACCAATGTCTCTCCATCAGCCCCACACCATCAGAGGTGCGGTACAGACACAAGTCATTTACTTACCAAATGTAGGGTTTTTTCCCTCCATGTCCCTGCTCGGATATGTAGTTCTGTGAGAAGGCTGTGACTTTATCCATTTGCAAGCTATCCATAAATACTCAGTACTCTGCTTGAATGAGGCCATAGTTTAATGAGACAGAAAATCTGGATCCTAGGACTGATCAGAACTGCCAGAACCTCATGATGCAAAGCACTGGTCTGTCTTGTAAGCTCACATTTATTTAAAATTAAAAAAAAAAAAAAATTGATTGGATAACCTTGGGTGTGATTTCACTTGCATCTCCAGTAGCGAAGGTTTTTCTCCTCTCTGGCAGTGAAGATGGTCATCAAAACTATATCAGGGTGGCATAATTTAACCATAAGGTTTTTGACTAATTTAGCTGTAATCAATTTAATCACCTTTGCCACTAGAGAAATTGTACTGTGCAATAGCACCTAGCATTTTAGAAATTGTCTGAGATGCTCCAACTCTACAGCAAATACTGTCTTTTCTTCTATGATTGGCATACAGTTGGTGTGAAAGCAAAATTACTGACATAAACCCTGCATCGTGTGTGCTGTCATTCAGCAGAAATGCCGTGGGCTGTTCATGCCTGTTTGCGTTGGTGCCACTGGCCAATCTGTACAAGTTTGGCATTTGTGGTTGTGGAGCAGTGGTCTTAATTTTGTCCACTTAAATTGGTCAGAGGTTGTTCAGCGTAGTCAGACCCAAGTTGGCTGAGGCACAGGGGAGGGAGGATGCGAACATCCATAAGCTGTTCAGTCAAGCCCTGTGATAAATCACGCGAGTGCTGACAGTTGCCATTGTTTATTCTGGGTGGCTGCCCAGTCCCCTGGGTGCGATATCAGTTCCCCATTTCCTCTTGAAAAGCCCACATGGGAATTTAGTGATAGCTCTGTTGGGATGGACACGCGCATGAACACGTCTGAGAGCAAGAAAGTAGCAGCAATTCTACTTTTCAGTCACCAAATGCAACCACATTTGTAAAAAGTGAACTAAAGCAATTCTGAATACTAGTAAAATGAATTGAAGAGAGAAATGAGTTCAATTAAATTAATTAAAGCATAATTCATTATTTTTGTGGGTTATTATTTGCTCCAGGCAAAGGGCTGAATATACTTTTTCCACTGTAGGTATAAGATCTATGTAAAAGTACCAATTTGGGCAACCTGTTGGCTGATGAAATTAATTTTGAATAATTGTTAGCGTAAAACAATTTGGCAGAAATACTGTAAACTTCCTAGGCACCAAAGGGCTCTGATTATGTAGGATCTAAAGCAGAGGATTCAGAAGTTAACAAGTCAACATATAAAAAAGGCTTTATTGAGTTATTACTTGTTTATTACCTATTTTTAACACAATATTTTATCTCAAAAAGACCTTTTTAACAAATGGCAAATTTTTAGGAAAAAATATTCAGGAAAAAGTATTTCCAACATATATTTATGCCTTTGACAATATTCTCTGAGCTTTCATCAAAAAGGAAATAAAATTATTAGGGAAATGATTTCTCATTTGCTGGAAGTTTAATCTTGAGTATAGATTTTTTTGAACTTGGTAACTGTTCCTAAAGAGACTGTTACAAGCACTCCGAAAATACTTTGAGCGTGTGTGATTTCACACACAGGAGCACCTGTCTAGAGTTGTTTTTACTGTTCTCATCAGTATGTGGACTATCACAGCGTGTAGTATGTCCTGGAACATTTCAAACTCTTCCCAGCCTCTGGGGATACGCAGCAATTTGTGCGTTTGGGGTCTCGAAAACGAGCTCCAAATGAGCCTGTTGGTTTCTGCAGTGCAGTGCTGTGCAGGCGTGTGCGCAGCTGAAAAGAAGCCAAATGATTCAAAAAGGGATGGCATAGGTTTACCTAAGGAGTTTTATGGAATTTGTATAGTAGCGATAGTTGAGCTGTATGGTTTTTTTCATATGGGAAGAAGAGTTTTCCTACTGGCTCCCCCAGGTTGGAGCAAATTGTCTCAGCGAGTCTGGACGGGTCTCTCTTTTCTGCAAGTCTGCGATGCCCTCTACCAGCTTCCCCGCTCGGCAGCAACGTACGCGCAGCCTGACCTGTCAAAGCAACCCTGAGTAAGGGACTCTGAACTGGGTAACGACTACCACCGACCTCTGTGTGGCCTTCTGCTCAGCCATCTGTAGCCTTCGCCTCCTGCTAGGTGTTTCGCGTGATCTCGGTTGGGAAGGGGAATAAAGAGAAATCCTTCCCCGAGCAGTTGAGAAGCCGGTTTCCTACAGCTCTGACTCGGGTGGCTGGAATCTCTGGTGCCTGAGGAAGTGCAGGCTCTGATCGGACTTGCTTTGAGGTTGCCGTAGTCGTTACGTGGCTGTCCTGCGTGGATTCTCTGGGGCCTTATACAAGCTCTGAGGGTAGACTCTGCAGCTTTTCTTTCAGCAGGAGATGCTGGCTTAGGTCCCCCTCCTCTTCTCAGCTGCCTGTTTTCATAAAACTTGTTGAAATGTAGTATCTTTCAAACCACCACCTTCCCTGTTAAATTTGATTAAAACTTACAAATTCTCTTAGATGTTGCCAGTCAGAGTAGGCAGAAACAAATGCACACAGCTTAGTCACACAAGCCTCTTAACGAAAAATGCCATACCGTAATTAAACGATGTGACATAAATCACGACGTGCCACAGTTCACAGTATCAGCTCCCCTGACCCAAACCAAAGGAATGGGAATGCCCACACGCTCTAATCTGGCTGCAGGGTTTCTCCCATTTGGAGAAAGAAGCTTGTCCACCCTGGTAACTAACAATGCCATGTCCTTCTTGCAGGAGACTTGCTGCAGTACCCGTGGTTCATTTACATCCTGGCAGGGTGCGCAGGGGTTGCGGTTATCCTGGTGGTGGTTGTGTCCTCAGTCATATGTTGCTGCATGAAGAGGAAACACAAGTTCATCCCAGTGCCTTCAGGTGAGCGGAGAACGCTATTGCCCCCCGGGATGAGTCTCACAGAGGAGTGTGTTTCTGCAGGCTGGGGTTGAAGTAGCCTCAGCATAAACTGGTCTTAGCTGGGTGGCTACTTGTCTTCCAGCCAGCCCTCCCTTGACCTGGTGGAGCAGAAGGCTACTTGCTGATAGGCAACTGTTACGATCAGCGGGGTCTTGAATTAAACCTTGCTTTTCCTTTTTCACCTCGCGCTTGCCACCATGTGCTCCTGGCCGGAAAGAAACACAGCAAAACCTTTTCTATGGGCAAGAAAATCAAGCCTCATTCAGGTCTGATCCTGAAACGACTTGAAGGCTTCTGATGGCAGTCCTTTGCCAGCACCAGTCCCTGAGTGCAATCTGCCCATGCCCAGTGAAGCCACTTCAAGCTGTGATCCTGCCAGCATGGCCAAGCTGGTCTCTGACAGGTTGGCAATGGCCCTCTGTACTCGGCATCTGTCTGCTCCGGGAATGGAGCCAGTGCCGCATGAGGAGGAGATGCAAGCATGTGTTGGTGATCTGGCCTCGCAATGAACGTGCCGAGGCTGCTGGGATGTGGGAGACCTCTTTCCTTCAAGTCTCCGGTTTTGGTTTTACAGAGGAGGAGAAGGATGATGGACTAACAATGTCCGTGGTCTCCAGTGAAGGTGTGAAGAGCCCCCCCAATGGAGACCATGTCGAGACTCAAGCTGCCCAAATCGACTGCCCTCCAAAACCTGGTGGGTCCAGTGACTTGTTTTAGGTCAGACAGATAGCTTGTTTAGGAGGGTGAAGGACAAAATGGATGTGTGTGGCTGATAGGGGAGGAGCTGACTGTAGAGAGGGGCCTGCGACTCACTAGCGCAGGGAAGGTGCTGCATCTTGTCCAGACAACAGAAGTTGCAGCAGGTCATTTATCAGTACCTTACTCGTGCTCGGCTTCTGCACAGGAGTAGCTCTTGCCCTCACCCAGCCATGAGATGTAGCAGCAGCCGTCTCATAAGCATCCCGCAGAGGGTACTGCCAGCAGACTGCAGACTGTCTGTTCCAGTATCTCCTGTGCTAAAATACACATCTCAAAAACAGCAATCCCCAAAACTTAGCAGTTTTCCTGCAATTTTATCACACACACCCCCTTCTCATCAGTAACATTTTATAAGAATCGGCATTGTTTTTGTAAGCAGTCATCTTCAGGCCAGCATCCACCAATATGCTGAGCTGTAAACACAGCTAAATCCCATCAAAGTCAGAGGCTTGTGCATTTCCTTAAATTGGGGCTAAAGTGGGAATACAGTCACTTTTTAAATCCTTCAAAGAAATCGAGAATAAAGCCCCACATAAAGCTTTATGCTGTCTTGACAGTATGGTCAAGAGAGTGCAGTGATAAAAACCTTCCAGAAATCTCCTGTTCTGTGAGTGCTTGATATTAATACTCCACTTTTTGCATTACGTTTCCCTCAATTTTGTTTCACAAACATGAACACTGGCAACACCTTCCCTAGTAATGCACCATCATCAGCTGAAGTAGGTTTAGCAGAGACATCATGAACTAGAGCAACATTGCATCGGTCATAGCCTGCTCTCAGCGCTGCTGCCTTCACTTCTGGTGTCCTTCACTGTACCAGGCACAGCCTCGCAGCAGCTCAGCTATGCTTTATGTCTAACCTTGGATGCTGCTTTGTTCTGCTTTCAAAATATTAAATGCTACTCATGAATATAGTGCAAGAAAGAAAAAAAAAGATGTAAGTCATTCAGGTCATTGTTTAATATTAATATTCTTAAATTGTAGAACTTTTTTTTTTTTAATAAAAAATTTACACATTGTCAGTTTGACTAACAAAGTATCCCATCTTTAAATTTTCTACAAATAAGTAAAAAGCAGAGGTGCGTGTGGAAAGTGTTTAGGTGAGAACATATTAAATGTGTGCTGTTAGCCAACTTTAATTACTCAGATGTAACTGAATAGATTTGGCTTTGGTGTTTTGGTATATTTTGGGCAGCTGAGCCCAGAGAGCTTCAGCACCAACGTATCTAAAGCCACGATGGACAGCTCAATAAATGAGTAGTTACAAAGAAAATTGAAATTTGGCTTGCAGATGCCTGGGGAGAGGGGACTGAGCGGTTTAGGCAGCCTGCAGCATCAGGGACTGGGGGGAGGATTTTCACAAGGGTGAGCATAGTGGGGGCACTTAAAGACCATTTCTCCCTTCTTTTCCAGACGCTGCCCAGACTGGTCAAGGTGTTGAGCCCCAGCCGCTGGTGGAAGAAAACTTAGCAGTGGAGATAGAGCCTGAGGAAATGCCAGACCCAGAGGTCATAGTTGATGTGGAAAGGCAGGAAAATGCCTCGGACTGTTTCCCAGATCCAACTGATGATTGATCTGGCATGCTTGCTGTTCCACACTGTCTTTGAAGCCTACGACACCCGTCCTTTGCATCCCATAGTCTCATTGTGTGTAAGAATTTGTCCGGAAAATTTTAGCAGGGGAAAGATGTGAGGTGTCAGACCTGCTAACCTCTTTTTAAAAAGAAAAAAAAAAAAAGAAAAAGAAAATATAAGGAAAAGCACATGTGTGGCTTCAAGGCTGCACTGCTGTGGGCTGACAGGTTCACTAACAACCAAAACTGGGCAACTCTTTGATGCTTTGCCCGTTAACAGACCTGCAGCTGAACTGTGGAGCCCCAGACAACAGCCTGAACCGAGACAGGCGGTGCCTCCTGCTCCCTGCCCACTCCACGCCTCGCCATGTCTTCGCCAGCCAGCGGTTCCTGCAAGGGGCAGGCATGACAGGGTGGATTGAGGTGGCCTGCCAGTCCCAGACAGAAACAAGGACCTGCCAGAAATTTCCTGAGAAAGCCCCTTCTCAGGAGATTTCAAGGCGTTTTTCACAGGCCCTGCAAAAAAAGCTCGATGGAGGTTTCAGCTAGGTATCTGCTATGCTGGGTGTTTATCTGAATCGCTCCTCTGAGCTCCAGACCCTTTGTGATTTGGCCCTCACCGCTTGCTGCGTGGGGCCGGGAGTGGTGGCAGGGGCTGCTGCGTGCAGACCCTGGGAGGTGACGCTGGCTTGCTCGCCTTTCGATGCCCTGTAATGGCGGGGGGCCACCGGTTACCTTTCGCCAGAACCTAACTGCTCGGGTTGCCAGTGAGTTAAAGCAGCTCTGTCACTAGCTTGCTTGCTTACAGCAGAAGGGTGCCTGGGGCTTGGGTGTGTAAAAAGAAACGTTGATTCTAATGCTGAGGTCGTTCATCAGTGCAAGCGTTAGTGCCTTTAGTGGTTTAGCTACTGCAAGCTGATTAAGCTGGCCATCTGCCTGTGCATGTAGGCTTTTTCAGTGCTGTGTTATTTGCACAGACAGCAGCAATTTATAGAAGTTCTTAGGCAAGTCTTGCTGCTACGCATGTCCTGTTTTGCTCGGGGGAGGTTTGTGAGTGGAGCAGCTGGGGTAGACCTGCAGGGAAGAAGGACGAGGTGAGAGGAGGGCAAGGACTCGGTCCCAGGCAGCCGCTAGCTGAGTCCCTGGCAAAGCTGCCGGGGGCTGCAGGGCTGTCAGGCCACAGGGAGTGCTGGAGGATGCACTGCCAGCGCAAGGAATTTACTGTATAAGTGCATTTTGGTAGTCGGAAGTGAGGCATGTTGGTGTTAAACTAGCCCAATGGACTAGAAAGGCATGGTAGAGTAAAAGCAGAGATGGTACAGATTGGGGCCGAAAGGGCTGGGGAAGTGCGTATTGCATTCCTCTCTTCCCTTGTCGTTTTGTCCCTGTTTTATATTGTGCTGACATTGTGCCACGAATCCCTTGGAAACAGATTTAGGATATGCCTTGTCAATGCCACCCAACGAGGTCTGCAAGTACCCCAGCAAAATCAAAACCTAGCTGAATGCTTCTCTCCCAGGCGGGGGAGCTGGCGGGGCGGCTGCATGCTTTTCTGGAAGTCCTTCATGTCTGTGTACATGGCAAAGCTCTGCATCGGTGACGCCCAGCCATAGGTGGTCGTTCTTGTCGTTTCCTTGTCCTGTGACTCTGTTTAGAAGATTTTTGGATCTTGTGTGCTGTGTTGGTGGTGATTCAGCCTGTCTCTGCTTCTTAAGGCTGCCGTAGGAATCAGATTTTCCACGGTAAGAGGGAGATGATAATTCTTTTCCTCATGGTGCTGCGCTATCTCCTTTCAGTACAAACATTCCTCAAAGGCTGTGAGCTGAATGACAAAAATGTGATGCCGAGCGCTTGGGGTGGCAGCTGCCTGTAGGCAGCAGAGTGGCAGCGATGCTGGATGAACAGGGGCCAGCAGCACCGAAATGGGGGGACGTAGTCAGCTTTGCTTCTCTTCTGCACTTTCTGGCAGGGGCAGGCAGGGGACAGTCGACTCCAGAACATGCTTCGAAGGCTGAACGGTGCTCTGAGCTGCACTGGAGAAGATGCCAGCGTTTCGGGTGCTGAGGGTGATGGAGCTGGGCCAGCCTTGTCCTGCTGGGCTGGTGCATCCCAGCTCCAGCTTGCCCTAGTGCTGCCTTGCTGCTGCCAGCCCTGGGAGGGCTGGGGGGCCCTGGCAGCTGTTAGCACCACCACTGGTGTAACCCCAGTCTGGGAAGGATTTTTCCCATTGGGACGGCAATCTGAGTAGACGTCTTTATGAGGCAGATAGGACACGGCTGGTTTTTTGTCCTTCCCTGCTGAAGATGCCGATCAGCAACGGAGCAAAGTTTCTGTTACTGTGAGGTCAGGAGAGAAGTCATGCAGGCTGTGCTCTTCCTTTAACTGTATGTGTTCATGCCCAGCTATTGTTCTTTTTTGGTGTTTTTTTTTTTTTCTTTTCCCTGCGATGATTTTGTTCCTAATAAAAAGATCTGTTTTCTAACTTGTTTTGGAAATGCTTAAGTTCTGTTATTTAATAATTGTTTCTTTATGGTTTCCACTGAAAGCTGGTTTCCAGATTTTCACCTGGCCAAATAAAGGAAAGGTGGTAATAAGTTGCTGCTGACTAGACCTGACTTGGGTAGTCTAGGGAACAGAGATGACAAGGACATTCCTTCGTAAGTCAGATCATGAGAGGCTGTAGGACAGTGGCATATAACTAGTCCCCATCGGAGCGTGTGTGCTGATCTGCCTGCGCATCCGTGTCCACCAGCAGCTCACCAAACCCTGCTCTGGTGCCTTGCCCGAACTGTGAGGTGCAGTGAAGGGACGCAGGAAGATGGTCTTGTTTTACCCATCTTTATCCATCTGTATTTTTTTGTGACACCTAAGCCGCCTTAGCTTGACTAAATACCTCCTTTTGCAAGGGGGAGGAGATTCTCTCATGCTCACCCTTAGACAAGTGGGCCCAGACGGTGGGTAAAACCAATGTCCTGGTGGTTTGCGATCATATAAAATCCCTTGACTTTGCCATTACGGGGTTAGCCCTGGCACAGTGGTGTGACTGGACATGGGTGATCCTGTCCTGCAGCCTGTGAACCCAGCACCCCAAAAAGCCACCTGCCTGAATTTGCAGCTGTTTTCCAGCCTGTCTATGGCGCTGCATCACCCAGGCAATAGCGAGGATACTTTCAGGCCTGGGGCTATCTGCAAGAGTAATGGGTATGGATGTACGTGGTGCTATCAGGAATTTGACCAGAAAGAGAGATGTCTGTGCTGCCTCTTTGGGGCTTCTGGTGGCCTTGGTGAGGCTGTGCCATGCCAGCCCTACCCTCTCCCGGTTGCTGAGGGAGCCCTTGGTGCCAGGGTGCCCGCGGGTGCCTCTGGCCTCTTGTGGGGAGCTCGTGCTTTCCAGGGGAGGGGAGCCACACGGAGAGCTGCCAGTCATGCCGTCCCCTCCAGCCACTGGTCCTGGCTGGGGAAGGCTGGGAGTAGGGCAGGGCACATCCCTCTGCTCATCGAGTGCTGGCGGGACACGGGGAGCTCTGCTCTGTGGGAAATGCGGATGTTTTGGGATGTGGTTTCTTCCCAGCTGAGACAAACCACCAGTGGTTTATAGTACTGTACAGATTAGTATAGATTTGTATCCGTGTCAATGTTTCATGGTGGGAAGAGAAAAATTTCCCGCTGTTTGTGGTATATGCTAAGCAAGAAATGACATGAAATGTAATATGTAGTTTTTTTATCATGTAATTCATGCAGTTTATGAATCTAGAAGGAGAACAGAGAATGATCTCATTTGACTTAAGATACAGGTGAAAGCAAAAGCAGAAAAGAAACGTGTTGTATAACAGTGAGCAGAGAAAGGGGAATGATCCCTTTAGATTTTTCTAGCATTCAGGATGAACTCATCCCCACAAAATTCTCATGTCAGTAAAGCTCCCCATCCCAGTAATGAAACAGTTTGTGCTCTGCTTTCCAACCTCTACCCCAGGCTGTCGTGCCTGATGTCCCAGTGGCTGTGGACATAGCCCTTGGGGTCCTCCCTTGGGGTCCTTCCTCGGAGCCCAGCGCGGGGGCAGAGGCACCAGGGCAAGAGCCAGCAGTCTGTGGGGAGCTGGAGGACCAGCCCTCCCCACCACCATCAGCTCTACAGAAACAACAGAGTAGAAGCTGGTGAGTGAGAGCAGATAGACAAAACTGATAACGGGCCAGTTTACAATAGCAAATGAAATGTTTGTTGTAAATACTGAAGAGGCGTGCGAGCAGTGGTTGTGTTAACTTGTGATGAAAATTGGTGTTGTTGAAAAAAACCTCTAGATTTTAGGCATGTGCATAGTAAGTTCATGTCACTTTTTATGAATTACTGCAATTCATTTCAAAATAAGCAAACAAGAAGTGTTCATGTGTAACTCAGCTGTAGGATACAGTGTCACTGATAGGTATCTTCAAAACCATTTCCTTAACATTAGCCAACAAATTCTGGTGGTGCTATAAGATCCAGAAGTGTAGGTATTACTACCACCAGGCGGGGAAGAGTGAGATGCCCGATGGACTTCCATAGGTAAACACACAGAACCGGTAACAGAAGTGGGCAAGAGCAGCAGCGTCACCCATTTCTCTCTGAGATGGAAGCAGAATTCGGTGATGTGTCATCACAGAGGCTTGGATTAGCGTTTGGGTATTGCTTGTGCCTTCGGCCAGGCTGCTCAGTGCCTGGGTGCAATCAGACGAGGCTGTGCGAGGCTAGCGGTGGTGAAGTCCCGCCCGAGTATATGCAATGCTCCCCTCTTGTTCTCTGGTGTAAAATAGGCTGGGAAACATCATCACCCAGTGGGGACCCTGTGACCTTTGACGACCAGTGACTGTATCCTGTGTTGGTTTTGTTCACCATGAGCGCTGTGTTTCCTTTCTGCAAGGTAACGTGACTCGTCTCTCAGGCAGGGGATGTGGCTGGAGACAGCCGGGGAGTCTTTACTGAGAACCTAGAAGGCCCTTAGATGAAGCCCTTCTAAATATTTGTACTTTTCCAGCAAGCAAATGGTGGCAGGTGTTGTGTTAATTATATCAAGATTAATTTAACTTGGATATGATCAGCTAAGAGACGCCTCTGGGCTGTGCAGGACCACTGGGAAGTGCAGCATCTTTCTGGCTGGCCTCCCTTGAATGCCACTTGTGTGGCTCCAGGCTGGCTGAGGGGCTGAAGTGGAGCTCTTGGCCAGCTCTGGGACCAAGAGACTCTTACCTCCAGCCCTCTTGATCACCAGCAAGCAACGTGGCTGAATCGCATGGCCATCCAGTATTGATAGGGACTAAAGAAACCGTTCCCTGCCTGTATCAAAGCAGACTGCCTTGAGGGCAAAGGATGTTTAATGATAAGTAAGATGAGAGTGGGGGGTGGGGATGGGGGGCAGAGATGCCCCCCCTAAAGTGTTCAAATATGGCTAAATCCCTCAGGAGCTGGAAAGCAATTACATTCAAGTAGCACGTGAAAAGCCTAGAGCAGTTCTGCCTATGCATGCGGACGGCATTGTTGGCGTCTTCATGGGGGTATTTCCCACCTCAGCCAGGAGGTGGGATTTCAGCCCCAAACAGCTCCTCGTCCCTGGGGTTCCCTCACCCTCTCGTCAATCATGAGGGGCCTGACTTCATCAAATCGTTCATTACGCTTGCAAGTTTATGTACCTGACTATGCCCCTCAATTCTCAACGCACCTACAGATGCGTGCTTGGCAGCTTGGTTCCTGCCCCAGGAGCTGACGTTGCCATCTTCTTCGGTCCACACCTCCTGTTGCCTTCAAGCTTTGCTCAGAGAAGAGGCCATCTGCCAGCACCGTGCCTCCCCTTCGCTGGGGGAGCTGGGTTTGGACCTGCTGGGCTGTGACCAGGGACACCCGCTATCCCAGCCGGAGCTGGCTGGGGGTCTGCAGGCAGAGTGGAGTGATTTGTGGGTTTTCCCTTCGCTCTTTGTGTGGTCCCTGGGGGCTGGAGGGGTGGGTGGTGTGAGTCTCTGCCTCCTGGGAAATGGGAATATTGACCTATGCCCACTTGGTTTGTGGGCATTTTGGGGCAGGGGCTGGTCCTGGCGCACGGGGAGACATCTGTAGTCTGCTCGTCGTGCCGTTGTGCTAAACACTAATGGTAAGGAAAGGTTCCCATCTGTAGAGGTAGCAAACATGGATGGCTAAAGCCAGCTTATTTTTAAGTGATTTATTTTCTGGTTAGCATATTCCACGTCACACTTAGCCAATATCCATGATAAAATACTGGATGGGGCTATGGTATAAAGTGTGTATTTTATAGTTAATATTGGAAATGAGGGAAAAAGCAGAACTTGGAACTTGAATTCTACGCAGAATTTTTAAAACTCACCTAAACTGATGACAACTACTGATAGTTTCAGTATTGTCTAACTCTGTAGAAACTAGATGTGTTACAGACCAAGAATTACTTGGAGACAATTTTCAGTGAATCTTTTGGAATTGCAAATACAGTACATTAAAGAGAATTATTATCTGCTCCTGTATCACATGCAAATGGAATAAAGAAATACAGTTTAGTGGCTATTCTCCTGCCAGCATTGCTGCCTCAGCTTTGGGTTATACAAGTTCCTCTTTGAGGGCAAAACATATTTTCCCAAAACCAAGGAGTGAAGCAGTTTTAAAAGGTTTTTTTGATACTAAAAGTCATGTAATAAGATACCTTCAAATAAACAAAATGAAAGAAAAAGATGATGTGATGGTGTTTTTGTCTATACGAAAAGAATTGCAATAGTGACTTTGAATGCATGACTTCAAGCAAAGACCATTGAGAGTTTATGTTGCACTCCTGTGAAAGCTTTCCATCATGGAGCAATAGGCCTCAGATTTCTCCTCTGAAACAACGGACAAACCTATAGTTAGGGGATTCGGGACAGCAGGGATGGGATTCAGTGACGCGTGTGAATGGGTAGTCAACTCCCTGGCCGTTGGTCTCAATTCACCTCAAGCAGACTACAGAAGCTGGGGTGGGTGGCTGCTTTTCCGAGGTGGCACACGGAGCCTGGAGCAGGAGGTACCTGCTGGGTGGGACAGCCTCTGCTGCTGGTGTCTCTGTCGTCACAGGACGAACCGTGGCAGGACCGAGAGAGGAGGAGGAGGATGCAGAGAGCAGAGTGACCGCTGCGGAGGATCCAAGAGGAAGAAAGGACACGGGCTTAATGACTGAGGGTACAGAAGAGATGGTGAGTAACGGCAGTCATAGATGCTGTTTCTTCCCTCAAATGGGTGGGGAGGCTGCAGGGGCCTCAAGCAAGGTCTGTCCTCCATCACCCTGCAAACGCTTCAGGCAATATAAAATATTGTCCTCCAGAAAGCAGTAGTCGCGGCTGCTTCCTCCCCACGCCTCCTCTCCCTGACACTTGGCACGAATCCTGCTCCCCAGAGGGATGCACTTCTCTCCCGGTGGTAGACGACAGCTCCCCTGAGCTCTGGCGGTGCTTAGCCTGGGGCACCAGGGACTCCTTACTCCCCTCTGCCTTTCTCATGGGCCATTTGCAGGGAATGTGCTGTGCTAGTTTTGATAAGCCCGAGAATGGAAGTAAACACAAATCTCCCCATAGCAGCAAACGGGAAATACCTTTTCTTTTTTTTCTCTGCCCCCCACCCCATTCTCTAGTTCTAGCCAGCCCTTTCAGAATTTTTCTCCTGACCTCAATTTCTGGGATGGGTTTTGCCAAATGAGATGGGTGGTGGGAAGGCAGGACTCCGGCCAGCTTTTTAGGTCCCCTGAATACAGGTAAGAACTTGCCTGTTCCCTTTCCTTCCTGCGCACAAGCTGGGTCGGGATTTCTCTTGCTGCCGTAGGAGGCCACGGTGAAAGCTGTGCAACTTAAGCTTCTGTTTGTACATATTCCTGCCCAGCTGTTGAGGGCTTGGGGTTCTTTTTCTTCAGGTGATTTAGTTTCTGATAAGGAGTTTTGTTTCCTTACCTTTTGTTGAGAGTTTAAAGCTTTGTTATTTGGCAAATACAAATGCCTCTTTATAGCTTTCTCTGGAGAACCACCTGTAGATGGAGAGGCCCTGCTTTGCTGGAGAGAAGACTGGTAGGAGTCAACACCGCCATGAATTTGATATCATCTATCTTAAAAAAAACCAATGGTTAAACAGTCTCAATGAGAGAGGAAAGCAGACGCCTGTGTTTATACCGAATTACTGATGCTGCAGAGCTTAAAGGAACTTCCAAGATAACACAAATAACCACGGCAGCTGTAGTTCCAACCCAGTGCATCTTACCTGTGTGGGCACAGGTGTGCACAGTAACTTTCCATTGAGGCCGCACTGTAAACTTGCAGCTTTGCAAAGTGGCACTAAGGTTCAGCAAGTTTTTACTGAGTTGCTGAAAGCGGTGTATGTAGGGGACATGAGAGAAACGTAGTCAACAAAAAGCCCGCTCTTCCATGATGGAAACAAAAAGAGGTGGCTGAAAAGAATGGTGACACCGTCCTGAACCCGACCACTGAGACCCTGCTTGCGGCAATAGACGCTCTGAATGGAAGGTGCTTTTAAATGGTGCTTTCTAGACAGGGAGTTGGGAGCCAGGAGTTTGGGTCATGGGAGCATCTGGTTGCATTTGTTGTCCTCCTTTGGACTGACTGGCTGACCTTAGCAAGTCATTTCATCCTCCTCTGCCTCATTTCCCCAGCTGTAATACCGGGGTGATCACACAGGCCTCCTCTGTAAAACGTGTTTAAGCCTCGCTGATAGAGAGCAGCACCCCACACCTGCGCGTTGGTGTGGCCGAGGGCTGGGAGACCCCGTGGGGTGCTGCGTGCGGAGGTCTGTCCGGGCTGCAGCGAGCGCTGCGGCCCGGCAGCCACAGGATGCCTGACTGCCCAGCACGTGAGGAAGGAGCTTTACCAAAACTGTTACGGTGGACGGCGCCGCTCTCGTTAAGCTTGCTAACTTGCGAGGTGCTGGTTTCCTCCTGACTCTCAGGAGCGTGACTGAGGGAGTTGGGCCTCATGTCTCGCCTCGGTAGAAATACTGTGAAAAGCCACAGCTTGCCTCCAATCCCCCGCTGCTCAGATGCATTACGCAGAACATCCCCTGCCTGCCTTCTTGAGAGCTTAAAACCCAGAAATTCTCAGAAATGCAATGACACAGCACCTTAGCCATTACCCTTCCTGGCTGACAACAGGAGCCGTGAGCTGCGAACGTTTAGAAACACGGGCAGCTTTGTGCCTGTACTTCCCCCCCCGCTGTGGAAAAGGCCCACTCTTTGCGAAGGCTCACGTAGCTCCCCGCTGCAGCTGCCCGGCGTCTCCTGCGCCAGCGAGAGCGTGGTCGGGACGGGGGTGAGCCCGTCCTGCCGCCCTCTGGCCCCCGCACCCTGTCCGCCTGGGCCTGCTGTTGCTTCTCAGCCCCGATGTGGGGCTGGGTCACCCGGGCGAGAGGGAGGGTGCTGCCTGCTCTGGCCAGACCGGGTTCTGGTCCCGCTGTGCCGCCTGTGCTTGTTGAGGGCTGCCGGGGAGAGCAGGGTGTCCTGCCCCACTGACTAGCCAAAACCTGCCATGGCAGGGGTCTCAGCTCCTTTTTCTGCCTCCCTATCTGTCTTCACAGCTTGCCAGCTGGCAGGATGGATGAGCTGCAATGGCTGTATGCAGGAACAGAGGGACACCAGAGAGGCCAAAACCAGGTTCACAGGGCACGGGAAACTTGTGGGACCAGAGAAGAAGCAGGGGAAACTGAGCTGCAAAGTTGGGATCCACACTGCGCAGCAAAAGGGCTTGTATGCCTTTGTGTGTGGGACTTGCATAAAGGCCATTCAGGGCCCCTCCTAGGAATAAATGCCTTTAGTACCGAAATGTATTATGCAGTTGTTGGTGCTTAGTTTCCTGGATCACTTCTCATCCTCCCACCTACCTGTTTTGGACTGTCCCTCACTCCTCTCTAGAGATACAATAGTATGATAGAATAAAACATTGTACAAGACATGAGTTATTCATGCATTTGTTAGGCTGGAGAGTGTCAGAGAGAGATTACTTAGGTGGTAGTAACAAGTTGTCTTTCCTGGACATATTTGGAAGAGCAGCTGTTCTTCTAATATCTTCCTTAGGTAGCTAGTCCATCCCCTCTCTGGTGATGAAGGGGCATATTGTAGTTAATACAGGTCTTCACGTATTTACCACTGCTGAGACTGGAAGACGTTCTTCTGTTCATCTGGCTTCTTGTGTAAGGCAGATTGACTGCATCATGCCAACAAACTTTTGCTTGGACCGCAACATGTTTTGCAGTAGCAGTAATGTCACTGAAATTACTAGAATAAGATACTGAAAGTTAGATCCTCCATCTAGGATCATTAGAGATGATGGAAATCGGTGTCAGACAAGCCAAGACTGAAATGCACCATCTGCAAGAATAACTGTCTGATGGGATGCTGACACCTGCTCTAGCCTCCGTCGTTGTTGTGAACCACACGTTGTCAGACTGCTCTGTCTAAGGATGTCACTTTCCTTCAGACCAGACTTAAACTGGGCGTCTTTTGTGAGGTTTGGCTGTTGACACAGGCTCACAGGTAGAAAAGAAGAAAATGACTCTGAGAGAGAGAACACCTGGGGCTGATGATGTGGTATTATGGACATCACAAGGGAACCATTTATCTTGAAATAATCAGCCAAGGACTGTTCTGCATGACTCACGGTTTGAAAGCTTCTATCTACCGCTGTTTAGAGAAGGATGAAAAAGTTTCTGCACGCTGACAGGGCGCGTCGCTATTTTTGGAATATTTCCACTGCGTACAGGCAAAGCAGTGCTCTCCATTTGCATGTAACAGGCTCCAAGACACTGAGTCAGCATCCCCGCCAAACCTTTGGCCAAAGCTTTATTTTGAGTTCATGATCTTCATATTTGCACCGCTTCATTCAAGCTGGACTTCTTCCTTTCTTGGCTCCGTGTAAGGCAGAAGTGAAGAGGAGGGGATATGTGGCCTTCATCAGCCAAATGGCTGAAACAGTGCAAGTGCAGGGGCAACTCCACATGCCAGGGCTGACTTTGCTTCTTCCCCACTCCAGCCACTGCCAACAATTCACCCCGTCCTGCAAAGTTATGCTAAAGGAGAAGGGAATGTGCCATTGTGAAACCCTCAGCTACCATCCAGGGCAACCCAGAGGAGCCCAGCTGTTCATCTTGCACGCTAGGGTGCAAACTCAGGATTGCTCCCAAGAATAAGGTTAGCCTTATCCAAAGCTTCCCCTCCACATGATATTACCCATCTGGTGTTTCAATCAAGATCCCTTTTGCTCTTCTCCTCACAAACTGTGCCTAACTAAAGGCCTGTCTTTGTCAGAAATTCAGAGGTGTGAATTTGCAATACTCTTGTCATCTTTCATGGTGAGGGTCTCAGGTGGTGGTGAGTGCAGAGTGTCTGACTGTACTTTCAGGCAAGAGTAGAGAGTCCCACGCAAATGCCATTTAATACGACCTAAGCTTCATACCAGAGGAGATGGTGCAAATTCTCAAGTGGGCTACAAATCCATACTGGCTTATTGCATGCTGACTTCCCTGAGAATAACGCGCTAAGTGTATTTGTACTCTTCCTTTTCTAGATTTAATAACATTCTCTTTTCTTATTAGCCTCAGGCATGAATGTTTATTGGCTTATCACTAGGTTGAAGACTTAGAGCTGGGAACAGCTACATATTGTCTCTTGAGATGCTGCCTTTCGATGTGTGGGAGTCTGTCACCTTTACATGGAAATGTAAGTACGATACTTACATTCCCTGTGAGGAAACTGCTCAGTGTATTACAAAGAACAGAAGAGTAAAAGAGAGAGCGAGCGACAAAAGCAAATGTATACGACTACAGCACTTGTGGCTTTTGCAGTGGAAACAATACCGCAGAGATAGCAGTGGCTGCAAAGAAACACCCCATTGTCATGGCTGCGTTCGGTCCTCTGCTCTACTGCGTGTCAGAAGATGGAGATGTCTAGCAATGCAGTGGCCAAGTATTCTCAGCCATGGGCTGACAGGCCCGACTGAAGACAGGTCCAGCACCACCATACTGGGAGACATCTCCTTTTCTGTCGGTGCCCTGGTTTTCTGGCTGGCTTGTGTTCAGCCCAGCGGTGTTACTTCCTGTGTAACGGGTAGGAGAGAGGGGTGTCTGCAGCGAGCAGAAGAGCGTGAGGGCATGGTTATCTGCAGGCTTGGCAGACCTCGCCTCGTCCTGCCCAGCACAACTTGGGACAGCGTTTGGGCTGTGGCAGCACACACCTGCGAGCCATAGCTCTCGCCGTGCCTCTCCGGTTCCTTGGGGAGCATCGCCGGTTGGTGTGGGGGGCTGCTCTGCCAGCGCTCCCTGTTGTTTTCAGGACATGCATCCCACACCGCATTGCTGAAGGTACATGCTGGCCTCCAGAGCTCCTCTGTGGCAGTAGTCCAAAGCTGCTGTGCTTTCCAGAGATACCCATTTGCCTTCAGACAGCCTCTCCTTAATGCCTTCCCTTGGGCAGAAACAGAGACATAAGTGCAGGGACTTCCAGTGCTTCCCTCCCAGTACCTTCCGGAAAATCCCTTCCTTCTTCTAAAATGGGGATTGAAGCCCAGTCAGGACTTCAGCACGACATTGTCTTGCTCCTCAAGAGAGGGAAGGTAAAGGCCGCAAGGATATTGCCATTTCCCCACTTCTCATCTGGCAGGAAGGCTGAGGTTAGAGACACAGGGTGCTTTCTCCTTGTCCAACTGGGTCTGATGGTGCGGGAGGTTTCTGATGCTGGTTAGAAAAGGGGCTGCTCGGTGGGATGGACCATGCACATGCCAGGATCTCATGGGGAATCCTTGCTGTGGGGCGGGTGGTGTGCCCCTTTGCTGGCTCGGCTGTGCTTTTGTTATACAAATCTCTAAGTAAGTTGATTTTGTGCACATGCACCCAAGTAGTCAGAAATACCAAGCCTTGGTGTCGCTTCTGTGATGCACAGTGGACAGGGGACGTCAGCTATTGAGCCCTTACCGCCTCTCTTGAGTGTCTCTTCACTGCTCACAGACATTTTGAACAGACCTTTTATGTCCTTTAGGTGTTGTTTCTTGCTCCTGTCTACCTGTTGCTCTAACAGTAAAAAGGATGCTATGTTTGATGTGCTATAATTGGTCTGCTGGAACATAGGGGCTTCCAGTCTGAGTCATTTCAGCTGTGATTTTAGAAGAGCGTGGGCATCTGGGCATGACAAACTTGATTAGCTGGAAGTAGTGGTCTTCCTTATGAATACAAGGCATCCTTTTAAGCCTTGTTCTGATCTGTGGAGCTTTGCCTCTCTCCTCTCTCTCGCCTTCATACACACACGCATCTTTCCATTTGTATTTCATTTGTACCAACCCCAGTTTCCGCTTGCAGCTCTGCAGCCGGCAGTATCCAGCGAGCAGGACGGCACCGAGCAGGCTCTGTGTGTGCGCAGAGCAGAAGGATGGTCCCTGCCCCAGCGCGTTTGCAATCTGAGCGTGCCGACAAACAGACAAAGCGCAGGGGTAGGCTGGAAGCAGGCGGTGGCTCTGAGGGATGTTGCCTTGAGGCAGAAGCAAGACAAGGTTGAACAGAGTGTGCGCAGTGGTTTCAGCTTTATGGACCCAGCAAAAAAACAAAAGAGCGGGAGAGATCAGGGTTGCTGCCTTTGCCCAAAGCCCTGTAGGCGCTTGGGCTGGAAGCAGATGTGTCCAAGTGTGCAGACCTTGCATGTCCCTGCCAGCGTGGCTGGGGAGAGAGGTCCCCACAGCCCCCCAGGGCTGGTGCTGCCAGCACAGTCTGCTTGGCTGGGGAGATGCCTGGGCACAGCAGCCCCTGCCCTCGGCTTGTTTTTCTCCACAGAGGGTAGAGGTCAGGCACAGAAATGTCATCTTACTGCTGTTGCTTCCTCTCTCCTTTTGTGTGTGCCTCCCTTGTGCGTTCTTTGTAAGGAAACAATAACAAAAAGAAGGAAGAAAAGCTAGGTTTTCCTGTGATGTGCAGAGGCAGCAATGCTGTGACCTTAGTGCATTCTACCTCAGGTAACTTCTTCTCCTTTTGTGCAAAAAGGGGCCGTTTTTACCAGCGTTAGTACCAGTTAAAAGATGACGAAGCCAGAGAAGGGGAGGTGTCTTACAAGACCTTCTTATAACTTCAAGGAAGAAGAATGACATGAATGAACGAGAAGGATTTATCTAATATTGTACATCTCCTGTGCCACAGCTTTTCTTCTGTCTTGTTTCTTGGTCTACATCTGCGATAAAAAGCTGGAAGATTTCAGTGGCCACTGTGGCAGAGGGATTGTGCTGGGGATGATATGATTCAAAATCCTCACCACCTCATCTATTTCATATTGGAATCAGGAATAAAGATTTTAGTAGGTTCTCACGTGTTTTCGAACCTAACTCCCATGCCTCTGCCCAGCTTCTTTCCACACCATCTTTCCCACACCAACCAGCTTCAGAGCTGGTTTCTGGCTAGACCCAAGGCAGTGTTTCCATCCCCTTCCACACTCATCCCTCTTTTGCAGCTTGCTGAAGTGGCCGGCCGTGCCTGCAGGACACCTTCGCGTGGCACTGGCCAGCCCCCCAGATCAGATGTTGATGCGAAGCTGATCCTGACGGTTTCCAAGGGAAGCATGTCTCCTTTCTACACGTTGTCCAACAGCCATCAGGTGCCTGCTCCCCACTGGTGGTCCCGGGCTTGCCGTCCCCTCGCTGCTGCTGAGGCTATGGGGGAGCAGAAGGATTCCCAAATCCCCCCCTGCCCCAAAAACCGCATCCGTCCCACTAGAACGGTGGCATGTGGATGCTGGAGTTGAACTCTTCGGGTGAACATTGAAGAGGACGAGGGCCCCGGCTGGCCCTCCAGCTGGGTAGGCAGACCTGGGGGGCAGTCCTGCATTTTAGTGTGCATTTTCCTTGTCACTGCACGTTGTCCCCATCCTGATAAAACACCCCATTGAGAGGTAATTCTGCCCGTGTTTTTTGTGCCTGTGCTGGAAACGAGAAGTGCTGGGGTGAGCGCTGGGAGGAGGGGAGGAGGGCACAAGGGCTGTACCGACAGACACATCCCACGAGTGCTTGCTCACAGCAGAAAATCCTTTCACCCGCCAGGAGCTATCATTAGACAAGGCGACACTGGATTTTCTTGATCCTGAAAATGAACTTTAGGTGGATTTTGCTAGTCAAGTGCTTGCTGCTTTTATTTCCCAGTGTAAAATGTGAGTTTTTCTTACCGTTTTTTGCTCTTTCGGGCTAGCGTTGTTAAAATTTTAAATCATTTACAACTTGGTGGGACGTTACTGATAAGAAACTGGTTCCACTTTCCCAATGAGTGAAGACCTTTGGGTTATTGCTATTATTATTATTTGATTTAATTTTCAGCCGGGGGGAGGGCAGGACCTGAGTTTTCTATTCCAGTTATAATAATAAGCTGTAAACAGTTTTGGTTTTAAGTTAATGAGCCTTAATTTGACACATGTATAATGAGAAATGTCAGCATGCAGTTTTCTCTCTGCCCTCGAGGTAGCTTGTACTACATTAGAGATCCAGTTCACGGTGCATTATCGCATGTAATTTCCTTTTCTTTTCAAAGATGAGCAAATCTTTTGAAAGTGCAAATTATATTCTTCCATAAATATTAACAGAAAGACTGATATATCTCAGTGTCTTCAGTGGAGTTGAAGAAGTCTAAGATGTGAAAACAGCAAGCAAATACATACATCTTTTATATTTTGCGTATTATTGCTCTCATTATTTTTAAAAATATTAATCTAAAAACTTAATTAAGATGTTAACTCATAGATTAGAGAAGGTTATAAGAGATGGAGACAATACAATCATGCATAGGTTTTTTTTGCCCTCTGTTCATTCCACTACAGATTGTTTGTATGGCTGTTTAATGCTTTTCTTTTCCTCCAGAACAAAATTAATAGATAAATAAGGAATTTTTTTTTTGGTATGTGATATATAAAACATCTTCCCCAGCAGAAGTGAAGATTATTCTCTTGAATGGAAAACTTGTTTCAAAGACTTCCTTACTTCTCTAAAGTTACTATGGGAGCTTTTCCTTTTAACTCTTTCTTGTGACTGCAGATGGGCTCTACACTGCCAGTTCGGACCTTTCTGCCCCTTGGAGCGCATTTCAGTTGGCATTAGCAGAAATGCTGTTTCATTAGTTAAACAGATTTTTAGTATCATATGTGTGGGATACTCAGCTTTCCATTAGCAAGACTATAGAGATCAGATGAACATCCAGAGATGTGTCTAGGTGGTCTGTCCATACAGATGCCATTGAATTATCCTCGACAACTTAGAGGTTTTTTTTCTTATTTCCAGAGAGGAAAAAAAAATGATAGTACCTGTTACGCAAAGAAATCCTATTACTAGCTCTAAATACTTATGTGTGACTGAGCAGAAACAAGTACCAGAATTCAAATATTTGGGTATAATCTGTAGTGTCATCTGTGTGGAGGATAGCTGCTTCCAAGACTGTTTGTGATAGCTTGATTTCAGAATATTTCCTTAGATACGTCAAACACCTTGTAAGAAATGCAATAGTGAAATAACAGCCTCTCCTTAGGCTGGGGGTGAATTGCCGGAAGCACTTCAGTATTAATTTTCTTGTTGCAGAGGCACACTATTTTAGTTCTTTGATTCTCTCTAATATTGGTAGTTTCATGAAATCGCAACTGGACTTCAGTTTCCCCTCTGTGATACAGTTTATCATTGTCCTAGATACCAGGAATGAACGACTGTAATAAAAATATGCATAAACAGAGTTTTTCTCTCTATGGGGAAAAAGTGCTTAAAATATATAAAATCAGAGCAGAATGAGCTCTATCTGGCGATCTGAAGAGAAATCTCCTCCTGCCGGTCGGCTTTATCCTGCAAATTGAAGAGGAATGAACATAAGAAAATGACAAATGAAATAAGCCGTGGCTCTGAGTGCACGTTCTGTCATCAGTGAGCTCATCCCTGACACTTGTGAGCACTGTCCTCCCTCCTCCTGCAAATTTTCCACCTGCCATGGGGTTGGAGACGGTCCCGTACTTGAAGTGACCTCCCGACAAGGTTTGCACTCCGAAGTCCCGGTTCAGCGGAGGTGGGCCTTGCGAAGGCTGTGAAGCTGCCTGGGGGGAGAGGGCAGGCCTCCCAGGCGCAGCCCCCAGAGTACATCATCTCCACCGGTAGTAACACGAGTGATGTTTAGCAGCCTTGGATTTCCTGAATATCCCCTTCAGCAGCCAGGCGCTAAGTGCTGCCCAGTCCTGGTAGCACCTTTGGGAAGCACCTACTCTGGAGAGGGGACCTGTCATCAAAGGAGACCTGCAAAGAGAAAAGACTTTTTTGGCCCTTGCTTATCTCCTGATGCCTCCAGTGCCCGATCAGTTCCCAGGATGCGGTTAGCTGTCTGTTTTTCCCCACCTTACTTGCCCCACCGTGGTCCTGTGCTAGAAAAATCAAGTGGATATATTCCAGTGGGGCAGGGTGCCCGGGATGGGTGAGGAGGGGGCACTGCAAGCTGGCAACACTGGGTCTGCCTCCAGTTCAGTGCCTTACACTCACTGCTTGACATGGGCCACTATTATTATTATTATTATTATTATTGCCATCCCTTTTATTGCTCAACTCATCCTACTGTCCAGGGCCACTACTAATTCGTGTTCTGGCTGTCCGCAGTGACGTTTGCCGTGATGGGTGCTCTGAGTACCAGCCTGTGCCACGTGCAAAGCACGCCAAAGTGACCTTATTTTCAGGAAGGGTTAAGTTCAGGGTTAAGTTCATGGGCAGCCGTGAATCTTGGCATCCAAAATCACTCCAAATAAGTCAGCCAGAGTATAAAGCCAGCTTTTGAAAGCCGGACGGTTAGCTTCCTCGCCTCCCAGAATTAAATTGGGCGCTGACATTTATCTAATGAACAATCAAGAGGCGCTTTGGAGCAGGGAAAGAAAACAGCATCAGCAATGAAGAGAGGCAACTCACAGGGGGTAGCAAGTGACAACCTTTTGGGCCACCGCTGTGGCTGCCGAGCACAGCAGCGGGGGCTGCTGGAGAGACGCTGACGAGCTGGTTGTGCTTCCCTTTACAGGCTCCATCACCAACTGGATTTACATGGCAGTGAATGAGTCGGCTCTTCTCAGCATCGCTGCTGCTTCTGGGAGCATATATGACGCAACATGGCTGAGAGACAGACAAAGGTTGCTTCAGATAAAAGATAAGAAAGTTAAGTATTATGTGAACAAGGACCGGTGCAGGTGTAAGATATTCCTAAATGGGACTCTGCAAATAGAGCAGGTGGTGAAAGAGGACAGTGGAAAGTACACGGTGACTGTTTATCAGCAGGATGGAAAATTGAAGGCAGAAGAAGAGACAATGTTCATCGTTCAGGGTGAGTTTTTGCTCTTCCTATCCCATTGCCAGCATAGCTGAGCAAGACTTGGTATTCCCTCTCTCTCCTACAGCCCACTCATTGCCCCCCTTTCTGTTTTGGGGGGACTTCTGTGAGACGTAATTCTTTCCTCCCTCCACTGACAGCAGTCTGCCGCTCTTCTCCCTTCTCTTGCTCCTATTGATGCCCTCTGGTCCCCTGCTTCTTTCTGGCCCCCCTCTCTGTCAGCCACCACGTTTCTACGTGTGCCCAAGCAAGCAGCCATGAGCGCGTCCGTGTTGGCAGCAGGGCGAGTGTGGAGGGCCCTACTGAGCACCGCGGTCGGTGCCGGCACCTCTCTGGCACTGAGCCAGGGCAGCACCACGCGAGCGGGGCTGTGCTCCCAGCACCACCCTGCTTCCAGAAACCTCTTGTGGGAGCGCAGCAACCTACGTGAGGTACGCCTGTGCACTTCTGGCACTTCTGGTGCTATTTTATGGGCACTGAGTTATGACTTTTGGTCTCTAGCTACTGCTCCAACAAGGTGAGCACCTTGCGTTCCATCTGCCAACCTCCTGAGGAGAGCTCAGGAGCCCAGGTGGCACTAAATGCCTGTATTTATGCAATGTGATCCCACTCCATTTTTGCTCTAACATAAAAAAACAGCCAGCAATCACCTCCCCTGAGATACGCCGAAATAGGGGTTGAATTTGCAGGGGAAGACGACTCCTGCACTCTATCCTTGCATAGCATAACACGACAAATATGAAGATTGTGCTGTTCAAAGCACGCTTAAGCACATGCCTGGGGATTTCAGCTTCATGGGTTCAAAGCATGAAGGCAGCCTCTGTTCCTCTGCTGTATCTTGTCCTGAGAGATCAGAGCGGTAGCAGCCCAAAGCTTTTGGGATGGGTAGGGAAGATGAGGGTGGCTATTCTGCTCTTTTATGGCTGTTGCCACCTCTCCAGACCTCTAAGCTGTAGGGCAGCATGGGTTTTTTTTCCTAGCAAGAGGATGATTTTGCTCTGTCCTTCTTCAGCCAGCATGCACACTGCTGCCAACCTCTTGAGTTTGTGGGCACCAGCTGGCACTACAGAAATGATGCATTGATGAGGCAGCAACGACAGCTGGAATGGTTTTAGCAGGGTTTCTGCACAGTGGGAGGCCCCAGGGACTGCTGAGCAGTAAGGGTGTCTCACTACTTCGGGAATTATTATTGCAAACTGTCTACAGATTCAGGAAGTCATCAGGGCCTGATGCTATTTAATCATGCTTTAAGCCACTGAGCTGTCATTGGGGTGCCCTGGGTTCAATTTCAGGTTAAGGTTCCAACCTAGCTATGTGCTGCATCATTTCATCTACTGTGCAGCAGAGAGGTTGCCTTACCTCCGATACGTGGTTTTGGAAGTGAAGTCCTTTAGTAACTGTCGGGTGCTAGAGTCATTTGTCAGACAGATTATACTTTGTTACTAGGGTTAGACAAACAGTTGTGCCAAAAAAATAATAGTTTAGATGATATCATCACACAACTCCATCACTGGGACCTGGACTTTTAAGTGTTTCACACTGGGATGTTCCCCTGAATTATAGGTTACAGCTTGCAGAAGAGGAGTGGGCTTAATGAGGAAAGGGTGGCTGCAGATGTCACAGTGTGAACCTAGACTGCATTTGCTACGAGCAGCCCTCGCTGGCTCTAAAATTTATGATCTCTATAACTTACACTGCCTATAACTAAAGGTGACCCTGGCGTGTTTTTGTTTACCTGGTCTACAAGGTAGAAATTAATTTTTTTTCCATCTTGATGTCCCTGCCAGTTGCCCCTAGTTGAGGAAAACCCTGCAGGCTTTTCTGGCTCTTTCAGTGCCACCAGTGATAGAGAATCTGGAACCAAAATGTAGCTAGCAGTTTGCAGGACATAAAAAGAGACAGAAATTAGTTCTCTCTGTCATAACCTCATTGAGAGCTAAGAGGTGTCTGTGTTTTCTATTCTGTTTTGATGGGATTTCACACTGTGGCTGTCGTGCTAGCTGAGTGCCGTTGGTAGTACATAAAGCACCGTAAGTAGCTGTCCTGCCTTAGAGGAAATCTCGCCTGATGGGCACAGGCAGATCAGAGCCGACTTCATTTGCACCAAAACATTGGGGCCAGAGTTGGCGGGGGCTGTGGCTCCGAGGCCCTCCCATCCGCCGCTTCCCCCGAAAATACAACTTCCTCCCCTCGCCTGGCTGGCTGGCTGGCTGGCTGCGAGCCAGGCTGAGCCTGAAAGTAGTCCAGCCATGGTGGTGCAGCTCCGCGTTGCTAGGCCAAATATGTAGGCTAATATGCTGCATTTTCTTTATTATTGCCATGTTACTTCTGTAGTAGAGGTCTAATTTGCTCTTCATTCTTCTCCGGTCTCATCAGCTGGTGTTACTCCCTTACTGCTTATTGGGGGCTAACTCTCTGTTCTGCTTAATAATGGAGGTTTTCAAAAGGAGAAACCATCTCGGACATGCCTCTCCCTTCTCTTCTTTTTCAGAGCCCGTCCCTCAGCCAATCCTCAGTGCTGAATGCGTGAATAAAACTGTATCTGTCAAGTGTGAAGTGAAGCAGAAGACTAAAGACGAAACATTTATAATAGAACTGACTCAAGATAAAAGCAAAAAAATCCAAAAGAATGCAACAAGGTTGGAATTGCACACGCGGTATTCTGGGACGTTCAGATGTGTTGTTAAGAACCAAGTCAGCGAAAAAACGGCCGAAAAAGTAATTAAGTGCTCAGGTAAAAAAATCTATTTTTGCCAGAATCTGCTAGGGTGGACCCACAAAGCCTGACGCAGTTCCACGTATCTGTAGGGCTGGTCCAGGTGCCAGGAGCGTCCATGGCTCCCAGTACCCAGTACTGCGAGCCTAACGCCGCTGCGGTTATGGGGAGCCGATGCTGCTGTGGTAGCTGGGATGCGAGTCGTGCTTTCTGCCTGGCATTCCCCAGCCTTGTCGCATCCCCACCCTCCCCACCCCGCTGCTGCCTGCCCCACTGCTACCCTTATGGCATCCCCGCTCTAACAGCAGGGAGGCCAAGCTGGGGGCAGTGGGATGTAAGGTGGACCATGCTCCTCCTCTTCTCCTGCGGCCAGTGGTGTTTTCCCCCATGCTCCGTGAGGCCTGGGGGTCACTGGAAGAGGGGGAGAGGGTTTTTTGGAGTCAAGAGCCTTGTGGGTAGCAGAGAGGTCCCCGGGGCGCACTGCAATGCTGCTTCCACTAGAGGTGAAGTCTCCTGGGGGAAATTGCAGCCTGCCAGCGAGATCAGGCTGGCTGGGGGGTGAATGAATGAGAGAGAGATTCATCCCGTCATTTTCTCCCTCCCTTCCATCACTGCTGACTCTTCTTCCAAAAGTTGCGAGAGGTATCCTGATAGACTTTTTGATGTCAGCATCCTGACAGACTGAACCATCACTAGTGTTAGACCAACGAAGTAAAGGAGAAAGTGGGGAGGTGGGCCTGAAAGTGTTTTAATTGCACACAGCAGTCTGCAAAAGGCAGAAAGCACTTGCCCTCTGATTTTTATCCTCCTGTATTCCTTTAAAACTAATGGTACTTCCGGAAGGTTGACTTCAGTCAACCAGTCCAAAGCCAAAGAGTTGACTTCAGTAAGATAGTATAAAACTACCCAAGCTACCACAACATAAATTAACAGCTTATTTTTGGAAAATACGTCTTGGGGTCTTCTCCTATGTATATGAAGCCCCATGGCATTGATTTCAGGGGATTTGCTCTTGATTTACATTCTCATGGTAGGGAAATCAGTTGTACATAATTTTTCTCCACTCCATCATCATACCTATGAAGGTGGTGGTTGCCCGCTAGCTGTGGATGTGGGTGGGTGCTCTCACAAGGGGAAAAGTAAGCTGTTTGGACTCTCCAGCTTGGCCTAGAAATCAGGAGGGAGGTTATGGAGAATTTAGCTGAGCTTTGGGGTTGCATGGCTCAGATGAATATGGCTCAAATATACCACGGATTTTCTTACTCACTTGAAGCGTCATCTTTCTAAACCACAGATGCAGCAAGAGAACTGAAGGAATTGCATTTTAAATGGGCAGAGTCATGCTGAAAATGATTAGATAGGCAAAAGAAGTCATCGCCCCCCCCTATAAAAGTTTTGAAAGTTAAGGCAAAAACAAGGGACAGATCATACTGGTATGACACTGTATGTGGGGTTCAGTTCAAAATTCAGATTTCCAGTGCAGTACTGGCGAAAGGTCTTTGAAAGCCTGAAGGTATAGAGGCCTTACTGAAGCGATCCAAGGTCTGCTGAGGCAGACTGAAGGGCAAAGGGCTGAGGGACGGGGTGGCCTTTGCTCTCCCGCACAGCCCTTGCTCCCTGAAGGATCCCCCTGATGCCTACAATAGCAAAAAAAAGGTTGTTTTCTGCTGCATCAGCTGCCTGACCTGTGGCACAGTCCTGTCGGTGCTAGCATTGGGAAGGGGCTGGGGTGCAGGGGAGCGGGATGTGGCCTGGACTTTAGAGCCAGGTGTGAAAACATGCTGCTGGATTAGGTCCCTTTAAGGCAGGGCAAACTAGCCCAAACACGTTGTCTTAATGAGGAGGCGCTGGCTGAAGCTGGCCATCCCAGGGCACGAGCCAGGCCAGCGTGGGCCTGCCTGCATTGCTGGTAGAGGTAGACATTAGCCATCAGCAAGATACTTTGATTTCACTTCTTCTCACCCTTGAGAAATGCACTTCTTTCACAGGGTGTGTTGAGTGTGAGAGTTTGTTTTTTTCTCAAACCGTGAACAGAGAAGTAAAAGGTTTGCCGCACTGATCTTTAAGGTACAAATACAGCATTTCTCAGACACCATGTAGCACTACCCTTCCTACTCAAACTAAAATCCCCTCAAACCTTTCTGTGTGGTGGCAGGACTCTGCCAGCTCCATAGCAGATTAAAAATCCCTCAGCTTGCAGTCAAACCTCCTTCCAACCCTGCTGCCCTCCACGAACATCTGGTCCTGCATTCGAGGCCTATCACCTTCAATTTTGACCTTTAGCAGGCGGGACATGCTTCAGATGGGCTTCAGCTCCGCTAACTTTTCGTATAAGCGTAACTACGTGTGAATCTGCTTGGGCTTACTTTATAGTCAGCTGGGAGGAACAGGCACGGAAAGGGCAAAATACACCTCAGTGTAACGCTGGCAGCTAAAACAGGTGAGAAGAACCACATCACTGAGGGTGCTCGTCTTTTTTTCCACTGGGGCAGCCCAGGCTGATGGTGGCCTTTATACTGCAGACATCTCGGTTTTGGTGTCATCGCTCTTTGCCCTCCGTGTGCATGCCCAGTGAATGTTAAGGGTGGTAACAGTGGTGTTGTCCCCTTTGGAGCTTTGTCCCCCAAGAAGCCAAGGAAGGTGCACTTCTGCTGGGTTCAGCTCCACGGTGCCTGCGCTGGAGCAGGAACGCTGAATGCCAGGAGGACAGCCCAAGCAGGAGGTGGCGAAGGAAGGCTAGTGTTCAGCAAACATTATCTGGCCAAAATAAGGAACATGCATAAATTTTTGCTCACTGGGCAAACCAAACTCTCGTTTTGAGGCTGTGGGATATTTGGTTGTGTTCTTTTCCTTTTCACTATTTTTTTAAATTTGCGTACAGCCAAAAATTGAAAAGGAAGTACCAAAATACTATGAAGCAAGCTAGTCTCAGTATTTCCAGCTCAGTAGGAAGTACTTAAAAAGATTTTTTTGTTAGATGCTGGGCACTGCCTGGATGCTCGTTGTCCTTAAAAGGGTCCGTTGCTAGCAGGAACAGGGTATTTGTGGTAATTTAAATAAGATGAGCTGGCACACATGAATCCTCTGGTTTCAATTTTCTGCAGAACTTGAATCCATCAGGGAGCAGTCAAAATTCTCCACAATGAGGACCAGCAACTTTCTGCTGTGTACAGAGAAAAGGCAAAGGGTGGGCTCTCTCACTGGGGCTGCCTTTACAGTCAATGGAAGAAAATACAGAATTCTAGATAGACGTTGTGCAAGTTATTTCTTTCCCTCTAACATCCTCTTTCATTCCCTTAACTAGGCCAGCTGGACCTTTATCTCATCTTAAGCATAGCAGGAGGCGCAATCTTCTTTGTCATCTTCGTGATTTTGCTTATTTATTGTATCAGGAAGAAGAAAGCAGAAAGGCTTGAAGATGATCGTAAGTGTTTAAGGGGCTTTATGTTGCTATCCAGCTACCTAAAACCTTAGAGCTTCCTGCTGACAGCACCCCTGTGGGCAGGAGCATGCTTTCTGTCTTGGCATGAGCAAGAACCCGTTTTTGGCATATGGTGAGTCTTGGCAGATCGGCTGGTATTGCCAGTCTCGGTTTCTGATATATGCTTTGAACAAAAGACTTCCTGTTCTCAAGCCCTTTTGTTTATTCGTGGGGGAAAAATTGCTCCTCTAAAGCTCAGCCAAGGCCACCAGTCGTGAGCATCTGTAGAGCTAAAATATACAATTAGATATCCCATCAGCAGATTTTCTTCATTAAATTTATATGGTGTAAAATTAGGGTCCTTGAAATCATTAGACACATTTGGAAATATTGTAGATAGTGAGAAGGGGCAAGAAGAACTCAGCTTTTCTGTGTGTTTCCTCAGGCATCTCACAGAACTTGTCCTCTCTACAATGTGCTTGGAGGCCCCAACTTGGGGCATTTCAAAGAGTTGAGGTTTTCAGAGTGGGCAGAGATTTCATCTGTTGTCCAAAATTCATGCCTCTCTAAGACCATAGGAAATACTCTGCCATAGTCGCCTCTGAGAGTGGGCTGTCAGTGTTGACGGAGAGGTTGCCTTGAATTACAACCCAGGCGTTGCTGCTAGGTTTGGGTGGACAGAGGATACTGAGCTGCCACTCAGGAAGGGTTGTCTGGCCCACCTGGAAGGGGAGGCTAAAGCAGGAGGGAGGTTGCCCTGCAGCCGGGGGAGCCCCTAGGCGTTAAAGGCTTGTTTCCGAGTCCTGCCCCCACACACTGTGTCAGGCTTCCTGTGCGGTCTCAAATAACAGCTAGTCTCTCTGTGAGTCAGTTCTCGAGTTACAAAATGGGAGTAAAAGCTCCTTTGTACACTACAACAGTCTTTGTCAAGATAAAGAGGGCAACGCCTGAAGGAAACCTCAGCTGATACCTCAAAGGTGCCAGTGGTCAGGCTGACAACAAGGGTGAGCGTGACCGGTCCCACGGCCGAGGGGAGTGCAACATCACCGCACCTGAGCGTGGGTAACTCGCCGTGGCCCTCCTGCTGCCCCTGAAGTTATGACCATGAAGAATAGGCAAGCGCTTTCCCCGTTCTCTGGGAGAGCTCACCACAGTGGAACCATGGGGTGTCATCTCAGAAGGCTTGCCATAGCTCTTGAGCATAACGCTGGTGCGAGCATAGCCATGTGAGTGTTATTTTACAGTATGGCTGTTCTTGCTTGAGTGGGATACATTACTCCCTCAACTGTGTAGTGGTAGCATAGCCTCAATTCTTGGGTCTGGATTCAGCAAGAATTGAAAAAAAAAGAAGTCTGGGAAAATGAGAACTAATATAAGAGGGTGACTAGCCTCTTTGAAATAGTTTGGTTTGTGCTTAAGGCCATTTCAGCGTCCCAAGAGGTAAATCCCTCAATCCCTAAATTAAGCTGACTGATATTTCAGAAATGAGGAGTCAGTGATCACAAGTCAGCTGGCATGAATTTTACTTCTTCTACGTGTGGGGAAATTAATGCTGGCAAAATGGATCTCTGGCTTCCAGGTGCCTGGAAATCCCAGCACGGACAGTGGCAGGGCAGAGTGCTTTGGTGTTGCTTCGTGGGGTTACATCTCACTTTCCCTTCAGTGGCCCATTTCCAAAAGAGGACAGAGCAGCTCAGGCTGGGGGTGTCCATTGGTGACCGCTGGGGCCTCCCCGGCAAACTCGTTTCCCCCAACACAGAGAGGGCAGAGCTGCCCCAAACGCCCCCAGGTACCTTGACCTCAGCCAGGCAGCCAGAAAGCTTTCAGGTTTGCCCAGGGTGCGCAGGCGGAGGTGATTTTGGTTGTTCCACTGGAGTAGCAGTGAGAACACCTGAGAGTGACAGTGGTCTTTCAGGTAAGACCAATATATGGCTTTTTCTTGCTTGGGCCAAGCACTCTTCCCTGGCTGTTCAACCTCTGCTTAGACTTGAGTGTGTGCCTGATTGCTGGGTCCTTCTGTTGTTGCAGATGAGGAGCAAATGATGCAGGCTCGCCAGGCGAACAGTGAAATGGTGGTGCGGGAGCTCCCTCAGCCGCCGTGCAACCCTACCCCGAAGCAGCTGCGTGTGCAGCAGCGGCCGCTGCCGCAGCCCCAGGTGCAGCAGCAAGCACTGCCCCCGCGGCCCAGGCCCCGCACTCAGCAGCGGACTCCAAACCACCCGAGAGAAAGACCTTGAACGTCTGCCCTGGAGGGACGGTGGTCTCTCTGCTCCGCCATTCACTGGGAAAAGAAAGTTTCCAATAGTCAGGAACCCCTCCTGCCCAGCCTTGCGTAACGCTCAGCTATGAAACGGCAGCTTTCGTTGCAGAAAATTAGAGAGAGCATCAAATGGAGATGAAGAGACCCAGTGGAGGAGATTCAAGGTGATGGGCATTCATCCCTGTGGCCATTTTTCTTCAGGTGTCTCCGTGTTCGGGTATGGAGCATTGAGCCATGAAACCTGTGTCTTTCTGTGGTTCACTTGTTTTTACCTTGTTGTTTTCATGCTTTTTGGATGGATTATATGAAGAAGCTGCTAAAGCTCTAGTAAGACAACATGGGCCTAAGGATCTCACAGGGTTTTGTCACGTATCTTTCCTTTCTCCTGCAGCACATTAGGACAGCCCTCTGGCTTCAGCATCAAATGCATGACCTCCCGGATCAAAAAATAGTTGTATGTAATTAAATGCTTGTCTGAAGTTGAAAGAATTGGTGTCATCTAATGCAGCGAAGAAAATACTGAAAGGAGATGTGAGAGCCTTGAAGCATGTGTGTGGGAAAAACACAAGTGGGAAAGGAGTAAAATTTTCACTTTATCTACTGTGTTAAGAACAAGAAACCACGGGCTTAAATTGCAGCAAGAGAGAGTTAGGTCAGGATTTTGGTGTTGTTTTTTTTTTTTGCAAACGAAGCACTGAAATAGATTTCTGGGAGAGGATCTCCAGCACTGGGGGTTTCAAAGGCGGACGAGGCAACCATCTGTGAGGCATCCTCGTCCTGCTGAGGGCCAGGGGAACGTGCTACACGGCCTCTCCAAGGACTGTTTCAGCTCAGTTTTCTGTGACTCCTTGCTGTCAAATAAAATGAAACTTTATTCTCAGCATAGGTCTGTTTAGCTATCTGGACAATTTCTTTTGTCATAGAAAGAGGTCTGGTATCCATTGGTTCATGAAACAAGTGTTACAAACTGCCAAGCAGTTTGATTACTAGTGGCATTGTCTGAATTGCCATGGCTTTTCATCATAGGGCCTCCTGCTGATGGTGAGTGTCCCTTGATTTTGCTGGTAAGAACCTCATGTGTAACCAGGTGATGCCAGAGAACTGCTGAGATTTCCCTCCCAAAGGGAGAGGTTGGACTGCAATAACTGCGCCTGCATCAGCCTCCATGTGCTGGACAAACACTGCTCGCTCCTCTGGTTCTTGGAGATATTCATAACTGCCTCTATGGGACAGCTGAGGAGCTGAGAGAGGACAGATCGTTTTAGAGCAATGTCTGAATGGGAACACTGGCCCATCTGGTGTAAGAGGCAGCACAGGTGGAGGAGGAGAGAACTGCGAGAGCCACAGAGCACAAGACATCCAGCTAGCATATTGTTGCGTTAGGCAGAAGAACGTGTAGTACCTCTTTCAGGCTTGACTATCCTACACGTGTCAGGGGAGTTAAAACAGCCATCCTTTGTTTCTTCTCGGAAATGTGACTATTTTTATCTTCAGGGAAGTAAGTTGTCAGGGAGAAGGAGGTCTCTGCTCCCTCTAGAGCTGAGTAACTTTGCTTGAACTCTGATGGCAGACACAGCCCTGGGAGTGTCACTTGCTCTCGCCTTAGCTTTCTGCAGCTTATTTTAGGGCTTTCACTATTTAAAGTTGTATTTGGTAAACATTTCATGATTTATTTTGTAACATACGCTATATCCCTGTAGTGAATGAATAAAGACGAGAGTGGGTGGAGAGGATCTTAGTTCACACCTGTGCTGGTACCGGATCTCACTTTGGTACAAAGGAGACAAAAACGTTTTGGTCCCTGAGCCACGGAAACATGGACGCAGGAGGTTTCACACCGATCCCCAGGAGGTACCAGCTGCCGCCTGAGCGTGGGCAGCTGGGGGGCTCGGGTCGGTGTGGGTGAGCGCAGCCACCGTGCCCGCCTGCCTGCTGCAGCAGCATGCTCTGCCTGTCCTGCGTGGCCGGAGCTTTATCGGTGCCCTCTCCACAGCAAGCAGCCGAGCTGGGACTTCTCTGTGGTTACAGGAGCACCGGTCCTTCCTGTGAGAGAGGGAGGGTTACTGGGACCTAAGGAGGAGAGCGGGCTCCTCCTGGGACCCCCTGCCACTGAATAGTGTTCTCTGTGCCCCAAGCTTAACAGAGCTGCAGGAATGCTTTGGAGATGCTCCTTCCCCACTGCAGAGGCTTGGTGAGCTTCTGTCATACCTCTGAGAGTCCTCCTGGGCTTCCCACCAGCTGCTGCCCTGGGCCCTCTGCTGCCTGGGGCTGGGGCTGGTGGGGTGACACTTGCCACAGGACCTTGCAGGGAGACACCGGTGCGTGCATGAGGTGGTGCCGGGCTCATTCTGGCCCAGCACAGAGGTACGCTCGCTCTTCCGACAAGGAACTGCAGCACGACACTAGGTCATGCCCGGGATAGGAACGGGAGGCAAGAAGCTTTTCTACTGTTGGTCCAAACCCGCCCTCAAGACCAGGCTCGAGACCACCCTGTGAACTGTGGAAACCTCTATTGTCTTCGGTTAAGGCATGTGAGGGCTGAGCACACCCAAAAGGTGCCCTTGGTTCCCCTTCCTGGGGAGCGGGGTTGCCAGCGGGCACCCTGAGTACAAGGCAGGCCAGAGGCCACGATGGTGGGCATGAGTGAAGTGTGGAGGTGTGTATTTTAATACTGCCCTCCACCAGGCTGCTGTAACCACGGGCTGAGAGAAGCACTCCCAGCCTCTGTGCAACTCACCAAGGTCTCCTCTGGGTTACTAGACTCTTGCCCTGTTGCTTTCCAGCTAAATGTTTCTCTCCTAGGTGCTAGGAGACTCAAAGCTAAGTAAAAAGCTGAATTTAGCCCCATTGGGTCGATTTGCACCAAAACACAGTCCTCTGTCAGGCAGACAAGAAAATACTTCGAGCACAGAGTCTTATCAGGGCAATACTTACTTTCGTTTGATGCCTTTTTTTTGATAGTCACCATTGTTTTTGTGATGTCTCATGTTTGTTCTGATGCGCTGCAATGGACGATACTTGTATGGTCCAGAGTTCTACTTGGTGCCTTCTTGAAAAATCAGTAATTTTTCTGAATGTGTGTCATGGAACATTCAAATCTTGGGTTTTTATGCTGTAGAGGATGTTTCAGTTCTGGAAAATGAGCTGACAGTGAGACCTAAGAAATAACAGGAAGTGCTCGGCTCTGGTGACACTTGCTGCAACCTTTCTTGGTTCTTCTTTCGTAGACACATCTAGCAGTGAGTCACACAAGGTGAAGTGTTTTTCCCCATTCTTCTTAAGGGAGATGAGACGAGAGGGCTGACGTGCTGAGCCATGCTCTGGAAGGATGCTGGCTTCTCCTCCCCGGTTTGGGAGACACAGCTTATGCTGCCCGGGTGTTAGCAGGGATCAGTTTTGCTCGGTGATGTGCTGCGGAGCCAGCGCTGAAGGAATGGGAAGAATGTGCAACCCTGTGATCCAAGCAGGTCTGTAGTCGTGCTGTGGCCCTGCAGTGCTCGCCGGTTGTGCAGTCTGAGTAGGCACCCAAAAGAGCAATGGTTGGTTGCACAGAAGATACAAATCGTCTATCCCAGTCTTAATCCGCTTGACATCGGCAGCACTTGCTGCCCAAACTTGGCCTTTCTAGTAAAGTCTACAAGTCCTGCTTCTATCTCAGCCGGGCATTAGCCAGTCCAGAGGGAGACTCTCTTGCTTCTGGCACAGGCAGTGCTGGAGCCAGTTAGATAATTTCATTTCTAAAATAAAACTTTCAGTCTGTAAAAGGTCAAGTAGGAGACCATGGCTCGTTCAATGTCTTGTTTGGAATGCTTGTCAAAATGATACCATGGGGAAAAAGACACAGATTTCATCCTTATTCTGCAACAAAACTTCAGGCTGTGATGCAGAGATAAACCCCAGCTGGGACTGCATTGCCCATCAGCTTCCTTCTCCATTCTGACAGAGAAGGCATTACCTCCTCAGCCATGCCAAAACCTTGCAAAAGGCTTAAGAAATGCTGGGTTTATCTTTCAAACTGTAGCCCTCCGTGGGGTGTGCTATGGGCGATAGGCAGGAGCAGAGCTCAGCTGGGCGGGCGAGGTGCTCCACCAGCGCTCCTTGCAGGTGCCGGCTGTGCAGCGAGCGGGCTGGCATGGCTGTCACCTTCTGATCCCCTTACCCTGGGCCCAGAAGGACCAAGGGGCTTGTTCCTGTGCTGCGGGTGATAACGTAAGAGGTCTGGCCTAGACTTTCGGAAAAGATCAGTTTCTAGTAGCTATCAAGCTTGTGAAATAACCCAATCTCATGCTGCGGGAAGAAAGAAAGAGCACAGTAAGAGGCCCTCTGACAGTGAAGTGGCCTCCTGGCCTCCTCTCTCACCCTCATCTTGTAGGAGGGAACTTTATCATGCTCGCAGTCCTGGGATGGGGCTTTTTCCGTGCAGAGCTCTCACCTTCGGTCAGGGGGCAAGCATTGCATGCCTTGCTGGGTTTCCTGCTTCCCCCTCCTTTTTTAATCCCGGCACCAGCTGCCTTGAGCTCAGCTCCTGTGATGCTTCCCCAGGCAGCACTACTGCAGCGTTACTTTCTATTCTGGCTTTCCTTTCCTACAAAACACCCACTCTGGGTGGTTTATTTTTCCTCTTTGAATGATACCTCAGCACTCCACCTATGCACACGTCAGCCGAAGGACACTCTGCCCGCCAAGAGGGAGGAGAGGGGACTTCCAAGGCACCCCTGTGGCTTCAGAGCATGGTTCCGCTTCACCACACCTGCCCCAGGAAGCCCCGCTCCAGGTCGCTTTGCTGTTACCAGCTGTTGTTGTTGGGAATGATCCCTGGCTCGGAGAGGATCGAAGAGGGGTACACCTCTTTGCAGAGGAGGCAGGTATTGCTGTCGCCTGCCATGCCAGCTGCACAGCTAAGGCTGACTCTCCCTTTCCCGAGTCTCGCTGGGCACGCGGTGAGCCCTGTCTGCCCAGAGCCCGTGGTGCCGGCAGGCTCTGCTCTCCCTCCTTCGGCACGTGCATCACCGGTGTAAGCTGGGGATTTGATCGAAGCGCACGCAGGGGAAGGAGAGGGCAAAAGCTAGGGCAGACAAATGACTAAGGCGACGTTTGATTCTGCCCACCTGGCTGTCAGCAGCACCGACCTCAATAAGGCTCGTGCGCCTTTGCAATATTGTTAGACAGTTTCTGCCTTCGGTGCCTCTGAAATGCAGTTTTTGAGATAACAGGAAGAGATAACCCCACAACAGAGACGCTATCCACAGAGTAGTGCTCATTGGTTGCATTTCCCACACACTTTCTCTACCTACATAACAACAGCAGGCGAGCGTTTCAGGTTGCTGCCTGCCCTCCCACACAGATACCCGCTTTCATTTCCAGCCCTTCTGGGTGGCGTGGGGCAGGTGAGCGAGCGCGGTGCAAAGGCGGGGGGGCTGCGAGTAGAGATGTGCGTGGCATGGGCACTGCGGACAACTGGAGAGGAACAGCTCTGAAACAAAACTGTCTGCAGGCATCCCAAAACTGCATTTCTACGCTTACTGCTCCCTGGCTGAACACCAGTGAAACGGGGACGGGCGGTAAGGCCGGTGTATTAGGACAACTAGCCCTTGAGAAGCCTCACGCTGAAATGTAACGCCTGCTGGGACAGTCTGGGACCGCTGCTGTTAGCAGCTGGAGTCAGACAAATCCCTCCTCCTCTGTCAAAGGCAAGGTGAGCTTTCCCATGAAGAACAGGAATGAAATAAAGGGGTGCTTGTTTGCCAACGACTTCCTACATAAGGGTGCCCTGGTCTCCAGCTTTTTTTCCACAAAACATGCGTGCACCTTGCTTGCTTCCACGATGGGCTCTTCCAAAAGCCTTCTCCATTTGGCTGGGTGCCCCAGAACCCCCTGTGTCTGCTGGCAGGCTCACTGGAGGGCCTGGGATGTCCTGCTAGGCAGAAGCTCACTGAGCTCCCTGCCCTGCAAAGGAGCTCTGTGCCATGACCTCTCATCTCACACTGATGGTGTGTCCCGTCCCTTGGTGGCACTCCCTGCCCTGAGCACTATGCAGATGGCAAACCTGGGAGAGCAAGGGCTGCTGTGATGCTCCTGTTCATACTCCTGCTGGGGATGGGGTCCTCATTTCTCCTCTTGTCTGAGAAGGGAGTACTCGTGAGGTGTTGATTCATGCCAGCATCACTGTTTTATTCCATTTCTACTTTCCTGGAGGTTTTACAGCTGTTAAACGCACCACCTGAGGGAGCTGTGCCTCTAAGAATGGCTGTACAATGCTGGGCTGTATGAACGGCTGTACAGCCAACAGGCTCTACAACACAAGGGCGATTGCAAGGCCCGCGTGCTGCAGGCACGCCGGTCACTAGTAGCCAAAACTTCACTTTTAGTTGGCATCAGTGTGATTTCAGTAGCCAGGGCCAGTCTGAGTGAATGGCAGAATGAGGATGTGGGGAAGTGCAGGGGAAGTGCCTGTATCTCAACCCAAAACTCGGCCAGCAAAACCTCCAACACCCTTTTGCTGAGCTTACAATTTCTATGGACTCTATTTTTCTTTTAGCCATTTAAAGAAAGACAAGCTTAGCCAAAAGCTAGCCATTGCAAAAGAGGAACCGAGTAACATGAATTTTTTTAAAAAGTACTGACAGGAAGGAAACTTGTCTGCACAGCAAGTGACTTGTAGGAGCCTTTAGGCCCTGTAGTGGAATTAAATACTGAGTGTTGGGGGAGTTGCCGGGAATCCAAGGTCTTCCAAAGGAAGGTCTGTTTAATAAGGAAAAAGGGATGGAAATAAATGGTGTCCCCACTCTCTTTCTTTATCAGACATCTCACCTTGCCTAGAAATTCAGGCCGCACATGGGTTGCCTAGTCTCACGCTGCTGAGAACAGCAAATACGTCCCTGGCTATTGCTGCCAAAGTACACTCTCTTATCAGGCTCATTCTTGTCCATGCCGCCCCTCTTCCTTGGCATCCCTGTACCACAGGGATGGCTTGCCTGAGGTATGTTCTAGGGAAAAGAAGCTGGATATGTACGTCTCTGAATATCAAACATTACTTGCAGTAGACCTCTTTGTTGATGTTGGGAACATCACATCAGGAAAATTGGCTCAGCTTTAGGAAAACCACCAAACTGCAGCTCTGAAGGGCCACATTTGGTGCCAGGGTTAGAGAGGATGTTGACAAGTGAGAAGAGGCATTTCAAGATGGCAACTGTAGAAGAAGTAGCTGTGAATCTCCTTTCTCTCAAAGCATCTGTGCTAGAGAAGAACATTTGTGACAGGGCACCTGAGGCAAATGCAGGCATGATGTCTTATCTAGAGATGAAAAACTGCACCACTGCCAGTGGGCACCAAAGCAGCTGTCTCAACTGACTCAACATACGTTCACACATGTTAAGCAGCAAGAACTGTTAGTCCTCTCCCTCTCCTCAAGTTTTGAAGGACACGTGCTTCTGAAGCCCTAATAAGACATAGTACAGAAGAATGGTTTACAGGCCTATATTGATCAGAAGGGAAGCAAAAGCTCTGCTTCTCCAAGGTATAAAAAGAAGATTCTGCATCCTTTCGAAAAAAAAACTGCTGTAGGAAGGTGGAATTAAAGAAATGATACTACTTCTCTGTGGGACAGGTGAGGCTTAGCCCAGCACTGCAGACTGCACTGCAGGCACCGACCCTCTGCGGGCTGAGCCTGGGGACAGGCATGGCTGCCTGGGCCCGACACACTTGGCTCTTCTCTCACGTGGGACCTGGCTGCTCTGCACCTTCTCCCAACCCAAAGCGTCATGCAGGTGTGTGAAGAGCAAGCGGATGGTCTCATGGGGCAGTCGCATCTTGGAAGCAGAAACTTGTCTGCAAATGGTGTGGCTCCCAGCCAGGATCCCAGTCCATGGATGTCTGCCATGGGTCTCTTGGCAGCTTGGGCAGGCTGGACACCTAGCTACCGCCCCTTCAGGGTCAGCCTTTAGTCAGGTACAACCCAGAGTGGGCCAGGATTGATGCTCTACCTAAACATGCCACTGAAGACGTTCCCTGGGGGAACTTGTGTGCTATGCCTGTTTTACACCCAGAGCTGGCCCCCTCCAGTGGTCCTGGGCTAAAGTCTCTACCTTGGGTGAACAGCATGGCTGGAGGAGGGGACACAAAGCCAGGCCCATGCTTAAGGGGCAGCCAGCCCATTGCTGCTCAGGGAACTGATGGCTGCTTGGTCTCACTGGAGGAGAAGGGGGATTTGTGGGCTGGCCACACAATGATGACAACAGTTTAGGGATGCTTTATTTAAGCACAGCACCTATTTGCCAGCTTCTGGCGCAGGCAGGGAAGGCAGCTTACAGCACGGCTCTACCTAGCAGCTCCTGTACGAAGCCTTGTCCTGCAGGATTTGGCCCAAGTGCTTTGTCCAGCTGCGCTATCAGCTGTCTCCAGGGTCAAGAAGTGGAGGCAGCAGGTGCCCTGCCTGCAGCAGCCTGCTTGGTGCTGGTGTGAGCGCGGGGTGCAGAAGAACATGTTGGTGCTGTCATCTAGTGGGACAACATGAGCATGGCCAGGCCGTGGCTCTGTGCCCTTCCTCCCGTGCCTTCTACTCCTCCCTTGTGCTAATTTATGTCCTAACTAATAGGCTTGGGAGTATTTTGGGGCCGTAAGGCTTTTCCCTAGAATAGGCAGTGGAAGAGCTGTTATTGTTACAGGCTTCATACATGGTTTTTATCAGGCTTGCGTATCGCAGGCTAGGCTTAAAGGGAGCTCATCCAAACTCATGAACTCAGCTGGCCCTCACGTACCTCCCCCCAGTAGAGTGTATTTTGTCCCTGTAAAAGAGATCAGCCCAATGCACAAATAGAATAATGGTTAAATGCCCATCTAATTTAGGTCCTGTTTTGCACCGAAGGAAATCTGAATCATCAAGGCTAGAGACGTCTCTTAAACTTGATTTCTGTGATTTGTATTCAAAACATAACATCAGTCACTACTTTCTGTTTCTGATCTCCACTACAATCAGGTTCAAGTTTTGATTCCTCTTGCAGCTGCTCAGACATGTTCTGCCACTTACACAACACATGGCAAACCTCCCTGTCGGCTGCCCCAAATTTTCCTAGAGGGTACATTGAGATGACTTGTCTTCCGGAAGACAAAAACCAATGTCAGAGACTCAGCATTTGGGATGTGTACAAGGCTGAGTGGCAACGGAAGGGCAGAGGTGGGAGTAGGGCCTTGCAGCTCATCTTACGTCTTTCCCGGCCTCTAATGACTTCATCCCGTAAGTGCCTCCTCGTTCCTCTCACAGCAGAGGGAGTGCTGGAAAATCTGATGCTGCTAATTCTGGCGGAGGAACTGGAACGCAAACCATGGCCCGCGCGAGGGACAATAGGGAACCGAAAGCAGTCTCCCAAATGAGAAGCATTGGCGTGTTTTTGTTTTTAAAGATGCAGGGACTTCTTAACCGTGTTTTAAATAGAACCGTAGAACAGCCCAGGTTAGAAGGGACCTCAGAGATGATCTGGTCCAACCTTTTGTGGGAAAGGGAGCCTAGATAGGATTATCTGGCATCCTGCCCAGTTGCATCTTGAAAACCTCCAGCAATGGGGACTCCATCATGTCCCTGGGGAGATTGTGCCAGTGATTGATTGTTCTCACTGTAAAAAATGTATTTCTTATATCAGGATGAAACCTCTCCCAGTGCAATTTGTACCCATTGCCCCTTGTCTTCTTCATGTGGCTCCTTGTGGTTTAGGTTGAAATCCTTCATCTTTCTATCTCTGAAACACTTCTGTTCATGTATGATGGAGGGTGATCTTGACTGGTGTCCCGAAGGAAATACAGTTACGAAGGTATGTGTCTCTGTTGGTCTGCACTCATGCTGTCCTTCTCCACCCTTCCTTCCTACCCTTCTCCTAGTCTTCTTCAGGAAGCATGTTAACCTGCAGGTTACATCTGCTTAAGCACAGTAAGTGTTCGGTTTCTAAAGGACTCCTAGTTTAATTTCTCTTATTCTCTTCTGCAGTGAAAAGCACTCCCTGCCCCCTGGTTAACTATTCCAGCTCACAGTGCCAACTACAGCAGCTGCAGGGGCTCAGCGGTGCACGGCCGATGGTGAGTAGAGGAAGGTCCTGGTGGGTTTCCCTGTCCACATATGGGGATGATATGGGGGAGTCAGGAAAAAAAAAAAAAAACCCAAACACATTTGCTCATAGAAGCGTGGTTTTGGCGAAAGCTGCCAAAACGTGACTGTGCTGTACCCAAGAGGGCAGCCGGGACCGAGCCAGAACCACCACGCCCGGGGCCGAGGGCACCACCAGCCCTTCCTGCCCCTGCCCAGCCTCCCCCACCCTGCCCGCGGCCCAGGACCCCATTTTCGGCTCCCCCCCCCGCCCCAAGGGAGGTGCCCGATGCCCGGGGCTGGGGCTGCCCCCGCTGCCCCCGGCCGCGCCGCCTGCCTGCCCGGCCGCCCCGGGGAAGCCCGGCCGGCTCCGGGCGGAGCGGGTGCGGACCGCGGCTCCGGCCTGACCCGAGGAGAAAGCCCAGCAAGGCCAGAAGAGGGCATCTGAAAACAACTGTTTTGTGCAGGGTTGTGTCTGCTGTTGGGCTCTTCCCTCGCCCTTTCCCCCCCTCCCGCCTTTCCCCCCCTCCCTTTCCTTTGCGCAAACCCTGAGAGCCGTTTTCATCTTCCGGGGAATTTGCTGCTTTGTGGCATGGAAGGAGAGCACAAAGCCCCGCTCGGTGCGCGGGCAGCAGCGGGCTGTGCCTCTCCCGCCTGCATCCAGTCAACGCTCCCCTCCCCTGTTGCCCCCAATTCTCTCCCCCTCTCCACACACATGCCCACGCCCGCGCCCAGCAACGTGCTCATCTACAAAACACACGGGCACATGCAAGTATATTGTAACCACACAGCAATTCAGGGACCAAACCCAGGTGTGGGGTTTTTTTCCTGAAAAGCTCCCTGAAACATGCAGATTTCAGTAAAACGGCACCTGTGTTCAAACCAGAGTGGGGCTTGGAGGAAGGGAAAAAACATCCCACCTCAGCAAGCAAGAATGTTAAGCTGAAAGCGGTGCCAGACTTGGCTGTCTTTTTGAGACGCCGCAACATGCTGGCCCTCTTTGTGCTAATACTGGTTGAACGTTGCTCCTTGAAAAGCCTGGTTTTCTGAAGGCTGAAAACATGGAGCCGGAAATCTTGCACATCAGACTTCAAATCAAAAGTGCCAGGCCTGAGGAATGTACAGAGCTCAGCCGTGCTGAGGGGTGGCCGGATGCAACACCAATATCAGCCAGATTATAAAGCTCCTAGGGTTTGTTCAGAGCGAATTTTGATGCCTGCAGTCACAGGGCAGCATCCCCGCCACGCTTCCCTTCTGGGAGTGTGAGCATCCCATAGTCTTTCCCTGTCTCGCACATGCAGATATGCACTCTTTTTGCCCCCAGCCCTCAAACACGTGCTGTTTCCTCCTCACTTCTCATGGGTGCTTGCAGATTCAAGCATGAAATCTCTACCAACAAATGCTTTTTACATGCTCTGCTGTGTGGCTTTGCTGTATACACTTAAGCCCTAATTGCATCACTTCCCTGCAACTCCCTTCCTCAGGTGAGCGCCTTGCTCTCTTAGTCAACACATGCACACAATAAACATTTCATGGTCTATAGCTGTGCCCAGATAACCCACATATAACTCACACTTACGTGTACATCTCCACTTTTTAAGCACAGAGACATCGACTGCTCTGTAATAAATTCATACTGGAAACTGTGTATATACAGGCACCTTTTCCACATAGTCGATAGAACTTCAAGTATAAACATACTCATTTTCTTTGCACAGACACACATGCACACCCTTACTTTCCTTTCTCTGGAACAGACAAGCCTTTGTTGTTAGGCTGTCTCTGCTCCTCTGGTCTTTCTTTCCTCCCTTGTTTCTGAGACTGTTTTCCCTAATGCCTGTCTCTCCTGCTTGTTCTGGCTGTCAACTAAGCTGCAAGGTGCTGCGGATGAGCCGCTTGAAATCATGTTTGTCCAAGGCCTTTTCCTGGGGCGACGTGTGGCTTGTTATGGGCTCCATGTGTGCTCTCTCAGTGAATCCCCCCCTGCCCCATTTTAAGGGTACAAAACGCAGCATTTTGATGAAAAATTTTCTGCCGGTGGGATGCTCTGTGCTGCAAGGGCGAGGGACTGGGCGCCTCCTCGGGGAGGTGCAGTATCTCTTTCATTGCTGTTGCAATAGCAAAAACCCTGTCAACTGCTCTTGCAAACACCCTGCTCTTGCCAGGACAGGCCGGGCGGCCGTATCCAGCCTGCCTAGGCTCGCCCTTGCACCTTGGCCCTGGGCGATGCGCTGCCGCCCCATTCGTTTGCCGGGTGGGTTGCTCATACGCCGGAGCTGAGGGAGGAGCAGAAAGCCGGGGTGCAACAAACAGCAGGTGTGAGTGATGTGGGCTCGTGGGCAGCCAGGAGGGGTTTCAGGGTGGCTTGCTGGCATCAGCAAAGGCTTGCAGCTTTTGGGAGTGCGCAACTCGTGGTAGGGAATCCCTGTTGCTGGAATAGGGGCAGGTGGCCAGGCTGTGCTGCACTGCAGCATCAGGGAAGGGGAGGTGGTGAGGGTCTCCCCTCCCCTTCGGCCATTCCTGGGGAGGTTTCTTGCACCTTGCTGCTGTCTGGTCCGCCCAGGGCTCTCAAGACACAGCCTTGCTGGGGCTTTTGCAAGCTGCCGCTGCCCCTGCCGCTGCCGCTGCCCCTGCCATAGAGCTGCCAGCCTCTGCAGTACAGCAGGGCCCATGCCCTAGGGAAAGGGCTTGAGCCCCAGCCAGATTTCAGGTGCTTTCCCAGCTGTGTTCTGCATTTAAAAAACAGCTTCCTGCTGCTCAGAGTGAGTCACTTCAGACTGAGAGACTGGGGCTGCAAGGAGGTGCAGGGGTGATATTGAGAGGTACGTGTTGGCTCTGTGGGATTTGCCCGATCCAAAAACAGCTTCTGGATTTGCGACCTGAACACTAGCAGTGTCCTGTCCTGGTGCTAAGGTGATACCCAGCAAAAGGAGCTGTGCCAAGCATCTGTCCCTCTTCTCTGTCTACATTGACCCCAAATGCATCCCTGTGTTGTGGGAGGCTCCGCTGAAGCGAGGTGAATAGATGCCAACTCAGCTGAAAGGGATGTGGTGAGGCACAGTGTGGTGTGGGAGAGAGCCCTGCTTTTGAGGATGCCTCTTTACTCCACTGGGGAAGACACGGCCAGGCTCTGTGGTACCCCTGCAGCGGTAGCACCTTGCTCTAAACAGCCTTGAGGCCTTGAGAGTGACACTGGTGGCAGACCCTTGATGAAATACATTCAAAGACATCTCACTGAGAAGCTGGCCTCCACTGGCTTGTCCTGGCAGTGCTTTGCCAGCAGCCCCCTTGATGCTGAACCCATTTTCCTCTCCTACTGGTCTCGGTCTCCCAGGTCTCGCTCTGGAGTTAGAGACCTAAACTGGTCATGTGCTCTTCACTTTTTTTGCCCTTTCTTATTTGTTCTTTTCTGTTCAGAACAGACATGAGGCAGGAAGCAATGTCCAGCAGATGTACTGCCTGTCCTGCATGGTCTTCTCAGGACAGCCTACCTCCTCAGAGCCGTGACACTGGTGCTACATCCATTCGCTTCCCTCTTCATCCCCTCATTGCAACCTTGTGGTGAGTCACAACAGTTATATTTATGTCTAACTGTCGTGGTTTAACCCCAGCCAGCAACTAAACCTCACACAGCCACTTGCTTACCCGTCCCCCACCCCAGTAGGATGGGGGAGAGAATCAGGAGGGCACAAGTAGAAAAACTCACGTGTTGAGATAAAAACAGTTTAATAATGGAAATAAACCAAAGTAGAACAGTAATAACAACAATGAAAACAACGACAATAACAGAATATACAAAGCAGGCAATGCACAATGCAACTGCTCGCTGACCACGTGTCACGAACGGGGGGTGAGCCCCCTGCCCCTGGTTTATATACTGAGCATGCTATCACATGGTATAGAATACCCCATTGGCCAGCTGGGTCAACCGCCCCGGCTGTGCTCCCCCCCCAGCTTCCCCTGCATCTGGCAGAGCATGGGAGGCAGAAAAGTCCCTGGTGCAAGCACCACCCAGCAACAACCAAAGCATCAATGGGCCATCAATGCTCCTCTCATACCAAACCCAAAACACAGCACCTCCCCGCAGCTACTGGGAAGAAACGCTGTCCCAGTGAGAACCAGGACACTAACAGAGCCAGGTTTTGTGTAAGTTGTTTTATTTTTCAGCAAGCTCTCTCATCTGCTCAGTCAGGGGATGGCAGCTGGTGCTGCCATGGTGGGGAGCATCCCCAGCTCATTTTGCTCCACCACTCCATTTGTCTCTTGCACAGCGTTCCCAGCCAAACCAAAGACAGGAGCCAAATGTATCTTGTGTAGAGCAATGGCTCCAGCTCCCCATCCCCAGCAGCTCGCTAACCTGGAGACCTCTGGGCATAAACAAAGCGCAGTGTTAGTGGAAAATTGGTACAACCCCCAGAAGGTCCTTAGGAAACATGTGAGCCCGGATGGAGCCAGCTGTTCTGCGTGGGAAGGTGAGAGGTTAGCCCAGATGACACGGAGGAGAAAGGCGAGCCAGAGCTGGAGCACGTTATTTGTCTTGTGACCGAGAAGATGAGTGGCTTCGGCTGGATGTGGATGAATGGCACTTGGCCATGTTTTGAGGAGTGACCTCCAAGGCAAGCTGAAAGAGTCATACATGTGAAAAGGATTTTGGAAACCCCACAGCCCCTGGAGGCTGATAATGCAGTGTATTTCTGTTTGTAACCGTTAGCTGGGTCTTTGCAGAAACTTACTGTCACCTGCAGTCTTATCTTCACAGTGAAAGGCACAAAACCAGTAAGCGGGCAGTCGCACGTGCTGCCTGATGCACAGCTTCTCCCTTTGCTTCTGGACTGACTTTGTGTGATAGATAAGCATCCAGGCTACCGAAGGAAAAAAAAATCTCTCCTGTACAACCCCTGGCATCCTGAGGAGGTGATTCAGGTTGAAAAGGTTGTTTCAAACATAATCTATGTTCTGGGGTCCGGGCTGGATGTGGCTACAGATACTGTGAAACGCGCGTGTTAAGCAGGGTGATTTGTTGGTGCTAATGGGGAGGCCACAGCTTTATAGCCTCCTTATGACATCCAGCTGGGCTCTGTGTGCGTGTGTTGGGGGTAATTTGGACTCACACACTGAAAACCCTCCCTCATACTGCTGCCATGGCTTCGAGACTCAAAGCAGAGGGTGAGGCCGCATCCTCTTTGTGAAGTGAGTTGAAATGGTCCAATTTTCCCTCAGAAGTTTCTGGGTGACCAGCCATGTCAATGCAGCTGCAGCTGTGTCTCCACAGGGATGTTGTTTTTTCAAGCTGAAACCGAGAACAATTCCCTCAAAGATGCACTGAGGATAAAAGTGATTACGCTGGAAGGAGAAGTGTTGTCGCTTGAGTGGTGCTTTGGCTCAGACCTCTTCCTGCAAAATTGGAAAATTGTAGGATCAAAGCTTAATTTAGGCTGGAAGGGACGCCCCTGCAGGCCATCTAGTCCAAGCCCCAATGAACCCCCAAATGAAGCACGTAGACTGAGAAGCACCGTTGTGTTGCTGAGTAGGGAAACTTTGGAAATAAATCTTGGCTTATTGGGATTCAGCGGGACTTTTGCGGTAATGTAAGAGGGGTCAGAGGTTCGTCCCGGCTGTGGATCCCCTCCAAACTCTTCTGTGCCCACGTCACCCTTCAAGAAGGGCGGTGGTGCTGGTCCGAGCACGATCCCTCACTTAATGCTGCTGGCTTTGCCATTCCTTGCTGTATCTGGCTGGGACAGCATGCTCTGTGCCCGACATCGTGTTTGCGCTCTCCTTGCTTCAGCTGGGTAAATAACTACCTCTTTCCCCCTCTGCAGTGACTGTATGTCAGTGCACTGAAGGAAGCACAAGGGCTGCGTGACCCTGCTTTGTCTCCCCCCGTGGAAGGATGGTAGGAATGTGATGTGCAGGGCAGGCACGTGCTGACCCAGAAGCAGGGCAGCTGGGAGAAGGCCACCATTGATATCCCGCAGCTTCACGCAGGTGGTGGTTTTGCCTTACTGCTGCTGCTCCCTTCTCCTGACGGTGTCCTACGCACCTCTCCTCCCACCCTTTTGCAGCCAGGGGAAGAAAGGGAGGTGCTTAGAAACCTGCCTCTTTAAAAAACAAATGTTCCTGCTAGCTAGAAGCAGCCATGCCCTGTCATACCCGTGGTAGGAGGTGTATCTTGTTGCATAGAAGGTTAACGCATCCGGTGTTTCTGCTCTCTGCATCTCTAAGGTCTCGGGGGCCCAAACCCTTCCCCAGACCTCCCAGGTTTGCATGAGTTTGCAACTGTGCTTCCTGCTACTGGTTGGTCTGGACGTACGAAGAGAACAAATGTTGGATGTTATTTAGCACTTCAGTCAGGTCATGCTACAGCCAGGAAGCACGACGGTTCGTAATGGAGAACATATGGGATCTCACGCAAACACCCTTACTCGTTCCGTCCTCATTTCCCTGCCTGTAAAATGGAAATAATAATTCAGTACCACAAAGAAGAGTTGTGAGGCTTGCTTAACAAATTAAGATTTGCGAAATACTCACAGACCTTCATCCAGAAGGGGTGACAGGAGGGTGTTGTGTTTTTAATTGCAGGAGCATTGGTGGTCTGTCTCCTTCCCTTGCACCCGATGGAAAGGAGACGCTGGGTGGCCTGTTTGAGGGACAGGCCGTGGTGTGTGGGGTGCTCAGCGTGCTCAGTGGCCACTGACCACACGGGGACCTCTGAGGGTCCCGCTGTACCGGACGGGGAGGTAGCAGCAGAGTGACCCGCCCGTGTCCGTCTGCACGATGGCCACCCTGCAGCCCTGCAGGCGACGGTACCCGAGGTGAGATTAGTCCCACTCAGGGGGTGTTGGACAGTTTCTCTGGCCCTGTTGCCCCATAGCCATCTGGGTCTGTTTCTCACTGCTTGCCTGGAAAACGTGTATCCTCCTATGCAGCTGTCCTTGTACACATGTGCTCTACATCAAATGCTGGCTCCAAGAGCAGTAGCATTGAAAAAAGTCCCCACAGATAAGAATATTTCCCCAGATAGTAACATAAAGTAAAAGTCAAGGGACTATTTATTTATTTTTTTCCTCCTCCGCCTTTTTTTTTTTAAAGTGGGGCTTTTTATTTTGCCTTCAAGGAAAGCAGTACTTATCTTTATCTTAGAGCAGTTTTTAAAAAAATCATTTTCCTTTTCCATAGTGACCTTTCTGAGGCAGATGAAAGGAACGGCCTTTAGAGAAGAGAGCTGGGTAAGGCAGAAACCCCTCCTCTTCCTCCTCCTCATCCAGGGCACCGCGTCCTCCATCCCTCGCTCTTGACGTTGGTTTCTGGGGGAAGAGGACATTGGCTCCGTTCTGTTTCCTGACTGACAAGTTCTGACACATCCCTCCCCCCCCCGGGTTGGTTGATATTTTCTTGGTCTATTTTCCTCCCACTGAGCCCAACACACTGATGTGACGAGCTTGGGGCTCGAGACCTTTCAAGAGCGAAATCTGGGCTCCCGTAACACAGGAGGTCCTCTCCAGTCTTCTGTGGCAGGGACTGTAGGGGGTCCTCCTGGTGCCCGAAGCCACCTGAGAAGCAGGGTGGCTGAGCTGCGCTGTGACCAGTGGTGTTTGCGTTGGGTCAGGGCGACACTGTGTCTCCCAACATTTCAGTATGACAACCTGGAAGTGTGAGCACGTGGCACAAAGAAATTGTCCCCAAGACCCCAGCTGCTGCTACCTGGTCAGGGAAACCAAAGGGCTGGGAGAGCTCCTGGGGCCGACAGTGCCAAAGTGGGTCCCTGGCAGCTCCCCCCGAGGCAGGGACAGGACTGGCACCACTGCTGGGCCAAGGAGTCCTCCCGGCAATCCTGCACGGTAGCTGGTGAAAATCTGTCAGAGCTGAGATGCACTGAGCAAACCAACTTGCCAGTAAATGAAGTGGCATTTTTCCAGAAAAATTTTCGCTCAGCAGAAACTGTGCGGCTGCATCTGATGTGGACTCTGTAAATGGCCATTAGCCTGTTGTGGATGAGAGCAATATAATTGAATTTAAGGAAAAGGTTTAGGAGGGAATAAACTTTTTCTTTTGCATAGTTTCCCAGAAACACTTTTTTTTTTTCTCCATTTGATAGCTGAAAATGTCAATAGGTTGCAGTTAATACATGGAGAACAAAATAAGAACGAAGGGAGGGCAAATGAGAAGGAAAACTAGGGATGTCCATCTTCACTAGAGCTGGGCAATAAACGTTCACAAAATGTGCTCGTGAATAAAACATGCAGACTGTCTTCCTTAGCCATTGTGACCCATTTTATTTCCAAACACTCTCTTGAAAAAAATTTTCTACCCACAAAGATATTCATGAAAGCAAGCTATCTTTTAGAGTAATGTGAATAAATATAATTGAATGCTCTGGCTGGTGTTATTCTCAAAGCTGTTTTGAAGAGCCCTATCAGTTGCATAATAGGCTCATGGAACAATTCGGCATGATTGCAAATAACTCGCGACGAGGAAAGGATGTTTCTCCCGCGTATGAAGCATGGCGCCTAGCTAGGAGCGATACAGGATGACTTACATGACCAATGGCATAATGTAAACAGTGAGCGAGGAGTAGGATATTTGCAGCAAAAGGGTCCCGTCTAAGCCGTATGTTAAAATGCCTTCACACAAACTGTTTGTCACAGCCATCCGAAAAGCAATCCCGTCTGGAAGTAGACAGGCTGCTGGCTGATAATTGGGGGACAGATAACGGGGCTGCGTTTGTCGGAGGATTTATCTGCAGTTAGCAATTTGATGAGCTTTAATCATATGTGACAGCAATGTGAAGTGTAAAGTTGTGGTCAATCAGTTAGAATTAATCCCTCCATCAATGTCACCGAACCGAAGATCAGGGCAAGTTGGTGTCATTCTCTCGCTTCGCCCATCGCCAAGAGGAGCGGCTCTCCCTGCCCGCAGGTATCCCCACCTTTCCTGCACGGGCCTACATTCCTCTTCGTGAGCCTTCCCTGCCCACGCTATCAAAGGCGGAGATGGAAATGAGCTATCGATTGACACGGAGTCCATTCACCTCTGACTGTTGCAAAGTCCTCTCCAGTGGGTTTTTCATTTTTTTCCGTGTGTAGCAGCGAGTTGCGTTTCGTACGCCCAGAACGCTTGGGCCTTCCCGGCGTCTCCTGGATGGCTATTGCACATTAAACTATAATTGCACCGTCAGGGAGTTTTCCTTTCTGATGCTCTGCCAACATGTTCCCTTTAAAAAAATTATATCTATCGAGGTTAGCAGCTTGGGCAGGAAATAATCCAGACAAATGCAGGCTGCCCCATCTTCGGGCCAATTAATCTGAAACAGATATCCAGTGAGAGGGTGATAGCGGAAATGCTGAATGAGATCTGTGGGGAGCGGACGGCAATTTAACCGGGCTGTAAACTTGCATTTCAGATGCTGGCAGCAGCACTCGGTGATTACGGGCTACGGAGAGGGCAGAGGAGGACTCTGCTGCAGTGGGCAAGGGATGATGCGCCTGTGGGCAGCACCTCCAACGCTGTGCGCTTCAGGCATCCCAGGGCCAGCTCCGACTTGACAAACCGCTACTCATTTCTAGAGGAAGAGGCCAGCAAAGCTGCTAGGTTAGATGAGCATTCTGGTGGAAATAACCTGTTGGTAAAGTGCAGGAGAGAAGTCCGCATTGCTCAGACCCCTGCCCAGGAAACAGTTTTCCGTGCAGCGCAGCACAGGCTAAAGGGCTTCCCCGCGCAGGGGCCGGATCTTGGCAATGCAGGGAGCATCCGCGGAAAATTAAGAGCGGCACTTTTTGGGCAGAAGCACTTGTAGAAAGCTGGGTGGCTGCCTCTGCAGCAGAGCCCACAGGTAGGGAAGTTGTGAGCGCATCGTTCCTCCGCTCTGGAAACTCAGCAGAGTCTGCTGCAACTGGCAATTCCTGGCAACCCCCTGGCACGACGATAAATTAAGAAAACATGAACCCACTTAAAACATGGCAAAGCGAAGAGGAAAAGCCATGTATTTCACTTTCTTTATTCCATCTATGAGGATTTGAGACTTTTTGGCTGAGAAAGGAATGAAAAATTGTTCCAAATGCTTCATTCTGACAATACTGAAATTAAACCTTTTGGCTGCTTGAAGAGGTTTTTTTTTTTTTACATGAACAGCTATGGAGGCTGTGATGAGCCTATGAAAATTTTGGTGCCATCAGATCTGAATCTGTATTGGAAAAAGCGTTACCAGTTGTTTTCAGGTGCAGCATCAGTCCGTCACCAGTAGAAAAGGGGGGGCTACAGGATGGGGTAGTTTCTCCAAGGAGTGCCGTAAAATCTGTGATAAGATTAGTAGTAATCTGATGAACATTAACCAATGGGGGAGGAATGTATCTAGGAAAAGTTCAATAGTGAGGTCTAATAGTAAGAAGGAGATTACCCTGAAATAATGAATGCCTTTGCACTACAAATTAATTTGGGGAAAAAAAAAAGGAGGTTTCACTCATTCTCTCTCTCTCTCCTGTTTGATTTGTAGTTATAATGCAAATAACACAATATCTATAAACCCTCTCTCAGAAGCTCTTCTTCCATTGCTGACCTTAGAAAAAACTTCAAAGCAACAGAAAACATTAGACAAAAATGTTCAGGAATGGAGAGCATGCAATATTTTTATATAGATTTTAATCCTGCTAGTTGTGCTATTTAAGAATGAATTGGATGCAGCAGGGAGGTCAGCAAGAGCTGTTGTTAATAGCCACTCTCTTTCAAGATACATATAAAAAACCCCAAACACATTCCCTTTATGAAATATATAGCTGAAATGATAGGAGCTGCTATCCAAATTGCAAGCGGTACAAAAGGTGGGTCAGGTGTTTGAGCTATGGGAGGAGAGAGTAACTGAGTGTAAGCACAGGAGTGCGGAGCGAGGGAGGGAGCTGTATCATTTTGTGCAGAAAACTCACAAAAATATCACAGAAGCAGATAAAGGAGGATGTAAGCAGACATCAAAGAAGGGCTTGCAGCACCACTTTAGAGAGTTTTAGGGGAAACGAGCCTAAAATAGTGAGCGGGAAATCTCTCCTTTGTTTCCCTTCCATGTTTAGGAAAACAGGCTTTACCGTTGCTTGTATCCTCAGTCCTTCCAAGGAGAGCGATGTCCCCTGCGAGTGGCTCGCTGCGGGCCCTGCTGCAGGACAGGCAGGCTGCGAGGGCACGGCAGCGGGGGGGTGCTGAGGGGCAGCCGGGGCATTTGTTTTCTCTCTAACACTCTGCTCCCCAGTTGCTCAAAATGTTCATCTTTCAAGCAATGATCACTATTCCAGCCTGAGTCTGTACAGAAAGGTTGCATTCTCTGGAAAACGTGAGGATGTGTGGTTCGATAGATGATTAGGAAGAAAGTAGGGATGTTCTTAGCAGCCTTTTGGCCAAAACCCGGGAGAATGAAAGGCTGAAATTAGGCAGGGAAGTAACCTCTGCTGTGAAGAGCTCTCTCAGCTTATGCCTGCAAAGTTGGCTTTCTTTTGAGCACATTTTGATTGCTTTAAAGTCATGTACTGTGCATGCATGGTACTTTTTGGCGTGACTAAGCTCTCAAAGTGAGCAGCTGAACAAGGCTTTGCAGTCTGCGCGAGTGGCTGATTTCCCTGCACAGCAACAAGTCTGGTTAAATGCATCGTGGGCTGTGCAAAATGCGTGGCAGAGTCTGCCCCCCTGCAAAGCTTGGAGAGGGGCAGAAGACCCTGTTCCACAGCTCCTTAGTGCTTGTTAGAGGCAAAGAGCATGCTGCTGAAATGGCTGGCAGGACAGCCAGGGAAGGTGACCTCCCCTACGGCTTTAGGAGCTCTGCAGCTGCTAGTGGTCCTTGAGGACGACTTCTCCTAGACCTTTCAGGGAAAATGAGGTGGACGAGAGATATGAAAGCCGAAGCACTGGGAGATGGTAAAGCATGTGGGATATCCTGCTCTTTGGGCAAACAGACATGATGTCCACAGCTACTTCTGGTAGGCAGCAGCGCTTCAGAGACCTGCAGAACAAAAATGCTATTTTCCTTCTGTTATTCTTTAAAGAAAAAAAATAAAACAAGCCTTTCCTTCCTCACGAACGAGGGAAAACTGTAGAAACAGACACCGAGGGGGAATGGCTGCCTTCTCTGGGATGGGAGGCAGGATTTCCAGCCAGGGCGGGTGGGGAGGCAGCCGTAGGGTGCAAGCGACTCACCCGAGCCATGGCGTGCTGCTGGGCTGAGGCTGCACCCAGGCGCCTTGCTCTGACGCTGCCCATCTCGCCCACGCTGCCTCCCCTCACCCCGCAGGGCTGCAGCGCCTGAGCCGCCCCCGTCTCTCTCTGTGCAAGCGCTGGTGCGTCAGCGTCTGCCACAGGCATTAAATCCATCAGCCCTCGAGCACCCCACGGGCTGCCGGCTGCCGGCCCCCCGTAGACAGCAGTTTCGTGCACGTGGCCATCACCAGCCCCCCAGGCAAGGGGGGGAGGGACTCAAGCCCAACAAACGGGGGTTTCTGGGTGCGGCAAGGGGGGACAAGCAGAAACGGGGATGAGGCCAGAGGGGAGCAGCAAGAAACAAACCTGTCCTGCTCTTGGGCTGTACGCAGAGGCGTGCCGGTGTGTGGAGTGGAGGTGGGTGCCCTGCCGGTGCCCCCCCAAGAGCCAGGGTGGGCTGCTTCACCACTGTGGACCACTTGACCACTGTTTCCCTCCATAGCCCACTGCTTCCTCCCCCATGGGAAGGGGAGCAGCATCCTCAGAGGGTTGGGTAGCACCTCGAGACCTTCAGGAGCTCAGTTTGGAGGCCCCTGTCGCGCGCTGAAGTCCTGGTCTGGCTGGAGGACAGGACTGGTAACAGGAGCTGGCGGTGCCGTGTCTGGCATCCCGTGGGATGGGAAGCTTGGTCTGAACCAAAGGGGCCATTTAGCGTTGTGAATTATTGAGTGCTTTGCAACGTGGAAGAGCCGAGTGAGCCAGCTGAGGTTGGGCAAGCTGCGCTCCACTTTCAGAAACGCTGGCTGACTGGGGGCTAAAACACCCCTCCAGCCCAGCAAAGCCGCGGTGCGCAGGCTGGAGCCCCCCGCAGCGAGGTGGGGACGTGGGGGCCGACGGGAGGCGATGCCGCGGGTCTTGCTGGTGGCAGGCCGGGAGATGGGAGCGAGGGAGGTGGGGATGCACTCTCCCTCTGGGGATGGGGAGAGCAGGCTGGGCAGTGAGCTGTGAGCCCGCTGCTGGTGCTTAATATTTATTAGCGACTTGGAAAAGCAGGGGAAGCAGTGAAGCAGCAAGTTTTGCAGATGGCATGAAATTATTTAGGTTAGAGAAGACTGTGCAGGCACCAGAAGGACTTACCCAAGGTAGGCAAAGGGGCAGGCGAACCTCGCTGCTGACAAACACATTGGGGAAGGCTGCCTCTGCGCCGCCACCGCCTCGCTGGGTTCTCAATCGAATGCAGCCGCCTGGGTGACGGCGGGGGGAGGCTGGGTGCCACTGCACACAGTTCAGTGGGAACATCTGCTCAGTCTGCAGCAGCCGTCTCAGAAGAGAACAAAATGGCTGGCTATATAAAGAACAGGGTAAAAAAAAACCCATTCTGAAAATACCACCTTTCTGCTGTCTAAGCAGAGCAGGTGAATTATGGGCTGGAGTCATCCTCTTGTTGCACGAGTAACGTAGATGAAGAACGGAGAGCAAAAATGGGCAAAGAGAATGGGCAGTGAAACTGAAAATAGCGACTGTCTTGTTCCCACTTGTATGAGGAGGATTGTGGTGAGGTGTTTGAAACATAAAGACAAATCAGTTTATTCTCCTAAATAACCCACAAACAAAGAGACATCCATTGGCACTGACGGACAAAATGGCTAATGTGGGCAACGGGATGGACACTTTTAAGCAGTGCATCATCAGCCTGGGGGATGAGATGGCGCAAGATGCATTGTGCACGCCAAGAGTCCAGCGTGATTCAGGGTAGAACTGGGCATGCAGGTGAATCACAAAGACATTCACGTTTCGTGTCGGGGTTAGGAGTTGGCATGGCAGGTTCCGGGGTGCAGCTCCTAAGAGTTGCCCTCGAGGCTCCCTGCAGCTTTTCCCTGAGGCACGCTAGCGGCCACAGTGCGAAGGTGATGCTGCGCTGGGAGGGCAGGTGAGTGGCCCCCGCAGCGGCGCGAGGCCATCAGCCAGCGTGTGGGAGCCATGACCACCTCTGACTTCTTCACAAAAGAGGACTGAGGTGGTGGGCAGTGTCGCCAACATAGCTGGGGGAAAGAGGCAGAGAAGATTGGGGTTTACATCCAAACGCCTGCTAATCCTCGCCTCTCCACCTACCCATCGGCACCCAGGAGGTTCAGTCTTCTCCCTGCAGCAGGGTGGCAGCATTTCTTTGCGTGGGGCTTTCCCTGCCTGGTGCAGCCGACTGCAGGATAAACCAAAGGTTGGGCCTTGGCACTAATAGAGAAAAACATGAGTTTGAAATAGCTCGTCTCGGAGATGCATATATTCATAACACTGAAAAGGAGCTGTTTATCACCTAGGATCTTAAAGCAGTGGGGCTGTAAACAGCATCTGGTCCCTTGCACAGGTCTCTTTCGCTCCTCTAGAGCAAGGCAAGGGGAGTCATCGCTCATCACGGGCGCTCGCTGCCCGCTTTGTAAAATTCTTCTAGAGTGGTTAAATCACTCAAGCAAGACAAGCCTTCACCTCCGATACGGTTAGGAAATGTGACCTAGTTAAGCCCAGCCGTTTTTGAGTGCGATGAAATGGAAGCGACTTGCGCTTGCTGACATTTGACACCAGAAATAGGGCATTTGCTGCTCTCCCATCCAGCGGAGCCACTGAGCCTGCCATGTGTGTGCGGGTGGGTTGGTGGGTGCACGAGGCAGCACTGCCACAGCAACCCCGTCCCAACCCTCCTTATCTGCTGCCGCCCTGATGGGCGCCAGGGACCCCTACAGCCCCGGCCATCCCCGCTCTGTGCCTCACTCTCCTCCATGAAATCCAATTAAAGGGTGAAATGAATTTCGGAGTCACTGCTAGGGGCTGGGAAATGTCCGTGCACGGGGGAAAAAAGGCCTGTCTGCTGGTGCCGGAGCAGCAGAGAACTGGCTCTGGTCTCGTTTGAAACCCAGCCCCACTGAAAAGCTGCTGCCGCGGCTGCAAGGGAGCTATAAAGGTACCTTGCAATAACGTTATCACTTTGATGGATGCTGTAAAGGCTTTGAATGCCTTTTTTTTTTTTTTTCCTTTTACACTGTGGCCTTGTACCTTGCAGCCTCCCTTGCTGTAATGTGCCGGTTTCTTTTGTAACTCAAATCCTCCCCCCTCCTCTCTCCCTATCTCTTTTAATGGGCAGAGTACCTTCGTTCGCTGCCCCTTTCGTGGAGGAAAAAAGAAATGCTCTACCATTGGAGGACAAAAAGCCTTTCTCCTCTCCTCTTGCTGCTCCCGGGGCAGGTTTATGCCTCTCCAACACTGATTAGTGCAGAGGTGACCAGAAAGGAGCTCCAGTGCAGGCTGCTCAAGTGCCTGGAGCTCTTCTCTCAGAGCGTGACTGGCCTTGTGGGGACTGCGGGCTCTTCGTGCCTCTGGAGGAGAAAGAAACTTCTTGGTGCTGAAAGTCATTGGTTTTAGCATTTTGTTCCCCAGAAATAGTTTCCCTTTTGACAGTGTTACGCTTGGGGCAGTCCACTCGAATGCACTGCTGATGTCTTGGACCCTCCATGGGGCTGGCATGAGAGCTTGGGAGTGCACCACGGTGATGTGACCTCGATTTGCCATTTTAGGAGTGCTGTGCAAACAGCTGGACTGGCTGATGCAATGGTTCCTTTCCCAGAAGGATCCCCTCCATCCTCCCTCACTTCTCAGCAGCTTTCCTCCATCCCTCCCTCCCCGGTGCTTTCCCCCTGCGCGCCCTCAGGCTGTGGAGCTCACTGCTGCCAGTTAGGATGGAGGCCAAAAGCACAGACGGGTTCGCAAAGCAATTAGGTTCAGAGGAGAAAAGGTCCCTGAAGGCTATTAAAGTTGCAGGCGCAGCCCCTGGCTCAAGGAGTTGCTACGCCGTGGACTGCCAGAGGCTGGGAGGGTCCTCTGGGGAAAGTCACACTCTATGCCTGTCCTGGCCTTTCTGCACTTTTTCCTTAAACTTCTGCTCCTGGCCATTGCTGCAGACGGCGTACCAAGCTGGACGCCCACCAGTCTGGTGAAGCGTGGTCATTCTTGCGTCCTGCTCTCCTGCAGTTTTCTGATTTTGTTCACCCTCCTTCTGTCTCGCCAGTTGTTTCCCTGCTAGGATGACTTCTCTTTCCCACTCTGCTCTGGCCCTCTTTTCGCCTTATACGATTTGTTTCAACGTTCAGCCCTTGCTTGGCTTCGGCTGTGGGTGACTCATTCTCCGCGCTTTGCCTCCGTCCCACCTCTTGGCTGTCTCTTGGACATCTGCTCTGCGCTGCATCATTCAAATGTAGCCTGCCTGAAAACGAAGCCCTGCCGTGTCCCCTGACACAGCCCCTTTACAGCAAAAAACCTGCCTTCCCTGGAGAGCTGAGGCTTCTCCAAGGGCACAGTGGGCTCTCCAGTGGATAGCATCGACAACAAGGCATTGGTCCTCTCCTCCTATCCCCAGCCTAAAGGTAACTCTAACTATCCCCCAGTCAGCCTGGAGTCACAAGAGCAGTAGAGGGACGGAGCAGCACAAGCTCCCGCTGTGTTCATTGGGCTATCCCTGGGTACTCAGTTATGGAGATTTTCAAGGCTCGTTGGGTGCAAGGAGCCACGCACGGCCAGCTACCTGCTTGCACTGCTGCCCCATGGCTCCCTCCCTGCTCCTGCACCCACGTCCTGAACGAGCCTTGCTCAGCGCGCTCTGCCTGCCTCTCTCTTCATCGCCCGCCCTGCTGCGGGGCAGCACAGCTTCTCTGATGAATTCCCTTCTGATGGGAGGAGAGGGAGGGAGAGAGCTGCTTTGTGCTACCCGAGGCCCTGCTGAGAAGAAGGGCTGCCCCATCCCTGTTTTTTTCACAAACCAGGTCCCCTGGAGACCCCAGTTCCTCAGGGGCACCAAGCACAGGGAGCTCACTGCAGGAGGGTGCATTTGTTCCCGTAAGGATGGAGTAAGAGTATCATTTCTTTTAGTCTTACTTCCAAGTTTGCTTCCATGCAGGGCTTTGGAGTAAGATGTCAGCAAGAGTGTAAAATCTAACAAAAGTAGAAGGTTGAGTTTCAGGCCAGTATCATTAGACTAGACAAAACTTGATGAATGTGTTTTCTTTCTTCCCTCCTCTCCTTAAATGAATTCAGACCAGGCCAATGTTTCCTTCTTGCTGAGGGATTTCTGAGGTTCTGACTCCATGGAAAGTTTGACTGGCGTGGGTGCGTGGCCAATTTTTGAAGACAGCATTTGTTGAGGGTTTGCTCAGTGCTTGGAGTATAAAACTGAACTAAACATATACATTCTGTTGCTGTGCTAAGAGTAAGGGCTTTATTGTGTGTACTGTCCAAACACACAGGAAAGACTCTGCTGCTGCGAACCCAAACCAACCGGCCAAATTAAATACAAAGATATGCACTTAAGAAACTCCCGTGCAGATTTGCAGTTGAATAACATCTGTGCTGGGAAGAGGCAAAACCCAGGTGCATTTCCGAGTGAAGACTTCCACAGCTTCTTAATGTCAACAGTAAGAAGTCATTTTATAGGTGTTTTTCACTTTGAAGCGTCTCCAAATGCTTTGTAGATCTGTGTGTATGTATGATCATTTGCCCAGCAATGAAGGTGAGGCTCTGGGGTGGGATGCAGCAGCCATTCTGTGTTTATCTACAGTGCCCTTGGGCGCCTTCTCCTCCTTTCAGAGCCCTGCAGTGCAAACGCAGTGTTGTTAGTGCTCTCTGGCTTCCTTCTCTAACCTCCTTTCCCTGCATTTCTCTAGGCGTTCTTCATATCCCTCCTTGCACCCCTTGCTCCCACTTTTGCCCTTCTGTGCTGTGTTTCTTGTGCCTGGACAGCCCTCCCTGCTCTGGCCTGTGCATGCCTCTTCCTTGGCAGTTCTCCGCAAAACCGTCCTCCTGAAGCACTCCCCCCTTCCTTCCTCTCCTCCAGACTCCTCCGCGCTTGAACTCTTAACTTTCAGTTGAATTTGCATGCCATGCCTGTTTCAGCTTGCGTGCCGCCTGGGACAGCAAAGATGTTTTATCTGCAGTGACAAATTGCTGCATAAAGTTACAGTGCTACATGAAGAGAACAACCACCCTAACGGTATTACAACCTGATGGCCGTGATACGCCGGGGAGAAGAAGGTTAAAGAAAACAAAGGTCACTGCTGATATACTAAGGTCTGAAAGCAAAGAAACGTGCTTAAAAGTTTTCCTTATCTAATGCCTTGGATTTAGACACTTTGTGAGATCATCTGTTGATTCCCAGAGTCTCCTGTTATAGGCAGAGGAAGGACAAACTTCATTGCACCTCGGGGGGGGCCAGAGCGTACTGATCTTAAGAGCCATCTAGGAAATCTCCATGGGGCTGAGGATGAGGTTCCCAGCTTTCAGTTATAGCAATGGTACAATTGAAATTGTCTCAAGTGAGGACTCCAATGCCATGTGCCTAACCTCACCCAGCCCCTACCACCTGATCCTCTGCCACACCTGTTCACCTTAATTTTTGCTTCTGGACTGGGCTTCTTTGAGATTTCAGATGACTTTACGAGAGTGAGCGTTGCATGGAGTGCTGGGCAGTGGGCAGGCAAGCTGCCCTCGGCTGCTGCTCATCATCTACCTGGCACTTGCAAATCACAGTTTTCCACCCTTCTCCACGCCTTTGTCCCAAGCTTCATCTCTAGCTCTTCAACACAGAGAGTCATTTATGATGTGTAGCACCTTGCACTGCAGGAGTGAGGTTTCTACGTGCAACAGCAGTAACGGTCGGATAATAAGTGATCTCCCTCCACCCTGGGCAGGAGCAGAGCTGATCTCAGTGCAGCAATGGAGCCTTTGGCCCATTCCCCCATAGATGTGGCGGATAGTCTGACTCATGTGGCATGCGTCCATTAGAAACAGGCTTGGGATTGTCCTCACCAATTTCCACAACAAAATGGTCCGGAAAGTAGCCAGGGGACAGTACCAGGCCCTCGGCTGTGAGTTCTTCTAGTCAGCAAAACAAGGAAAAGTAGATAGCTTTGACAGCTCAAAGGTAACTGAATACCATTGGTGTGAAATCTTAGGTTGTTGAATGAGATAGACACGTGAGGACGGTGAAAATAGGACTGAAAGGGACCTTCTGCACCATATTGCCCAATGCCCTGCTGTTTGGGGTAGCTACGGTATCTGTAAAGAACAGTCCCACCTCTGCGTTAAAACAAGTTGGGATTTTTGCCCCGATAAAGCCTCCTGGAAGGCAATCCCAGAAATGCACATCTTGGACTTCTTATAATTTCCAACTGAAATGTATTCCTGGCAAATTTATAGGCACTTGTTCTTGTGCCAGTGCTGCCCTTTCACTCAAATAGCTCTTCTCTCTTCCTGGTACTTCCCTCCGGGGTATTTGAAAGCAACAAATATATCTCTTCCCAGCCTGCATTTTGCTAGACTCAAGAAACCAAGCTCATTTAGTCTCTTCTTGCAGAAGAAAGCTCTCTCGTCCCCTGGTCATCCTAAGAGAGAAAGGCGCAGAAAAGGCAATTTTAAATTAATTCATCTTTTATATGGACATACAATATTCTGTACTTCTGCGATGGCATTAAAATCTTGCTAGTTCTATTAAAAATCCCTCATTTGACATGTCTTAGGTTCACATTTGTCTTTCTCACATCTGCATGCTATTGCCAGCTTACAGTCATTTGATCGGCTAGTGCGCTCAGGTCTTCCTCCTCCTCTGTCACTTCCAACTGATGAGCTCCCAGCTGGTAGCAGAAATTCTCGTTATTACTCCCTCAGGGCACGACCTCACATTTTGTACTATTAAATTTGATTCCATCTCTATTGCTTCTGTCCCTTTTTCGTAGGAAAACTGCTCTGATTAGTCACCGTATAATGCCTTAGAGACCTAAAGACATATTCACTATATTTTTATTTTTAGAAACTGTTTGCTGTTTCAGTATTTTCATTCAGTGAATGATGCTGATGTCTCTCTGTATTACCACATCTTTCTAACAGAAACTCTAGGCTGATGTGGAGAAAGGCAGGGGAAAATTGCCTCCCAGATGAAATATATGGCAAGAACAGGTATATTTCCAAACTGTTTCAAGGAAATAATTTTTTAAGTTATTTGTCACTCTGCTGCACGAAATGATCAGACACCCTGTCCAATCAATGGCAAACCAGAAACGTACAGGTATGAAAATGTTCTGTTTTACCTAAATATTTTTTCCAAAGTGATCCACCGTTGCTGTGAGTGAATTTACTGTGTCTCACACAGTAAGCTGGGACGCAGCTCTCGTCTGCAGAGCTGTCACAGTGATGGCTCCCAGCGCTTTGGTTTTTAACAATTAAAAGTATTTTTATGATGTTCAAAGTACTTCAGAAACAACTGGCTGTATTGCTTAATTGTTGCGCTCAATTACTGTGGCAGTGGGCAGCTTATGAAGATCTGCGTTGGTGATGAGAATTCATTTATTCTAACCTCTCTTTCTCAGTTACGAATAATGCTATATGGAGATGCTTTTAACCAGGGAAGGTCTGATGTAATTCAAAACAACCCCCATGTCCTTAAGATGCTGTAGCAGCTCTGAAGAGTGTCTGACACTGCTGGTGCCTTGTAAGGAGACACCTTTGCGTGCTGAGGAAAATTGCCACCGCAAGAGCCATTTTGTCAGGAAACAGCTGGGGAGAAGTGCACACCACAGTACTGCAGAATTTTATTTCCCATGTCTCAATTGTCTGGTATACATTTGTGAGGTGTTTCATGGGGCTGTGAGCTCTTTACTGGCTTTGTAGGTGTTTGAGCAGCACCTAAAGCAATGGGACTTCCTGCCCTGAGGGGACCTCTGCGAAGTCCGTCTCTGCAAATGGGCAGCGGGGTTACTTTGCCTGCTTGTAAACCAGAAAAGGCCGATGCACGTAGGGAGCTGTAGTACTGACATGCTATTAAAATCAAAGGTGGTTTCAATTTCTTCTCACATATGCAATGGGGCACATCCCAGAGGCACATGACAATTTGCCATGGTGGTCTTCAGATGGACAAAATTCATCTCTCATGAAAGAACCAAATTTTCTTTCCACACTGTGTTCTGCATATGCTCTGAGGATCCCCTCTGTGTTGGGATGCCATGGGGATGGGGTGTCTGAGGGGAGGACGCTCGCTGTGTGCCCGTGACACGGGTGTTGGTGGCATCTCAATGCCCTGCTCAAAGCATCAGGGGGGCAGGATCTCTGTGCACCCTTTCAAGCTGTGCATCATGGGTTTTTGCTGGCAAAGACTGTATTTCCTGCCTCGTCCAGACATGCTAACGAGGCACCGGTGACATCTGACAGGGCCTACCTCCGGAGATGTGAAAAAAAACATAGCAGAGGGAGAGGGAAGGCGAAGCATCATTTTGAAAGCACGAGAACTTCTGAAACATTAATCTGGTGAATAACTCCCTGCCAACAGAATTTCACTAAACCATTGAATCATGTTGCAGATGGCATCGTCTTCCAAAGTGTTAGCAAAACACAGGGCTCAACCTTCAGTGGCCATGCATCGCTATTTCTGATCCAGCACAACACCAAGCCTGTAAAAGACAGAGCTTGTAATAACTGCAGCTCAGGAGAAAAAAAACCAAACCTGTTTGAGATCTGAATAGCTGGCTCGCAGAAGGAGAATTGCCCATTTTGCTCAGTGCAGCAGTGAAGATGGACTCACAGGATAAAGAGCACCACATGCTCTGATAGACTGTGAGATCCGCTTTGATGCCCTTTTATAAGTGTAAAATCCTGACTGGCATTTCTGAGTGGAAGGCGAAGGTGCTAGGCTTGATAAAGCAGGACCAGTCATGACACAAGCGGAAGGAGGAGGAAGAGATTGCATGTCAGCCGGGAGCCTCCATTTATGTTATTTCATGGCTGCAGGAAGAATTTAGGCTTGAAACATTGTTTTAAATACTAAAACCAGTGCGACCTGATGCCAGGATGGATAAATAGTAGTGCTCTTGGGCATGTCATCTCTGGTACCAGAAGCTACACCTGTATGATCTCAGTCTGAGGTCTTTTTGGCACCTGAATTTAGGTGCCCATCCTGGCCATGTCTCAGCTTTTCAGTAAGAAGAGATTAATGGTCCCCACCTCCCTACACCTGATTTCCATGCAGGAGGACACGCTGGCTCCAGGTGAGAGCTGTGGTTGCTCTGAGTGGGTGCTCATCCGCATGGCCAGGACCCAGAGGAGAGCCATGGCACACATCCGAGGCACTCTCCAGGCAGCTCTAAAATATGAGCACCTCTCCTGGGGGCCTGGTGTCTGGCAGCCTGATCTCAGCTGGAGTTTCACAGGAAGCAGAGCTGAGATTTCCATCACCCTGGTTTCCCAAGGAGTGACATGTCTCCCGAGGACACCAGTACCTGTCTCCTGGGCTTTACCCTGGCATCTGGCCCAGAGCTACCACTGGGAAGTCTTTACAAAAGATAGCCAGCTTCTGTTAGACATTTTTCGCACACACGCCCCGGCACAACGATGCTACAAGGACAATGCTAAAGATTGCGAAAGCAAGCCCTTCACAAGCAGGAAGGCAATGGAGGAGAGCCAGAATAATGGTTGCCTTGTGCAATCTTATTTTGGGCTCTATGAGCGTTTAACTCGCCTGCTATTTTAGCCCCTGGAGCCCTGCCTCTCTTAGTGCACAGACACAGCTGTGGATGGGCTGAACAGCAAAACATGAGGACGGAGGAGGCTATTGCCAGTTGACCTACACTCCTCTCGCTGGAGAAGCTGGAAGGCGTGTAGAGATTGAGGTGGAGGCTGAAGGAAGAGACTGTCTCATTGGCAAGACACCTGAGTGTCTTGGTTTCGGCTGGGACACTGAGTGCTGTCCCAGAGAGCTGGACTTTCCCCCTGCCTCCACTGCCACGTGCCTGTGGGATATCACGGACATCACTTCAACCAGGCGTTCGCAGGTATTCACTGCCTCTGTGTGCTCTTGTTTCCCAGTGCTCGACTTGAAATCCTGGGGGTGCTGATCTCCGCGGTGACGGAGATCAGTGAGAGCCCTGCTCTGAACCTTGAATGCTATGCTAACGTGCTGGTCTCTGGGTAGGCAGACCCTAGGCAGCTCAAAGAGGGTATCAGAAATGACCGCCTCTTCCCATCAGGTGGTGAGCTGGTGATAATAAATGCAGGAGTTGCCGTAAGCACTTCAGCATTATAATGGTGTTACAGAAGAACCTAAGAGGAAATTAATAGGGCCAGAGTTACCGGATTTGAATAGCATGTAGTACAAAAGGCTGAGGAATCCATCAGCCCGAGGCAAGACCTCTCACAGAAGATGTCAGCCCAGCCAGTTAAAGTCAGGCAGCGTTAGAAACTGAATATAATGCCAACCTGCATAACAGACACTGCTACCACCTATCACAGTCATGAGATTTCATAAAGAAAAGCCCATCTTGGTGGCTTCCAGAAGGATTTCCTTTAGCAGACAGCTGGGCACCTGGGCTGATTAAACACAGATACAAGTTTGAGCAACCAGAACAGCCTATCATGTTTTACTGTACCCAGGCAGTTCTAGCTAAAAAAGATGCAGCAAACACATCCAGTCCCTTTTTAGCTCATCTCTGAATGTATACACACTGTGAGATAACTAACCATTTAGTCCCTGCAATGAACATGGGGCAGCACAGGACCCATTAGCAGTCCTTCCATGGGAATGGGCGCCCTGCTCAGTCCCCAGGGGGGAATAGCATCTTGCAGCCTCTGCCACGAGACAGCAAGAGGCAGAATGCATAGATTTGCTGTCACCCCATCCCGCCGGCTGATGGAGAAAAGCAGAACAATGACACTTCCTCTTGGTTAGAAGACAGGAGCTGCCACGGTGCTTCCTCTTTTCAGGAGGACCTGAGAGCAGGACTCGGCCATGACTCTCTCCACGCTTGGCTCTGCACGCAGTACAGTTGTGATGCTTCATGGCTGGCCAGAGCCACAGGCACAGCCCCATCTCTCCCAGCAATACGTTCGTGAGGTTCTTATACCTTTTCCCTGGTTTGAAAATCAGCTGCTGCCAGTCTCAGTTAAGGCACTGCCAGCTAGAGCTGGGGCTACGCTTGTGATTTTGATCTGCGATTGCCTGGTGACTTGTTGAAAGCAGTAAGAGTCATCAGGGAAAGAGCTGGAGTGAAACCTTGCAGACACTGGGCTTGTAGGCAGGGAGCTCCTCAGACCTTGTTCCCCCCCACAGAAAGATTTTGTTTGACTCTCAGAGTGATCTGGGTCCCAGTTCCCTTCCTCAGGACCCCACTGCCTCCCTGACAAACGATGTCACGTCTCAGCAAGAGAGTGGCTTCTAGCACCAAGCTTTTTGAGATGTCCTACTTTACAGCCATGGCTCAAGCAACAGTGAGACAATCTAGTGAAAACAAGGGGACAGTGCAATTAAGTGAAGGAATGCCAAAGGCAGGGAAGGTTTAGATGTCTCTTCTTGTCAATCTTTGTAAAGCTGGGACTGAGGCAAGGCCATGATTCCTTAAATCACCCAGCACCTGGAAGCTACTGGCAGGCTCACAGCATGGGCAAAATGGGTATTTCTGTTACTGGTATTATTATCATCACCAGTCCTACTAACCAAGCAATGATAGAAAAATGCGTCATCCAAGGAACAGTGTCCACACTCCATTTCTACACAATATGGCTTTAATTACACTCAAAGGATCTAATGACAAATTAGGGCCTAGTCAGTGTGCTTTGAAGTCAACAAAAAGATCCCTGTTGACTTGAGTGGGCATCGGCTGAGCACCACAAGCTGCAGGAGGAAGACTGAATCACTGTGATCCCATACAAGACTCCTTTAAGGGATGGCTTTGCCTCTGTGAGAAGATCATTGGTGTCAGAGCCAGCAGAACTGAGAGCCCATGGCTGCCAAAATCAGGAGCACGGGTTTATCAAAAACCCCGTGCTGCGGTGTTCCTATTCGCTTCTGATCTGTGGAGGAGTTGCATGCCGGTCCATAACTCTCGCCACTTACCCACACACCATCCTGTCGCATTCCTAGGGAGTCACCCTTCTAAGACTACTATTTTCCTAGTTGTAAAATGGGACCAGGTCATCAGCTCAGGCAACAGCTCAGAATCTGGCCTCTTTTCTTTTTTTTTCCCCTTCATCTAGAAGAAATAGCAGTCCACACTAATTTTTAAAACTGGCAAAGCTATCAAATCAGATTCAATTAGGCTCTTTCCACCCCTTGCACAGGCCTGAAATAAAGCTTCTGTTATTGGAGCTTAGCTGACAATGCTTTTGTGCAAGAAAGGAAAGGCTCCAGTTAGTTTTTCTGTAACTGAAGCCATATGGCATTGAAACTTGTTGAACCAATAATGAAACATGTCTGTGTCACAGAGCAGTTTTGATTCCAAGACATACAACGGACTGTTTGCAAAGTCACGTTGCTGGTTAAAACTACATTTTTTCAAATCGACAAATAATTTAGGGACTCAGCTGCTTAGGAGGATATGGTCTAGCTGATTGCCTGAGAAAGTTTTAAAAAATCCCCAAACCGGCCTGAGGTTCTCTGTTGACTCGCTTTCATAATACATTTAACTACACTGTGGCAAATCTTGCCAGCCATTTAGGCAAGTTGCTTAAGACACGTCAAGAGACACGAAGAGTAAAAAGGGTTTCAACCTCCTAATTTCCCATCCAACCTTCCCAACACAGGCACAGTAGTTGCACTGAGAAGCAGGTGAGTTGCTAATGCAGATTAAGTTGTCCTTTGAGGAGCTACTGCAGTCAGTCCACCCAGTAACCCCTGAACAAAGAAATATTTCCGTGACACGTCAGTGTTTCCAGATTTGGAAAGGACATGACAACAAATGCCTAACTGAACTTGCACAGCAAGTGAACTGTGGTGGAGAAAAGAGTGTGCAGCCTCCAGAGGAGGGCATGGAATGTCGAAGGGGGTAAATAACCTACTTGCTCAATGGTAGCGTTTACTGTATTTTATTTAGGTGCTTGGCAGTGAAGGAGGAGGTTGGAGGACGTCAGAGGTGCTTCAGCAAAGCTTGCTGGTGACTAGAAGTTTCTTCACTTTCATGTAGCATGCTTGTAGCCACCTGAAGTCCATCTATATTACAACATGAGCTATTCCCCCTCATTTTGGTTCTTAGCCTCAGTGTCACATGGCTTTGTAATGCGAATGTAAAGTAGCATTTTGTGGGAACTCAAAAAGCTTTGGTAATTCTTTTCAAAAAGCTGAGCTTTTCTGAATTTCCTTTAGCGCTGGGCTAGGACTGCCCCGAGAATATCGCATTTCATAATCTCTTGGTTCCTACTGGCCCCAGGTATTAGACAAGCGTAAGACTCCCCCGCTTTCCGAGCGGGAGGAGCGCTGCGTGGTGGTGGGCTCCGGGCTGGCAGCTTGGGTTTCCTCCTCAGGGACTGTGGGAGCAGATGCCTGGAGCTCCGTTTTTCCTGGGTTTTCTTTCTTTCCTCTCTGATTCTGTGTTGGGTAATTAAGGCCTGAAAGGTTGCCTTAAGTGCAGCCTTGGGAATTATATTTTACTGCAGACAGTGTTCCCTGTTATCAGTTATTCTATTACAATAGGGCCTAAAAATCCAATGCACATATGATCCTTTCTCGGAAATGTTTAGTATCAAAACACATTAACCACGGAGGCAGACAAGAAGATGCCTATGATCACGGTGCACTGTGGCACTGTAAATGGAGGTAACTTGAGCCAGCGTGCACTGGAAAGAGGCAGTCACTGGTGGCAAATCGCTCAAATCCCAGTTTGGTGCCTCCAGCACAAAATTTGAGTCCTGAATCAAGGGAATGGAAACGCCACAGGGGACAAAATCGTTACTAACCAAAATAGCTGACATCATCCACGGTTGTATGGGAACCTGCCTGTCGGTAGGGGTATATATCAATTTCCTGGTGTGGATTTTCCATAGTAATTTATCACGCCGGCAAAAATAAAAACCCCAACAAAACCCAAACAAATGAAGTGAAAAAACAAAAGAGTGCAATGTCTCATAATAAGCACTCTCTGTTGTGGCAGCAGCTGCAGTTTCTCCTCTCAGATTTCTTTTCTGTTATTATTCAGAAAGAATCAGCAGCTGCTTAGGAAATATTCCAGAAAGATTCATTGAGAAGTTCCTGGTTGTTTTTCACATACTAATCTGACAGAAGTAACGTCTTCAAGGAAGGGACTCGTTCTCCTGTTTTTCGTCTGCTCCTCATAAATTAGTGGCTTCTGATAACGTGGTTATCTAAAAGGAAACAGCAGCAGGAAGAGTCCACAAATAACAGGTCCAGGTGATGGGAGACAAGTATGGTTTTTATGTCACAGAGGGGGTGTGGGAATTACTTAGGTTATTTTAACGGTCGCTTTCGCATCTCTTTAAAAACTTTTGCTCAACCAAACTGCTTTCCAAGTGGGTGTGTCTGGAGGGAACACCCATAAGAGGGATCATTTGGAAGAGACACAACAGAGGCTCCTCTAAAAGTAGCATACCTTCAGGACACGTTAACTCTGAAGTTATTTCGCTGCTGTCATTGTGCTCTGTGCTTTAGGGCTGGAGCGTGCCGCCATCAGAGTCCGGGCGGGGAAGGTGTTGGGGTGGAGCTCAGTGGGACGGTCCAGATCGGTGCCTCTGAACAGGCACTCCTATTGCTAAACTTTGCTGTTCTTTCTTGTGCGCCTTCTTTTAACTGGGATGCCTGCTCGACAAGAGCATTTCTCCCCATAATGAGGATGCCCAACGAGAGCTGATGCCTGATCAGAGTCAGGAAGCCGGCAACCGGCAGTTGTTAAACAGGTCAGAGGGGTAGAGGTGAGCAATCGTGTCAAGGCTCAGAGTTCCCCAAACCGTGGCTGGAAGCTCTCACCCTAAGCCTTTCTCCCGCCATTGGCCCCTGTGATTGTAAAATGAATCACATTCCCATTTCCAGGTCGCTGGTGCATGAGGGCACAATTCAAGCGTCATCTTTTGAACGATGTTTGCCCATCATTCAAAATCAAAGCCTGTTTGTCCTTCCCCTGTCCTTCTGTGTCACGGGCAGCCCTGCCTCTGAACGCACTCCGGGCAAATCCAAAGCTGCTGTTGGCATCCAGAAGTGAAGCTGTGGATCTTCACAGAGCCAATATGGAGCCTCCAAAGCTCTCAAGACCATGAATCTTGCTGCATGGGGAATTAAATGCAAAAGCTGCTTCCTCCTCTTTTGCTGTTACTAGCGGGTAGGGAGAAAAAAATTAAACCTGGGTAAAAGCAATTTGAATCTGTGATGGCCAGTGCTGTAAGACACTGTCCACTGAAGTATACAAGCTCTCAGGAATGTGGACGAGATAATTGGAGGTTAATAGAGCTTTTACTGCTGGCTGCCTGGCCAATTATTTTTATGGAAAAATCCTGACTCTTTCCCTTTACTGGAGTGAGTTCATGATCGTCTTTTAAGAAAGCTGTATTCTGAGAACACATACGCATTTGCATACGGATGGTGTTCTCTTGCAAAGTATTTGAATAAAAATAAAAGAAGAATGAAAACAGGAGTTTTCACTCAAGGGAAAAGTTAATGAACTCACTTCTCTTTCTTTCACTCTCTGATTAAATATTATGTTACCATTTTATCTTTGTGCATGAAGAGTAAAGCCCTATTCTGTATTTTGCCAGCTTCATTCATGAAGCTTTGTATTATTTTTGCTGCAATAAAAAATTAGAAATTACTCTCTCCACATGAGAAGCAGAATGGAGAAGAGAAGAGCAGTAATTCCCTGCAGTATGGAGGAAGGAGAAAGTGAAAGATGACACATTCTCTTTTGTTTGTTTGAATAGGCATGAGATGTGCTCCAACATGTGCTGACGGGAGCAGTCAGAGAAGACTGGCTACAGAAGCTCAACAAGAAATGCAAAAGGCATGACCTGCTATGTAAGATATCAGTGAGACCTTTCTTTCTGAAGAGTGTTTTTTTTCTTTAATGCTTATTATTTCTGAGAGCCCGTGGGCTCAGTAGCAGATTGTACTGATGTTTTAAAGTTGACTGCTTGATCACTCTAATTCAGATCCTGTGGATTGTCAGTGTTGGTAGCTAAGTGGATTTCAGTGGATTTTCAGATAGACCAGCTGAGCACCACTGGACTTCTCGTTCTGTAATGTTCAGGTAGCTCAGCTGAGCTGGTGTTTGTCACGTGTGGCACCACCTTCTTTTAGGTGGCGGCAGAAGCGTTGGCAGCATTCAGATAAATAAGTCCAGATTCGTACGCCAGAAGATGATTCCAGAATTGGCTTGGCATTTTATTAACACATCAGAAGGCTATTGCCATGAATTTGTCAGTCTCCGGATATACTAAATTTGCTAGGAGTCCCTGACTGAGACAGCACCAGAAAACTAGCTCTGTATGAAAGCAACTCCGTGGGGAGTGCCCATCACCTGCTAAATATGGCTGGTTTTCAAATGTTCTTGAGAATGAACATTGTTGCTTTTAATCCAGAAACGGATGCAGGGTTTTACAGAGGCTTAGTGCCTGAATGACTTGCAGTCTTGTTTGATCGGCTCTTGAGATGTAAGTAGAGGCAACAGAAGAGATATCCACATGCAAACCTTGTAAACCACACTGTTTTCTGGGGGAAAAAATGTAAATTCCAAATAAACAAGAATGAAAAGCAATCAAACGTGAGAATGGGGAAAGGAGATTTAACATTTAGAAGTGGACCCCTCCATCCAGGCATTTCATCTGTGCTGCTGTTACTGGCCCATTGCTCTAGGTAGTAGGAGCAAGGCTTCTAGCTGCCAGTCAACCATTTTCTTTTTGATAATTATTCACATTGCTGTAGAAACGGAAATTATCTCTATTTTCTCACTTCCCAATTGAAAACTGTAATTGCAGCTGCTCCCTCCTCCTTGTTTGGAAGTTTTGCATGCAGAGAGTCATCAGCCAGGCTTGCCTTAAATCAAATCTTCCCATGCAGCCTGGGTTATAATCTAGCGAGCACAGCAGCTGTCTAGTCTCAGCAAGGAGAAAAGCAACACATTTCTCCAGCCCCTGGCTAGGGAATTCCTGCTAAAAGAAAGGGGCTATGCCTTGTCTGGTGCCTTTACAAAAACGTAAAGGAGTCAGTTTCCTGAGGGCTTTCACAGATATTGCTAATCATCTTAAATTGAGACAGGGCTTCCAAAACCAGCATGTAAATCCCCGTAACACACCTTCGATTCTGTCTCCAAGGCTGTCCGGCTGCCCTGACCCTCCGTGACAAGCTCTGGAAATGCCGTGATACATCCTTTCGCACTAGTCCTTCCTCACTCTTCAAGCCCCCTCGCTCTTGGGTCATCTTGCTCACAGGAGATGCGGCTCCACAGCACTGCTGCCATGGTGGTGGGTGAAGAGCTGGTCTGAAAGCGCATGGGAAGTCTGAGTGGCAGGGAATGCACAGGCTTTCATCCCTTTCACCAACGGAGAATTTCCTCGGGGATACAAGAAAATAGACAGAGCCCCCTTGCAGACCTGCCCTGCCCAGTTTTGCTCACTCATCTGTGCAAAGGCTGGATTGGAGGTCTCTTTAAAACCATGCTAATAGTATTTATTCATGCTGTTTTTACCAAACCTTCTCATTCTGCTATAAGACATGCAATTCATGAATAATGGCAACTACTCCCCGTCACAGAAGTGTATTTTGAGGGACACAGTATATGCAGCCTTATTGGATATTTTCCAGTGACTTTATATGCAGACACTGCTTTCTCACAGAGAGCCAAAATCTGCCCTCTTCTGAAGTCTCTTGGGTCTAAATTAGTGAGACTTTTATATATTGTGATTTGAATCTGAATGTGTTTCCTTGCTTGCAGTCCCTGCGGTCACAGAATAGGCAAGGAGACTTTGTGCTGTAGTTTACCTTGGTTTTTTTCGGCTGTCCTGGTGAACCACATGGTCAGTGGACACATTCCCTGTGTTGCCAATACAGGAGCACCTTCTAAAAGTGAACATCCTCAAGGATGCAAGATTTGCAAAGGCACAGATGTGTGGAGCAGTGTCCTAGCAGACTGCAGGAGCCCCCAGCTGATGGTTCATCTGAAGGTCTGGGGTGAGATACAGCTTCTCTGAGAAGTTAGCATCTGAGTTGCTTCCCTGACCATTACCCAAGACTCAGAGAAGACATGCTGGATGAGCTGATGAGCCTTTTGTACTGCAGATACCCTCAAAACGCTGCAGGGTCAAGAGCAAAGTGCCAAACTAGAATCAATGAGGCCTTATGTAGACACTCAGGAATAACAAGGCAACCAGTGGATTTGCAGGCAGACTGTAACAGCTTGTTATCTGATGTCCCCTGGGCACAAACACTGAGACATCTGCAGTTTTTGACCCGTTTTTTTTTCTCTGCTGACTCAATAGCTAGTTAGCTTGTCATCTGATGTGAAAACAAAACAGAGGGAAGAAGACAGCAAATTGCAATAGGCAGGAGATGCTGGACTATTAGGGTGCCAAAAGGACCAGAAATAAAGTAAGTACACAGGTTGCTTTGCTCTCCTTTATTATTTGTGCATCAAGCTCTCCGAGTTTGTTTGTGGAACTCTGTTAAAAGCAGAGGTTTCAGTTTGCCAGTTGTCATTGAACTTTTATGTTGGTTTTATTTTGCATGTATTTTGCATCTCTAATCTCTTTGCTTGACACTGCAAGTTAGAAATGAACCTGAAAAACACACATTAAGACTTCACTGACTTTCCCCGATTTTCATCTGAGAACACAGAGCTCTCTTTGTATCATCTCCTCCAGTCCCATCAGATGGAGGGAAGATGCCCAGAAGACTTTCTGCATCGTCCTTTGGTCTGAGATCTCTGCTTCTTGGGATGCAGTGACTGCACTAGCTTGTATCATGCCTCTTTCCTCTTTCTAGGCTCTTGCTAATAAAGAGTGTGCCCAGATTGTCAGACGGGGTCATGATCAGCAGCCCCAGCCTAGTCTCTTAATTAACTCCTGTTAATGTAAATGCACTTGAAAAGATTCTTTTAGCCGCAGTGTTCAAGAAAATACAAGTCCTCTTGAAAAGATAGCGTGTGTCTTCTTTCATGGCTCGGTATAGTGACAACACTGTCTTGCTGTATGAGAAGGATTTGCCACATCCTATGGTGCTTGCTTTTTATCCCTGGATTATAGATTATTTTAAATCAACTCAGGATAATAGGTGACGGCTCAGTGTATATTATGTGTAGCATTTCAGTCTTGCATAGGCATAGACCTCCTGGCTTCTTGTTTTGGTAATTTCCATGTCTCAGACTAGCCTAAAGTTGAGGTTGGGTTATGCACCCTCATAGAAGTAGAAGGTAACAATATATGAGGTTCTGGGACCTTCCAGAGAAACGCACTGTTACTGCTTCTGATTTAATCTGATTTATCCTCATTGCGTGGATGTCCTACTCATTGCAATCAAGGAGAGAAAAAGACTTGAGCCTGTTTCTGATGTGGGAAGACAGCAGTCCGACAGGTAAAAAACACAAAGTAGAGCTAAGTTCAGATTGACCTTAGTGAAAAAAAGGCAAGCTCCCAAAATGGAGTGTATCTGGACTGTATCAAAAGTGAATTTGGAGCAGGGCGAGAGTTGTACCTGCTCATGTTATAAGCAGAGACTCTCCCCTCCCTTGTGACTTCAGTTTTGCCTAGGAGAATCCATATAAAAACAAAGGCCAACAGAAATGTTTCTATTGTTTTCCTTCTCTGTTTCTAATGAAAACTGTTCCTTTAAAACAGAGCAATATCCTCCCCTATGATTTTTGCAGTCACAATGCAGAAAGAGAAAAAACCTGAAAGCAAAATTGACTCCTTTTGATTTTTCCTAGTTCAAGAGATGAGACATGCCAGTGGGAAAGAGAACAAAAATCATGTCGAGTAAATCTGGATTTTAAACTGCCTCTAACGATCAACAGCAATCATACAAATATTTATTTCTGATTTTACAGTTTATTTGTGTTTAAGCTGACAGCAGATCTTTAATTTGGCATTCAGTCTTCATTTCATAAAAATATGTATTTTTTAGATTGGTTCTTTAATTATTACTTCTGTAGGAGTTCAGACAGCAAGTTGTTGGGGGATAATTTTGTCATATACTGCCTTAGCATGTACTTTCTGTTCACTAATTCCTTGGTTGCTGATGCTCAGTTTGGTACTAGAGATCAAATCCTATTTGCAGTGAAGTTGACAAGAAAATGTCCAATAGTTTGAATAGGGTGTTGATTTTATCCTTACTGTTCGTGCCATAGTGGAGGCTGCCATAACATCTAATGCCAAATCTTTAATACCTATCTAGTGCTTTGAAGTGCAGTCCCTCATATTGGATAGTAAGCGTTCACAATTTCAACCAAAAAGCAAGGGGGGGAACTGCAGCCCTGCTGCTGGAAGTGCAAAAGAGAGGCATGAAGTAGGAGGATGTCTCTCATTTACTGCATAACAGGTTAGATGATAACTTTTGCATGTGGTTTGCTCATGTGGCGTCAGTGACATGGATGCGCAACCCACAGCCACGGACAGGTCTCTGCAACCTGTTTTCTTTCCTAGTTATTATGGCTTTAACCTGTAGACCATCATGCAGGCAAGCATCTAGAGATATGCTGCTAAATCTATACGTATGCACGGAAATATCACGATGCATGGAGTTTTCTCCTCATGTGTTTAGTGCTCAAAAATTCCATCAAATTCAACAAGAACTCAGGATGTAATATAAAGCAGCTGTTTATGAGTGCTTAAGCAGTTAGGAACCAAACTTCAGGCAGCCAGATTTGAAAAATGTAGTCAGTCTTTAAATGATGTGCTCTATTGAAAGGAGTCTAGTCTAAAAAAGCTCATGAAGCATTTATGATGTAAAGAAACCTGTAGCACGCGGTGTGTGCTTCTTACTTTTCCTGGATTTCATTATGCCTTCCTGCCTCACAGAACAGCTGTAACATTAAACCCATTGAAATTTGTAAAGTGCTTAGAGATCCACTGAAGGGAGGCAGAAGAGGAGTAAAAGGTACTCAATTTTCATTGCTATTATATCAGGCAAGATAATTTCCAGAGTGTCTTCATAATAAATAAGAATAAATAACTGCAAATGTAGAATCTGTTCTGTGCTCATTAATAGGTATTTTTTGGGCTGTGGTTGAGGAAAATTTTAAGGAGAAGATGAGTGTAGATTTGAAGATTTGAATTCATATTTCAATACCTTTCTTGGGGCCATGGGTTGAAGCATTAGGGTGCGCTTTACTAGTGCATGAACACTATCCAGGTCTACTGGCATTTGAATAATAGTGGCAAATAGTTTGTTTGACCATTTTCTCCTGTCAAATTTCAACTCGATTTTCAAATAAATCATTCACCAATATTTTTTCCTCATGATTTGGTTAGCTCAATAGCCACCTGAACAATATGCATCAAATAAATTACTCACTTTTTCCCCATCAATCTGCAAATAATTTATTCACAAATACTTTTTACATGAGGCAGCCAGCTCTAGCCAGGACAAATCAAGGTAATTTCCTACTCTTTTGATCAAATGCCAGTAGGACTTTATCTTGGACAGCTCAATAGAGACAGGTTTTAATGCATAATACATAATGGGTAAGCTGAGTTTTTCACAGTTCTTTGTGAGCTTTCTGCTATGGCCCATATTTCTGTTCAACTACTGAGAAAGGAATGACAGGGGGGCATATATTTTCCATCCAGGTATGCTCAGAAGCATTTCACAAAACCGACCGTACAGCTTTGAGGGCATAGGGCTCACGTCAGCTACAGCCATGGTGGGGCAGCCCCTTGGCTGGAACATGCAAGCTGTTTAATAGAGCAAGGCGAAATTTAACAAGAGTTGAGGAGAGGAAGTGAAGACGAGTATTGTGCCCGCTCCGAAACACAAAGGGAACCTAGAGGCAGAATGAAATCAAGCAACGTGGAATTTGGCCAGCACACTGGGGATAACATCCCTAGCTCTTGAGAAAAGGGTCTTTAATGAGCAGCGAGGCCACGAGACGGCATATCCCCATGTAGATGTCTCCAGGACAACGTTCGCGCTGTGGTTCCCTTTCCCCAGGTTTCTCATGCAAGCAGTTTGGAAGCTGCTGACAGTCCCCTTCCAGCCATTAGTGGCTGTCGTATTGCTGACGGAGCAGTTGAGCATGGCCTTATCTTCCTGTCTGCCTATCCCTCTCTTTTCTTGTGGAGAGCTTATGGCTGCCACACACCATGTAGCTAAGGCAATGGGACCAAAAGATTTCTCCCCTGCTTAAGGTTTGCAGCCAGCAACCTGCATGGCACGTGAGCAGCACTTTTGCAGCCCCTGCCACTAAACAGGGTGCTGGGTCCTTGTCAGGGTGGGTCCTTCTGCTGTGGGTCGGAGGTGTATGGGACTTCTGAATGCTGTTTACCCTTGCACTCCACGCTGCATGCGGGCCTGCTACGCAGTTGAGTCGCCTTTGTCCTCTGCTGCTCAGGCAACATGGTGGGGAGAACAAGAGTTGTTTAGCCATGTTTGTCACAAGAGAAATTTTGCAAGAGCTAGCAAGTATATGTTGGAGGAGTGGCGCAAATAGGGAGTGGTTGCATGTGGGTTTCTTTAGGATAAGCATGTGTTCATGTTCATGCACATATGTGCATGCATATTATTTAATATAACCCTTCAATCTTGATCCTTCCCTGAGATTCTGTCGCCTAATCTAGTTACCCCAGAATGAGAGATGCCTTCAGCCTATGCATTATGCAGAAACCTAGGTATGAAGAAATACAGGCAAACATTTCTGCAGCATCATCAATAAATGAATTAGATGTGGTATCTACCAACAACAACAACATGCTAAACTCTGAAAGTCAAATGGGGTGCTTTCCTGAGAAACAAACAACTGACCACATATTTACTCTGCATCTCATAAATAAACATGGAGAAAGCACAAAAACAGAGGAAGATATTTGTCTCGACTTTATACTCGGAGAAAGCTTTTGACTCAGTCTGGCTCTCATAGCTGAACTATACAAAATGGAATTGGCAGTGGGGAAAAATGACATAATCACATACATGTAACAATCCACTGAAAGTAGGACACGCAAAAAAGAGAAGAAAACAGGCTTTGAAGGAGAAGGTAGACTAACACAGCGGTCAGCTTCAGGCCTGCTCTTTCTGTCATCTATGCTGGAGATTTATCAGCCTCAGAGAAACGGTTCTCAAATTGACTGAGGGATCTCAAACACCTTTAAATTGTCACAACATTACGAAACGTATTTTAACACACCCTGCTGCAAGGCCATGTAGTGAGGAAGGAAAAACATCAGTGATGAATGGCAGGATAAAGACGCTCTCTTGAAAAGCACAGATGCAGAAAGAGACTTGAGAATTCCACATGGGTAATGGACTCCACAAGCTTTTTGCGCGGTGTAGGCAGTTAATGGTCTAATTCCATTTTTAGATATGTGAGAAGGGGAAAACCAAACAACGACTGAGAAATGATTTTTACTCTGCGCACAGCATGTGTGTATAGACCACAATGACATTGTATCAAGGGTGGGTGCCTGCGAGTCAAAAAGCACTTGGAAACATTGGAGGGTCCGAAAAACGCTGCAATGGCTGAAACTGAATCTTACCATGTGAGGCTTCAAAGAAAACAATCTATTCAGTTTAGCAAGGAGAGGTGATAGGAGCACGATGTATAGTTACTTATCCATGAAAACGGGATGGGTGTGCAGTATTGTAGACAAAGACATAACAAGTTCTGATGTCTCAAAGTTGGACAAATTCAACCTTGAAAGAAGCAATTTCCTAGCAGCAAGGATAATTAAACATTGGAATAAATTAGTAGGTGGAGTAAGGCACTTGTCGTTACTTGGAGTCTTTTAAGACAAGATGTGTTGTCTTTCAAACTCACTTTGATCCAGTTGCTGGGAAAAAAATCTATGGCTTGTGTATATGGGTCAGATTAATGGGTTACAGTGGCCCCTTCTGTCTGGAAGTCTGACTATATGAGAGGGAAAGTGGTTCTTAGTAAATATGAAGTAGAAGAGTGAGATGACGCTTGTTGAGAATACCACGCACCACAGCTCAGGATAGCAGGGGTTTACCTGTTCTTCTCACCAGTGTAACTAACAGTGCGTAGTAGCGGTGAAGTAGGTGCTGGTATCTGGCAGTTACAGTAAGGGCAACAGGGAGTTCCAAACTGGACAGTCATAAGGAAAATCTTTCCAAGGACATAATGAAAATGAAGTCACTGCTGTAACTTTTCAGCACTCTCATTCAGGTCCCGAATCGGTGATCCTCAAGTAGCAACAGAGCACAGGAAATAGGAAGCACAGAGCAAATGGGGACTGGGGCTCCTGCAAAATCAGTGGCCTTTGCATCCATGGTGCTGCAAGGCTTAAGAGGCACAAGGGGATATATTTTTAGGACTAGAGTTTGATGAAGGATCAGCAGTTTAACCAGTGTGACGGAAGCTGACCAGTAGGGGTGAGAGATCTTCTAACCTGTTTCCTGAATTTGATGTAAAGAACATGTCTTGGTTTACAGAAGTGATGTTTTCCAAGTGAAGGAAAAATGTGTTTGAATGCTGGCCAAAGGAGATAGAGCAGAATGATCGGAAAAAGGCAGCGAGAACAGGCATATGAGGGCATGGTAACCATAGATGAAGACAGTCTTGTTTTGTTTGGGCAGCCCTTTCTCAGTCACGCTTGTGGATTCAGCCCCATTTGCAGTTTGGGAGCTCGGAGAACTTCAGTATGGACAGGACTAAGCGTCCCCCAGGCGTCTCGCTGCTGCAGCTCTGCAAAGAGATCTACTGTATACAGGAGCTCAGGTAATTGTGGTTGGAGGGTGAAAGTTCTCATCAGTTTTAGGAGAGTCTTGTTTCATTCTTATCAGGCAACACCCTCTCTCCTGTAAAGCATTACAGAATGAATAACAAAGTCAAACCTAAAATCCAGTCTGATAACCATGCTCGGTTACAAACACAGTGCGCACTTTCTGCTAGTGGGAACAAACAACCTCGCCCATGCCAAGGCATGCTCAAGACCAAGGTATGCTGGAGACGCTAGAATAAAGCCTAAACCAGCCATTTTGTGCGGGAGTAGCAGCCCAAAACCACGCATAGGCTCTGGAGATTCCCCACACAGAGAAACGCGTAACTCGGATCTGGCTCCACCACACAGCAGAAAATCAGGTAGCCTGAAGGGAGCCGGGGCAGCAAACAGCAAAATGCACACAAGGAGAGCACCAATTTTGCAGTTAATGTGGCAAGGGGATTGAAAGAGCAAGTTACTGTGCAAGTTACTAGAGAGCAGGCCAGCGCCTCAATTCTTTGTTTTTACAAACAAACAGGAAATTAAATCCCCGAGCAAACAAAAATCTCTGTGAGCAGGCTGGGAAGAAAGGCGGCGAGCGGTGGCATGAACGCCGTGCGGCAGGAGCCCCTCATTAAGCAGGAACGCAGGCAAGGGAAAAGAAACCCAGTCCCAAAACAGGGCAGCGCTGCTTGAGGGGCGGCTGCCTGGCACCCGTGGGGAGGAGCCGCCCTGCCACGCACCGCCTGGGGCAGAGGGCGGCCGTGCTCCCCGGCCGGGCGCTGCCCCTGCTTTCCCTCTCCTGACCCAGGCCGGGACTGCTCCGGGGAGCGGCCAGGAGCACAGACAGGCCCACTGCTGCCGTGTGTGCCCGTGGAAGGGCAGGGGACACGAGTGGGCCCAGCCGGCAGTGTTTTTTGAGACTATACCTGCATGGATGGGGACATGAGTGGACCCTGCAGCCAGGGCTGTGTGACCAGGTGCGAGGGAGCCTCCGTGCCTGGGGGGTGTGCGTGGACCAGCAGGCAGCCCCCGGCTGGGGTTTGTGCGTGGGGACAGAGGTGGGTGGTGGTTCTATGTGCGGGGGCCCTGCGCTGGAGGTGTGTCTGTGAAGAAAGGGGGCATCAGCCGCCCCCCACGCTGGGGGTACCCGCGTGTGCGAGGACAGCGGACACGAGCAGACCCTACCCCACAGCGGCGGGGCCGGGGGGGGCCCCGCAGCCGGGGCAGGACGGGGCAGGAGCAGCGCCATGGCGGCCCCGCGCGCCCGCAGGGCCCAACGGCCGTTCCGCGAGGGCCGGCCGCCCCGCGCCGGGGACCTTGCCCGGGCACCGGGGCTTTCCCGGGCCACATGTGCGGGGCGGCCCCGGGATGCCGGGAGCGGCAAGAGCAGCACCGCCCTCAGCGCGGCCCGCGCTTGGCGAGGCGCTCCCCGCCCCGCGGCTGGCGGCGGACGGGCCGGTGGTGCCCGCCCTCCTCCTCTTTAAGGGGGTGGGGGCCGGGCCGGGCCGGACCCCCGCACCGCCCCCGCTACCTGCGGGCGGGGGCGCGCGAGGGCGGGCGCTGGGGAAAGTTTGTCTCTGTGGTTGGCTGCGCCGCGCGGCGCGGCCGGTCGGGGCGGGCGGGCGGCTCCGTGTGCTCGCAGGGCAGCGGGAGGCGAGCGGCCGGCCGAGGAGCGCGCTGCCGCCGGTCCCCGGGCGAGGCGAGCGTGTGCGCCGGCGATCCCCCTCGCGTAGGGAGAGGCACCCGCGCAGCCCTGCCAGCATGGGGCGCCGCGGGGAGAGGGCGTCCTGCCTGCCTCTCCTGCTCCTCATCCTCCTGCTGCTGCTCGGTGAGCCCGGGGAGTGCGCGACCGGGGGCAGCGGGGAGGGTGGCCGGGGGGGCGGGCCGGGCTCGGCCACCTCGCCTGCAGGTAGCGAGGGAGGGCCGGGCCCGTGGGCGCGGGCCCCTCGGCGGGGGGGAACCGCCCGCCGTGCCGTGTCCGCCTGAGGCGCAGCGGAGCCCAGCCGGGGCGCTGCCTTCCGAGGGGCGGCGGGGGGCCGGGCAGCGCCGCCTGCCCGCCGGGCCGTGCCGTCCCCCGGCTGGCCGGGCCGTCGCCGCCTTCGCCCTCTCCCAGCCCGCCCGCGGGCGTTAACGGCTGGCGCAGCCCTAACGGCTCCGCAGTCCCCCCGGCCCCCGCTGCTCCCTCCAAGGGCCGGGGCGCGGATTGCTGCCGGGTATGGCCCCGAAACTTTAAGGGGCCTCCTCAGAGTAGAGATGGGGCGTGGGGGGTGCTGCTTGGCGTGAGAGGTGTTCCCACAGGCGGCCGGGGTCCCGCGGCGGGGGTAACGTGACAGGGTAGCCGGAGTTGCTCTTACACGACCTGGTGCGTGGGCTGTGGCCGCCCTAAGGTAAGGGCAGTGAAATTTCACCTCGCAGAGCGCGAAGCGACTCGTTTCAGGGCCGAGGGGGTGATCCTTCTCCTGCCTGTCCCAGGAGGGAGACTGCCGGAGGGGCCCCCGCAGCCTGCGTGCCGGCAGCAGAAACCCGGCTTCTGCGGGCACACGGGTGTTGGGGGGGAGGTATACTTCTGCGCCCTCCCCTCCTGGCTCTGGGGGTTTGCTGCCTCTGCCGTGAAGTTCTCCTGCTAAGAGATAACAAATAATTGTGTAGGTGATGTTTTATGCCGTGTTCACATAATTGTGTAGCTGTCGTTAGCTTCACGTGTGGCATTGTTCCTTACCGGTGTCATGCCAGGCAGGCGGCGCGCAGAAATAAAGACACTAGCAAGAACTACACAAAAGGATGGGTGGTGGGTTTTGGTTTTTTTCCTTTTTTTTTTCCTTCAACATTGGACTTATAGCATTGTTGCTAACAGCGTTACTGAAGTAACAGTGAGTTTAACTAGAGAACAAGATGATTGTTCAGGTAAGACAGTTATGCGTAGTATTTAAGCGGTTCTGTGTCAGCTCTGTGCAGTCAGAAGTACTTCAAGTGCTGATGAGCAAGCATGCCCCACAAATTACTATATGCGGTTCTTGATTCAGAACACTTGACTAATTGCAGGTAGTAAGTGGGAGCCTTTTCCAGATTTGGGGTGGAAAGAGTGAGTAACTAAACAGTGCCCCAACCCCACACTGCAATGCTCTTCTTTAAACAAAACTCTTATTTTCTGACTTAGTTTGTGCTTGTACTTTTGACATTGCTATGACTAATTCTTTTTTTAAAGTCTGCCAGAGCACTTTCCTCATGGTTTGGCTGTTCAATCTTTCATAGCCAGGCCTGCAGAGCAGATAGTTGCAGTTGAAAAGTCAGCTTCCTAAACCTGGGCTTGTCCCAGTCTCTTTTCTGAGGCTGCTTGCAGGCAGTGAGGCGATTGGGGCAGAAAGGTGTCTATCTACAAGTCAAGATCCTGCCACACAAAGGTGTCCACTGTGCTTTCTCTTACTTGCAGCTGAGGTTAGTAATCTTGTTTATCTTTACAATATAGGCATTCTGCCAGCAGGGGAAACAGTGAAGAACTGGAGAGAACACCTTTAGCATTGTTCTTTAGAAACAGGGAATAAAAGTTTTCAAGAGAATGGTTTAGTAGGACAAGTGGAAAATCAGGACTCTCAGATACTCAAGGTCATGCAGCAAGAAGTGAAAACTGTTAAGGATGATGTGCAACAGGAAAGTTGTTTCCTTCTTAATTCCAGACAAAATAATTAGAAGAACTTAAAATGTGCATGCACAGATATCTGGCTACTGTTCATGATACGGTTTGTCTGGATGTGCTGAGTTGCCTTTTGGGGATTTTTTTTTTTTTTAATTGGAATGGTGCTGTTAAAATTGAAAGTGCTTTTGTGTGCAGGAAAAAAACACCCTGAACTTTTCAGTCTTACTTGTGGTGTGTGTTGCAGTGCGGCTATCTTCTGGTACTATTACTTCGAAGCTTCTGTGAGATATTCCAAATGTTAAGAGGTTGGGAAGGTAGTGTTCCTCTCACTAGGAAAAGTATGCGTCTGCGAACATGTGTTTTCTAGCAGCTCTTTAATAGAGAGACAGGTTGGAGCTTTTTGTTAACTAATGTGCTGCAAGTATTGAGGAATTCCTGTATGAGGGAGGTGGAGGGAAGGAGTTGAAGCATAGAAGAGTTCATCCCTTGCGTGTATTTAGGCTTGATTGTTTGTTCAGATCTTTACGAAATAACCCAGCAAAAGGATGCAAATGGCTGAAGTATTTGGCTGTGGCAAATAAGAATGTGTTCTCATCCTTTCTCCTGGATCCAGTACAGTTATAATCTGTTTGGTAAGGAGATTGGGGATCCTGAAATTACGGCTTGATCTAGTCTCTCTCTTCTCTTCCTTCCTTTGGTGTGGTTAGATCCTGAGAAGAGAGGGCATCATGAGAGTGTTTTGCACTGCTATTGCCTGTTTTATGTGTGATTTCATTCTGCAGTCAATCTGCCTAATCAACCTGCGAAATACTCTGGAAATCCTTCCTAGGACAAGACATCCAAAAAACAAAACAGATATCTGGTGATTACCAGGGTTCAGGCTGTAAACAGTAAGCCTTGCAGCTCCTGGATTTTTTTTCCCCCCCCTGGTTCTTGTTTGAGATTCAAGGTAAGAATTTCAGTGTATCTGAAAAAAGCTGATTTTTGTTTAAGTGCTATGGGGCTTGAGGATCCCCCAGTAGATCCTGGGGGAAAACTATTGATGGTGGGTTTCCCAGAGATGGCCTTTTTCTTACTACCATTTAGACCTCTGTGACACTCGCTGTCCACTATGATGAAAGTCAGTTCTAGCATGCCAGATCCCCAGGAGCCTTGTGCATACATGAATAGAGTTGTTTCCTACAACTCGTATCTGAAATTCTTTATTTTTTTTCTTTTCTTTTCCTAAGAAGCTACAACAATTAGTCATTTGAATCAAGGTTTAATTCAAGCTCTGCAATAGAAGGCTTTTGGTAATTAGTGTAAGTTATTGTGATCATGAACTTCAAGGAAAAGCATGCTTTAATCTTTCCCTGCATTTGCAGCTAAAGTGAAAGCATTAGAAAATGGGAGAGCCTCGAGGTTTAGGGCAGGGAGACGATGTAAGGATGATTGCCCACGGAGCATTCAAGGTATGTTAGAGTGGAATCTGCTTCCTGTTCCCTTGCTGGTGCCTGCTCACCTGCCGGCAAGCTCAGGGCTGGTGCTGGTGGCCTTTGCCTGCCTGCTGTTGGAAGAAGGCAAGCTCAGATAGATCCTCACTGGTATTCGGAGAAGGAGCTGACAGCTAGGCCTGCCTATCTCTGTTGTAGCTTTAGAGGAGGTTAAAAAGGGTCCCAAAAGGGAAATACCAACAAGCCTGTCCTGCTCTTAGCAGCTGCAGACTGCTAAGGTAATAGCACGTACGTAGCATTGGAACTGGGTTCGTGAGGCGCTGAAGGGCAGGTGGTATTGCTGAGGAAGAAGCGCTTTCTGTGTGGTTTTGCCATGCCGATGTATTTTCTTAGCATGTAGGCTGTGAGAAGATGTGGGAATCAAAGGGCGAGCAGCGTAGCAAGTGTTTTTTCCTTTACATCCTGTGTTCTTTTGGGTTGGCAAATGATAGCTTAGTCACCTTTTCTGGCTCTCTTGTGTTTTTGTAGGTTCCTGTCCGGGGCTCCTTTTTAGGGAGTCTGGGTGCTTTTTCTGAAATTCTTCGACCTTGTTCTCCAGGTTTCTCGATTGCTACATTTCAACATAGCAACAGCTTGCTCTCTTTAGGTAGCCTCTGTTGTATTTGGCTCTAATCCCTGAACTGAGGTATAAACCTGCCTGAACAAGGTTTGAAGTAAGCAGTAGGGGTCATTTAAAAATGCAGCCACATTCTTGATTAGAGGGGAATGTACTTAAGAAATAATATATATCCATCCGTCTAGCTATATAAACAAATGTTCAGGGACATTTGAGATTTCAGCTTTCACATCTAATAAATTTATGGGTTGATTTGTTTTTGTGTGGTGGTTGGTTCCCCCCCCAAGTCTCCATAATCCTTGTCAAACACGTACCTGGAAAACAGAGCTGTATATTTTTTTAGTAGGAAAATGGTTAAATATCTCAGTAAGATACTTTTAGAAAGTGAACATTTCAATTGTCTGTGTTTAGATGTCTTTCACCGATATTTTTTTTTGTGTGGAGTTCTGTGTTTTAGAAGGAAGGGAAATGGACACATTATCTGAAAATACGAATTCTTTATGATAATGTGTAGAAGTGAATCACTTGAAAGTTAAGTTGGAAAGAACTTGAGGAAAACATTACTAACATGAGCTGGGTCAAAGTAGGGGTTATGTGAGTGTCTATCAAGGTCTCTAGTAGTTTCGAAAGAAAGATATTAGGTGGAGTATGAAGTAAGAATCTATATCATAATACAAAGAAAAATATCTTTTTAACACTTTGCTTTTGACTTTTATTGGAGATGTTGTAGTTACTTCCCAGGCCCCTGCTAGACGTCCTGCTTTGTTAGAAGATCTGCAGTAGTCAGTGATAAAGTTTGTTTTCTAGAGACCTGTAAGGTGAAATTGTCTAGGGATACCAATGTCTCAATTTCTGTCCAAGAATAATAAGCAGTTTCCTGCATGACCCTAGTTCCTAACCTGAACAAGGTACCCCAAAACTGGATCGAACAAGACAGGGAGAGACTGTAACATAAGCAGTTTTTGTCTGGGTTGTTAGCATCTCCTGCCCTAAAGAAGGAATGAGCTTGTATCAATGAGATAGTAAGTTCTTCAATTATCCAGCTTTTTGTCAGTTGATTCTTTTGAAAACCTCAAATTGTAGCTTTCTTCCAAGGCTTGAATTCCTGCTGAGAAGGGCTTTAAAAAATAATGAGCTAAACTTTTAATACACCTTATGCATTAGGGTTTGCAAGGGGCAAAGGTATAAAATCAGTTTCAGACCAAGCTGCTTTTGGGATAGGATGGTCTGAAAAATAGACTGCTCAGATGCCAAAAGCCTTGAATAATGTCCTTCCAGATCATCAGCATATCTAAAATAAGATAAGAAGCAGGACAGAAATTATGGAACTTAAAAAAGTTTCTTAGTTTTTTGAGTTTCATATCAGAAACTGGCTTATTCGTTTACATGTGAGCTTTCATAATTATAAAGCATAACTGATTTCTTCTAACTGAGACAGAAGAAAGGATGGTCTTTTTTTTTTTCTCTGGAGTTGGAAGAGGTTTCAAAGCTGGGTTTCCAATGGAAATCATTATCAACTTTAACTATGGCATTCTGACTAAGTTTAAATTGAACTAGATAGAAGGTATAACCAGTGTTGCTAAATGCCTTTGTTGAGTCTTGTGAAGTTACAAAGCAGTATGGTAATGCTGGTAGATTTGAGTCGATGTAATTGCCATGGGGACTGCTTGAAACTTGTGGAAGTGTTGCAGTCAGTGCTCCTTTTCATTACACTAGATGAGGTGAGTTGCAGGGAAAGTCTTATGTGACAGGGTCTGAAGAAGCAGCCTGGAGAACACTATCTTTTGTATGCAGCAGTAGCAAAATATTGCTGCAGAAATATGAAGAATTGCTGAAGCAAGCTGAAGTATTTGACTACTGATAATCTCTATGGCCAGACAGAATTTGGCTGGATGCTCTGAAGGATCTGAACTGTTAGCTGAGCTATTGGAAGAATAGGTAAGTGAGTAAGACACCGAGTCCTGGATAGGATTTCCTTTAAAAAGGGATCTGAGGATGTTTTTTTGGAATTAATTGGCTTGTGAACTTCAGGAATGAGAACTAATTGAAGACTGAAGCTCCCAGGCAAGCGGTCACAGCTGCTGATAGGCAGGGCCACCAGCAATGCCTGTAGTGTATCTACTTGATACTTTTTGTTATGAGGATCATCTCTTAAATTGTTTATTATTCTGCAAGACTTTAGGCATTCATGCTGAAATTTTCTGGGCTGGGTGTCTACCACAGGTTGACTTTTTTCCCTAGGAAATTTAACCCCCCACCCCTCAAAAAAAGCTCTAATATTTCCAACAGTTACACTTGGGGAGGGAGCAGGGAAAACAACTTTTTTTTCTTTTTAATTCTTGCATGTTCTGGCCAATTTTCCCTCCTCACTCTTGAACAAATAATAACCTCAGCTGCTAAGCTGAGAAGTTCTAGCACCTCCATGGTTTAGAGCAAGAGCTGGAAATTTGGCTGGAGAGTTAACTTTGCATCAAGAATGTGGCTTTTGCTGTTCTTATGAAAAATGTCCAAATTTGGCCACATTATAAGACTTGGAAAAGCATCAGTTTGTAAATGCTCGGTAGGGAATTAGTCTCAGGTCCCTAGAGAAAGCACTTTGTCATTGCTTTTAAGGTGTCAAAGGATTACAGCTGGAATTGGGGACGGAGAATTGGAAGCCTCCTTTTTATTCCAGTTTCAGACTTCCGTAAATGTGTTGTGAAGTCCTTTTTTTTTTTTTTTTTCCTTCTCCTTTTTTTCCTCTCTCCCCCTTCTGCCAAATTGGCCGATGTTGGAGCAACGTGCTGGTCTGTGTGGATCACTGATCATATCTGCTGTGAGAGTCTGCTGCTTGTAGCACACAAAGTGTATATATATCATCTTGCTTATATGTGGCTTTAAAAAAAAAAATCAATGTAAACTTTTTGTGGTTTTTAACTTTTGTTCTCTGGCTTCAGTTCTTCTCTCAGGCTTTTTCCCAGGTGTCCCCCATTGTCCTTTACTTCATGCTGGCTGTAAAACCACTCCTGCTGCTATAGTTGCTCTCAAAAAAACAAAAGTGAAGGACTTATGCCACTCTGTTTAACAGGCTTGATTAGTCTGGACTTGCCTTTCTGCCGACTTTCTTAAAGATGTGGTTTAGCTATGCTGCTTAGTGCTTGCTTCATGGCTGCGATTTGCATGCTTTCATTGTTTTTGCGTCACTCTCTTCTTGCCATATCAGTAGCCATTAGAAAGAGTTTGGTGGAACCATTACTGGGGGTCATGTTGGTTAGCAAGAGTCCAGTTCTGACAAAAGCTAGCTCTGCTTAGGTTTGCCAGTCTTAAAAAGAATAACTGCCAATGTAAAGGACTTTGTTTTCGTGCATATTCCACTGTTAGCTCCAACTGCAGAGATTTAGCATCGTGTTTCAGTCAGTCTTTGATGCAATGTGGCTGTGGGGAATCTTTGAGCAGGCTGTAATGGCATTGTTCTCCTACACACATTAAAATGATTGTTGCAAGAGAGGCATCCACGGGGCTCTCTGCCAGCTTCTTATTGATGTGTTCAGTTTCATCTATTGACACACTACCCTTCATTATTACACAGTGAATCCTGTGGCAGTGGAATTTGCTGTTAAATCTGCTCTGCAAAAGAGAATTGGCAGGAGCTGCTTTAAAAGCAGTGTGACCCCTGCGTTTGCAAAGAATAGCTTTTAAATTCTAAACAGATGCTGAACTAATAGAGGACGCTTCCTAAATTTTCAGGGTACCAAACATAATCATTTTGAGAAAAATTCAGAATTCACATAATTTGTGAAACATGTTGAAGATTTTGATTTTTGGATGCACAGGAATTGCTACATCCTGAATTCTTATGGCTGCATTTTGATAACGAGTTCTGACAGATACGTAGTTCAAACAGATAACAAAGGAAACTATGTTGGCTTCTCTGACTAGTTGTAAGGCATTCAGTTAACTACGTTTAGCTACTGCTGAGGTTCTTCTGTCATGTGCGTTAGAATTTCTGTGCTAAAAATTGTGTTCTTTTTTCCAGAAACGTGTATCTAATCAGTACATGTATTCATTTGTGCTTGAATACAGCAAGTCATACTGAGGTGAAAATAGGCAATTATTTGTTAATGGAAACTGTTAGAATAAGCAGCGAGGTGTTAGTCTTTCCGTCTGTGCTCTAATCCTCTTCCGAGTGCTAGAGGGTGGGAGAGGTGATGCATCTTCCTTTGCCTTTTGCCATTGCCACAAACTGTTTTGTGCTTTCAGAGCACCACCTGCAATATTTACCCAGATGTAACAACCTCCACCATCTCCCAAAAGAAGCATTATGTTCTTTAGAAGCCCAGTGAGACATACTGTGTATTGGGAGGTGGTGTCAGTGAATGGAACTTATGTCTATGTAAAGAGCCTTTATGTTGTATGTACAGTGTGCTTGTTCATATTGAGTTCATATGGAGATTTAAATTAATGCGGAGTAATAAGTCTATTGCATCAACCTTGTTTCCCTTTGATCTCAGGGTTTGGTTCTAGACAAGGCATGCTATACCTCTTGGCTTAGAGAGCTTAAGTGCTTGGAGCAGGCTTCATCAGTGAGAAAATAAAGAACATGACAGCTTATCAGAGGCAAAATCACTCTGATTATCTGGAGGTGGGAGGTAGCAAGGTAAGCCTGGGTCTTTCATGTCTATCACAAAGCAGGGTTGAATGGATACTAAAGCTATTGACTAAGCCCTGGTTGCTGGCAACTGTATTGATAGGCACCTCTCAATAGTTGCACAGCTTCTGACATCGTTAGGTTTGTGGGTTTATTTATTTATTAAAAAAAAAAACCCAAAACCAAAAGGTTGAGAAAATAGCGTATATAGCATATATAGCCAGGAGTCAACGGGTACAGAAGTGTGGCTGCTGCTAGAAATTAGAGGTGGGGGAAGGAAGGTGAGGGGAGAGTACTGCTGCAGGACCCTCTTCCCAGAGAGAAAGGAAAATGGGGGAATAGCTTGTTTAAAATGGAAGAATGAGTTAAAGGTGTGTCTGCGTGAGATGGTGGTGTTGGGGCAGTTATCACCAAAAAACAGCCTTGGTAAAAAACACAAGTTTCTCAAAGCCCTGCAAGCAAATCTTGAAATACCCTAGTTTTCTAAGCAAAGTTTTCTGCTTACCACTGGCAGGTAAATGGAAGATCTGATTGTAGACTCCTGCAGAGTTTAAAACAAGGACTGAAGTGTGAAGCACATGGCTGCAGGGAATGCTGTGGCATTTGAATTGATGCTGGTGTCTGCCTTTTGAGTCTGAAAGAGAGGGGCGAGGGGGAGGCTGCAGTACTGTGAATAGAGTTACTGGGTGAGGATGTACTTCCAACATAGCTGAAGAACAAATGAGGCTTCAGATGATACCCTTGTTCCTGCTCATGACCAGAGGGCGCAGGGAGTGTGTCTGTTCCAGACTTTGCCCTCATAAACCTGTAAGTATCAACAAAGATAGGCCAAAGCTACTTAGAAAGGAGCTGTTAAAGGTGATTTAAAGTATTTCTCACTGATCCTCCTCTTGGTGTGAGCAGTCAGCATTTGGTTTGTATGTATATAGAGAGATTTTTCTCCCTGTCTGAAGCTGTAGAGGCACACTTAACCTCTTTGTGCATCTGGGCAAAGGCTGGTAACCTACAGGTAGATGCAGGGCAGATGCACTGGGCATTTCTGTACCCAGACTTGTCAGGTGGGTCCTTTCCTTGCTTTAATAATTCCTACCCAGACTAAGAAACTAATCCCCTTACAGTGCTTTCATGGAACATGCATATGCCATCAAAGTTGCTTGCTGGCTTCTCTTTCTTCTGTATTTTCTTTTGTCGCACTTCTGGTATTGGTGCATTGGGGTGAGAACTCGCTTTGCATATGTGGATTTGGCCAAAGTCCAGCATGAATACCATTCTCACATGAGTGACAGTCTGGCGTCAGCAGTAATCCCTTAGTGTCAGGGTTTCCTTGTTGCTGTAGGATCTTGCAAGACTTTGGTCAGGTGACTGTCGTAAGTACACAGACGTTTTTTGGAATTAAAGCCCTGCAACTGAGGTTTCCACCTCAGAGAAACTGCTAACATGAGACATCCTGTGACTGCCACTTGGAATGAAACAATGTGTTCAGAGAAGCTGTTTGCTGGGGAGATGATCAGTTACAGAGCTACAGGGTGAGCCTTGAAGAAAAGCAGGCTGTGCATGGGGGTGGGAAGATGTTTGGAGGTTTTGGCAGGGAGGAGGCAAGGGTCCAAGCTGCAGATTCTTTGAATGGCATAGTGCTGAAGAGCACTTACTTCATGCTGATGATTTTTTCATCTTGGTCTGGTGGCGTAAGGTCTTTTTTGACCTTGGGCGCACAGGAGGGGGGGTAAAAAGAAAAAATGGTGCCTGGGGTACCTGGGTGTGAGGAAAGGGGGCTGTGGGCTCATAGAAGATCTAGCAATGACACATGCTGGACCTCATAAGGACCCTTTCTTAGGACCTGTGTGCATTAAACGTATTGAAGGCCTGTTGAGAAGACTGATTGTAGGTTAGGTATTCTTTCCCCCTACCTCCTTGCTTAGGTGTTCAACTCTTATGTTGACAGGGTTAATGTGATGGACAGCTTTGGGTTTGAAGCCTTGTTCTGATTGTCGGAGGACAAAGGTACCTGATATAAGGGCCCATGTTGTGAATTGGTGGTGGAAGACAGCTAGTCTCAAGGAGTTTGGTAATGTGAAGCTAGAGTTTTCTGCTTTTGAATGTGCAGGTATGAATCCAGCCTTGTGTCTACCTTTTGCTGGGCCTGTGTAAAATGAATTACTGGTTTTGCTTCAATTGAGTGAACATATGTCTTCTGGCCTGAGCAAAATAGCAGCAGATACTGGGTGGCGTTCTAGACAACAGGGTCGCTCCCTGAACAAGGCTGAGTGAGCTCGGTACCCAGTTTCTGATACAAAACAGTCAGGTGTGTGTTGGCTGTGGCTAACACATGCACAAGGAGGCTGTCAAGGAGACAGCCCTGTTTGCCCTGTTTTTGACTGTTTTGTTTGCGTGGGTGAGTGAAGAACTTCGGTCTTCAAAGTTATTTGAGTGCTTCTCAGTACTATTTAACATCACCACTTCCCTCTGCACCTCCCCATCAATTGTTTTTACAAGCATTATAAATTTGAAAGGCTCATGAATTGATGATTGCTTTCAATACATACAGCCAAGGAGATTTTTAAGTTGTGGTAATTAATGCCCTACCTTTAAGACCTCTGTGTAGTCCTGGATGTATGCCACCAGATTATGACAGGAAATATCCTGATGATTATTCCTTTCTGTTTAGCAAGACCCCTAAATTCCTCACAGGTAATTGTACATACCCATTCTTTTGTAATTTGATATAAAATTTGATTTGGCTACCTGTGTTCTTGTTCTGCTGTGGTGTTCTTTGGAGACGGCAGGTTCATACATTGAGTGTAGCTTGGATGGTTGGTGGGAGCTCGTGGGGATCTGTGGCTCTGCTTCAGTAGCCTCTGCCGCAGGAGCTTGAGACTGTCTCGTAGCTAGCCTGCCTGTACTGAGGTCGTTCTCCTTTTTCTTGAAAAAGATGGCATGCATGCTTTTTATCGAAATAGATAAAGGGCAGTGAATACCTGCTGGGAAACTTGAATAGCACTCATTTAGACAGAATTCTGCTTATCTGGTGGTCTATATTGTTGGCATTTTTAGGAGAGTGAAATCTCTCTCTTGCCCTCTTTCAGAACATCTGTTTCTGTGCATGAAGTCATCTTTTGCCTGACTTTTTTCCTCCATTTGAATCCACTTCTACCTAAACAGTCTCCTCTGCAGCATCAGAAGTATGAATGCCAGTAAGGATTTTGTCAGGTCATCTTGGGTGTTTTGTTCTGCAGGAAAGTCACTATGGGTAGAAGCACTGGAGTGTATACTTCTGATAGGGCAGAACCATGAGAGGCTGTGGGACTTGAGCTGAGCTGAGTTTGAGCTCATTGATGCAGGATGATAGCGAAGGTATAACTGTGCATGTGAAACTTTACAGAGGTTCCTCACTGCATCTGTCTCAGAAGAAGGACCTGTATGCCATCTCTTGTGACTGTACCAGCTGGTCTAATGAGAGGTCTCTAAAGAATATTGCTTTAGACCACTGGGGTTACATAAATACTGCTACTCGATAATACAGTTATTCTGTGACTTGAAGTTATAATTCTGATGATGATTTCTGCCACATGCATGCAGAATTATGCATTGCATGGAACTCCTGTCACGAGTCCCAAGTAATAATAAACCTAGAGTTTAAAACCAAGTAAGCTCTAAAAATGAAATAGTTGGCAGGACATTCTTTGAATTTATGGTGATAGTCATACAGAAATTCCACTGCCCATCTCTGGAATCTCCCCCCGCCCCAGCATCATCTAAATGTTTTTTATGTTGAGATAGAAACTAATTGGAATGAGTTAGTGTTTTCTTTCCCTGTCCTTTGACATTTCTGGCATTTAAGGAGGAAATAGGGACAAACACTTAACTGGGTGATATCCAGGCTTAGCAAGAGCTTGTGAAGTTAGACTGAGGAAGTCTGTCCTTTTTTCTTCCCTTTTACAGAGACAAGTTAAGGAGCCTCATTTTAAGCTTTTGCTGCAGGATGTTTCTTGTAACTTCAGTACTGTCTCATGGTCTTAGTCTGGATTTGATGTCTGCAATTCAACATTCAACTGTTGCGCATTTCCACAAAAATATATAAACGCTGAAACAGTCCACAACAGCGATGCTAAATGTGTTATTAGCTTGCAGTGTTGACGTTCAAGGACGCAGCTTTTACCTCTGCTGTAGTTTCAGGCTCTCTGCAGATAACTTATAGCCTTGGCTTACAATACATCTGTTTGGGTGGGTTTCACTCAAAGTTTGGACTAAACAGTGTATAAATATGTACCCTTCCTGTAGAAAATAGGATATTCTGTTTATAATCTCAGGTGAGTTCTGCTGCTTAACAGATGATCATTTCAGTGATAACCAGTTGACTGACCATGCCTGTGACTCTTCCCTAGCAGTCAGCTATGTACATACCCTTTTATAAAGCACTTACCAGCTAGGAATGAGAAGTGGTTTTGATGATTTACAACACCATGCCCGAGAGCTTTCTTTTTCCAGAGGTTTTGTAATCTGAATAACGTGATGTGCATACAGCTTTATTAGAATTGTAAACTCCCATAATGATTAGAAGGAAAGAATACATCCGCCAGGCGGATTAATGAAGATGGTTCTTTTCATCAGTAGAGATATTTTTTTTCAAGAGGATCCCAGAGAATTCTGGGAGATCTCACTGATTGTACTGAGCAACTGTAGGTGATGGACAGGTAGTGAATTTCTTGCATTGAACTGCTAATAGATGAAAGTACAGCAGTGTGAACGGGGCAGGCAAAAATACCAATACCTTAAACAAAACTGCCCAGGGAAGATAATTACTCAAGTGTTAAACTGATTCATTTTTTTTTTAAAAACACCAGTTCTCTTTGGCAAAGAGAATCTCCTTTTACAATAAAGGCAAAGAGTGCCTATACCCTATGATTCTATGATTTTCAGTCGAGGGGACAGACTGGACTTCTGTACATTAAGACTTCCTAGCAATCCCTTGTCCAAGGCTTGCTTATTCCTTGTGAAAGGGACAAAGATCTTGAAATAATCTGTGTTTTGTCTGGGGAAAGGCAAAACTTGATCTAGTTGAGTGTTTTGTACCCTGCATTTTGACTCTTGGTAGGCTTAGGCTATAAAACTACAAACAGTGGAGGCATTTGTAGGCTGCTTTTGCGTTGCATTATGACGGGTGCTCTTCTGCTTGAATTCTTTGAAATGTCTTAATTTGATGTTGTGCATTTAACTGGTTTAAGCTCCTGGGAAATGCTCTTCAGATCATTAATCTCTAAAAACTTGTTCTTATTTCTGAAAAATTAAGTGGGGAGGCAGGGGGTGAGGTGAGAGGAAAATTGTAGACTTAACTAGAGCTCTGTAAATGCTGTATGTACCTTCTATTTAGGTCTTCACTAGCAGCAGGAGTGCCTTCTAGGTACTTTGTTACTTTCTTATAACAGTAATAATACTGATTGCTCTCTAATAATAAACAAACTTTGTTACAGGGTAGTGCTGCTAACATGATTTATGACTGCCATACCAACAAGAGAGCTAAACCCAGTTGATTTTGTGATGTAGTAAAGTAAAAAGTGAGCAGGGAGTATAAATAGTACTTTGAAGCTTTAAAGTACAAATTTACAAACAATGAAGAAATTAAAAGAGAAATAAACAGTTTTGTTGTATTTATGTATGAAGGGCTTGTCAGTCTTGTTACGGTTTTTAAATTGTTGTGTATTGCTGACATTGGGCATGGCTAGATGCAGAGCTGGGAGGAGGAACCTGTATTTTTAAACCATCCATTGAGAAGTCTGACTACATGTTTACTGGGTCTCTCTCTGAGTGTTAATGAAGGCATAACTCCTTTTGCCCACTGGGGCTTAGATATAACAGTGACTTTTTCAAGCAATGCTATCTTTTCAGATGTTGTCATGAAGCATGAGAGCAAGCGGAATTTCCTGATGTTGCGCAGCATTCAGTGCCTTTCTTGCTTATCCTTTTTTTTTTGTTAATGTTTGTGAGATCAGGCTTTCAGTTCGTTTTTTTGCAGCCTGAGTTCAAGGCCTAAGTGCCAGATGAACACCTCTTGGGTATAGGTTGGTGTGGTTCAAATGTATTTCACATTTCTGTCTTCTTCCTGTTTTCTTAAGTATGGGTCCATGTTTTGTGTTTGCATTCTGAAGGAGGTGTCAGTTCATATCGTCTCTGGTGCTAAGGCTGGGTGAACAGGTCTCCTTGACTTAATATGGCTTCCAGGATATGTTCTGATAAAGGGATCAGGGCTTGCTGTGCACATTGGACAGCAGTGTTTTGTTCTCTGGCTTTCTGGGCCTAATCAAAAGTACCTCTGGGGGAATGTTAGCTCTCCCTGTGCATTGAGTACACCTCCTTTGTTACCCGAGGGCTGTTTGCCCTTAAGTGAAGGGGGCAGTTCAGGGAGACACCTGTTAGCTAGAAATCTCAAAGGTGCTTAAAAGGTACTGCTAAGAATCTTCTCTCATAGTTTAAAAGTGTGGACTGCTAATTCCAGTGTCTGTGGCCAAGTCCATCTACAGTTTTTCAGGTGAATTTTAACACCCTTGACTTTCTAAATTGGTGGTGTACTTTCCACTTCTGTTCTTATGCTGCTCTATATTGTATGCTGTTGGACAGCTGCTGTGTTTGCACCAGACATAATTTCTTTTCAGTTGGTGTTAAAATTGTTTCTTTGTGTTAATACAGTGGCTGGTAGAGACTTCTGAGACTTAGTCTGCAGTGCACTATTGCTTTTGCAGTAGGTATCTGGAACTTGCAATGTTGTCTTTAGTTCTTATGCTACACACAGGTACCAGTTCAGGATCCAGAAAATGGATGGCATGCTCTCTGTTGGGATGAAGTTAGACTGTAGAATCTTTTGTTCTGTTGAACAATGTACTATGGGACATAACTGTTCTTCCCAACGTAGTGAATGTGAGGATGCCTAGGGTGAATGCAATCTCCTGTCTGTTTCAATGTAAGCTGATTATAAGTGTTAGTTCCTAAATAATTTCAGGATATCCAAGTTTCACCCAAATATTAACAGCTACTTATGTTGTACGTAGGTCTTACTAAATAGTGTAACCTAGAACAGCTCTGCAAGGAGACTGGAGCAGAAAAGAAACAATTAAGCATTTTCCCTCTGGATGTCTTTCAAAAACTGTATTCTCCTCCTCCTGCTATTTTAATGTCATTTTGGTTCTCTACCCGCCTTTCTCTCTTGTTTCATGCTCAAAAGGATTCCCTCTTTTCTGATTTTTAAGAGTTACTTGAAAATTCTGTGTTCTTTCATTCCTTTTTTTTGTCTCCCTCCTCACTGCTAGGCACAGCCTAATCACCAGCCTGAGCGGCACTGAGAAGCAGCAGTAGTAAAAGGGTACTTCCTCCAAGCTCCTACTTCCTACAGCTGTAGAAAGAGAGGGAAAGCTGACACCAAAGATCCATTCAGCCTCATGTCTTGCCTCTGACAGTGGCCAAGAGCAGATGCCTAGGGAAGAGTGAGCACACTGTTACTGTCCTAGTGTATCGTCTCATGATCATCCGTAGCTTGGAGACTTCCGAAATTAGAGGTGGTATCCTCATGTTTAACCTTGGATATTCCTTCCAAGAGTTTGCTGGCTTATGGGTGTTGCATTTGGCTACCTCTGAAGTTTTGTCTTCTGAAATGTTCTGGGTGATGGAGCATATTAGCTGAGCTCTGACTGTGTATTAACTTTCCCTGTTTTTTTTATCACCTGTGGTGTTGACCTTCCTATACAGAGCATGCCAATGACAGCAGCAAAGTAAATACTTCTGAGATACATTTCTTAAAATGTTTCCTGTTATTCCCACTTTTAAGATGTGTATTTAGGCATGCTTATCTGAATCACCTAATGGCTAACTGCCAAACTTTACTGAGACTCCAAGCAGTAATATGTTGTGATGCAGTCTTTTATTACGTGGCTACACATGGGTTTTCTCAAATGTCTAATGACATAAAATTCTCCCCAAAAGCTTAAATGTGCGTGACCTTCTGTAGTGCTATGTGTTACTGTGTATACCAGGGAGGCTATTCAGTATTGGTTGTAGAGGTAAGAGTAGATACTACTGCAAATGCTGCGAGTTAATCAAAACAGGTAACAGTGGAAACTTGCTGACATATAATCTAAAGGGAGAAAAGACTTTCAATTTATGATGGGGCACATGAGAAGACTGCTGGACTTCTTCAGCCAGGTACTGAATTGATGAACCTTGCTATTCTGCTACTGGAGATAACAAAATACCTGCATTGAATACAGGGCAAGGTTTTCAGAGGTGGTGGAAGGCTTGTGAGCCTGAAACTTTACAAAGAGTCTTGGTTCCCCAGAAGGTTAGTGCTCAGGGTTTTTTGAAAATTGAACCTCTTCATTTCTTGAAGTAGCTAACTTTGGTCACAAGAGTGGAATGTTTTCTTTTTTTCTGCTTGCTCTAGAAGGTGCAAGTACAAAGGAGTTTGTTTTTCTCCAGAACTGGGGTAATTGGGAGTGGAGTTGTACCAGGTGCGTGTCTTGCATGAGGTAGTTCAGCTCTCCGCTGGTTTCTGAATCTCTCGGGTGTTGCCCACATGCACATACTTGCCCACCCGTTTTGTCCAATAAAATTAATCTTCTAGTATATTAAACAGCAGCTGCATACAATGCCATTTCCTTTCACGTGTAAGAACACCTTTCTAGAGGTAGAATTCAGGGGCACGGACAGCTGATTACACAGCTAATTTGCCTTCAAGCTCTCTTCTTGCATGCTCTTTTTAAAAGTTTTGGCTGTTAAATTTGTTGAGCAGGGATAAGCAACGCTGAAGTGTGGGTGGATTTCATATCCTAGCCATACATTTGTTCATGGCGTAGCTCACATTTGTGATTTAGGGAAGAGTTCCCATTTCCACACTGAAGTTAAATGTGAACAGCCCTTCAAGTATCCTTTAGGAGCACGCAGGCTGCATCTTCATTACTATTTTAGTTGGGGCAAGGATTGAATATCTGAGGTGAATCTCCTCACTGTCCCACGTTCTGCACATTGCCTTTTACTGGGAAGCAATCTGAGTGTGCAATTAGGATTCCTTTGTATGTAACTGAACCAGAAGTGTCACTCTAGGAGCGTATCTGCTGTGCTTCAGGTGCCCTTGGGTCTTTGGCCTATGGCACTGAACCTGGTCCAATGCAACCCCCCCAAACATGCATAGTGTGATTCTTGGGACCTCAGCACCAACTGGTCTCTACAGCCTTTTCTCCTTTCGGACTATGCCAGGTGCTTTTAAAGTAGACAGTTGTGCTAGTCTTAAATTTCTATGTGATGGGGGATAAGCTTTTTTGCTTTTTAAATATTAGTGAAGTAAATAAGCAGGCCATCTTGAGTTCCATCTACTGATCTAATACCTTATTCTCAATTTTCAGGAGTCTTAATGCAACCAACCATATTGATTAGAATGTTGTTTGTGAAGCTTTTTCCTGTGTTTCCAGAACTGTCTCTGTTGGTATTTGTCTCTTTCAAATAATGAAGAGTGCTGTGGCATGCCTGTTTTTAAAGCCAGCTGTTTTGCAGACCCATCTGGGGGTAATTTTATTTAACGGTCTGTGGGGGGGGTTACACAGACCCTCTTAAAGACCTTGTCCGGAATCCCTGTGTGCCTTCTATATGTTGTTTTATGTCCCTGACCTCTCATCTTTTTCTTATCTGGACCTCTTTCTTCCTCTTGCCCCCTCCAAACCGCTGACCCTCTCCTTTGCAAGAGGGAAACAATACTGTAATGAAAAATGTCTCTTGCTGAAACGGGTTATTTCATGTGTCTGCTTTTTTTATGCCAGAGGCCAGACTAGCTGCCTTTTGTGGGGCAAGAGAGTTTCTCATCATCAGTGCCATAGCAAATAATAAAAGCTCAGCAGCAACAAGTACTGTAAATACCTTGCAGCCCTGTTCTCAATTACAGAATTAGTTATGTAAATCTCATATTAAAGGAGGAAGAGCCCTGATGTCTCTTAAATTGTACTCTGCGTGTGCACGCATGCGTACAATTCCTTTTTGTCTAGGAGAAAAATATCTGTGCTCCTAACATGCAGGCTCCATAGAGATTAGCATACTAAACAGTATTGCTCTGCATGACCTGAAATTGGCTTTCGAGTGCTAATTGGATCTATGGGCTTTGAGAGAAGGGGTTGGAAAACATTGGTCTCTGGTTTTCCAGGTTGCAGACAGCAGTATGGATATGGTGGTGGTGTAGGTGCCCAAATGAAGTCCTCAGGGGGGCTCCTGAGCTAGGGGGGCACCAGTTGATAGAACACAAGCTCTGCTTTGCATTTGCTTATGTCTTCTGTCTTCTTTGCCTAGATACAGTGAAATGAGTACTAAGCCTGAAATCAGGAATGCCTGTGATCTATTCCTAACTGCTTCTGCTGTACTGCATGAGTTTGGTCTAGTTGGTTAATCTGTCCAAGTACATCTTCTACAGCAAAAGAGCTGGCAATAGCTGGAGATTATTTATGGTGAAGATGGGACCTTTAGATAATTAAATTACAGACGAAAGGATTACTCTATAAACACTGAGATACATCCCTCTACTGGCTCCTATGGCTGCAAATCAGTTGTCAAGTGTGGAGCCAAGGTGGGCCAGTGCCATATGTTGCCTTGTTCAGCAGTTCCAGCAGCCTTGCTGCCCAGCCACCTCCTTCTATAATCTCTTACAACAGCAGATGCAAACAGAGTGAAGCTGCCCTTCAGGATCCCAACCAGAGAGTCTGAGAGCCTAACATATGTGTTGGGTTGTTTGGCGTTGTGGCTGCTGACTTCTGTAATAGTGCTTTGCTCTGTTGCTGTTTTTGCTGAAGCCTACACGATGCCTTTGCTCATCCAGTGGAATGCTTGCTGGGAAACTAGTCTCTCTGTACTGAGGTTTGAAATGATCCCCAAAAACAATTTTTGGGGAAGTGGAGATTAAGATTAGTAACATCTGGATTATGAAATCATGTGGCTTTTTTAATCTCATCTTCCGATCCCCTTTAGACTTCACTTGGCTTTAGACAGGACTTTGTCTGGTATGGATGGGGTATTGGGTTAAGTGGGAGTGGGACAAGTGCCACCAAATTTAAGCAGGTAAAAAAAAACCCCAAAAACCAACAACAAAAAAAAAACCCCACAAACCCTCCCAAAACCCCTTGCAAACCCAAACACCAAAAAAAAAAAACCCAACCAAAAAACCCCACCAAAAACCAAAGCAAAAAAAGCACCCAAAAAACCAACACCACCCGAAAAAAAACCCTAAACAGCTGTTGATGTTTGTTTTTTTTTGTTTTGCTTTTTGTTTTTAGTACAAGTGTCAATGAAAAGTAAAAGACTTTATATTGGATTCAGCACTGCTTATATTTGAAAGCATTTTGAGTGTTTTTTTGATATTACCTAACATTAAAAATAACTTGGAAAACAAATGATTACTTCACACCAATAAAAATCAATACCTTCTGCTCTGGGAGGAAAAGGGGATGATAATAATGGAAATTATTTTTGGGAGAGGGGAGGAGAGGAGTGTTCCAGGATTTCCTTTTTTAAATGTATAACTTGTGAAATTACAGATTTGTGAAACACATGGATATTGCTATATGTACATCTTTTAAAAAGTCTTTTGACAAAAATACTTTTTTGTAGCTTTCCAGCTTTCTCACCTCTGCTAGGTGCGATGTCCTGCTTAAAATCATGCTGGTTGAAAAATTAGTATTTTTTTATTGGTATTAGCTTTTATAGTTTAACATGATCTTGCCTGGGATTTGGATTTTTTGTCTTGTCTTGGATTTTCACACTCAGTGTATGATTTTAACGTATATGCAGATTTAGAAATGATCTATTCTAGTCTGATTGTTTTCTCCAGTTAAATCGAAAGAAAGTTCAGTTTAATCCTAGTGGTGTGCTGCATTCCACATAGAGCAAAGAAAATGGTTGGTCTCTGCCCAGAGGAAATTGCAGTATAGAGCAAAAGGATTTGGACTGCTCTGCTCAGTTTGAACTGCTTTGGGAAAGATTTAAGATAAGTGCAAGATAATGATGTTGCAGAACAGCACTGATTTTAATTCTGTATATTCCAGTTTGAGGAGTTTTTCTAAATATTGGTAAATGTATGCACTGCTCTTGAGTTGGAATAAGTATTACAGTTTTTAACCTGTGTCCTTCCTCCCCACTAAAGAAAATGCGAAGATACTTTAGATACAGCATTTCTGCAAATATTTGCAGCCCTGCTTCCAACTGTGCTAGCTCTTCAGCTTTGAGTTACGGGCTTTACTGCTTTGTCAACTGTTTTCCTTAGAATGTAACATATTGAACCTCTCCTCTGGCAAACAAATTGCTTCTGAGGCAGTACAACAGAAAATCACCTGTTTTGTGTGGCAGTCTAAATACTGCTTCCAGAGTCCCTGGACTTTTTGGGTCAGATGTCACCAGGTAACCTAAATGGGCTGCTCTGGCAAGAGTAGGGTAAAAATGGAGTTCTGCAAGACTATTTGGAGGAAAGCAAATGAAGGTCGTTAGCAGGGACAGGTATTTCAGGTGAGACCCAGGAAGAAGCAGCATGTTGACTCTTGCATTTCATTGTTTGTTTTTTTTTCTCCTTCCCCTTTTGCTCCCAGCTGCATTTTAGAGACTTATCAAAAGTAGTTCTTTAGATACAGGCTTTTATCTTCAACTGTCAGTCAGTGGAAGGGAAAGGAAATAGAGATCATACGTGATGGAGTTGTTTGACACCCAGGGGAATCTAAAACACGATCTTTAGTATTATCTCTGCCTGTTAGACGTTAGTTCTCTTTGGACAAGTGTTGCCACCATTCTCTGCCTCCCAAGGGCAGCTCTATTTGACAAACTAGCCTTCTGCTTTGCACAGCTGGGAAAGGTTTATATGGCTTCTCCTTTCCTCTCTACCTGCTGTATGCCTTGCTTTACCTTCCCATGACTGGGAAGCAGTGGTGCACAGTGGGATCTGTGCTGGCAGCAGCTGGCGATAGTGTTTTAAACTCTAATTAGTACTGCATATGCAACCTGGTTTCTGCCTTATGAGCTTCCACTGTAGTTTACTGCTCTCTTCTCCTTGTATTGTAGCTGGAAGAATCCGCAGAAGCACTTACGGCAAATGCCGTGGCTCATTTTGGCAGAGAATTGAAATGGTTTGTGTGCTTGGGTGAAAGAGATGCCAGCCAGCTGGTCTTCAAAAGGATAGAGCTGAATAGGTGAACAGTGCTTTATTCCCGATAGCTCAAGAGATAACAAGAGAGGCAATTCTGCCTGTTGCAGTTGTCTTAGCAGAGAGACACAGCAGAGGTAGCAGGCTTTCCTTCTTGTGAGACAGTTCAGTGAAGTTTTTCCAAAAAAGATCTTTTTGGGCAGTGGTCAGACGATCCGCTGACTATCTGCAGTGATAGAGTGTATTTTATATAGTGAAGTGTTGTTCTCTTACTGTCCCTGTCTTTTTAGATAACAAGGCCTTCTGACTGCTGTTTCCAGATCTGAACTTGCCAATTACTATCCATTTATCCACAGTAACATCATCCAGACACTTGTGTTGGGTAGAACAGATCAGGTTCAACTCACTGGATGTTCACCTGGCCCATTGTGTTGGTGTGTTTTGTGTATTTAGAGTAAGAGTGGTGGGGTTTTTTTTGTTGGTGGGGTTTTTTTTTTAAAGGAGTGGTGGAGAAGCATGGAAAAATCTATTTAGTTTTTCTGCTGAGCTCAGGTGGTTGTCTCCATAGGCTCTAACTATAAACAGCAGTGGGAGACAAGTTTTTTAGAGAGCTTCTCTCCATTGATGACAGGTAGAGCTTAGGTAACTAGCCGTATAAGGCAGCAAACATCTAATAGCTATGCAGAAGGACTCCTGGAAATGGAAAGATGCATCATAGCATAACTTAACTGCTTGACTAATCTGGTGGCCTTCTATGATGGGGTGACTGCATTGGTGGATAAAGAAAGAGCAACTGATGTGATCTACCTTGACTTCTGTAAGGCCTTTGGCACAGTCCCACACAACATCCTTGTCACTAAATTGGAGAGATACGGGTTTGATGGATGGACTATTCGATGAATAAGGAATTGGCTGGATGGCTGCATCTAAAGAGTTGCAGTCTGCATCTAAAGAGTTGCATAATTCAAGAGGATGAAGTTAATGACCTGCTACGCCACCTGGACGTTCACAAGTCTATGGGGCCGGATGGGATCCACGCGAGGGTACTGAGGGAGCTGGCGGAGGAGCTTGCCGAGCCACTCTCCATCATTTACCAGCAGTCCTGGTTAACTGGGGAGGTCCCGGACGACTGGAGGCTCGCCAATGTGACTCCCATCTACAAGAAGGGCTGGAGGGAGGATCCGGGGAACTACAGGCCAGTCAGCCTGACCTCGGTGCCGGGGAAGATCATGGAGCGGTTGGTTTTGAGGGTGCTCACGAGCCATGTCCGGAACAACCAGGGGATCAGGCCCAGCCAGCACGGGTTCATGGAAGGCAGGTCCTGCTTGACCAACCTGATCTCCTTCTATGACCAGGTGACCCACCTAGTGGATGAGGGAAAGGCAGTGGATGTGGTCTGCTTGGACTTCAGTAAGGCCTTTGACACTGTCTCCCACAGCATTCTCGTAGAGAAGCTGGTGGCTCACGGCCTAGACAGGTGCACTCTTCGCTGGGTAAAAAACTGGCTGGACGGCCAAGCCCAGAGAGTTGTGGTCAACGGAGTTAAATCCAGTTGGCGGCCGGTCACGAGCGGTGTTCCCCAGGGCTCAGTACTGGGGCTGGTCTTGTTCAATATCTTTATCAACGATCTGGACGAGGGGATCGAGTGCTCCCTCAGTAAGTTTGCAGATGACACCAAGTTGGGCGGGAGTGTTGATCTGCTCGAGGGTGGGAAGGCTCTGCAGAGGGACCTGGACAGGCTGGATCGATGGGCCGAGGCCAACTGTATGAGGTTCAACAAGGCCAAGTGCCGGGTCCTGCACTTCGGCCACAACAACCCCAGGCAACGCTACAGGCTTGGGGAAGAGTGGCTGGAAAGCTGCCCGGAGGAAAAGGACCTGGGGGTGCTGGTTGACAGCCGGCTGAACATGAGCCGGCAGTGTGCTCAGGTGGCCAAGGCCAACAGCATCCTGGCCTGTATCAGAAATAGTGTGGCCAGCAGGAGTAGGGAGGTGATCGTGCCCCTGTACTCGGCACTGGTGAGGCCGCACCTCGAATCCTGTGTTCAGTTTTGGGCCCCTCACTACAAGAAGGACATGGAGGTGCTGGAGCGTGTCCAGAGGAGGGCAACGAAGCTGGTGAAGGGCCTGGAGCACAAGTCTTATGAGGAGCGGCTGAGGGAACTGGGGTTGTTTAGCCTGGAGAAGAGGAGGCTGAGGGGAGACCTCATCGCGCTCTACAACTACCTGAAAGGAGGTTGTAGCGAGGTGGGTGTTGGTCTCTTCTCCCAAGTAACTAGCGATAGGACAAGAGGAAATGGCCTCAAGTTGCACCAAGGGAGGTTTAGATTGAACATTAGGAGAAATTTCTTTCCTGAAAGAGTGGTCAGGCCTTGGAACAGGCTGCCCAGGGAAGTGGTGGAGTCACCATCCCTGGAGGTATTTAAAAGACGTGTAGATGAGGCGCTTAGGGACATGGTTTAGTGGACATGGTGGTGTTGGGTTGACGGTTGGACACGATGATCTTAGAGGTCTTTTCCAACCTGTATGATTCTATGATTCTATGATTCTAAAGAGTTGCAGTCAACAGCTCAGTGTCCACATGGAGATGAGTAAAAGTGATGTCTCTCAAGGATCTGTATTAAGACTGGTACTGTTCAATATCTTCATTAATGACATAGACAGTGGGATTGAATGCACCCTCAGCAAGTTTGTGGGCAACAGCAAGCTGAGTGGGGCAGTTGATAGCTAGAGGGATGGGGTGCCATCCAGAGGGACCCTGACAGGCTTGAGAAGTGGGCCCATGTGAACCTCATGAGGTTCAACAAGGCCAAGTGCAAGGTCCTACACCTGGGTCGGGGCAATCCCCAATATCAGTACAGGCTGGAGGATGAAGGGATTGAGAACAGCCCTGCAGAGAAGGTCTGGAGATACCAGTGGATGAAAAATTGGACATGAACTGGCAATGTGCGCTTACAGCCCAGAAAGCCAACTGTATCCTGGGCTGCATCAAAAGCAGCGTGGCCAGCAGGTTGAGGGAGGGGATTCTGCCCCTCTACTCCGCTCTGGTGAGACCCCACCTGGAGTACTGTGTGCAGCTCTGGGGCCCCCAGCACAAGAAAGACATGGACCTGTTAGAGCGGGTCCAGAGGAGGGCTGGAACACCTCTCCTATGGATAAAGGCTGAAAGAGTTGGGGTTATTCATCCTGGAGAAGAGAAGGCTCCAGGGAGACCATATTATGGCCTTTCAAACTTAAGGCCTCTCTCCGTCTTTGTTATACGCCCCCTTTTTTACCAAGGCCTGTAGTGACAGGACAATGGGCAATGGTTTTAAACTGAAAAGAGGGTAGGTTTAGATTGATCATAAGGAAGAAGCTCTTTATGATGAGGGTGGTGAGGCACTGGGACAGGTTGCCTAGAGTTGTGGATGCCCCATCACTGGAAGTGTTCAAGATCAGATTGGCTGGAGCTTAGAGCAGCCTGATCTAGTGGAAGATGTCCCTGCCCATAGCAGGGGGTTGGAACTAGATGATCTTTAAAGGTCCTTTCCAACCCAAACCATTCTGTGGTTCTGTGGTAACTAAGAACTGTATCCTAGTGAAAGCCTTGCGGTTTGCTTAGGTGCATTTGAAATCCCTTTTTTTGGGGGTGGTGCATGAGGGGGGTGAATGGGGAAGACAGCAGGTCATTACTGTGCTGCAAAATACGTTGTTTTAATCCTTTCATGTGAATCTTAATCCACATGGTATAGATGGAATCCAACTGGGAACGTACTTGCTTTTTCACCCAGTGCTGGAGATGTGGCTTTTCTGAGATATCTCAGAACGCATGGAGATTAGAGCAATCCAGCAGCCTTGCAGTTTGATAGCATTTCTGAGGCTTCACTTAAGATGCAGTATGCGTTTCTTCATCCTGATAGAGATAATGGGGTTTAAGCAATTACACCCAGGCTAATTCCTTTTGATAAGAGCTCTACATTATCTAAAAAAAGAATCCTAGCCGCCTGGGAAAGAACAATGTAAATGTCTCTCTCATGGGCTCTTTCATTTGCTCTTCTCTGATATCTTCAGATAATATGCTGCAGATCTTTCAAGCCATAAAAATCTATCAGTCTTTTTTTAGGTAGGGAGTATTGCAGTCAGGGAGGTGTAACAGTACTGTTGGCTTGCAAGGTGTGGAGGCAGCCCTGCATGCTTCAGATGATTCTGGGCTGCTATGGTGACTACAGCTTCGACATAAGGGATCAAATTTGGTCTCTTTTAAAGGAGCCCCTTGTTGCCTCTCTGCGCAGGCTGTCTGGTTGTAAGGTGCGGGTTGCTTCTGCTGATTAGGGTGATCTAAATATTGTAATTTGGAAAGAGTAGCAAAAGCCTACCGCATTATTTAGCATAGATTCCAACCCCTTACTGTGTGTTTGTCTGCACTGGAAAGAAGAGTATGATGTTGTGTGTTAAGCAGGAATGGTAAGAGGTCTCACTTATTTAGAATTTTTTTTTCTTTTCTTTTTGAGACCAGTAAAGAAATTTCAATAGTTAGCTGCATTTCTGGTACTTAAAGAAATTGCTTTTATTCTGCTTAATCTCTCTGAGTTTTCCTCTCATACATAAGTGTTTCCTCTCTCATATACAATGTAGGATAGAAAATTTAATTGATTGCATTTAAAAAGGGGAGGAAATCCCAAAGCAATGTGCTGTTTGTGTAAATGTGCCACTTCTAGGAAAATCATGTTATATATTTAAAAAAAAAAAAAATTCCATTAACAGTATTGAAAGGTTTTTAAACATTGTAGGCATGTTTGTTATAACTTGTTCTTTCTCTCCCAGGTAGTCACAGATGACATTCTTGATGTGTAGCTGTCTGATAATTGGAGCTGGGAGGAGAGGCAAGGGGAAAAGGGGAAGATTGTAATCTCCCATGCTGCTATGCTTTGGTTCCTCTTTCCCAGAGAAGAGCCTGTGAATGTGTGGCATGCTGTCTGTCCCTTCACCTGCCCGATGGCTAGGGAAAGTCGCTGAATGCCTCCCAGTGGGAGCCTGATCTGTCCTCTTTCAAAATGGAGGAAGAGGATTTGTGTGGACGTGTCTCTTTGGTGGGACAAAAAAGATGCAAAAATCAAATCTTTTTTTTCTGTCTCCATTTTGTAAAATGGCTTCGTGCATCACAAACACTGTAGTTAAGCAGTGCAGTACAGAAGTGGGAGATTTGGGATTTTGCTAGAAATAGGAGGCAGAGTGCACAGCTTTAATGGTGGGGAATCCATTGCTTATTCTCCGGTGTGGCACAAGGAGGGTTGTCCCTGCTCAACCCCCTCATTTACACAGTGCTGCAGCAAAGTGGTGCCTGGATTGAAAATAAATGGAGGAGTTCAGGGAGGGAAAATCGTTACCGCCATTTGCAAAGTTGGCCGCAGTATTTTTTTTCCTGTCATAAACTGTTGTGAATTTGAAAGGGCTGCTGTATTTCCTTCGCAGATGTGGTAATGTTGGCAAATGAAACAAACTTTTGTTTGGAAAGCTCTTTTGAGATTAAAGGCATCAGCAAAGTAGTCGCTGTGTCTCCCGTGACTGCCTTGGTTGAGGAGCTGGACTGTGTGTTCTAAGTCTTTCTGATGCAGAGACTCGAGTGCTTAGTCTGAACCAATTTACTCATTCTTCAGCTTTTACTTGTTTGGCTTTAATTGGCTTCCTGCTGCATGTCACATTGCATTTTCCTTTGGCTGGCGGACGTAGAGAGTCGCCCTCCTCCTCTGGGCTGCTAAGAGAACATGTTTTCTTATTAGATAGAGCTGTCTAGCGCAGGCTGGAGGAAGCATCTTGTGTAAGAGAGTACTGAAGCAGAAGTGTGTTCTTTGCAGTAATACCTTCTCAGCCTTGTGGGCGACTCCACAGATTACTTCTCACCTTGTCTTTCATAAATGATAGTAGATGCAAAACCTGTGTGAAGATGAAGCTCCTAGAAGACTTTCCTCATCTATAGCAATGTCCCTAATGCAAGAGGAAATCCTCAGCAGCCCTTTCTTTGAGGAGTTGTGTAGCTTGCTGAGAGTTTAAACAGACCACCTGTTCTCTAGATCCTCCACAGTTTTGCTGCCTTGTTTTCTTGGTGATCCTAAAAATGACAGGTCGCTATTTAATATACTCTGATTGACTTCACAACCTATCTCTTCAGTCATCTGCTTTCCTTTGTTCTCCTCTTTGAAAGAATTTCATTTAGTGACAGCAATGAGGTGGTGCATCTAGGTGATGGGACGAATTAATGTAAGTACTTCATGGACCATTGCTAGGGAACAAACACTAGCTCAAAACTGCCTAGGCTATGTCTGGGCTATCTTGCCTCTGTATTAGTAATATGACAGGCCTCAGTTTATTATTCTACCTTGAGCCACACTTTGCCCATGTTCCTGGTGGAATATTTCGTGTGCTCCCTTGGGAGAATCCTCTAATCAAAGTGCTTGACAAACAGCCATGAAGGCTCTTTTTGGGTGTTTTCTGGCCCAGCCCTGCAAAAGCACCAGTGTTGCCTGGTAGTCACCTGTCTAATGAGCCCTAAGAACAAGTCCCATTCCTTGTGTTTGTGTGCTGGCCTCCTTACAGGGGCTCCCATACCTTTTGTTTTGGAAAACAGTTCCTTGCAATTTCATCTGGTGGTCTGGTAACTGTGTAAAAATAAAGTTTTGTATTCAGACAATTAATCTTGTGCTCAGGCAGGTTTGATGTCCAGCATTGCAGTTTATGATACAGAGCCAATTATTGAGTTCCTACTAAATATACATCTTTGGTGGTCTCAGTGATACTGAAAAATACTGAATTGTCAAAGTTCTGTTGTCTTCTGTCACTAGTGTATACACTGTTCTGTCCTGCTCTGTTTCTACAGTTAAATGGGATTCAAGTGAATTCATTAAGAACATGTCACCTTATATTAACAGTGAAATATATTAGGTGTCATGAAAAATGAATGTTTCCAACAAATTTATGGAGTTTGAAGCTCTTGTATCATGAAAGCTAGCTTCGATTGCTCTGGGAAGATGGAGGGAGCATATGCGAGTAACACAGGGCACTGCAAGAATAAAATATTTGTAAAAGCTCCTTGTTTATCTGCCAGAGCAAAATGGAGCTCACTTCTTGCCAAGATCAGTGTCTGTAGCTCTGTGCCTTCCGCTACAGCTACATGAAATGTTAATCCCTAGTGCACAGCAAAGAACATAACACCTTGTTTAGCAGCTAGGGATACTCTTGCTGTTGACTGCTGCAGGACAAAAGGCAGAATCCTGAATTCACAGCTTGCTAGATACTGAGCCTCCTGGGTCACCTAGAAATGCAGATCACCCTTGGAGTGTTTGCTCTGTACACACCCTTCCTTACCTGTGGGCAGGGCACAGCAGATGCTCTGCAGTAAGTTCTCATTCTCTTACCTCGCGGTGCTGTCTCTGTGTGGTCCTGCCTTGAGAGAATCCTAATTTATCTTAGCAGTAACAAATGTTATTGTTTGTAAAGTATAATTACAACTGTTACAGGCTATCCCTCTTCTCTCCTGCAGCCTGTTCCACTGCCCTCCTTCCAACTTTGTGTTAAACTGGAATTGCTTGTGGGACTGTGCTGTGAGGAGGGGGATAGTCATTGCTTTGCAGCAATAGGGTACAACTCCGAACAGATCCATTGAGCAGTCCCTGTGCCCCTATCTTTCTGTTTGGCCTGCCTTCTCTTATGAAGGTGCTAATCACCCCCTACCTTCATTTAGTGTCAAGGGTCTTTAGTGACCTTGGAAGAAGAGAAACTGAGCTGTTGGTGCTAATCTCAAACACAAATGTGCAGCCCTTGCCACATTAGTCATGCCTTTGTCACCTCTAGATTGGATTAGTGGAGTGCGCGGTATGTGGGTCTACAGCTGAAGACATGCAGAACAGCATTGTCTGCTTGTTTTAGTGTCACAGGAGAGTGTTTTCTAGAGACATGTCAGCATTTGAGGAGTGCCCTCAATCAGGATCCTGAGCTGACTTCTCACAGTGGTCCACTGGAAGCTGGTTTGGCCGTCAGGCAGTGCTTTAAAGCTTACCTGCTGCTGTTACTGCTTTCTGTAAGAGGGTAAGTTGAAGGATTGAATGGGGCTGCAACTTAAGACCTTGTAAGGCAATATATTGGAGCCCTGCAGCTTGCTTTACTTTTTGTTGGTTATTTTTCTGTATCAATGATTTTATTATATGGTGCTTGTGTTTAGAGAGATGTCCTTAAACACATCTGGTTGTGGAACAATACATTGGCAGTGGAGGTTTTTCTCCCGCATTCTCATGTGAATGGTGCAGAGAAGTCCAGCTTCCTTATTAGGACTAGTCAATCACTTGATCAGGTACATAATAACCATCTTCTGGGAGGGATATAAGGGGTAAGAGATTAACCCCAGTCTGCATTACAAATAAGTTTAATGATGTACTAATGTTGAATACAGAAGGTCATGGCAATGAAGAAATTGGACTATTATGACTGAGCCTGTACACGTGAACAGCCTGCAAAGCAAAGAGCATGCTGGGGGTTATGAACCGAGGAGGTAAAGACAGTGTCAGTCCTTGGTTCAATTGTTTGCTGAACTCTAACTGGGGATAAAAATACGCTTTTTCTCTTGTAGTTATGCTCAGTATGTACAGCTGCTTGTGTAGTTCTTAAATGCCTACAGAAATCTTGGTTCTTTAACACGTCCTTCTCCATGCTGCTCTGCAGGGGACAAGCTGCACATTATAACAGGTTCCCCAGTGGGTGGTTTATCTCCACGAGACTAACTTCTGTGCCCACACCTGGATACCTATTGGCATGGTGGTTCTGAACCAGCGAGTGGGGTCTTAATCTACAGCAAGAAGACATACAGAGTGATAGGAGGGGGAGGCTTAGCAAATATATTGGTGTTCACGTCACTAGCTGATGGCTTTCCCAACGTAGCTGGTGAATTAGAGCAGTTGTGGGTTGCTGGACTTTGTGTGTTGGGGGGTTGTTTGTTTAAATTTGGCTTTGCCTCTGTGGTATCTCAGATCAACCTTTTGGTCCAACTGCTTTTGATGTTGTTATGGTCATCTACTTGGTTTTAGCAAGATCTGTCCTTCAGTGTTCTGGCTTCTGTTCTGCCTGGCTGCTAAAATACTTTGCTGTGGATATGGAGCTGGTGAGATGCAGTAGGATGTTCAGGTTTGGAGACTGAGTTTAGACAGTACCCCTCTCTTCCTGAAAAGATTTCTCTGGTTGGAACTATGAATTAAAGCAGTTTGCTCTTTTGGGAAGTAAGAACCTGCCAAAATCCATGTGCAGCTGCTGGGGTTATTCTCTGGGCTACAGAGCCAAATCAACCAGAAGAATCTCCTGCTGCATCTTTGCCAGGTCCTCTGGCTAGTTTAAGTGGTTCAGACTTTTGCCTGGAGCATAACATACTGCTTTGCCAGCCTTCTGCACAGAACTGCTGCTGCTGTTCTATTCTTCTAGTGAGACAGTCCCAGAAAACAGGGTCTCAACACTGTGTGTTCCTCTGCTCTGGAGGGAGCCTGCTCTGCTTATGCTCCCATGTTCTGGGACTTCCACCAAAGAGGAAATGTTTGCTAGAAACAGGTGTGGTTGCAGAAATCTGTTCAAGCAAACTGTGTCTGTTGAAATCAGTTCTTCCTTTTAAATGAATTAGGAAGGCAAGGAAGCTCACCTGTGTTAGAGAAGCCGTGACCCTTCAGGGCAGAAGTGACTATGCTCATTTTTGGAGAAAGTCGACTTGCCATTCTTATGGCAATTTTCTCTCCCTCAGTATTTCGTTACGTAATGTGTTACTAAATAAGCGATTGCCCACACTAAAAATGGTGTGTTTAGGGGCTCCTGCTCCAGTGAGATTAAATGTTAATGGGAAGTATTGCTCTTACTAGTTCTAGCTTTCTGCAGAGTGGGGTGCCCTATTCTATTTCATAGGGTTTTTTGGTCAAAGTCTATCCTGGTAATTCCTTTGTTAACTCTGTGTTCTCTCTCTCTCTTTATTCTCCTGCCTAGCTTTCTGCAGAGGACGTGTTGTGAGGGTGCCCAAAGGTCCTCTTATTCGAGTTGTGGGCACGGAGGTGGTGATCCCTTGCAGCGTTAGTGACTACGATGGACCCAGTGAACAGAACTTTGACTGGGAGTTCTCCCGGGACACTGACTTTGTGCGGATAGTGAGTACCTGGGATTCTACATTCACGTCTGAGGAGTACCAAAAACGTGTGGGCCACGGGGATATCAAACTGATACGGAGCAGCAACGATGCTGTGGAACTTGTCATTAGAAACATCCAGCCAACTGACCAAGGGAGGTACAAATGCTCCACGCCCAGCACTGATGCCACCGTTCAGGGAAATTATGATGCAGAGGTCCAAGTGAAAGGTATTTCTGAAGAGTGAGGTGTGCTCTAAATTTGTTTTTGATATTGATTATAGATGTACCCTTAAGAATGTTGAATTTCTACTGCTTATGAGCATTGTGATTTTTTTTTTAATTTTTCTTCTCCCTGTTCCTGTTTAATTCTAAAGCCAAAATCGAAAATTGGGAAGTATGATAGCAAAGGCAAGTGAGGTGAAGAAGTGAAGAGAGGCTGTTTACTATAAACACCACTTTCCTTTTTTCTGTCTAGTAAATATGTAAATAAAAATGGGAAAACTAAACAGTGGGTTTCCTGAAGATGTCTGCAAATATTTTATGTCCCTAAGCCTCTGGGTAGAGAGGCTAACTTCAGGTAAAAAACACAGCCTGTCTTCTCTCTTTTATTTATAGTGTCATTTAGGGATCTTTCTATATGAAGGAAGTCATCTTCCTTTTCCCTTTTAGCATGCTGATACTGCAGTCATGCCCTAGCTTTGTCCTTTCATTTAGGGTTCTTCAGTAATAACTTGGGAGACTATTTTTTTCAAGTGTCTTATCTTTTACTCCCATGAAAATCAAGATGGTTCTGGATGGGAATAGTCAGAATGATGATGTTTGGATGAGAAACTAAAGCAAGGGGAAGGATAAATGAATTTGAATGCTTGTCTTGGCTTGTTTAAAGTGGAGCACTTCCTTTAATGGATTTTTCAGCTGAATTTCCTTGTTCCTGGAATATAGTTATGTGTGGAAGAAGGAATGATTGGCCAGGTGTTGCTCTGTGGTAGTTTTACTGTCTCATATCTGAGCAGGTCAGTGTGGGTGTTCTCTCCTTGCTTCCGTTTTATGATGCTTGTGTCTTTTGGTCTGTCTTTTTTTTTTTCTTTTTTTTTTTTTTAAATAGCGATTTCCGATGGCTTATCGGTGAGTGGTTCAAAAGCACGTTCCTCAATGTCCCTCAGGCTGTCTGAGGGTGACTCCTTCAAGTTGCGCTGCTCAGCAATTACCATCTCACCGGAGCACACTCACCTGCATGTGACTTGGCAGATCAAAAGTGGATCAACGTGGTGGGACATCCTATCTTTGACTCATGAGGGCAAATTCCAGCCAGGCCCTGGCTATGAAGAGCGCTACCGTAATGGAGATATCCGCTTGGACACAGGAGCGAATGACACGTATCAGTTATCCGTATCCCAGGCCTCGTCGGTGGATGGGGGTGCCTACAGGTGTCTCGTGAGCGAGTGGGTGAGAGGAGCAGATAGCTCATGGCAGAAGATTCAGGAGAAGAGCGTGGATATAGCAAGTGTGGCGATCCAACAGACTGGTGAGTGTTACTGGTGGGCTGGGGTCACGGCTCATAGCTACAGCAGTGCTGTGTCCAAACTGTGGTACTCTGAGAGCAGAAATTGGGTAAGCTGAACTAAATGAGGATACATTCCAGGAGAACCTAGAGGGCTGTTTGGATAGCTGGCCTATTTACATCTGAGTCGATAGAAAATGCTTAGCATAATTTTTCTAGCTTTTATTTTGGGGAAAAAGGGGATGATGGCATGGAAGGATTGACTGGAACATCTTAGATGCCTAGACCTAGATTTTATCTCATCCTTAGTTCACTTCAAATTGCTTCTGTTTTTTATATTTCTTAACTAAATATTGTATTTAATCCCTGAGCATCCCAAACCTTCCCTTTGCTCTATCATTAACGTAGGGTTGTCCCATAGCACTAAACAACTGCACTTCCCCTGTAAAGGCGGCTTGTGATTCAGTGACAGATGTGAAGCTTTTCTGTACGTTGTTTATTAAAATGGTGTACAAAGATCAAGAGAAAGGAGGAAGGCAGTGATAATTTAACACGACAAATTATCCAGTGATTTTTATTACTGACACTGGATCACTGGTCTGATTGCTCCACTGTATTGGCAGGGGTCTACGACAGTAACGGTTCTGTTAAATGCATCATTGCATGCTTGACTAAGGAGACAAAATACATATAGTGCTGTGCTGAGGATATCCAGATATCCCTGCTCATATAGATTTCAGGAGTAGTTGCACTAAGCACTTAATTGTGTTAGCATTACCACTGCTAGTTGGAGGAGGGAAAGCAGGACGCTTCTTGTCACTCAACAGGTGGAAAAACAGGCAATGATGGTCCCTCAGAAATGTGAGATTATAACGATATTGTAGAAGTGTTCAGACAGTAAGGGTATCTTTTCATTTTTGTAATCCTTTAATCACTATAGGGAAATCACTGTAGGGAGAACCCAGAACTGCTGGGTTTTTTGGCTAGCTCGTTTGGATGTAGTTTTAGTGTCCTGGTGGTACTTAGCCTGTGAAATTTGACAGGATCAATCTGCCTCCTCTTTTTCAGGGTGTCTGTTACACAGTAAAGTTTGCAGGTGCTCTCTGCTGAGGCAGGGCTTACTTAATTAACAGCTGTAATTCTCTATTTTGTTGCATTTTTAGTGTTTGGTTTAAGTAGGTGGGGTTTAATCAGTGGCTGAAAATAGGGTGAGGATGGTCAGGACCAGTAGTAGTGCAGTTTTTAATGTAGTTTGGGTGTGTGGTTTTGTTAGTGGTTTTTTTTTGTTTGTTTCTTTGTTTAGGGTTGTTTTGCCTTCATTTTTAGCTCAGTCATTGGCAGCACTGGCACTTTGTCAGGGGAATGAAGGCTTTTTTTAAAGTTACGCTAAATGGGATAAGTTATTCTCCAGCAAAATGTTGTGGAAATTTTTACGCACACGTCCTGTAGTAAGACTTGAAGAGCATCTTGTGCTGACATCTGAAACCTCTGCACTTGCATGCTAAAATGAACTTGAGTTGTAAATGGTATGCCTAGTTGTTGCACTTCCCTCATTCTTACCTGCTGTAAACTGTGGAGTTGAATTTGTAGAAACAAAATTAAAAAAAAAAAAAAAAGATGAATTATCATATCTAATGAAAAAAGTCACGCACAAGTTACTTGTGTAATGTGTGTGGGTTTTTTTCTGTTGTTGCTCTTCCATCTACTTGCCCATCATTTTCATCTCCTAAAATCATGACATCTTTGGGCCTCAACTTTGGGCCCAACTTTGTTGTCTTACGTCTTTTTTTAATAGTGCCTTGCACAACAGGTATATAACCCTAAGTGAGGCCTTCAGACAGGTCTGTAACCAAAAAAGGAACATTGAGAATATACATATGGGTAAACTCTCTTAGAGTCCCTCTGTATGCATATACTGCCAGATTCTGAATGCCTATCACTATTTCATGAAGACAAAAGTGTTCCTTGGAGCAATGCTGCTCTTAACCTTGCAGATGAGTCTTATTTTGTTTTCTGGTATTAGTCTGTTAAATTAACTAGGCTTTCCTACTGATTCCAATCCTGTGATAAGACAGTGAGGGAAGTCCCAATGAGATACTCGTCAGACAGTCGGCTTTGCTTTACCACTCGCGTGGGGCTTGCTACCCTCTGTTCAGTTTGGCTGCTCTGTGCTATCAAGTGATGAGTGGCGAGATCAGTATTGCTTGGTTTTATTGGCAATAGTTGTGTCTGCTCAGTTTGGCTCTGGCCTTTATATGTTGTCTCTCATTCCCGATGATAATCCTAGAAAGCTTTTACAGATGGGTACCTATTATGTAGTAGAACATGGTTTTACATAGAAGTCACTAATCTGCACCGGAGACATAGCTGCCTGTTTAAGGCAGGAATCTGTATTTTTGGTCATGATCTTGGCCGTAGATCTGCTGCGAAGAGCCACTGCTGTAGCAGCCCTGTCTACTGGCCTCAGTTGAGACTTCAAGAGCAGCTGCATTACACACTGTGGGAATGGTGCTGCACTGAGATCCAAATCTAATCTTTAGGCAATGTAGAATGAGGGAATGAGCAAGTGAAGACATGTGGTGGCCAGATAACTTGGTGAATGATTTGCACTGAAGTTTACAAACAACACACACAGCGCCCGTGGTTCACTTCTCACCAGTAACTAAGGCCAGCTTTTCTACTCCTGGTCTTGACACTTTCATCCTATGGCTTTCTTTTAACAAAGCTGTGGCCAGCCTGGTAACCTACAGAGTGCAGAAGGTCCCGTTTGAATGCTGGCTATGACCATATATGCTATGTATGTTAAAAATATTCACTGGCCAGTGGAGGAGTTTGTTAAATGTGTTTGAAGCAGCTATTGGCATTGTTTTAAAGTCCCCAGCGTGTGTTGGTCAGAGCAGTGAGTGGAGGAGTCAGCAGTATAAGGAGTTACTGCTGCCTTCTGTTTGCTTCCATTTCAGGTTTCTGCAACATAACCTGAGGTCAGTCAGGACCCTAACTTGGCTGTGGCTGCTTCTCATCTAAATCTGTTCTGTTATAGGAGCTCAAAACCATTTCAGCAGAAACCAAGTTGAGTTTTAATGTAGTTCCTAGTGATTTCAGTGGACACTTTCTCTTCTGAGAGATAGTCCCAAAACACCTTGACCCTCCTGTGAGAATGGAAAATCCTGTACTCGTTTTCCTGCTGTGTGAAGGTGACGTGTGGTCTGAGACTGGGACAAAGCCTTCATGGACCAGTTGCTGTTGAGTTATAAAAACCCTGTTCTCCCTCCCTTTGTCCCCCTGCCCTCATCACGCATCCCTTGCTTGACTGATAATGTGTACTTCCCTTGTAATAGATCATGCAGCTCAATATCCAACAGGCTTTTGAAGGTAGGGCTACTGAGCTGCTTCAGAAGCTTCTGTAATATAATATGAAGTCCTGGATAACTTACAGTGGATTCTTTTTAAAAAAAAAAATTTTTTTTTGTTTGAATTTTTGTCTCTTCATTTCTAAGCTCTAGATGTGGTTATCTCAACAAGCAATGTGTCTGTGACTGAAAGAGACTCCCTGGATCTTACATGCAACATCACAACAGACAGGAGTGGTATCTTCCAAGCGGAGTTGATGTGGTATTTTTCTGTGTCACCTGATGATACCTTGTCAGATGCTCAGGTTTTGCTAAGCATGGACCGTAACTCTGTTGTCAGTGATTCAACTCTCATCAGCCTGAGCCATATAGATAGGAACTCTTACCGCCTGTTGGTGCGTGATGTGGATGTGGAAGACTCTGGCTACTACTTCTGCCAAGCAGCTGTCTGGGTACCACTGCACAACGGGAGCTGGCATAAGGTGGTGGAGAGGACATCTGCACCAGTCAGTGTGGTGGTGACAGCATTAGGTGAGTGATTCTGTTTTCAGACTTCATGGGTAATGTACCACTCATTCCTTGGTCCCATCAGAAAAGGGAGGGGACTTTGCAGAATCTCTTCTGTGCAAGTTTCTCTCTTGTTTGCATCTGTTGTCTATATGTAGGATATCTCTCCCTCACATATAAAAATCCTGATCTATCCTATGGGGTTTTGTGTTTGTACATTATAGGGTTTTAGGATCTCTTACCCCACGTCCCACCCATGCACTCCACTTTCTAGTGTCATTGAACAATCTGCATTTGTGAAATAGAACTTAAAAGCCTGCCTTGTTTTCCAGGGTCTGAAGCTGCCTCTGTTGTCATGTTGTCCCCTTTCACCTCCCTCGTACTATTAGCAGGGCTCTGATCCAGCAACAGGCATTCTCTCTGAGCTCTGAACACAGTGATAGTAGATGCTTCCCCTGATTTTTGAGTCATATACCATAAAAATTATTTGTAATGGAAACTTCATAATGAACACTAATAGCTTTCAAAGTTGTTGGGTTTTTGTTTTGTTGTCTTAATCACTAGAGAGACACCACATCCTACTGATGGGTTTAGAATGGAACATGACTTTGTGCTGGTTTATTCTCCTCCCTCAACACACAAGTCCATTTTATGAGACTATGTCACATAGCTGTTGAGTAGTGTGACTGAGTGAGAGAGACCTGGCTTGTGGCTAACTTAATGCTAGCAGTGTTGATTAGCATAGTGGCCACTAAAACAGATTTTCCTGCAGTATTTAACATCCCACTCAGTCTGGTGCATTCTTAATCATTCAATCCTAGAGATGAGTGGATTTTTTGCCTTTTGGACAAGCAAAGGATTATTTGTGCACTCGAAGTTATGGCCTCCATATGTTACTTCAGCATTTCTGCGGGCAAATTCTTTTAATTCACCAGTGAGGGGAAAAAAATCTACTTAAACTTGACGATCTCTTTATTCTCTCCTTCCTTTATCCCCCAGTTGTTTTTGGTGGTTTTCCTTTCTTACAGCTCTAATATGTCAATGTCCACATTTTTTTGCAAGGGGCTGGTTAGAAGCAGCTGTGTTTAGCAGTTGTTCATTTAGGACTTGTTGACTGAATGAGGAACAGAAGCTGTAGGTAAGAGATTCAACAGGCTTATCTGATCTACCTGGCCTATAAGAGCAGGCTGACGCTATCTTTCCCTACACCCCTTTCCCAGGACGAGTCTGTTTGGGAGATCCACTGTCTCATACGCATGCTGCAGATTGTAAAGCTTTTGCTTTGCATTATCGCAGCTGAACTCTTAAGCTTTGGAGATCTCTCTTTATGCAAATATCCTTAGAAGTAAAGTTACTTGGGAGAAATACTAAAAATGAAACTCCAGCAAAACTTCTAAAAAGCCTGTCATTTTAGGCATAGGTCTACATATGTCAGCCTACCCATCCTGTCTCCTAGTTTAATCTTCGGGAGAGAACAGCTTCAATTTAGAAGCAATGAAACTCAGGATGGTGTTGCAGGATGCTATAGGTAAGGTATCTGCACCTGCTAAAATTCACAAAATATTGGTTGTGTTGGAAGCATGAATGAACCTAGATGTGAGCTGGGGGAGAACTGGCAGAGCTGTAGTACTTGGTGTTCGTTCCCAGCTTTGACCGGATGCAAGTATCCGGGCCTAAACACTCTCAAAGTACCTCTTCAGAGCCTCTTGTCATCAGAAACTGGTGGTAATGTCCAGTTAAAAGGCAGAGCTCCTCCAACATAAAAGTACTGAATAAGACCAGCATATAGAGAGCCCGCACTGAAGCCTGGTTTTCAGAAATAAATAGCTGTGTCACAAGGTTAAATCCCAGTGACAATGACTTCAAATTTTGCATTTTAGCATTGTACAGAGCAGTTGAGCCGTGGCTGTTTCCAAGTATACTTGTAATGTGTGCTAGAAGTGTGCAAGTGATGAATGTCTTAATTTCCTGTCCTCATTCAGCCATTCAAATTGCACATTCAACTTGTGAGCGTTCCCTCTTTCCCCCGCTTGTGTGCATGTGCATGCATGCACACGTGTTCACGTGAGCACAGGTGCCCTGCATGCTCATGTACTCTCTCGTAGTGCCCATACCTGTAGGACTATTCCTTACTCTTTCCACTCCAATTTGGCTTTATTTGGGAACAGGAGAGAATAAAATCTGCTCTTCAGCAGATGCTTGGTTGCTAGGGCAAGGGAAAGTAGAATAAATTTTCAGCATTTGAGGTTTTCAACTGCATTCAGAATTCACCAACTCCTCCTCCTTAAGGGAAGTTAAGAACTGTTGGAGTATTAAGTCATTGAACTGTCAGTGAGGCTGTTCTTTGACAGCTGACCGAGTGGAGGAATGAGGTTTATCCAGCCAGCTTTTATTCTTTCTAAATCCTCTGTTTGAGTGTCTGTCAGGGTGAAGCGCCTATCTGGAGCGGTGCTGTCGAAGCCAAAACTCTCTCCTTAGCAGTCCTTCCCCAGCCCGCAAATAAAACAAACCTGAAGTGATTTTCTAAGAATTCGAGTTTCTTGCAGCTTTTTCCTTGTGTTCCTGTCTAGAGAAGAGTTTCTGCTTTCGTAGTCTTTGTTGCTGTGAAAATACTAATTCGTCTTGAATGCCCTCTTTTTTGGGGGGGAAGGGGAGGCGAGGGGGAATGATAAGAAAATTGCAGAGCGTGAGCAATATATCATGAGGCCCTGGGGGAAGACTGGTCTTTTGTGAATGAGACAGGAGGAGTAGCGTAGCTGTAGGATCTATGGGGACTTACACCAAAAGTGGATTTTGGCCACCGTTAATAATTTATGCCTTGGTTGCAGCAGAGGAATTCTGTGCATTTTCTTTTTATTTTGCCTTACTTATACCGAAAACGCACAGAAATCTGCACTTACGTCTACTGGTAGTAGGTACTACGGACTTATGTAAATAGTACTTTTATGCTTATGTGTTACCTAACACTGCAGAAACTCACCATCAGTATCACTATGTACTCTAGTGTCTGGTGTGTATTAATGCCCTTGTTCTTGCTAGATGCAAGGACACTGCATGCATAACACTTAATGGTGAGAGATCTTTCTGCAAGCTGACATAGCAGCCAGCTTGCTTGATACAATTGTTTTTATCCTTTGCATCTGAAGTCCAAAAGTGCATGTGCATACACAGTTTGCGCAGCAGTTCTATTAAGATGCTTTATTATCTTGGCTCATTGGTGAGCTAAGCCTAAGTTTAGCCTTGGATTGCCTTCTCTGTCCCAATTATAGCTTTTGTTAATTGTTTCTAGGAGGGCAAAATGCCAAATAAAACATAAAGCAAGAAATAAATATAGAGTGCTGAATACACTTACGATGTAAAAGCCACGTGATGAGTATTGGCCGAACAGTTGGAAAGCTAGTCTTTTTTCTGAGTTATAGTAGACAGCAAGACAGAAAAATATTCCAATACTAGTAAATAAATATGTATTTCCTTTGTGGTGTGAGGTTCTTGCTGTAATCTTTTTTCTTTACTATCTCTGTAGTCTGAGAGAAAATAGTCATGCGGCTGCCTTATCACTTTTAGGCTTTGGACAGCCAGCTCTTTCAGATTTAAATACAACAGCCCCATTTTTAACCCATGAATTTCAGGCACTTCTTTTCAAGCTTGAGGTATTCCAGCCTCATAGCTGTACAGCACGTACTTCTCTATTCAGACTGTGAAGCTCTTCTGATCTATGCATCTTTGACTTTTAACCTATTTAGTATTATTATGCTGCCCACTGAAATTCACTAATAATTTAGTATTATTATGCTATTGTGCTGCCTGTGGCCAGTGCCAATGGTGCTATCCATGCCCCATGGTTTTGGTGGGTGGGTGAAGTGTTTGGTTTTTGGGTTGTTCTTTAACATTCTTAAACTGTATTGTAGAGACATGATAGCGTGGTTAAATGTGGAAAAGGCATTTCAGGATGGGAAATGACCTCTTATCCTGGAGAGAAATTGGGGAAATAGGATGTCTCTGGTCAGTCCAAAGCTAGAGAATAACCAGTTGTAGCTTCTAACCTCTTTGTTCCGGGTTTCCTCTCCTGCAGAGCCAGACTATGAGGTGTTTCTGAATGCCTCTAAAACACCCAAGTTTTCAGATGACCCCACAGAGCTCAATTGCAGGATCACAAATGCACAGGACACGGAAGCAAACATCCGCTTCACAGTTTCCTGGTACTACAGGCAGCGCTTGCGCAGTGACGATGTGGTGACAGAGGAACTCCTGGCCACGATGGACGCAGACTGGACTCTGCTGCTTGGGGACAGGAGCAGAGAGCGGACTCAGAACGGGGAAATAATCTTCTCTAAAAAAGCTGTTGACACCTTCAGTTTACGAATTCAGTGGACTTCAGAAAGTGACAGAGGGGATTATTTCTGTGTCATCTCTGCGTGGAGTAGGCACCGCAACAACAGCTGGGTAAAGAGCAAAGATGTGCCTTCTGCATCTGTCAGCATTTTCTGGGCTACACAAGGTAGGAACCTTGCACCTATTCGCTGAAAGACCTGGATAGCTGAGATAGTGTTCTCTTGAGTAGGCCCGTCAGCCAGAAGGCTTGCTAATGGGCTTTGGGAATGGGGCTCTGTGTTATGAAGAGGAAAAAACACCATTACCTTGTGTAAAGGCTTCATATTTGTGGAAGGAAGTAACTGCTTGAAGAGCACTCAGCAGTTTTATGCAGCAGTTTGGAGTGGAAGTGCAAAGCAGAGATGTGTAAATCAAACTGCTGAGACTTCCAGGAGCCGGGCTGTCATTGTGGCAGGGGTGGCATCCAGCAGTGATGCTGGGGTCGTTGCCCCATTTCATGACTCGGAGTATTTTGGTCTCCCTAGGATGCATCTTGCTGCTAGCAACAGGGTTGTCTTGAGGTGAAAAGAGGAATGTCACTCACTTTGTCTTCTCTGTCTGCCAGTTTGAGAGGTTTTTTTCCCTCTCTCCTACAAGCCCAGGTTTAGAAGGCACTTCTGAGGAAGTTCATGGGCATAGTACTACCAGAGTATCAAAAAGTAAGTGGGTGGCAGAGCAAAGTCATTCAGTGATTTGCTTGGATCTGGGCCTTTTTTAGGCAGAAGTGAACTAGCTCTGGTCAGTATTTAAACTGACTCTGGGAGCATTTCTTAGAAGCTAAATAGAGTTACTTAAATCGCTTAATGCTGGTTTAAAATGGATGTCCTGTAGAATGATACTGTTTTAGCTTAGATGTGAGGTCATGCAAGAGGGCCTGTTGGATAGGGACTGACCAAGGATAATTTAGGTTGTAATGTCTTTGGCAAAAGTCTGTGCTTAGCTAAGCTGCGTTTATCCTGATAGATTTGTTTAACAGTGTAGCTCAGGCAGCCACAGGCAGAGAACTATATTTGAGACAAGTTATTTGAAATCAGTTTAAAGTTGTTTAGGGATAATCCCTAAACAGTGAATTGGAGAGCTTCTGCTGTGATTCTGCTTCAGTGGAGAGAGTAATGGTGGGCTGCTTGCTCAGTACTCCCTTCATCCCCAGACCAAGCGTGGTCCATGAAAAGGTCATTTTTTTCACTGAAGTTGGCTTCTCCAGCAGGAGTGAGATCTCTCATTAATGCTGAATGCTGGTCACAATTAGTTCAGTTGTTATGCCACAACACGGAGTGTGTGTGTATGTGCATGCATGCGTAATGGATCATCGCCTTCGGAGCAGCTAGAGAGACCAGCTGGAGTTGAAAAGTCTCAGCCTGTGTTGACATTTCTGAGGGAAAACAAACCGTGACAGGTGTGAACATTCCCTTGTTTCTGGTTTTATTCCAAAAACTCTGCTAATTTTGCAATGCAAATGTAAATGTTATAGTCCCCATGCTGAAAAGTACATTTTGTTGGCAAAACTTGGAGTTGGGGGATTTATGATGTGAAAGTGAGCTCTCCTACAAACGTCTTCTCCTCCTGAAAAAGCATATTATATGTATATAAGGGGGGGGGGCAATATATAGGTTTGATTTCCCCTTCTTTCCTTCCACGCCTCGCGTGCCCTCCCCGCCATGCTCTTTCAGCAGTCTAGCCCCAGATGCCTTTCTCTGTGTGCCCTGTCCCCTGCCCGTATCCTATTCGCATGAGCTCCAGACTCTAGCTGTAAGCCCAGTGCTGTAGCCAGCAACTATGAAAGAGTTAATCTGCTGCTGCCTCTGCTCTCTGACTGTTGTTTTGACAAGTATCTCTGGTGATTTGAGTCTCTAGCTGCTCCCAGTGCTTACAAAAGTGAGCAGCCAGGGCTCCCACGTGTTTGCCTAAGGAGAGAATAGAAATTTGCCTCTTCCTTGGATAATTTGTGCCTACATAGAGGCTTTTTTCCCCAACCATTTCATTACTTGCATCGTCTCTGTTAACTTTAGAGCGGTGCTCAGGGGGGAGGACTTTGGGAAAATCCCCCTTTGGAAAAGGTTGTTCTGAGTTTTTGAGAAAGGAGAGATGGCTTTATGTTGCGTCTGTGGGTCAGTCAGCACAGGGGTGTGTTCAGGATAAGGAAGCCTTTGCTTGAAATGTAAACATCATGTGAAGATGTCAAAGTCCTTTTTGTGTGTGTTGTATAATAATTTGTATGTTTGCCCATTTTAACTTGAGGTTTTTTATCTTCTTTTTCTATTTTGTTCTGTTGGGACCAATAATGCTCACATGTCTTCCTGCTTGCTCAGCTTTGCAAATGCAGCCTATCGCTATCATAGATCACTGTTGTTTTTGACATGGTCTGCCCGATTTATTTCTTCCCCTCTTTCTTCTACCCAGTCCCCTGGCAAGGTGACAAAGAAAGCGTCTTTATCTCATCGCAGGAATGAAAAGCATCAATTATATTGTTATTTTTTGCTTATTTAGAGTATAAATTGCAATTGGTAAAAAGGGGTAAAGGAAGGGAGGAAGCCTTTTTTGACTGGCTCTGTAGATGATTTTCAACCCAGAAAGAAGTTTGATAGCTTGAAAGATAACTTTATTTATTAATTTGAGTGTGAGTACTGCCTATATTTAAAACACAGTTGCTGTTTGCAGTGGAATGCAGAATTGGTGCTTGTTTCCTAAACCAGTGTTGTCAACTTTGGATCTGCATAGAATTCTTTGCTGCAAAAGAGAACATCATCTTTTAGTTGAAATTCCAAATCCCAAATGTACTATTATTTGGGGTTTTTGTTAATACTTCTGTCTTGAATTTACAAAATAATTGTATTTAACATAATGTTACTTGTCCTGAATGCTTGCCCAGGCCCTCCCATCACATTTAATTGGGAACAAGGGCATCTTAATCTTTCAGAAAGTCCTTTGAATAGAGAAGAGGTGATATTTCTGCCACCCGCTTGTCTTTACCATTGCTGGTGTATAATAGACACTGCATAGTACAGACATGCAGTTCCTCTTGAGCCAAGAAATTTCCGTACATATGGCACCAAGCTGCCAGGTGTACGTGCCAGTTTGGGTGTAGGAACAAGAAAGTCCATTAAGGTAGGTGTACAAGCCCCAGTCAGGGGTGGCTGGGCTCCTTGTGCCCATGGCTGTGTGAGGGTGAAGTGTTTATACTCTTTGCTTGGCAGGGGAGCAGGCCGGTCAGGGTGGTCTAGTTGTGTGTGTGTGCGTGCAGCAGTGGGGACAGCCGTTGCATTGTATGTACACATATCAGGCTGTGGTGCGGGCCTTAGTGTGCCTGCTATATTTTCAGGGCTCTTGGTATCAGAGCTGCTGGGGCTACGATTGTACCTCAGGGTGTTGTATAGTCTCCTTCTCCTACGAAGGCAAAGCTGTCATTACCTTAATGTCTGTTGCATTCCCTGTACTTGCAATCTAGCTAGTGCACTGGGGGATGAGGCAGCCTTTATGAATATTGAGATGGTGTTACTTGAGGCTGCTGACGAGACGTTAGGCTCTGAGGTTACTGTTAGCCGTGGTCATTGTGCTGCTTTTCTGACCAGAGTCAGTGGAGTGCAGGGAAGGTGTTTGCTGTTTCCTGAAGTCTCCTTGCCCTTATAGCTGTTAGGCTTCTCTAGCAATTTGACTGGCTTAGATTAGGTGAAAACTTTTTTTGGTCACTACCCAGGAAGTACTTTTGAATCTGAGCACGTACTTTGTGGTAGAGAGCAAGAGAATTATAGTATGGCTTAACCACTTGGAATGGCCAGTGGTGAAAGACAGAGGCATGCACTGCCAGGCTCCAAAGTACAGTTTATTACTCAAATTTTATCTGAGTCATTTGGCTAGGATTTCTTCTGCTGCTAGCCCTTTGTCTTGGAGTAGCGCCCAAACTGGTTATAAGCTTTGAGTATGGTTTACTTGGGATCTCTTCCCCTACTGCTTTCCAGCATAAACTCTGCTGATTGCAGCCTCCTGTATGTGACTGACCAGGGCGTGTTTTATTGTGCTTCTCATTCATGGAGCTTTACAAGAAGGAGGTGAGACTCTGCATGGGATTGCAGGTGTGTGTGTGGAGGGGCAAGCATGCAGGGTAGTGGTCAAGATACAGACATTGCCTCCTTGGCAATTCTTGGAAGATTAGAAATGAGATCTTAGGATGCGGTTCTTGGAAGAAAACGTTCTTTGACCTCTCTGGCCCATCTTATGCTATAAGATCTGATGAGTAGTTTGTTAACATAGGAAACATGAAGGAACTTTCCTTTCCCACTTAACTTTTCTTGCAGATTACTGTCATTTCTAACCTAAGTGCCAAATCTTTGGTTTCTCCTCTTTCCCAGAATGTGCACTGTTACACGCAGAGACGACTACATGCTTTTCTAGGTGGGGGTGATGGAGTGCTAATTACATTTCGTCTGCTGCTACTGAAGGAGAACAATTTTGGCACAGAACCATGCTGTTAAGAATGGCAATCTAGGCTTTTCTAGTTGATAGGATATGGGGCTTCCGTGTTTTGTTTTACTTTACTACATACGCAGGTCTCTAATATGTTGCAGATTCAGTAATGTTCCTTTGATCTTTTTTTACTTTCTTGCAAACAAGAAACATTCAGCACCTGTATGTGCTGTTTTTTGTGTCCCCTTCTCTATTCTGGTCTGCATTTATTATGGTCTCACATAAGCGGAGATGCCTCTGCCTTCTGTATTCATCCAACATAAAGAATTTTGGGTTTGTAAAAGGTAGAAAAATCCTTTGAAAGGCCTTTCGTAAGAATATATCTCCCTGTTCAGCATCCGAATTTCTAACCCTTTTGAATTCTACCACTGTTCTCCAGCTGCATCTCTGGGCCGCAGACGTTCTCTTCCACAAACTCTACGGATGGCATTTCTGCTGCTGTCCCATGCTACCATCACTCCTTTCTCCTTTTTTTTTTAAGCAAAAATAATTGGTAAAAGCAGCATTTTCTGTTGCCCTTAAATGGAAAGTCAGGAAAGGATGTCTAGGAACAAAGTTTGCTCTGTCCTTACAGGGGACAAGACATTCCCTGTGGTTCAGGGAATAGTTGAAGTAAGGCATTTAGAGTCCAGATAGTGGGGAGAGTTGTCTCTTCTCAGCTACATCTGTACTGCTCTGATCATGTGAAGGTATTTGTCTTAAGTACATGTATGAGATACTAAATGCAAGATTTCTTTTTCGGTGTCTAGGACCCAGTGCTCTGACATGAAGATCAACAGCACAAAGAACGTTTACATCAGGAGGGATTTTTGCCCAGAGCCTCCTCACAAGGCCTAGAAAGCAGCAAAATGTGGCAGAGAAGTACGGCCAGCTGGTTGTGCTTCTGCTTTTCAGGCAAAAATATAATTGTCTACTAGATTCCCAAAATACGTGGCAAGCTGGTCTGTGCTGGGCTCCTAAATGCTGTAGCCTTGTGAAGAGGGTGATATCAGAATCTCATGGACACAGAATGAGGAAAAAATGGATTTGAAGTCTAGAATCAGATGCAACATGAGTTCTCACACAAGGGAGCAGAGAATGACTCTGTGTGTGCAACTCCAATTGTGATTGTACCAAATGTGCAACTCTTGTATTCCCAGTTGCTTAGCGGGTGGAAGTGTGTTGGGGGTCGGTGTGGAGTATCAAGTAATTCTGTGCTCAGCTAGACCACTAGAAGCAGCTCAGCCTTCCCCGCTCCTGCTGTTTCTTTATATAGCTTTGGACTGTGATCTGCTTTATGCAGTACTGATTTAAAGTTGTCATACCGAGTTTCTCATCCTGTGGGCTGTGTTTACTCATTGTGAAAACTGCTGCTTGAAGGCAAAACATTGCAAAATGTAATCCTGACAGTATCTTGTTGCTCTTGTAGGGAGGGCATAAATATTACTGCATTTAGTTCAGTTTTGGGGAATGCGTAACAATCTCACCATTTCTTATTTCCCTTTTCCTGAGAAGTTTCACCTTGCATAAAGGTGATCTGTGTAGTTTTTTGGGTTTTTTTAACGTGTCTACACCCTTTTTTTTATAAGGAGGGGAGGGAGAATACGCTGCAGCAAGGTAAGTCCAGAAAGTCGGACTGGCTGAATTCTTGCAATACTGCTACTTTGGGAAGTAGCTGTAAGCTTGTGTGTTCTGCCCCAGCACCCTTTCCTTAAGAAGAACCTGAATGTGTGGGATGTCTCTTCATCACAGTGCCAGGAAACTAGCAACTCCCTTTCCTTTTATCTGGTTCTGATTTCAGTCATTCCTCATTTTCTCAATTTCTTATTGTGAGGTTGTATTTCTTGTGTCTTGGGGCTGTGCTCCTAGATGTATAATTTTCCCAAACCCTGTAATTAAGGGATTCTGGGGATTGAGGAGCTGGCAGACTTGGAGAATGCTGAAGAAAGGAAAGGAAACTTAGTAAGTGTTGCTGGCATTCTTGATGCCAAATGGGCTGTTGGGAAACATCAAGGCTTCTGGTAGGCTTGTACTCAGGTGAATGCATGAGAAGCAAGGGAAAAGAACACACGTGGAGGCAGAGGTATACTGAACTCTTTTAACACAGAGGTGTGTGTATGGGGGTGCTGGGGATGGAGACTTCTTGTGTTACCACCAACTTTTTTGTCATGCAATTTCAACTGGTCTTGGGAGTTCAGCTGAATGTATCTGGACTGCTGTAACGGTGGGTTTTCAAGGGAAATAAAAGAAGCTCCTCTAAGTGCTGCCAATTCAGTTAGTGGCAGCTTTGGTCACTAGTCATGAGTACTTCAGCAGTGTCCTTGTACCCTGTCACTGAGGATGCTCTTCCAGATCCAGTATAAAACTGGGACTCTGAGTCTTGTCTAACTAATATCTTCACTCCTGAATAAAAAAGTCCTGGAGGTCCTGTCACGCTGTGACCTGTGTATTGCGTTGTCTGTTCAGTATTTGGTGAATCCTTGCATCTTGACTCAAACTGTTGTGTACTGGTGTGTGTGCACTGTTGAGTAGCATTCTGGGATGTCCATATGTGTTTAAATAAATGTGCTGGGATTTGTCTCTCCAAAAAAAGTACTTTGCTTATTTGTAATCTTCTAGATTGAGATGTGCTGCAGAAATATCTGCACCTATTTATTAATCCCTCTCTTGCTGCTTATTTCCTTCCCTCTTCAGATTACACGCTTACAGTGGAGGCGGTGAAATTGAAGCCTTTCTTTGTAGCAGGCCACACCTTTGAGATGACATGCAAGGTATCTTCGAAAAACATCAAGACACCACGCTATTCTGTCCTCATTACAGCTGAGAAGCCACTAACGGATCAGTCAAATCCCAATGGAACCACTCGCATAATCTCCTTGAACCAGGATTCAGTAGTGCGGCTGGAAGACTGGACTGACCAGACTCGTGTGGATGGCGTGGTTCTGGAGAAGGTCCAGGAGAATGAGTTCCGCTACAGGATGTATCAGACCCAGATTTCTGATGCTGGGCTGTATCGCTGTGTGGTGACTGCCTGGTCTCCAGGTGGTGGTGGCATGTGGCGTGAAGCAGTGAATGGCTTATCCAACCCTATCCAGATAGACTTCCAGATGTCAGGTTGGTATAGAATCTGGCAGCTGTGTGTGTAAGCCAGAAAGGGAGAGAGTTCTTTGATGGTCTCCCAGTGGTTTCCCTGTCTCTGGGAAATACCTACTCTTTCGAACATGGAAGGGGTCTCCAAATGGTATGATGACTGAGAGCTTTGCTTGTCTCCTTTGGTGGTACTAGTGTCCTTTGTGCTACTGATTTTTTACAGAAATATGTTTAATGAATTGGCTGTAATCATAACCCCTGGGTTTTTCTTTACTAATGCGGCTTTTATGGTTCTGCAGGCCCAGAGTTGGTTCTCAGTATGGAATAACTGCTGCCACATTTGCCAGCTTTATCACTAGGTTGCTGTTAAGTAGTGGCTGCTCTGGAAGAACATTAATATAAACTAGATTTCTGTTCCAAAAGAGACTTGATTAGCATTAAATTGCCTGAGCACACCTTTCTGTTGATATAATTGCAGAAAGTGGTCAGGTCAAGGCAATCGTAACATTTCAGCCATCTCAGCAAGTGTATCCTGCCACTGGAAGACCTTAGAGGCCTCTTGTGGCTGGATGACAAAGCTCCACAAATTAGGATGAATTTCAGTATCAGAAGTGCATCCTGTTCCCTACGTCCTTGCTGAAATTCTCAGCTTCAGCTGTAACATAGCCTGCCTGTTGAGATTTTTCTAGAGAAGCGTGCCTGTCCTGGTATATTTTTGGGAGGGAAGCAGAGGGGGACAGGGTTGTTTGGGTCATCAGAGATGCGTGTTAACACTGACTTCCTATTATGCTGTGTGGGTGGGAAGTACCACAGAGTTGCTTTCATAATGGTGGTGCACTTAGGAGTGAGGGGCTCATCTCATTATTTGGGTCACCACGCTGGTGACTTCTTGAGCAGTTTTGAAGAGCTCTCGCTGTAGCCCAAAGGTGCATCCTGTGTTGGAGCTCTCTAGTTAGCTGCTTTTCTCAAACTTTCTGCACTCCCCCATTCCTATTCACAAGCACAGCTTGGGAGAAGATCTCTCCTCATATCCCTTTTTCTTCATGTGAGTTATTCTGCTTGTAATAGTGGGGCTGTAGGGTTTTTAGAAGATGTCTGTGACTAGGCAAAAACAGCCTGACTTCTGGTTGCATCCATAACTAAGGTAATCGTTCTCTACGAGGTGATTTCTAAAAACTGAACTTCCTTATACTAAGCACACTGGGAAAAGGACAAGGGTTGAGCATAGGGGGACGGCCTTGCAATGAGGACATCACTTTGTAAGAAACTTTGAAATGTAGCATCCTGATACAAACCATAATGAAGATGCAGCCTGACCTAAGAGAGAGGACATTGAGTCAGCTCAGTGCTTCTCCCTTCAGTTCAATTTCTGGTTGGCTTTTTGTTTAGTTTTATGATAAGTTACTGTTCTGAAAATAATCTGTTAGTTGCCTATGTTCCAAATGCCTCTTACAGCAGCATTGTCATAGCTAAACATTGCTGTAGATTTGTTGCCTTCTCAAGACGGTTTAATGTGTAGTTTTAGCCTTATTACTCTTGATATCTGGGTCAGACACAGTGGGAGAGCAGCATTTGCAAAGGGGTGATGCAAGAAACCAGCAAGAATGAAATCTATCCCACACTCCTCCCCTCCAACCTCTTACATGGAGGCTTTCCTGCAAAAAGTGGTGGTTGGTGACTCTCCCAACATTGCTCACATTATGTCACTTTGAACTCCTGTCCAAAAAGTTTGGCGGCATGCTATTAATATCCATGGTTCAGAGGGAAACCTGTGAGCTATGCAAGGGAGGAAAGTGTGCGTGTTGCAGTCTTGACTTCTTTTTGCTGTCACTCTCTACTCCCAGCCTCTTCACCCAGATAGGATTTCTGGCACATAGAGTGAAGAAAGAGAGGCAGCCTGTAGCACTGCTCTGGGAATGTGTGAATTCCAGTAGCAAGGCTGCAGCAGGGGGAGGGATGGTCCTGAAGCCCTGTCAGCCTTTCATTCTTTACAAAAGAATGAAGAGAGAAATGAGATCCCAGGCACAATTTACTGGAGAGCTATTTCCCAAAATAATCTTGGCATGTAGCAAAATCTGGCTTGAAATACCTTCCTTTCTTCAATTGGTGGCTGAACTTTGTGTCCTTCAGTTGTTACTCGGATATCCTTGCTGGACATTCATCTTTGGGCACGATGAGGACATGTGATGAGCACAGTTAGAATGGACTAACTATGGAATTATTATTTGGAAAATTATTTGGAATCAGGTATACAAGACCGAAGAAGTTTAGTTTGCTGAGGTGTATTGTCTTTGATGCAAACTGTGGCTGACTCAGGGAGCTGGAGGTAAATGGCAAAGTTGTGGAGCAGCTATGAAAGCACAGCTCAGATATCATGACCTTGTCTTGCATCCTGTGGTACAGGCAGCTGTCAAACTTGTTCTTCAGAAAAAGAAGCTGGTGCCAGATTTTCCCTAATGGGAGTGGTGAAAGGCAGAACTGCTGAGGTAGCTAGTGGTTTCTAGGGCGAATGAGAGGCTCCCCAAAATTGGAGGGAAGATACTAACAGGAAAAGGTCAGAAAAAGCAGAGGGTCATGCAGCTCTCCGGGTGTTGTGGTTTAACGTGGCAGGCAGCCAAACACCCACACAGCTGCTTGCTCACTCCTCCTGCCCACAGTGGGATGGGGGAGAGAATTGGGGGGAAAAAAAGTGAAATTTGAGGATTGAGATAAAGACAGTTTAATAGAACAGAAAAGGAAGGGAAAATAATAATAATGATGATGATGATGATGATGATAGAATATACAAAATGAGTGATGTACAATGCAGTTGTTCACCACCTGCTGGCTGATGCTCAGCCAGTCCCTGAGCAGTGATTGCTGCTTCCCGGACCACGCCTCCTAGTTTATATACTGAGCATGACATCATATTCCATGGTATGGAATACCCCATTGGCCAGTTGGGTCAGCTGTCCTGGTTATGCTCCCTCCCAGCTTCTTGTGCACATGGCAGAGCATGAGAAGCTGAAAAGTCCTTGACTAGTAAGTGCTACTTAGCAACAACTAAAACATTAGTGTGTTTTCAACATTATTCTCATACTAAATCCAGAACACAGCACTATACCAGCTACTAGGAAGAAAATTAACTCTATCCCAGCTAAAACCAGGACACCAGGTAACTGTAAAAGCTGGGGAGTACTGCTCTGCTAAATCCTGAGTTAAATTGGTGATGAGTAGCTTATGAGCATGTTTGTCCCTGATAGTGCAATTAACTCATTAATAGTTTTTCCTGACTTTTGGAGTTCTCAAAGTGTAACAGAAAGGCATTTTAACTGTGACTGTTGGGGGGATATAATAAGGCAGTACAGCTTCGAAAAATAGAAGGTATTCCAGTCTCCTCCCTACTTTAAAGGCTTGGACTTTCACAGCATTCTTCAGCTTGTGCTATGAGGGATGAAGTGGGGAGGTGATCAATACAGAAGCAGCATTTTCAGCAGAAGGAAGCCTTTAAAGGGTTTTACATGAAGCTTTTAGTCACAGGAGGAATTCCTTTCTCAGTTATTTCTATTGATTCCTTTTTGATAGGGGGTGGGGAGGTTTGCTAGGATTGGAAATCCTTTCTTCCAGTTTGACTCTCTCCCAGATCTCTGAGTTGAGTGATGTTTCAAGGAGGGGTTTTTAGTGTGCATATGCATTGTGCAATGTGATCTATCTGAACGGCAGGAGGCCTGTAAGCTTTTTATATATGAGCTGGGGACTGCGCACATGAAACTTCAGTGTTTCCTGCCACAATAGGCTTGAAATGTGGCAGTGCTCCGAAATGTTTTTCCATGAACATCTGTGGAAAATGTCTTGCTCAGATTCTTTCCGTTCAAGGCAGAACTTGCTGGCTGCAAACAGAGACCTCCTCTCTTCTTTCTCCACTTGCTGTTGCAGAGGGACGTATTTATTCCATTTGGTTAATGATCTGAAATGTTAATGTAAAGGCATTTGTTTGAAACTTCCTGAACTAAAAAATGAAATGTGGATTTTATCCACTGAATTATATAAACTGGAAGTCAGGGGATAGTGGTGGTAAGGAGGAGCCTAGTAGGTCATTAGTTTTCAAATATTCAGTCAATGGCAGATTGTTCTCTGCTGGATATATTTAAGACCAGAGAGGATCTTGCAGATCCTCTGGTCTGGCCTTATGAATAACATGGATCACTAGACTTATTTCATAAAATGAATGCTTGCTGTTCGTCCAGTAGCTGTAAGCAAACTAAGCTTATTTGCAGGGCAGGGGAAGCTGTCCTGTGTGAAGACTTTCATATTCTTCAGTGCTTCTTTTTTGTTTTCCCAGTCTAGAATAGAAGTTCTGCCATCTCTTTTTCAAAGGTTGCCCTGCAATGCAAGGGACAAGAGCAGCTGCCAGTGCTAGTCTTGAAATTTTCTCTTAATTTCATTGCACCGTTTCTGCTGAAACTCAAATGCATCCTCTCTCCTCCTGAGCTATTGGATGATGTATGTGTACATAGCCTTTCTTTCCGCCTGGAACACACCTGTCTTCTGTTCCTTGCTATTCTTCTGAAGCCAGTGTATCAAGACAGCTTCTTGTAAGACTTGTGATCCTACCCACCCAACCGGAAATCTCTCACTTGTCTTCTGGTAACCTGGAGGTGTTGCTCCAGTGGCAATGCCTTTGCACTGCAAGGGCTGAGCAGCGGATGAGAGAGGCTGTCGTCTTTTTGTGCTCCCCTTTGCCTGCAGCCTTAGCTGAGCTGGCCAGCAAAGGTGGGAGGCAAATCGCTGGGAACTTGCTTGAGACCAGAGTGCTTACCTGATGCAGGTCTGTGTACTGGTACCTGGTTCAAATGGCTCCAGCTGGCCTGCAGCTGTTTTTTTTTAATGCTGAGGCACCTGGTCTCTGTGAATCCCCCTGGTTTATCCTGGCATCATAAATTCTTCTTTGGCATTCGTCCTTTAATTTTCTATTGCTTTTACCCTGAACCCGGCAACCCGGGTTAGTGTTTAGAGTGTCTTTGCCCACTATACACTCACAGGGATTTCCACAGAAGTGACTTATTTTCCTTTCACTTGAGATAAGTAGGGAGAAGGAAGCTTTTAATCTTGTATTGAGAAGTATGTTATGAGAGAGAACCATTTGGAGCTTGGCTGTGCTCTGAGCTGGCTTCCCCCTGTGCCATTCAGCAGAAGGCAGAAAGCTCTGGAGAGGCAAAAATAAAAGAGAACTTTAAGGGAAGCGTCTCGATGAAATCTTCAACTCTGGATTACATCTGCATGTGAGCTCATTGCACAGCAATGTATTATCATTCGCTTTGGGAGAAGCTGAGATAAACCGAGAGTTGCTGAAATATGAGCTGAGTATTGATGTTGAACTTGCAATTAAAATGAAGTGATGCCCTGCAATGACCCCGAGAGATACTCAGTTTCAAGAAAGGAGAATAGAAAGATTCTTAAAGGAAAGAAACCTTAATCATGGAAATGAATGAAGAGCAATACAGCAGAAAGTCTTTGGCAAGAAAGGCTGGTATTTTCCAGCCACTGTTAATGGGCAGGAACGTGCTTTGTCATTGTGTGCCTTTGTGCCTGTGTGCGTTAATTTGTAGCTGGAAGTAGAAACCACAGACTAAACTACTGTGGGCTTCTTCCAGTAACAGCTATTATGAGTCTTGGGGTAAAACTTGTTAGGGAACAGCTCCATGAAGAAGCAGGGAGAGGGCAGGGGGCTGGAATAGTGCGGGTCAAGGAGCTCACTATCTGGAGAAAGACAGGTCATGGGATTCTCAGTTCAAGAGTGAATGATTTAGTGCCAGGGCAGATATGAGTAATATTTTGGAAGCCAGAGAACTTGTGGGTTGCATCAGTTTTTTTCCCCGTTGTGGTCCGTGGTGCTGGCTGATTGCAAGTAGGGAAGCTGCATGCAGTGATTGTGGCCTCCCTGCTGGGTAATGGACTGGGCACAGGCTTCTTGGGTGGAACAGCCTGCTCTGGAACTCCGTTGTCAGTCAGGTTACTTGACCTTTCTCTGCTCTACTTTACTTGTCTGGAAAATAAAGGTAACTCATGTCTGTGGGGAGACTATACCTTATTTTTGCAGAGAAATACTGGCTAAAATGATATAGAAAAGGCCAAAATGTCACCTAGGACCTAGGTAATTAGGATCTCTTCTGTTGTAAATCTAGATGTTAACTGGTTTTTGGTTATTCTCCCTCCTTTTCCCCTTCTTTTTGTTACAGATTTAAGGTGTTTGGATTACTGAGCAGGGAAGAAAAGCAGGGAGAATGGGGTGACATCAGGTAAATAGGGCTCAGGATTTTTTATTTTTCTCCAATATGTAAATCCTTAAGCTGAATAAATTAACTCAATAAACTTTAACTCCTCCTTTCCACCCTGCAGCCTGTTCAGTGTGAATCTGATTGAGCACAAAGTAATGAACCAAATTTGGTGCAGCTTATAAACATTTTTTTCCTTTCCTTTACATATGTGGAAGAATTTGCAATACACTTTTTAGCTGAAAACTGTATCACTATAGGATTTCGATCCTGGAGTTTCCTTCCTAGGTTGCATCAACAGTTTGAGCTCTGAGAGATCTGCCGTAAAAGGGGACATTCAGAAGAAATTACACCAAACAGGTCCTGATCCTGGAACCTGGTTTCTCTTTAAGCACTTCTAGATTTGTACTAGTAAACTTCTAACCTCAGTTTCTTCAGTTTCTGTTTAAAATTATATAGTGTTTTTCAAGCGTTCAGAAGTCAAGAAATGCTCTGAAAACTCTTTTTATTCCTGCCTTTACTGCAGATTCTTTTTAATATAAATTTGTTATTATTTTAATAAAGAAGAAAATTTCTTTTAGGGGTTGTATCTAAGCTTACATATGGCCTTACTATAGTGAGGAACAGAGATTTTGGCTTAGTTTAAATCAAAGGCCTCAGCAGAAGATGGCAATTTAGGGGAAGGTTGATGCTTAGCTCTTATAATTGGGAATGCTGGTTTGTTTTGTAAATCTGTGCTCGTTAGTTTCCAAATCAGCTAAGGGCATGACACCTATCTTCAAACCTGAAGTTATTGAAGTCCAATTATTTCTCAACTTTCAAACTCCTGAGCAGCTTTCCTACACTTAACTTTGCTTTGTTCTTGATGAGCTTTACACGTTGTGCTCGACTTGTCAACCCTGCAATTGAAACTAAATTCTGGTTTGTTTATTCTCCTGAGTGACCAGTAGGTGCCAATAACAGTATTTCAAACTGTTAAATAGAGGTGGCAGGGTGAGCAAAGCCACATCATCTCTTATCTGTAGAGTTGTATTTTTCTCAGTGTTAATGTAGCATGAACTCAGATCTCGTCGAAGTAGAGTTCACGTCACCTCCCCAACCCTTCCTGTGACACTGCAAGTGCTTGAGCGTGGCGATGCTGAGACCCTGATAGTCGGTGTCATCAGTGTCTACTGGGAGTTGCCTGTTACCACATGTCTGCATCTGTAAGCTTGGAGTTGAGTTTGGTGGTGGGGTTTTTTTTGTGTGATGGTTTTTTTTTGTCTTGGAGGGTAAAAACTTAACAAAAGCACTTGGGTTTTGTGTGCCAAGCCCTGCTTGGTGGAGTCTAGATCCAGGGCCTCTTGAATAATGTGGTGTGATGGTAATGGGGGAAAAAAAAACCCAACAGGATCCACACCTTGTAGAAGGTTTTTGTGGCACATTTGTGACCTCTTGGGAGGTTCTTGGGAGCCTTGAAAATGTGTCTGGAAACATCCCGTGTTTGCTCTGGTGCTTTTTTTTGCTCAGGTGCTTTTCTGGAGCCTGCAGTAAAGCAGATGTCCAGTTTGAAAAGGCGATGGTTTTGCTTGTAACCCACTAACAAACACTGGTTTGCTGCTGCTTTTGTTTGAGATTGGCATGCAGCTCATTCCTGCTTCTCTCATCCTTTTGCTAGACAGGTTCAGCTGAAGCCCAAGGAAATTGCTTAGGCTGGAGACATAAATCGGGCAAGTTATAATCAGGTTAAGAGCACTGGTCAGTTGGGTTTTTTAGAATAAAACCAAACAAAAACAAGACCAGAACCCTTCTATAGAGAAAGGCGGCACACAGGTGACTTTTAATGAGGGATTAGAGCTGTGTTGTCAGCTTCTGTGAGTCTTTCCCAGGCTGTGTGGTGACTACAACTCTGACTCAAATGTACCTTATGGTGGAGGGTAGGGGATTAAACGGTCTTTGTGGTCCAGCTCAGGGTTAATGGGTCTCTGTTGAAAACAGCTTCCTGCCTTTCCAGATTTTAAGGGGAGGAGAAGATGCTTTATTCTGTCCTTTCATGCCTGAGGGCAGCCTGAGGCCCAGGGCATGGGGCATGTGGGCAGGTAGCCTGAGATATTTCCAAAGAAGAAAGATGCTCCTCCTAGGAGGTTGCAACCACACAGTTTTCAAGACTGAACTGAGAAGCTTTCACTGTAATGAAGCTTGCTTAGGTTTAAAAAAAATAAAAAATAATTGTTTTCCCTCTTCAGCTGAAGAGGGAAGAGCACAACCCCTGACACATCTCTCAACTCTGTTGAAATCCAGTTCTTCTAACGCAGGGCAATGATTTCTCCCTGGAGGTACAGATGGTAGTTTGCAGGAGATGTACCCTGGTAGGGAAATAACCAAAGAGAAATAACTGTTTGTGGCTTACAAAGGGGAAGTACGATCATGAAATGACAGAGCAGCTGCTGCCTAGCAGCCTTACTGCCCAGGAAGCTTTGACTCTTCATGTGGGAGGCAGGGTAGAGATGTGCTTGCTGACCCAGAACTGAAGAGTATGTAGGGAGTGCTGCATTACCATGATACACGGCCTTTCCTGGCTGAGTGACCACACAAGCTTAGCTTTTACCCTCGTGATATTCAATGGCCAGGAGTGCTCAGACTCCAGTCTGCGTTAGTGGTTTGTTGGCATGCCAGGGTTTGAAGCCAGTGTCTGTTGAACGCAGTAGATGCCTGGACTTTCAACCTAGAAATAAGGCCTGAAAAGTCCTGTCTATATGTACCCTCTGTCTTTCCTTGTTTACCCTGCCAGGGCAGGGGTAAGGCAGCCCATCCTTAGGCTGACAAAGTTGGGATCATGCAGTTCATCTCCCTTGCTCAATCCCTGCCAGTATCTAGCCAGGACAGAGCCTGTTTGCTGGAGTAGAGCATGTCCCATATTCCTGACATGATGTTACCTCACTCGCTGCTGGGACTTAGGATAGACCCCAAGCTCCAGACAGTACCAGGATTATTATGGTGCGGTTTTGCCTTTGATCAGTGCAGCAGAGGGTATATGCTGGGAATGCAGGGATGTTCTTGGCAGATTTTGACAGTCTCTTTGTTTCTGTTGTTGTGACAGTTCACACACAGCTTGAGACTTTTCTGGTTACGGTTGGCTGGAGTGCCCTGGTCCATGCTACCTTTAGTCCCCTAATACCTTGAACTTCTGTCTGCACAACTCCAAAGAAAATGATGGAAAATGTCTTGTTTTATCTGAAGACAAATAATCAAATTGGCTGCAAGGGGAATATGGTTGGGGGTGTGTATGTGAATATCAGGAAACAAACTGAATTCACACCGAAAGAGTTTGGATAGAGGCTGAGGAAGCAATCAGATTAATCTCTCTCCATTTCCCCAGAGAAGGATCTCATCGTGCTGAGCTTAAGTCAGGGCTGCAGCCTGCTCATGAAGTCACTACCTGAACAGCTGAGCTTCAAAGCGTTCTGGGTCTCTTATTTCCTTAAATATGTTCTAGCATACGCATGTAGGAGTCTCGGCTGGTAGTCCACATGTAACCTCTATTGCATCTCTACACCCTTTTATCCTTACTTACAATCTTAATTTTTAATAGAGAGGACTTCTAGTATCCAAATGGATACAGACCTCTGGGATTATATGTCTACATACTGCCCTTGTGTACAAAGTACAACTGCTTCTGGGGCAGAGAAGAGAGCTGTAAGAAATTTATGGTATAACAAAGAGCAGCACATTGTGCCCAGTGGAAATTGTGGGGGGAATTTTGGAAGCCACAGAAGTAATTATTGCATCGTAATTGGAATTCATTTCTTAGTGTGCTGTGTAATCTCTGCTGACCAAAACAAGCCAGGCCCTTGTAGTCTAGAATGATTTCACCAAAAATGACAGCTCTAGCTTCATGGCACATCTATGTTTCTTTCCAGAACCTCAGTTTGGAAGTGGTGCGGTAAGTGTGTGCAGTGTGGTGAGTTATCAGCATAGCTTTCCACAGAAACCTATTGGGAGGGCAAGGGACAAGTGGATTGTCTTGGATGATTTCCTTAAATGTTCTCCATCAAAAGCATTGTTTGCCACTCATCTTCAGTGCATTTGGAATCTGCAGTTCCTGTACTGAAACAGTAGCATGTAAGAATGGAGGAGGGCAAATCTTTCAGCCGCTTTTCTTTCCTCCCAAACCACCTTTCTATGCTTGTTGTTGCTGCTGCTGCTGTCCCAGAGGTAGCTGAGCCTGGTAATGATAGCCGCTAATGGAGTCCAGGGAGAGTAAAAAGTGTTACTTCTTAATCTGAGTCCCAAGTTCTTTCTTGGGTTCCCTGGCTCCTTTCCCCAAAGCCATCCCAGAGGCCACCATTAGCATCAGCTTTCCTCCTACTCATCTCCTTCGCCTTGTTTAGTAGAGAAATCACTAAAGGTATTTTGACACATTCTTCAGTTTCTGCCCTGTGAAATAGAGGATACTAGCAATGTTGGTATATATGAGGAGTTGTGGTTTTGTTATTTTTGCACCAGAGATGTAGTTGTCAAAATTTGGGGAAGCTTTTTTTTTTAACTTATGTACCTCAGAAGTCAAACACCACATGTTGTCATGGTGTCTGAGCATTTCATAACAGTCTAATGGTTTTCATCAATATCATCACCACTTTGCAACTGAAGGAGTTACTGTACACTTGGGCTTTGAGACATCTTCTGCAGAAGAAGCTATCTGTGGCAGAGCCTGAAGGAAAGCCCAGAGAAAAGTGTTATCAGATGCACTTCTTGTATTGTCTGTGTTTCAGTTCCAATCTGTATTGTTAAAATACTGGTTTGCTCTAACTTGAATTCCTGTTGACAACCTCAGCCAAAAGGATCCATGCTGGATTAGCCTGAAGACATGAACTCTCATGTTCTTAGAGGATTCGCCAGTGGAAGACCGGCTCCTTTTGTGCAGGACAGTAGAAGGCAGACTTGGACAGCAGCCTCTGTGTTGGGTGACAGGTCTGGCAGTTTGGGTACTTCATCTTAGTGCAGGAATTAATGGCTAAAAATGGATAACTATTTTGTGAAAACTTACATGATTGCTTCAGAGCTCTATCTCCACAAGCTAGCAGAGAATACTTCAAAAACATGCAAGAAAGGTTTTGGACACTGAAGAAAAGCCTGTCATGAATAACTGTGGTTACTCTTTTCTAGGTCCTGTGTTTAATGCCTCGGTGCATTCTGACAACCCAACGATTTACCAGGGTGAACTGGCAGATTTGCTGTGTATTGTCACAACGGAAGGAATGGCACTTGAGCCAGGTATTTTGGCAAAATTATTTTACTTGTAACTCATTTGCCTTCACCAGGCAGAATAATACCAGCAGTTACAACCCTATGTCCTTTGAGTGAGGGTGGAGAATTGAGAATCAGCACTGAAAATCCTTTAGAACTAGATAAATACAGGAGAGCATGTTTGCTTTTCGCAGCCCAATTTAAAACAAGGTTTTTTGTTTCACATTCTGAGGGGAGGGGAAAAAAGTGTTCTTACTGCTAAATCCCCCTGTGCTGTCTGTACCAACTGACCCCACTGCTGGCAATCTCAGCCTGCAACCACTAGATGGGCCATGAAAACTATTCCTGTTTCCTTTAATTGGAAAGGAGGTCTATTAGCAAAACCTGTTAGGAAAAAATGGTCATCTGTAAACAAATCTTAAAGTCAGCTGGCCAGTCAGCTTCACACTTCAGAGTGAATTTAAGGCTTAATGTAAATCTAAAAATCACAATAATTGACTACTGCAGCCTGAATGCCAAAAATGAATGTTTATTGCTGATGCCTTCAGAGGTGAACCTCCTTTTTTTGTGTGGAAGAAGAAACAAACACAGTACCTAATTGATGTGAAAAGGATAGCAGACACTTTAAAGGCAAATTTTTATGAAGAGCTGAAAAGTTTAGAGAATTGCTCAAAACCTAGCTGCTTGCCAAGCATTGCCTGAGCTGCTTTTCATCAAAATGCTGTGAAAATAACTCTGGTTGTTATACCCAATATTTGGGTTTGGAGTGAGTTTAGGTTTTTTTTAAGTAATTCTCTATATATGTGAATAAAAATTTATTTAAAATAAATCTATAAATATCTAAATATAAATGTATATACCTAAATATAAAGATGTCGTGATTCATGCGAAACCTAGAAATCTATGCGTAAGCCACTACAAAAGAGGCGCCGTGCAGAAAATGTTACTTATAATGTAGTAGCTGATGAGATGAAGTACCAAGCTTAGTAAAGGCCCATCACTTTGAAATTCCAAGATGTCTGTTCTACATTAAATCTGAGTGTAGCAGGGAAGCAATTTGCTAGATTACAGTTTTGTGCTGCGTGTGAAAAGACGATAGAAGTCTGTAGATTGTATTATTGAAATGCTTAGTAGGGAGGAAAAGTGGAGTAAATTTTATTGCTGTGAATCAAAAGATTCACAGCCTGGGATATTGGACACAGTAAGCAGCGACTTATGCCTGTAGGTATACCTCAGTCTGTCCTGCGGTTTCTGCTCAGCAGGAAGCCTCTTCTAAGTTGAGATGTGCCCATGCTCTAACAGGTATTGTTGTGAAGCAGTACCCAAAGCAGCTGGCTGCCTTTGCAAAGCAATAATTGCTGGCAGGGAGCAGCTGCTGCTTCTGCTGGTGTTGGACAGCTAAAATAAGCTTGGGGTTGCCTTGTGAAAGAGGCCTCAGCATCCCTGACTCACTTAAAACTTGAAAAGAGGCCACTTAGTAACAGTGGGGCTCTCCTGTCAGTGCTCTGCTGCAGTTGGGTTCATGATGTTTTTTTGTGTGTTTGGTAGCTTGAGACTGGGGGAAGCACTGACAAGATAAGGATAATCAAAGGGATCGAAGTAAAAAGGTGTCCTCATCAGCACAGTTAAGTTTTAACTGGGCAACTTCATAAGGGTTCATGGATGTCTGTTGAATTGATAGATCATGTCTGGAGTTGGAAATGATGCTGTTTCCAGCAGTCATGAGCAGCCAGTGCAGAGTTTTAAATGTCAGCACTGTAATCTGCTCCATAGCTGGGTAATGTCATCTTGAACATGACAGATCTCTGCCTCTGTGAGGTGGGGTTTTTTTTTGTTTGGGTTTTTTTTTGTTTGGGGGTTTTTTGGGTTTTGTTTGTTGGTTTGGTTTTTGTTTGTTTGGTTTTGGTTTTTGTTGTTGTTTTCTGGGGGCTTTTTTGTTTGGGTTTTTTTGGGGTGGTTTTTTTGTGGTTTTTTTTTTGTTTTTTAGTCTGTAATGGGGCAGAGGAGGCACAGGCAACAGATACACCTAGAATGGAGTAAAGTGTGGCATTGTGGCAGGTTTTGAGGGAACCCTTCAGTCCATGCTCTGAGCCTCCAGTTGCTGAATGATCAGGATTTGGGGCCTAACCAGCCATGCTGTGTGGAGAAACCCCATCTGGGCCTTTCATATGGGCCTGAGAAGCTGGCCCCTCTCCAGTCCTTGCTGGTCCTCTGGATGGACCTCTGGGTCCTCTTCCCAGCAGAAGAGCTACAGGGAAAAGCTGGAATCTATGGAACAGCTGTAGGGTGTGCAGACTTCCCTTGTCAGTCTGCCGCCTTGGCCTTGCGAGGTAGAGGGGACTAGAGCAGTGGGATAATGGAGCAGGTTAGGTGAAGAAGGGCCTTAAGGGCTCATATGATAACAAACAGATGTAGTTCCTCAGTAGTAACCTTATCCCCCTGTATCCCATCTCTGATCTGTCTCTATGCTGAGTCTGTATCACAATTTAATTCACAACTGGAATGGAGAACTTGCTTTTCAAATGTGTGCTAAACATTAGACAGACTGTGAAAATAACAAGGCTGTCTCATCCCAGTGGGGAAATGAGGCATGTTGTTAGGGAAAGCCTGCACCAGGTAATCAGATAAACAGAGCAAAAATTGCCAGCATCTCCTAGAAGAAAATAGACGACAGCAGACATGGTCTTTCCATTTGGGAATGTGATGAGGAAGGAGAGCAGAGCAATTGCATTTGACTCTCTTCTGAGGGGCATGATGGCTTTCAAAGGCCGTCTACTCTTCTGGTGTCAGACCTGCTGCAGGGCTGTGTTTTGGGCCCTCTTGTGAGCAAAGAAGGATCAGGAAATTTCATAGGATGTCTTGTTAAATGCGCATCCAAAACACTTTGAACACACTTGGTATGCCAGCCAGCTCTGCTCTTGTACACATAGGCACTCAACTTTGCAAGCATGCATGTGGATTAGTATGTATGCTTCGAATCAGAGAACTAAAGTACTTCCAAGGAGCTGAGGAGAAGTTAAATGACCAATGATCTTTGTCAGTGCCCTTCTTTGTTACAGTTAGAGCGATCCATTTATTTCTAGACGTGTTACTTATGTGTTGGACCCTTGTCTGGTAGAGGCAATTCACAATACTCCGTGTGTGTGTCTGTGTGTACCCACCCTGTGGGAAATTTTCAAAAGGGTGGAAAAGGTTTTGGCATGACTGCTGCGTGCTTTAATTTCCTCTGCTTCTTTGAGACCCTGCTGAAATGGAGTGTGTATTACTAAGCTCAGTACATGGCAGCAACTGCTCCATCTAAAGAAGTGCTCCTTTGGCTTGGCAGCTGTGGTTGGTGTTTTGAATTGATATGAGGGGAGTATGTGTGTGTCGGGGGGAATAGCAGTTCTTCTGTGCCCTGAAGATATAAAAGCTGCTTCTGATATTTCTGTTGAATACACATTTTCACAAATGATCTCTCTAGACTTCCCAGATCACCCCTTCTCGGGCTATGTGCTTAGGGATTTAAAAGTATTACTTACTGTGCCTGAAAGAAGATGGTTTTTTATCTGCTCCAGACAGACCCGGTAGGCACTCTGGAGAATTTAACAAAACCAGCTTGTTTACCTCTTGTATGGCTTGAAGTAGTTTGCTCAGCTCTCTAGGAAGCCCTATTCAACCTCATTTAAATGTAGTAAACAAAAAGGGTCTCAAAATTGTGATTCAGCGCTGTAACAAGATGCTGAGAGAGCTCCATTCTAAGCAGTGGAAGTGTATGGTTCCTAAGAGCTGGTCTAGAAATAGGATTCCCTGTTTTGAGGAGTGATTGGCCAGGGAAGCACCTAAGACCCAGACAGCTTAGTCTCATGTCTGTCAAACTGAAATGTGCATAAAGATGTGCTTTACATGTTGATTATCCTCACTCACTGAGGAGGGAAGGAAGCATAGCACCATTATTACTCTGCTCACAGAGCTCTGAAGCATCTAGCTCCCAGTACTTTGTGTTCCTTTATGACAGCAGCTGAGTTGCATGACCTGGGGGCATTGGGGTCCTTGGTGGCCTTCTGAGCTTGGCACTGGGATGTTATGCTTTCCTCTAATGTGGGGCACCTTGTCCAGGTGTCCCACACTACTTACAACATTGTGAAGCACGGAAGGAACTGGTGGAAGAAACCTTTGTAGTGTTAAGTGTGAGTGTGGTTCTTGTGGTTGGGTTTGTTTTTTGTAGACTGGGGACAAAAATTGTGAGTGTGACTTGTCATCTGTAATGCAAGGTGTGTGTGGAATGGTACAGATGCTTTTGGGAAGCCTAGTGTGACCTGTTTTATGTCAGTAAAACTACATATTTATTAGCACTTGGGAGCCACTAGGTGTGTTCATCACTGATCTTTAGAAAGCACCTGATTTATGTCCTGGTTTTGCTAAATTTTCCTGTGTTTTTATTGCATGAAAACCAGAGATATATAGAAACGAATCAGATAACTTTGCTGTATTAAGCTATTTCAAGGAGGATGGTGACAAAGAGTAGTCAGAGCCAAATCCTCCCTCTGACTGTCTGTAGTGAGTCACTAATTGCACACTGTGTATACTGACTAATAAAGTATGTTGACATAATACTGTTGTCCCATGTTGTAATTACAGAAGATAGATTCAGCTATTTCAAAATGACAGCAAGTGCCTGCACTCATCTTTGTACATGGAGGGAAGGGAACCTCAAATTAACTGAGACAGAAAAGAAGGAATTCTTCAAAGGTAGCAAGTTGCCTGGGAATCTGAAGGCTAGAATATTTTTTTTTGTATCTAAATTTATTGTTTAGACCTTTTTTAGCAAGTGCAATGGTGTGTTCAGTGTAGTTGAACTTAGCCTGGAAGGTGTCCGTATGCTCCTACAGTACCTGGAAACACAAGAGCTGATGGCAGTCTTGATGATCTTTGGAAGGAATTGGTCGTTCCCAACGTGACTGCCTGTGGACCGCTGCTATTACCGTATTTGGCATAAACAGGCAGCAGAGACAAAGAGTGGTTTATAGAAGCAGAGCTCTCTCCAGTAGAGGCCCTGTTTCCCACAGACAGTTGGATGAGTACACAAAGCAGAGGCCAAAGTTTGGTCCCGTTAACTGAACATGTGTTTATGGTAATTTTTATTAACTTTGCTTTCAAGGGAAGCAGTGCGAGTGCTATGCCAAGTAACTAATAGTAGGATGTGTAGTATGATAGGCAAGAGTGATTGTCGTGAGGGCTTCTGGTCCATATGACCTGTGCTGACCCCCGTGTAGGACTGGGAAACCTACTCCTGCTGTAGGGCTGCAAAACAGGCAAGGTACTCTCTTGAGGTTCTGTGCTGTCACCCGGAGCAGCTGGCCGTGGCAGGCAGGGCAGAAAACTGGCTGGTGTCTCAAAACAGCTTGATCAGCCAGTGTCTCTGGTAGTAACATCTGCTTTGTCATCTTTTTGTTTCCTTTTTGAAGATGTGTGTAAAACCAGTGCACCTTACAGGGGAGTTAATTATACCCCAAACAGTGAGTGGTTGTTGTCTGCAGTAACGGGGAGTGTTCCACCTGGCCAGCTGATGCTATACTTCAAGTAGCAGAGCTGAGGATGTCCTTTACTTCAGTTTACTTTAAAATATTATTGTAAGGTTCCCTTCCTTCCTGAAGCGTTAGGTTGCCTGATAGAGGCTTAAAAATTGTCTTCACTTATATCTGCAAAGAATTTGAGTACAGCAGCAGGTTTAGGGCTTTAATTTTTCCATTAGCCTGGAGATCAAATGTGGAAGTTTAGAGATGAACAAACTCAATTAGACGAAAGATGAGTTTTAAATTTCAGGTTGCTAGTACTGTATTTTTCAGAGATCTCAATACTAGCAAATGGAGATTTGATACATCGCCAAAATCATTGGGACTGTCTTAGGTGTGAAAAGGTTAAGCCCGATGCACACATTCTACCAGTACCCAAAACTCAGGACAGAAATAGTAACCTCTGTTTCCAGTTTGGGCTCACCAGTTTGCTCATGTGCCAGGAAGGAAAACAAGTGAGCAGGCTTTCCTGTCTATGCTCTAGGTCATGCCAGGTTTCAGACTCTGACAGGTGTTGCTGGGCTCATGTTAGCAAAGAATAGCAGTGATTTTTAAAGTAGGTACTCAGCTACATCAGCCTAATAGGGTTAAGACTGAGATCTGCTAATGGGATCAATAGGATCTTGCATGAACATAGAAAGAGCTAGATGTGTTGATGAACTCTGACTGCCTGTCAGCTATGTTAAATGTTAAAGGTGTTGTAAATGCGTTTTATAGACTATCTCCTTGGGTGGTAAAACTTCTACAAGGCGTGATGCCTGATGATGCGTGACAGTTACCCACAACTCTGGAGAAAATGTATAAAAGCATCATGGTCAGGCTTTGCTCCTGAATGCTTTGTATATTTGTAGCTAATTTTTTGTGCTCTGTGTGGAATCTCTGTATTCATTCAGGCAGACGAAATGTAAGGCAAGGGTCTTCAGGAAGAGTCTTCTGACTTCTGGTTGTGTAGGCCCTGCATGAAGATAGTGATGGCAAATCAGTCTCTGCTAGCAAATACCTAGCACTTCCAATCCCTTTTCAATGTAGGTTCAGCATAGTTATAGAACTTATTATGACACTAGGCCTGCTTGGTGAAAACTTAGATCAGAGATCAAATATAAATTTTAGAATGGCAGGCAGGAAAGCAAGAAATCTGCTCTTTGTCGTCCCTGTAGTAAGTCACCCTTTCTGTGCAGCTACATTCTTTGTACCAGTGCGTTTCATTGCAGTTCACAGCTTGAATCCTCCTAGAAAGGACGTGTGCAGGGCACTCTTTTTTTCTTTCTTTTCTTTTTTTCTTCCACTGTCAGACCAGTGTTGGCTATGCTGCTTGCAGATTAACCTTTCTGCTGAGAATTGGCACTATGAATACTCTTCGGAGCTTACCAACATGTCCAAATTCTTCTTTGTCCACAAATGCAGATGATATGTCCTTTGATGTCTCCTGGTTTGCTGTGCGCTCCTTTGCGTTGGACAGAGAGCCCATCTTGCTGGCCTCGCTGGACCGGAAAGGGATTGTCACGCAGAGCAGGAGAAACGGGAGCAGTGATCTCAGCCTGGAGAGAATCAGCCCGCTGGAATTCCGGCTCCGCGTGCATGGCTGTGAGGACCATGACTTTGGGAACCACTACTGCGTAGTGACCCCGTGGGTGCGATCTGCCACTGGTGTATGGCAGCGGGAACCTGACATCAAAGCCAAACCCATCTTTCTATCTGTGAAAATGGATGGTAAGAGATTGCAATGTGTTATGCAATATTTTTTTTTAAACACCTTGTTATGTGTTTCTGTGACAAATATTCCCCATGGCTATTTTTAAAGGTGCCTTTGATAATCTCATTAGATTTTGTTACCCTTTTCTATTGTTTACAACTTCTGATTCCAGATTCTGTAGACTAGGTAGGCCTGAACAGATCATACTCATAAGGCTGGAGTGTTCTCTTTCCTGACAATCTCTTAGTGATGTTTTGCATAGCTGGGGCATTTTTCAGTCAAGGCAGAGCATTGTCTCCAAGCGTTAACCCTTCTGCTGCCTGCAGGAGGAAGCCTTGGTTTGCAGATGGGGGGTGCTGAAGTAGTCGCGTTGTGGTTAATATCAAAGCTGAGAACAGAAAGTCTGACTCTGACTCCTTCCTCCCTCTCCTAACCACAAGACATGCTGTTTCCTGCACTTAATGCCTTGTCTGCTTTCCAACCTGAGTTGCAAGTGTTGCTAGACTTCATGAGAAGCAAATTGCACACTAGATGCTGCAATCAGCATATAGCTAATGAGGAAGATTAATGCAGGAGGGGTTTTGAATTAGTTGCTTTCTTCTCAATATTTCCAGGAAGGATCATATTGGGAAGTTTCATGAACTTGAAAGGCATGAGAAGGTTTTATTCTCCCTGCTGTGCAGATAACTATTATAACTGTACTTGCCAGACTCCTTACAGTTCTTGACCCTGCCTTTTAACTGAGCAGTAGGTGCCTACAAATCAAATTTCTTGTTTGGGTACCAACTTTGGAGGTGGATTAGACAGGGTTGCCAAGTGACAGTGAATATACTGTACGAGTAGTTCTAATCAAGCAAAGCGTAAAGGAGTCCGCTCCTTGCCATTTGGAAACATAATACAAAGAGTGCAGCCACAGTCTGCCTCTGATGAGGAAACTTTGCAAGGCTTTTGTTTGGAGGAATAGGTAATGGAATACCTCTTGGAACTAGCTTTGCTTTGTTGTCTCACTCCAAGGTTCCTCCGGTGCTTCCAGCCTCCCTGAGGCTTTGAAATGGTGGAGGAAGAATTAGGCTGAAGAGGTAAGGGAGTCCAGTAAGAGACTAATTTTCCAAACCTCAAAAGACAGAAATCAAGAAGGAAAATTAGTGTAATTTCCTTCTGAAATAATTAATCTGCCCATGACTGAATAACGTGGGATTTTCTCCTTTTTTTAGGAAAGAACAAATAAAGGGGTTCTCTGAATTTCTTAGTGATATCTAATGACTTTCCCTTCCTCTTTCAGTTCTGAACGCTTTCAAGTATCCCCTGTTGATTGGCATTGGTCTGGCCACTGTGATTGGACTCTTATCCTGCCTCATTGGCTACTGCAGCTCCCGTTGGTGCTGCAAGAAGGAAGTGCAGGAAACAAGACGAGAGCGTCGCCGGCTAATGTCGATGGAGATGGACTGAGCATGGGAGCCAGACACACTTGCATTTCGGGAGAGACTCACAGGGCTCTTGGACTGTGCTGAGACACTTGCTCACAGGCCCAGACAAGACAGTGCGTTTCCTCTCTGATTTCAGCCTGGACCTCAAGCTTCTCCTTGTTACACGTCATGTCCTGAGAGCATTCAGGCCATATTTAGCAACTCGGAGTTCTTCTTTTCCTGCAGCACTTTCTGCATAGGGATCATGTCCTTCTAATGTGCAAACTGTTGAGCCTTCTTTCAGCAGGGCCCTGTGACAAAATTCACTAAGGGGTTTTTTGTTTTTGTTTGGTGGTTCCACCCCGCCCCGGCCTCTTGGTTTTGAAAAGGTGTCCCTGTATGAAAGCATGATGGGCAGGGCGATGGGTGGGAAAGGGACTGGTAGAAGTGTTAGACTCTCATTGTATTAACCAATCTACTTTTCCCTCTCTACCCCCATCACACCATCCTGTTCCCTTTCTCTGTCCACCTTGGTATCTCATAGATTTCTCTGTGTTGGATTGAAGGCTGGAGAAGGTTCCTCTGCTGGTGCCTCATGGGACTGTTCCAGCAAAGAATTGGTTTATGGTTGTCAGCATGCCTTCTCTTCCCTGGCTTTCAAAGGGTTTGCAGTTAACCCCAAAATATAACTTGCCTGGAGGTCTTTGAGATGCTTTTTTTTAAACTTTTTTAAAATTTTATTTTCAGTGCTCAAAGCTCTTAGCTGTGGTGAATAGGGGCTAACTTGGCAACCCTGAAGAGTTAATCCTCAGACAAGCATTTGTTGAATGTCTGCTTACGGCCACCTTCTCCCCCACCCTTCCACCTTGTTTTTTCCCCACTACAGCTGCTCACATTGTGCCTGAGACCCTGTTCTGCTTGTGGCAGGGAGGCACGTGGTGTCTATGGACAAGGCTCAGTCTTCTGCTGGCCTTGGCAGAGAGGTGGGAGACCTTGCCCCACTGGTGATGGTGCAACTTATGGCGGGGGGGGAAGAGATGGATCTTTGTCTGCAGTTGACCAACTGATCATGTTTAGAGAAGACTTGTAAACTATGTATTACCAAATGCACAGACCAGACTCCAGTGCTGCTTCTGCCAGTCACTCAGTGGTAACCCTTGAACCTGTGAGCAGAGTCTGAGATCTGCAGTAGCTGAAGTGCAGCTCAGGGTAGGAGTAGGAGAAAGCCCAAGAGAGCAGCAAGAATCATTCAGGTTCCAGCGATCCTGGTCTTGTGCATGGGCCTGCAGCAAGGCTTTCCCCATGGGTTTGAGACCTATTTCTAGGTGCTAAAATATAGAAGTCCTGCTTTGGTCTTCCACATACACTGACCTGGCTCCTGAGTGGGAGCAGCGCCTTTTCCAGGCAGTTCTGTCTTCCCAGCACACCTGGTGTTTTAAGCAATAAAAGTCAGAATAAAGATACTGTGTATAAACGAACAAGGAAGTAGGACTGTGCTGCAACTTGACATCACAGCCAGGGTTTGGCCCGCATCAAGAAGGGTGAGAAATGTAGAGTTGAGGCCAGGGCTCAATCCTTTCCAGATTTTTTTTTTAAGATAAAAGAAAAGATGCTAAAGGAGTGCATCCATGGAAGGTAGTGGCTGTGTTGTGCTGTTGCCAATCTAGACATTCGTTATGTATTCGGTCTGCTTCACTAATAGCTCATCCCACTGCACGTTCCAAGGGAGCTGCAGGTCTGGTATCTGTGCTATGAAGACTTCATTTCCCATTAGTGTTTGTGGAACCTTGCACTCAACACTGTCACTATTTCAAGATCAGGTTTTTTTTGCGGTAAGTTTTCTTTGTGTGAGGTTTTTTTTTCCTGTCTTGCATTGTGACCTTTGTTCTGAGGCTGACATGAGGGTTTTTTCTAGAAGGTTGTTCTGCTTCCCGTATACGAACATGTATGTATACATATGTATGCATAGAGATGTCCAATGATTTTTGGAAGCTGAAGGTGAGACATCTTCAAAATGGACCGATTTGCAGAGTTGGGTCTTGCAACTTGTTACTTGACTCTCTAAGACATTTCATGTAGTGTTCCAAAACTGGGACACCCAAAACCTATAAACCTCTCTGGAAGACTTTGGCCTGAATATTCATAACAACTTTTCTTTCTGGCCTGATGTTTTCCTTTCTGGAAGAGCTCTGAAAAGGCCTATGTTGCAGGCAGACGTAGCTGCCTCTGCTGAGGAAGAGAGCAGAAGCAGTCTCTAGCTTCTGCTGTGAAAGCCCAGAAATCTGTAGCGATGCTTTCCACAGGAAGGGAGTTGAGGAAGGGATTCACTCAGATATTACTTTGACTGCAAGAATTTTTCTTCCTCTCCTATCTGTCTGCTGTAGTGAAATATTGCTTTTTCCTTGGATGTTATGAAACACCATTCTGATGTTTGGGATGCTGGCTGTCCTTCCCATACTGATCTAGCAGCTTCTTTCCTGCATTTACATCCGCTTTCTTCACGGAAGGCCTGTGGCATTGGGGCATCTTGGGAGGGGGTGGTAGTGGTGGTGAAGTTCGAAGCACAGCATCAGTCACTTTCTGTCCTTGCAGACTGAATCCTTGTTTATGTGCTCTTGGTTAAGTTTTAGGGAGAGAGGATCATGACTGTAATGCAATAATTAGGGAGTGAACGAGCAGGGAACCACCAGCTCTTCCCAAGCGCACAACATAGCACACTTTCTCCCTGCTGGAAAAAACTCAGGGTTATTTTGGCCAGAGCTCCCTGCTCTAGTGAAAGGTCCCCATGTCCTTAGCTAATACTGACCTTCCTTCATGGCCCATAACAAACCATCTTTGTCATTCCAAGTGAAGCAAGTTCGCTGCTGGCTTGTACTGCTCCAGCCCCTTGGAAGGCAATGCTGCATCCCCTTCCACCCTGTATTTGCTGTAGTTGGAAGGCTAGAAGCTGAGGGGCTAGACTTACCCCCAGGTTTTCTTCTACTTGTGCCAATTTTGTATTATCCCCTTTTTTTAAAATAGAGTGGGAATCTTGTCTCTAATGAAAAATAAAAAAAAACTAGGTCACTTTTCATGTTTTTTATTATTATTATTTCCTGTGTGACTGGGGTTTGTGTGAGTGGAGGTGTGTGTGCATCTGGTTGTGTGTTAAACCTGCAGAGTATCAGGAGAGTAAGCTGCCTGAGATGCAGTGCAAGCATCCATATCCTCCCTGCTGCAACCTGTGGTATTGTCAAAGTATCCTAAGGGCTCACGTTGATCTTCCTCTGTTCACATTGCCACATCTCCTGGTTAAGCTGGTAAATTCCTCAAGGCACTTGGAATTTCGATCCAGGACAAGCTTGAACATCAAATAACAGAAGGGCAAGATGTTTTCTTTCTTTTGTTTTATTTCAAAGTTATAAAATAAAGTGTTTGGCACAATTCTGGAATGCAGGTACAGAATAGTTCTAACAATGCTGTGTAAAATGTTTCTTTTTATGTTTAAAATAAAAGCGAGCCTTTTTGATTATGTCTCTGCTATGGGTCTGGATGTTTGAGCTATGGGCAGTTCTTTCCTTGTACCTTGCATGTATGCAGACGGTATTGTTGAGGCAAGGGTATCAAATGTAAACCTTACAGTCCTGTTTCCAGGACTGCTTACCCTGTAAAATAAGCATGAGCCCTATTTTACAGTAAGTTTTTACAGTAAGTTTTAAATATTTGCCTACATTTCTGTGATGAATTGGGGAATGTAATTGTTTTCTGAGTCTGTCCTCTTTCTACCCTGCTGGAAGTCAACCTTTTTGTTGGGGGAGTTTCCTTTTGATTACCTAGGGCCAGGAGTCACAGTTAGGAGTGTGTGTTCAATATCTGCTATAAAACCTGGGCATTAGATGTTGCGTCGTCTTTGAACCCTTCCCGAGGCTTCTCATTTCCAAGGTACCAGGAGGAAAATCAGTAGTGTTGGAAGTAAACTTCCTTCTTACCTTGTTAATGGCTGAATTTAGGATTTCTTCCCCCCAGCAACCATGTAAGGACACCATGATAGTACAACAAGGAGGTGACTTGCTTTCTGACAAGAAGTTCCTTGAGGCAGAAGTGGTTTTGGGAGGCCAAGACAGGCTTTGGCAAGGTCGGTTTGTGTTCAAACTGGTGCATGCTCTGTCGGAGATGGCTGCAGTGCAGGCCAGTTGACGGCAAAGTATGTACCTTTGGCTTCTTTCCAGGTGGTGGTGTTGCAGATGGCATGGAAAGATATCCTCTGTAGAGCGTGCTTACAGGAAGCTGGGAGGTGGCACCACACTGTAAGTTCTTAAGGAATGACAGAGACTATCAGCTGAGATAGAGAAATATCATAAATGGTTTCTGATCCCTCAGCAGAGCCTTTGGCAGCTGCAGATGTTTAACATATACATGCCCATAAGTAATGAGAGGCATGCTTGTGGGACAGGAGCTGTTGGCTTCTAGCTGTGCAGGTTACAGCTTACTGGTAAATTTGGATTAGCTTTATAAAATCCTCTTGCCTTCCTCACCTCCTGGGATGACCTGGATCTTAATACAGTTCTTGAAAGCGTGCTAGGATTTTATCATAAAAAAGAAAATAAAGCCAAAGCTTGAAGTCTGGAGGTGAAGGGGGATACTTCCAAGTAACTGCCTGAGTGTTGCAGTAAATGAGGGGAGTTACCAAGTCTCCAGCATCACCTTGTATCTGCCATGGGTTCAACTGAGCTACCTGCCTATAGAGGTACCTAGCTGCCTAGTGTCATAGAGACAGCCTGAAAAGCACTTTTGTGCCAGAGCCTGGGTGTTTAGTTGCTTCTGTAGCACGGGGCTCAAGCAACATGCTTGCTCGTTCCACAGCAGAACCCAGGCCAGTCCTAAAACCTGCAGTGGCTGAAGCTGACTGGAGCCGAGTAGGATGCATGAGAAGACCTGCCTCTTCTTTGTTATGTGAAGGTGAAGCTGGTCATGCAAATCTTCCAAGGAAATGTATGGCTTTTGCCGTTTCAGTAGAACTTTCTACATTTCTATGATTGCAGGGGGCTGAGGTCTGCACAGCAGGTATCAGGAGAGATGGTGTTTCAAGAGCGAGCCTCAGCAACTGATCCAAGCTGTGGAACAGGTTACCTGAAGGAAAAGCCACCGCTCATTCTTGTGCGAGGTAAATACACCTTAAATACAGCACGTAGCCTCCTATCGGACAGCCCTTTGCCAGGGATGTCCTTCCGTTACTGAGGAAAATGGCATTAGGCCATAGCCAGCAGATGATTGATACTGAGAGCTCCAGGGGAATGCTTGGGTTATTGAGGATTCCGTGTTCAGTGGCTTTCCAGGTCCCTCAGGAGAGCTGCCACAAAGAAAAAGCTGTTCTCCTCTCCCTGGCAGCTGAGTTGCATTCCACGAAGTACTAGAAGTGTAAGTGCACGTCTGCTTCCACCTCTGCCAACGGGGTAGAAAGGCAGGACTTGCCAAAGCAGACTTGCTGAAAGCAAGTTAGTATTATATCGTGCTTGTTCATGTGGGATTTTATAAACTCCAGCATGTACTGGGCCTTAGACTAGACCACAGATTTAGTCTGAGTGCACCTCTGCTGGCTTTAGAAGTGAATAATGAAGCTTCAGATAGATTGACATGAAGTTCTATTTTTTGTTGGCAACTTAACCTGGCTCATGCCCTCTGGTTCCTTGTTTGTATGATCCTGCCAATGATTTGGCATACTGAACAGACAGCAAGGAGTCTCAAAGATACCTAGTTCCCAAAAGTTTCTTAAAGGGTGGGGCTAGAGAGAAGGGAGGATGCTTCCAGAGTTCCTCCAGCAGAGCTAGCAATATGAACCTGCGAGTTACCGGGTATCCAAGAAGCCACAGAGATGCCTGAGAGGACAGGATCGGTGTTGCCTTTGTGGCTCTTGTTGTCCCTGTGCTGACTTCAGCTCTAAAAAGGTCCTGGACGTGGTGTGCAGTGGCTGGGATGCTGGGGCTATGGTAAACAAGGAAAATATCTGTGCTGCTTAGCATCTGCCTGGATATATGAAAGCTGTATGTGGCTACAGCCAAATGCAGGTTCTGAATGCAAGTACAGTAGTACTAACCTCCCCTTTGGTGTTCAGGTACATCCTCTTTCTTTCTGCCCCGAACCTTGTTTGCTCATTTCCTCCGTGTTTTGTTCCCTCTGCCTCCCCTCTTTCATTTCCCGTTCTTTCCTTCAGGAATCTCTTCTTGCTTTTGCCATCTAGACCGATGTTTGCCTCTGCATCTCTAAAGAACCATGCTCTTCTGTGTTCATCTCTCTGAGGGAGAGCGGGGGTGTGTGGGCTGTCAAGCATAGCCTCTTCCCCTAGCTCAGAAATGCCCGTCTCTGATGTTTCAGGGAGAGCCTTTCAGAAGCTGAGCTCTGAGGGCCCAGCCTGGCAGCAGTATACATTTTCTTTAGAAATTGGATGTTTAGGTCCTTTTGAAGCTGATGGCTTTTCCTGCAGCCTTTCAGGTGCATGCTGAGGTGTCCTCGCCTGGTGCCATTACCTTTTCTTTCTTTCGTCCTTTCTGTCTCCCACAATCCCCTGCATTCATCCAGAAAGGTCTTTTGTAGGTTGCTATTCATTAACTTCCCCTTCCTCGACCTGATTGTGTACAGTGTTAACAGGAGGCTCTCAGGACCCTTGGGCGTAGCATTGCTGTGTTTAAACCCTCCCTTACCTTGTGTGAGTGGTGGCAGCAGCGTGTCATCTGAGCGTCACCTCTTCCCAACTTGACTGAGACCCACGTTTAGGTGGTGAGAGATGTTCTCCAAGTCTCTGGGAGGAGCAGGGGCGGTGCTGCAGGTTCTCTTAGGTGGAAGGTGTCAGGCAAAAGTAAAGATAACTGCTGCTGTGCTGCAGCACAGGGTGCATCCTTTATCAAGCCCTTCAGTGGCAACACTGAAGGAGGAGTTGCTTTCACACGGAGACTGACAATCTGAGCACAAAGAAGCGAGATCTAGTTTGTACATTTGCAACTCTTCCTGACGTCTCTGTTTAATCAAAGCTGTGCATCCCTCAGGCTTTCCCTGGAGTTCACTGCAGCTCCTGCCTTTTGTTTGAAGGAAACTTGTTTGGCTTAGTGTAAATATAACTTAGCCTTTCTGTGACTGCAGCCAAGACATCCTCCTTTAGTGCAAATGGAGGATACCAGCAGCAACAGCATCAGTATTGCCTACACCGTGTTCTGCTCTTGGGATGCTTGTGTGGCAGAGGGCAACATGGGGGGGTGTTTCCAGAATGCTCTACCCAAACGATGCCGAGGAGGGTGAAAAGGTGGCATATAGGAACAGAACATCTAGTGCATGGCCAAGTACAGCTGTCTGGTAGCTAAACACATCCAGACCACTAAACAGCATGTTAATGCTACACTTGAGTCAAGGTCCCGCTCTGGCAATCCCTCAGGCCCCAAGGTGAATTTCTTTGGACACCTGTGTATGTGTACTTGGAGAGAAGCTTCATATTCACAGATGAAGGATGCTTTAGGCACTTCAAGAGGAACTGAAGTTGGCAGTTCTGGGATTTTAAAAAGGGCCGCTCTGGCTCTGCCAGAAACTGCTGCTTTTCCCATGATCTCAGAGGAATGGGAAAGAGGGAGTTGTTTCGGGTAGATGAGTGAAGGCTTTGATGCTAGGTGAGCTGTAAGTGTAGTTCTGCCATTGCTACCTTGCTTTATCACTTCAGGAGGATAGCTATGTGTCAATCCTGTGTTCTTTTTAGTGCCGGGGTGGCCGCACTCTGCCTGTGTGGACAAAGCCTTAGTGTCCTGGGTGGTAAGGATGGGACTTTTTGTCTGTGTAGGTGGCAGGGTTTCCCTGGGTAGCCCTTGTGCTGCTCTGTGGGACCTATAGCCTCTCCCTTTTCAGCCCCAGCCCCGCAGTTGCCTGCCTACGGCTCCCAGATGCTGTGCTCACCGCAGCTGACTCGGGGCAGGGAAAAATCCATGTGCTTTGAATCACACGCTGCCGTCAGAGGGAGGCACGTGCTTCCTGAAGGGCCTTGGAGACCCTCTGCCTACCTCTAGGGCTGGGAAGCATGTATTTTGTGCATCTTCTACTCAGGCCTGTTAGGAGAGCAGCTCCCTATTGCAGCCACTGGTGCAGTGGGTTTTGGCAGCTGGAGTTGTCATTTTTCCCAGCTTAGATGTATTTAACAATTGGCTGCAGCAATGGCTGTTTAATTCCCTTGCTAACATTACCAGGGCAGCTATTTAATTTTTTTTTTTTTAAACCCTCTTGCTTCTGGAAATCCTGTAATCGAATCCAAGCTCTGTCAATCTAATTAGTTTTGAAGCGCAGCTTCTCTATAACTTAGAGACCTAAATAAGCAGTTTAATATTAAAACCTAGCTTCTCTCCCAACACGTAATACTGTTCTGTATTCCTCCACAGAAGTTCCTGCTGAACAACAGCCCGCTGCGATTGTTCTCCCTCTTTCCCTCTCTTAACCTCCCTCCTTTCTTCCCTGGCCTCTGCCCTTGCTGTGTCCATCGGGAACCGAAACGACCAGGCGCAACCCTCTGCTGCTCTGCTTCAAATGGTCTTTCATGATGCTGCTTGCTTAAAAGATGCTGATGCTGCTTCGAATGCCAGCGTGGAGAGGTCCGGGGGCGGCGCGTAGCAGCTCCTGGTGCTGCGCAGGAGCCAGAATGGGCAGGGGGCTGCGCTTGCAGACTGCACGGTGACGTGATCAGGCCCCGTGTGTGCTGCGGCGGGGGATCGCCGAGATTTACGGAGGGCAGGCTGCACCGCCTTGGAGTCAAGCCCCACAGCCAGAGGAGCATGGCCCGATGCTGCGCAGGAAGAGGCAGCTGCTGAGCAATGCCTCTTTGCCGAGGTGCCGCACGTGCTGGCTCATTCCTGGGGTGCTGCGAGGAGCTGGCAGGGAGGAGATGAATTAGCTGCCTTGGTGCAGCATCCCTCCTGGTCCCCAGCGGTACGTTGTGCCCCTGAGCTTTTTGCCACCTGCAGCGAAGGTGAGGTGTCCAGGAGATTTATGTCAGAAATGCACTGGCCCAAAGTACAAAGGCTGATGGAGCTATGGCTATAAAGGAGTGAGGCTTTTCAGCCCTTTCGTGTGGGTAGAAGATTTTTCTTTTTTTAAAGAGCTAAAGAGCACTCTTTATTAGGATAAGATATATGAGGCATGTGGTTCAGGCTGTACTTAGGTCCCGTTGGCAGAGCAGGTTCAGAACAAGTGTGTTTGCCTGCTGCTGCACCAGTGAAGCAGGAATAACCCATCCCACTTTCCCACTTCCCTGAAGGACTTTGGTGTCTCTGTAGTGCCCTGGCCATTTTTTTTCTTGTTTGACTTTTTACAGTAGAAATGGTGGTGCGAATGAGAGCAAACACCAGTTCACCAAAAAAGGGCTGTGGGCATTCTCCTCCTAGGCCAGCCGTACTGAGAGCGGCCAGAGTCCTAGAAAACTGCAGTTGCACAGGTGGTCGGGTGTTTCTCTGCTTCCCAGCCTGTTCTGCTCTTAGATTTCAATTGCTTTTTTTTTTTTTAATGATTTGTTTCAGTTCCTGTACCAATGATACTGTGTGTTTTTGGTGCAAAACAATCGCAACAGCTTTTCTGTGCTGCTGTGGGTTTTGCTTATGAAGACCCTGTCCTTGCCGTGCCCCATTGGAGCCATGTCCCACGAGGGCCCAGGACACGCAGGATTTGAGTAACAGAAGCAGTCCTCCCCACCGCCATAAGAAAAGGTCGCTATTTTCTTCACCTTTGCTAGGCTTCCCCCTGTTTTCGTGGCTGTCTGGTTTCCCTGGGACTGGCGGGTGGTTTGATTTGGCAGCACATCAGCGGGGAGATCTTTATTCACCAAGATCTCGCTCGGGTCCAACAGTCCAAGGTGAAAGCCCACGTAGCTGCGAGGCGAGCTCCCAGCAAAGCGAGCCTGGCTCCGGCAGGAGCTGGAGGATTTGGGCATTTGTGCTCTGTCAGGAGGTTTCTGCCCACGAGAGTGTGCCCGGGGGATCGCAGCTGAGCTGGCCGGCCTTGGGGAAGCCAGGCAGCCGCCCGGCTCCCGCTCCGTAATTGGGGGAAGCAACCGTCGCCTTTGATGTCTGAGCCGGGCTGAGAAAACCTGACGGCAGACTTCAAAGTCTGTTGCACTAGCTCCCCTGATTATCTGTAAGCTTTTGGCATGTCCCCCAAGACTGCCAGATTATCCCGGCTAATGCTGTGCTTTTCCCCGCATCCCCCCACCCTGCCTGGCACCAGCCCCTCGCTTTTGAGGCTGCAACCTCCATCCCTCCCTGCCTCCCTCTCCTCCTGCCCCTCCCCGGTCACTGTGAGGATGTGGCAATGGCATTTCTGGTCGGGCGACATGTCTCCTGAGATCTGTGAAGCAAAGGCAGAGGAGAGCTTGCCCATAGCCTGCACCCCTGGGCTGTATTCCCCCTCCCCATTTGATCGCAAGAGCAGCCTGAAATGCAGGGAGCTCTTTGCCGCTGCCCTTTGCAAGGCACCGAGGTGTTTATAGCCAAGCAGGCACCGCGTGCCTTTTCCCCGAAAAAGCCTTTGGGGAACAGAGCTCCCATCCATGCTGCTCCAGGGAAGGTCATGCAAGGAAGAGAAGGCTGTGTTGTCTTTGCCGCCTTCGGCCTCTCTTCTGGGACCTCTTTGCTGCCTCACGTTAGTCTCTAGCTCCCTCGCCACCTGCGCCTCAGTGCTCAGGGAGCCCCAGGGTGCTCGATTCTGCGAGTAGAGATGCGGAGGGCAGGTCACTGCTGAGGGCTGGCTCGGATGGGCGTGAGGAGATGGCAGAGCCATGGGGCTGAGCAGAGGCCCCAGGGCTCACACTCCTCCCAGAGCAGCTGGCTTTCACCTGGGATGTTGCACAGCGATGCCAAAAGCTCATGGGGGAACTCTCCCTTTTAAGAGCTGGGTTTTTTTTTTCTCCTAGAGGGGAAGCAACCTCAGCAGTGGCTGAAAACCCTTCCTGTGCAAAGCCGGATTTGGCCAAGACGTGGTTTGAGGTCTGGATTTCTTTGGAAGCTGAGGTTTTTTGCTGTTTTTCAGGAGGCAGGGTAGACTCTGTCCTCCGCTGCAATAGGTGGAAGCCAGCAAAGAGAGGGGTGGCTGTGGGCAGAGGAGACTAGCATTGTCTGCTGCTGAACCCCAGGCACCCATGGGGTGAGGAGGCTCACGGGGAGCCATATAGCTGGGCAGGGGATCTGGGCTGCAGCCTCTCCCTTATGCTTGCCTAATTGCTTTTGGGTCTCAGCAGTCTGTTCCCTCTGAAAACCAACACTGACCATGGGGTCACTTCCTTCATTCTCAACGGCCTCCTCCGTAGCATTTCTACCCTGCCTTACCCCCATCCCTCCCCAGGCTCCTTGCAGTGCACAGGGGGAGCATCTGGTCAGCAGTTGTCTGTCCACGAGGTTTCAAAGTCCCCGTGGACGTTGCAGGCTTGCTGCTGTGCTCTTTTAGGTAGAGTCTAACTATACCCTGCAGTGGACTTGGTAATGCTTTCCATGCTGTATTTTTTGGTGGCATTTTTCTGGAAAGCTTTGGCCCAAAGTGACTGAGTAGCATCCAAAAAGGGTGCCTGCAAAGGGATCCAGGGAGGCAGAAGGAGGGAGAATGGGTACGGAGGCATGCAATTAAAGATGGTCATCACCTGTGTGAAAGCCAAAGCCAGTGCTGTGGGCAACCTGACCTCTGGTCTTGTGCTCTGAAGTGGGAGATGGTGGTACCCTGCTGGGGTGTGCTGAGAGGTGGCTCTGCTGCTCAGGTGCTGGCGGTGTTCAGGCTGTGCTGAGGGCTGGGGGTCAATAGCATTTAAGCCCCGTGGCCCTGGTGCAGCCCTTCAGCTCACCAGGCGAGGTGCACAGGCACACACGCTGCCTAGCTTGGAGGAGCCGAGTCCTCTGCTCACTGTGGGTGCAGGCAGGGACCCTCTGTGCTATCCCCTTGCTTCCTGTCATGTGTCTTCCCCAGGAAAACAGGGCAAGGGGATCTTTTCTCCCTGTGGGTCTGGCTTCACTGATGTGGTTTCTAATGGCAATGCTGTCTTTGTAAAGGATTCTTTGATCCTCTTCCTTTACCCTGCCTTGTGTGGTTAATAGCCCTGCTGTATGTCTGGTTGCACTGATTTCCCAGGGAGGAAGAGAATAAGTTTTAGACTGCGCAGTCCAAGGAAGAGGGAGCTGTTGGTTTTGTCCACAGAGGACCATCATTGCCGGTGATAGGGCTGGGCCAGGCAATCCTGTTCTCCCCGGTTTCTCTATTGCAAATGTAAACAGCAACTCATGCATCATTAGAGTTGCAAGCTTGGAGTTAAACTGTCCCCGTGTGTGCGTTTATCTGCACACTGACTGTTGGAAACTCACTGAGGTTGAACTCCAAGTTTCCTTTCTGTTTACTCTGTTTCTGTAGCAGAGATGCTTTTCCCTCCTCCAGAGTGGCAGGCGGGTTGGCTTACTGCCAGCAGGATCATCCCCGGGGCACTGCTGGCAGCAGGTTGCTCTTGGAAAGCAAACCTCTTTATCCCTTGCCTCCAAGATGGGAGGGTTGCATCCTGCAGCAGGGAACGGAAGCCTACCACGCAGTTAGGGCTATGTGCGTGGCCATGTCCTATGGGACATGGGTCTTCCTCACCAACAGGCGTGCTGGGGCACTCCACCACTTGCCAGCCTCTGCTGTATCTGCTCATCTCCTGTGAGGAGCCAGCGCATGGGTTTCAGTTTTGTGTTGCACCCTCTTCCCCCAAAACAGGTGCTGGTCCTTTGCTCCGTTTCATTGCAAGAAGAGTGGGTGGCAGGGGACAGGTGAGATCCTGCGGGAACCTCTCTGCCTGCTGTGACAGCCGTCCCCCAGGCCTGGATTTGGCTTTCGGGAGAGCTGCGTGGTGCTACGATAGCTGCATGCACAAGCTGACGAGGAGTCGGCTAATTGAGGTACGAGCCTTGCAGCGAGGAGTCTCTGCCTCCATCTCCTGGCCCTGCAGGCTGTCATATGAATCAGTTTATTAAACGGGGAAAGGAGGGACCTCGTGTTTATTTTGGTTCATTACATGAATCTCGTTCCCTCTAGGAGTCCTGTGGGATCAAGCAAAAGGACTTGTTTTACGGTTGGTTTTTGCTTGTGAATCCCTGAGCTAATTTAGTCATTCAGTCGATGCCCCGGCAGCATGGTGAGAGCAGCATGGCTCAGGGGTTAATGCTTTGTGCTGCCACCTCTTCTGGGAAAAAAGGAAGGAAAAATTAAAAAAAAAAAAACAACACCAAAACAAAACAGCCCCCCCCTTCCCCCCCCCCAAAAAAAAAAAAAAGCCCAAACAAATCCTTCAGAGAGTGTCTCTGGTTTGAGCCCCTTGCTAGTGTTTGGCTGGGTGCCCAAGAGGCTGGGTTTCCCGTGCCTGGGATGTGCCCCTGTCAGCCTCCCACCACGTCCCTGGCACCTGCCGGCAGGAGCAGCAGCATGGCCCAGGCCACGCAGTGCCGACGGCGCGATGCCACGCGGCAGCTGATGCAACCGCAGCGCTTGCCTCTGGGGCTGTGGCCAGCAGCCTCCTGGCCTCAGCCCTCCGAGTGCAGCTCCCCGTGGTCTCACCGCCCCGTCAGCAGTGCTGGTCCGGGGTCCTCCGCATCTGGGTGCCTGCCCATGGGATGCGCGTACAGGAGAGCGTTCCCGGCCAATTTCTGGCTGTGTGGTGATCCTTCAAGAGCCGATAAGCTGCCTGGACTGCGCTGGCTGTAACGAGGGAGGGTCTCCTGTCCATGTAGCCAATGGGCTGGTGGGGGTGCTGTGGGGGAGAACACCCCACTTGGGGTGCCCCACTGGACCCTGAGGAAGAGCTTGGTCAGCCGTCCTCGGGGAGCACTGTGCCAGCCCAACCTGTACCTGAGGCATCACGCTGCTGTCTGCAGCTACGGAAAATAAATAGCTGTGGAGAGCTTCAGCCCCAGAAATCTGTCCCCATTGCTCCCTGGGGTCCGGCCCCTCGCCCCGTCTGTTAGCAGGAAGCAAGCTACTCCGTGCAACAAAGCGGGAGTCACGAGGCAGAGGGTTACCCTGTGAGCTGCTGTCGGGCAGCAAAGCCACAGCCAGTAGTGCCGAGCACCTGGCACGCACACAGCGGCAGGAGGGGCCTTGGGCATCGCCCTTGCCCAGGCGGTGTGAGGCTGGGGTGCCGGCTGTCACCTCCGAGGAGCGTGTTACTTTGCACCCTACTCCCCAGCTCTCCCCGCTGTTTCTAAGCAGAGGAAACCACCACCTCCCGACAGCTTCCTCCCAGCCGCTTTCAAAATAGCGGGGTGGCTGTTGCCATCGCCCATGAGAGCCTTCCACAGCCCCTCTGGGAGAGGACCCAAGCAGAGCCATTTCCCATGGGGCTGGTGCGGTGCCTGGCAGCTGCCTTCCTCCTCCTCCTCCCAGGTGAGTGCCCTGCCCGGTGGCGGGGGCTTTCCAGGGGCAGGCGAGGGGAAAGTAAAGCAGCTGGGGTCGGGAGCAGCGCTCGCATGGGTCAGAGGTGCGGGCTGTCTCCCTGGACACTTTGCCTTCCTAAAGTGGGCGGACAGGACCTTTGCAGGTGGGTGGCTCAGCAGGGTGGCTGGGGCTGTGGGGTGAGGACAGCCCTGCCGTAGCCAGCGCTGCTGTAGCTCGGTGGCCGTGGGAAGAGGTGCAGCAGCATGTTCTCCTTCTGGCACTGTGGTTTCACTCCGAAGCGATAGCCCAGATCCTGGCAGGGTTTTGGTGAGGGGACATGCGTGCCCCTGTTGCCTCGCTGCTAGGGGTGTGGAGGGGGTTACCTCACCCCTCTTCCCTTGGGAGGGGGTTTCTGAGGGTTTCTTAGGCTGTGCCACCACCAGCTCTCTTCCCTAGTCTGGTCTCCGTGGTTGGTTTTTAACTCGGTGCCCACATCCTGTGGGCATTTTGCTTGGTGTGCATGCTGGGCACCAGAATAGAGTGAGTCACCGCTGGGAGCTCTGAAGGGGAGGGGAGGGTGCACAGGTGGCCATCACCTCCTCAAACCCTCTGCAGGCAGAAATAGAGGGAGCCCTTGATGCCTCGCGGTGCTCCCTGCCTTTGAAGGAGCTCTTGCTGGCCCCCTCCCCTGCCCTCCCCAGTTTCTGTCCATGGAGCACCTCTGCATCACCCAACCTGCCCCTTCCCTCTGTTGTCCCATGTCCCTTGGCTTCTGCGTTGCATCTCCGTCTCTGACAGTGGTCAGTTCTGGCACCTGCTTCTTGTCCCCTACAGCTTGTGCAGGACTTGAATGCTTGGTCCTCTTAATTTTAACACACCACAAACCTTCCTCCAGTGATCTCAGCCTGGTTGCTGCTCCCTCTGAACAACTGGCTGAGAGATGCTCTCCAGCCATGAAAGGGCTTGACAGCCCTCTGGCCATGATGCTCTGGTCTCTGTCGTGTGACCCCCAGTGTGCTAGGAGACAAGAAAGTTCGGAGGTCTGTTGTTACAGGACTTGTTCTTACAATTGCAAGGGGCGTGAAATCCCTTGGCCTTCATGCTTCAATGACTGAGACTGTACAGCAATTCTTTTCAGTATTACATTGCGGTCTTGTGCACATCCAGACCCACTGCCGTTTTGGGTGTGCAGCCCTCGGGTAGCGTATACCCCTGCAAACACTGCATGTGCCGACTGTTTGCTGGCAGGTTTGAGCACTGGCCAACGGGTGGTGACTGTTCAGAAGGGGCCCCTCTACCGCGTGAGGGGGTCCCACGTCACGCTGTGGTGCAAGGTGAGCGGCTACCAGGGCCCGGCAGAGCAGAACTTCCAGTGGTCCATCTACCTGCCCTCGGCCCCCGAGCGGGAGGTGCAGATCGTCAGCACCGTCGACCCCTCCTTCCCCTACGCCATCTACACCCAGCGCGTGCGCAGCCGGGGGATCTACGTGGAGCGGGTGCAGGGGGACGCCGTCCTCCTGCACATCACGGAGCTGCAGGACCGGGACGCCGGGGAGTACGAGTGCCACACGCCCAATACCGACGAGAGGTACTTTGGGAGTTACAGCGCCAAGATGAACCTCGTGGGTAGGTCCTGAAAGACAACCTTGCTCCCCGCCGGGCAGGGGTGCGGATGGGCTTCCGCTGTCCCCACCTGTGCACTGGGGAGAAGCGCTCGCCTCCGGGTCTCTGACAGAGGGGCAGCTGGGGAAAGGGGAGATTAATGGGACTGGCGGGCACAAATGTTCCTTCCCTCCCCGCTGTGGGATTGCTGTCCTACCCCCGGGTGGCCAAGGTTGGGATGCCCAGATGTCCCCTTGCAGGTTGCTCTGGCCGATGTCTCCCAGCCAGGGCAAGGGAAGGGAGAGGAAGCCTCTGCTGTCCGATGGCCCAACTTTAACTTCAGCTCCTGACGCAGCCACAGCATTTCACAGCTAAGCGCTTAGGAGGTCAGGAGTTCTCAGGCTCTGTGTGTTAGCTGTTGGTGTCCTCTCAGGTCAGGGTGTGGGACTTGACCCAAGCTGGGTACCCACAGATGGAGGGAGGTAACAGCTCCTGCAGAGCACTGGGAGAGAGAAGGCAACGGGGTGGAGAGGCAAAGGGAAAGGCCCTACTGTGAGCCCACCAAGTCTACATGGCGGTATGATACTTCCACTTTGTATTCGCCTCTGTTTCCTCCTTTGTCCTGGTGTTGTACCAGCCTGCACTTGGGATCGTGAGGGGCTGGATGTTAATCTCCTTGGGGTTGCCTAATTAATACTGCCTGTAGTTTGACTGAAGAGGGTACTGCAGAGAGATTCATTGTGCTTTCTTCCCTGCTGAGGTTTTAACTTCACACCTTGGCATAGGCGGCTGGAAGCCTTGTCAATCAGCTACAAAAGATATTTCTCCTACGCTGTCAGATCCCTTAGGGCCTGGCCGCGGTTTCATAGTGGCCGGCAGGTTGCCCATTGAGGCCAAGAGACGATTTTTCCCGTGACCAGCTGCTCTCTGTGTTTCTCCCCTGTGCTCAGTGATCGCAGACACCCTCTCGGCTTCCATGGTGCCCCAGGTCCTCACCTGCGCTGAAGGGGACGTGGTAGAGCTCACCTGCGAGGTGTCCAAGTCCACCGCCCAGCACACGCATCTCTCTGTTGGCTGGTACCATCTTCAGGGAGCAGGAGAGAGCCATGCCGAGGAGGTCCTCACCCTCTCCAAGGACTTCGTCTTGAGGCCAGGGCCCTCATACACGCAGAGGTTTCTGGCGGGGGACGTGCGGCTGAACAAGGTTGGGAACACCACGTACAAGCTCTCCATCGGGGGAGCCAAGCTGTCCGACCGGGGGCAGCTGTACTGTGAGGCGGCCGAGTGGATTGAGGATCCCGATGAGACGTGGAAGGACATCTCCCGAAAGCAAACAGGGAGGACGTCGCTGGTGGTCATGAGCCAGGGTAAGGCCTTCACAAACTTGCATGTTGGCTCTAGCTCCTTTACGCATTGAAGGCCCTATAACAGCAGCCTTCAGTGGTCTTTGCCTGCCCCTGCTGCAGCCCAGGGACCCGCCGGTGGGTCTGGCTGCCTCCACCGGGCACCGAGGGGGCGGACTGGGCTCAGGGCCGTGGCAGCCCCTGGTTTGGGAGCTGTTGGTGCTTCTTGCTTTGAAGGCTCACACAGCTGAGTCTCCGACGCCGGCAGCGATGGTGCAACCTCACAAGCCCTTGCGAGGTGTTAGCAGAGAGAGCAGCATGTGCCCGGAGCAGCCTGGCTCCTTGGCAACGTTAAGCTCCAGTGTGCAGAAAACCGCATTGTTAGACTGCCTCGAGAGTCTCACGGCCTCAAAAACTGAAGTATGTAGCAGTCAGCTGCCCGTCACGGTGCCTCGGCCACGGCCACTGAGGGACGTGGAGATGTGTGTGCTGCATGGCTCTGGTGTCTGCTGGTGGTGGCTTGTCTGTCTGTGCTGTCACAAGTCTGCTGGCCTCCTGAGCAACTGGTGTTTCTGCTTATTAGACCATCCCTGTGTCTCCTCCTAGTAGCTCATATATGGTGGTAACGGGACTGTGGGTCAGACTGTGCTTTGAAGTGGGTGCACCAAGCTCCTGGCTTATGCTTTAGGAAAACGTAGTATTAGGTATTTAGAAAAAGGAGACTTAGACCTGCTACCACGTATGAGATGGATTAAAATAGGAAGGTATGAAAACCAGCCCCTTGCCAGTGCTGCCCATTCTCCCCCCGCTCCACTCTGTCCCTGCCAGGCACCTCCTGTTCCCTCTACCAGCAGCTTCCCATGGCTCCTGGCATCTGCCAGCTCTACATTGCCTTGCTCAGGGCCAGTGAGAAAATACCTCTCTCCCCACTGCCCTGGGATGATTATAGCACTGTGTTTGCTGCCACTCCTCTGAGCACCCTGCCTGCTGTCCCTCCTGCCGCAAGCCCTTTGCTGGCTGTGGTCCCTCACCCTGCTCTTCCTCCAGCTGTGTGTGGGTAGCTGTGCCCAGAGGAAGTTTCACCTCAAAGGAGCCAAGGCAAGGCTGTGTCTAGCTGATGCCCTTTAACATAGGCATATGCCATAAAATGGGAGCAAGTCTCTCACACAAAAGATGCCTGGGGAGATGGTGTGCCATGTCCTCATGCCTCGGGGCGGATGGAGGAGGCTGCAGAGCCGGGGCGGTGAGGGGAACCAGTGTCTCGTGGGAGGGTGGTGAGTCAGAGCAGGAAACCAAAGAAACGGATGGGTAAGGACCAAGCACCCTGTGTGCAGCTCAGTGGGGCAAGGTACCGGGGGAGGGGAGGGAAGTGCAGTCTCCCACTGTCAGAGCCTGGTTCCAGGAACCTGGCTGACTGGCAAAGCTTTGTTCCCCATATTACGCCCTGTTTGCTGCAATGGCTTTCCACGTCTGCTGCTGCCTGGCGAGCAATGGCAGTTGGTGTGCTTTCCTGCATCCGCTTGTTTAAGAGGGTTCATCATGACCAGTAGTGTGTGGCTTCAGGTACTGGTGCCACATGATTGCTTAGAAATAGAGAAACCTTGTCAGAGTTTAATATTTGCACTGTGGTAGCCATTAAGGGTAGAAGGGAGGCAAGGGTGGTAAGAGGACAACATGGTGGTTGTACTAGAGCCGCTGGTATTGCCAGAGGGAAATGGTGGCAGGTGTACGAGCCCTCCATCACATCTGCGGGGCCGGGGCTCCCTCCAGTGCCCTGTGGGAGAGCCCGGGCTGTGGGGCTGAGCACCCCATTGCACCGGGAGCTGGCGACCACTCTGACCGTGGCCAACTGCTCCAGCGGTTTCTATAAACTCTCCAGCAAATATTTGGGACTGCCAAACATATCTGCAGCTGTTGGGATTCCTGTTCGTAAACTGTTTACAAACCATTGTTTAAATTCACAGAGTACTCTGCTTTCAATAAATTATTTGAGCCCTCCCAGTGGCAGTCTGGGAGCTGCTCTGTTTTACGTCCAAACTACAGCACGTAGCCTTGTCCTTGTTGTTAGACACGGGGGACACCACCGTGACCCAAGGAGATGGAGCAGCACGAGCCAGGCTGCCTGCCCAGGGAGTCGGGGCTCAGCCCTACCTCCTGTTTTTTGGTCGTGCCACCGCTGTGTGGGTTCATGGTGCAGGGTTTCGGGGTACCCTGTGAGTCTCTGCCTGCAGCCGCTCTCCAGATGGGCTGAAGCTGGGTACCAGGGGGCATTAGCGACAGAGGCTTTGAATGCCCTGTCAGGAAGGTGAATCGTATCATAGGACCCAGAGACAGCGTCCTTATCTCAGGTGCAGTTGACTGCCCAATATGGTCTGCCAAGGAGAAGATGACTTTGTGCTCCCCCTCTTTGGTTGGCACCTGCTGCTGGTCGGTATGGGGGGCAGGACAGCGGCGAGGAGATGACTTCCACATCCTCTTGCTTCTCTCTGCCTCCCTATGCTGCAACGAGTCTTGACGTTTCTGCTTTCTGTAGGAACTAATCCAAAACCTCTCCAACTTTGAAGAGCGTCTCTTGCCCGCATCCTGCAGCAGCCAGTGAGAGCTGCAGCATGCGGGACCAGCAGCATCAGATTCAGGCAAGCAATTTTAATGCCAGCCCTCCATGCACCTTCTTCCACCACAGACAGCAGAGTTAAAAACACCACTGAGTGATAAAGCCCCTTTGTGCCCCTTTCTGGTTTCAGGGGTATTTGTTACATGAAGCAGAACAGCTCCAGCAGGTGAGATGGAGCAGCCCCCTGCAAAAGCCTCTGGGTTAGGGCAGCCCCCGGTTCGGATGCCTGAGCTGAGCGGGAGGCGGCTGTGGCCCGAGGCCGTCCCGATGGGTGCTCTGCTCTGGGGGGTTTAGTTGCCCTGAAGCGGGGAGCTCAGCTCCTCAAGGCTCTGGTATTTCTTCTGTCTGTGACTGCTGGTTAGTGCCTGGAGCTGGCAACTGTCTCCCCATGGGCAAAATTTTCCTTCCTTATCACTTTTCTAATGAAAGAAAGTGGTTCAATAGAGAATTCCCTCCTGTTTCCCTCTGCACGGCCATCGGTGCTGCCAGGTGGGAGGGAAGCATTGACAGGGCTACCCAGCACCCTCTTTGCTTTTGATTGCCCACAGGCAGAGACCTCTCTGTGGACATCACTGCTGCTGAAGCCTCCCTTTCTGAAGGTGATACCTTGCAGCTAAATTGCATGGTGGGAGCCCAGAAGAGCAGCAGCAGGCACTTCCAAGTGCTTTGGCTCCTCAACGGCGTGGAAGTGGCCAGGGTTGACCCCCATGGGGTATTGATTTGGGAGGAAGAATATGAGGAGAGAGCCAAGCTGGGGCAGCTCCGAGCATTCAAGCAAAGCAATATGGTTTATGTCCTCACCATTTATGAGGTGGGGCTGAAGGACAACGGTACGTACCACTGCTCTGTTTCGGAGGTGAAGACTCCTGGAGACTTTCACACCATCCAAACCAATCTGTCATCAGGCATCCAAGTCAACGTGAAGCCGATAGGTTAGTAAATCCTAATGGCTGCTCTTCTGGGTAAAACCTGCAGTGATCCCTGACTGGGGAACGCTTCAAGTCAGGCCTCATCTTGGCAGGGGCAACACGTGCTGCTTGCAGTAAGGGTGCAAATGTGCCATAGATTTTGGGAGATAATAATGGGAAAAGCACTTGCTCTGGCAAACGTTAGCATGACAGATGCAGCAGCTGTCAACAAAGTGTAAACCGTTAGCTCCGTCTCTTTGCAATAAGTTTTGGGGCAAATAGGTAGAGTTCTGGGGAGGTTGGGTCTTCCTGTGTCTTTGGTACAGAAAATTGTGAGCAACTCCTGTTGCTACTCCTGAGGATCACAGGATGACCCAGCAGAACAGGTACTTCTGGATGGTGGGGATCATTGCCATTTCCATCAGGGTGCTCTCTCTGTTTTGGAGGGATGACTTGTGAGAAACCACTCTAAGAAAGATGTGTAGGAGACTCTTGGTTTCCTTGTCACAGCCAGGCGATGGCTATTCTGATGTAGCAAGAGCTGCCTGTTGGGACTCTATTTCTTAAGTATTTCTTTATGTATCCATGTCCCAGGAAAGACATTAAAGAAGAAAAAAACCAAACAACCCCACAAAGCTGCTGCTGCAGGGTGACCTGGGGCTGATCACTTGGCCCTGGAGTGCCTCAGTTTCCCATTTCTAGCAGGGTGCTCGAGTCCTCCATGAGATGTTTTGGGAGACACAAGTGGGACGCAACAGCTGAAGTGCCCAGAGATCTGAAAGGCAGTGCCTGGCTCAGCAGGTCTTTCTGACTGTCTCTTTGAAATACAAAATATCTGTTCCAGCAGCATAATTATTTACAGTAATTAAGGTCAACAAAGGCACTTGTGTGGTGTCAGAGATAACTGACACCTGCTGCTGGCATCTGATGCTTCTCCTGCCCTCCTGTCTGAGCACAGAGCTGCTGACCTCCCCGGGCGTGCAATGCCTACGCCGTTTCTTCTTTTGATTGCTGGAATGGGTGCCTTTATGGAGAGGCAGCTTTTGGCTCTGATTTAGGGTGTTTTTTCTTTCTTATTGCTGGGCTGGGTGCCTGAGCGCCGGTCAGGCCACAGGAGTTGTTAGGCTTTTGTGGAGGGTGGAAAGAAGCAGCAAACAGGGCAGCAGCAGCAGCAGAGGATCCCTCGGCTCCCTGCCATGGGGTGGGATGGGGGAGCCTGGAAGAGAGGGTACCCAGGGCTGCCCGGAGGGCTGGGGGTGGGAGAGCGGGGGCCAGGTGGGAGAGGCCAGGGACTGCGTGGGGCTGGAAGAGCACAGTGAAACTCGGGGGAGAGCGGCACCGGCAGAGGAGCAGCAGGACTGCTGGCTGCCGTGGGGCTGCGGCGGCTGGGGCAGCGGGGACGGTGCTGCGTGGGAAGGGTGGTGGCGAGGTGGCACGGGGCAGGATTTCTGTCCCGGCACCAAGGGCTCTCTTCTGCCGAGCAGGTCTCGGTCTGCATGCCACGCTGAGAAGCCGAATTGCCACCGTCACATATGGGCAGAGTTTTGAACTCGTCTGCCAAGTGAGCGCCAGCTACACCCTTGAGGAGGTGCCGACGTCCGTGGGGTGGCTTTTCCAGCCCAGCCCACCCACAGGCCACTACCATGAGCTGGTCCGGGTCCTTCCCAGCGGCACCATGGCCTGGGGTGCAGCGCAGCCACACTTCCAGGGGAAAGCCCAGCTGACTAAGGCTGCCACCTCCTTCAGGCTGCGCATCCACAGTGCCACGGCTGCTGAGGAGGGGATGTACCAGTGTGAGGTGGAAGTCTGGAGGAGGAACACCCTGACGCTGGGGCAGCCGGCGGCCACCGCCAGGTCCAATGCCGTGGGGATAAAGGTGGTTCGGCCAGGTAAGCAGTGCCATGGGCGCTTCTTCAGCAGAGATGTCTCCTTCTGCAACTTTAAATCCATCAAACGTGCCAGGGGCAACCCAGACCACTGATGATTGGGGTGTCCCCAGCTGGGCCAGCTCCCGAGGCCACACGAGACAGTACTGCCTGTCCTGTTTCTTCCTCAGCACCCACAGCTCCCGACAACATTCTTGGAGGCAAATTTGGTGTTGGGGAGTGGCAATGTCTATTTGTTTGCAGATTATGCCAAGCATATAGGGATCAGCCTTGCCACTAGGCTTTTAAGCCTTGTTTCTGGGAAGAAGTAATCCCCCCAAGGAGCCCAGTTGAATGCTGGGCGTGTGAGGTGCCTCCCATGGCGTGGGCTTCTGTAGGGCTGGAGGGCGGTGGAGAGAGACTGGCCCCCGAAGCTGGTGCTGGGAGATGTCTGTGTCCCCCTGAGCTTCCCTCAGTGTATTTGAGGTGCGCTGAGAAGTGCGCTGGGAGCCAGCACTGAGCCTCAAGGTGCTGGCGGCTCTGGGCAGAGATATCTCCTCCGGTGCACAGCGGGGCTGTGCGGCTGGGGGCCCTGCTCAGGGTTCCCTTTTATGGCCACCTCTGCAGCAGGGTCTGCGCTGCCGCCGTGCCTGCCAGCATCGCGCAGGGAGCCTCATCCTCTTATGGAAGAGAGATGTTGCAAATGCAGCACAGCCCCCTGGCCGGCCCGCCGTGTGCCTGCTCCCCGCCAGCCCCGGCAGCAGCACGGTGTTGGCTTGCCCTGCTCACAGCTGGGGCTGCTGGAGGAATTGAAGGGATTGTCCTGTGGAGGCAGGCATGAGAATATGTTTGGGTTTTTTTCCTAGTGTCTGTTCTGCCAGCAAAGGAGAGTTCTTGCTCTTTTTTCATGCATTAAGTGCTCCTTCCTCTTATCCTTGGATTTTTGGGTTCACAACCCAGTGAACTGAAATGATGCATTTTCTGTGTTTTTTAACTGATGGGTTTGCTGTAGCGTAAGCTGATACATTCCCTTCCCTATTCAAGCTCATTTCCATGGTGCTTTCCCTCCTGCTCCGCTGCTGCTCTTTCCGCGCCCCTGCGGAGCTGGGTGCTGGGGTTCCCCGTGTTACACCTGAGCTACAGCCAGCCTGCGGCTGGGAGTCTATAGGAGGCTACGCGTGACAACAGACAGCAGCTGTGAGCGCACATTCGTAGTGTAAATGCCATTAAGATGAGCAGGTGTAATTATAGATCATCTACCCAGAGGAGATGGTAGCAGCGGAGCACCAAGATATTACAACATTCGGCTCCAAATGTATTGCAGCCGTTACTGGATGCTGCGATGTTGTAAAGATGGTGGGAACTGAGAGGGGGCGATGCGCGGTGGGAGGTGGCTGCTGGCTCTAGTACCGGCTCTCTGAGAAAGGCAGCATGAGCCAGCGAAGGATACTAGGGAAGGTAGAGGGTAAGTCTGGGAAGGAAGCCGGCTCTAGCAGCAATGGGATGAGGCGAAGCTGCAGAAAATGAAGCTGCAAATTATGAAAATCACCATCCTGTTTCTTCACATATAAAATCTCATAGTTGGAGCCTGCAGAGATACTCCAGTTCTTGACTTTTGCTTCAGCACTTTATTTACCACTCAGTGTCAGTCGGCGCTTTGGGAGTTTAAATGCCACTGTGGATCTGGCCCGTAGCTTCAGACAGGAGGGACATGCAGGAAAGGTCATAACAGGAGGGGAAGGAGGACAGGTCCTTTCTGTCTCCGACTTCTCAGGTAGTTCAGCATCCAACCCTTGGTGGGGTCCCATAATTAGTGCCCTGAGCAGGCAGATGCTGCCCAACCCTAGCGGGGATGCTGCCGGCAGCCTCTCAGCGCAGCAGCCTGCGGTGCCTTCCCCCGGCTCTGGAGTGAGCCCCGGGGGGCTTTGCACCAGCCGCCCCTCTGGCCGGCTGGCCCGTACAGGTTGCTGCAGCGGCCGTGCCCTTCTGCGTGTCCCGCTGCTCCCGGGCCGGGCAGAAAGCGTGGCGTCAGCAGGCAGGGTTCACAGCGAGACGGGCAGCGAGAGGCTCGGCTTGGTTAATTAAATTGAAATTGAAAGGGAAAACAGCACTACGTCTTTCTGTGCCAGAGGAAAAGGCAGGCAGCTGCTCTGCCCTTTTCGGTAATTGATCTTTAGCGGGAGTGAGAGGAACGAGAGGAGACTTGGAGTTGAAAGAAAGGGGCTTTGCAGCAAGTGCTCCGCTTCTTCTCGAGGTGATCTTCTGCGAGAGCGTAACAGCAATTTTTCTCATCAAAATTGAGCGCTCGCAGCAGCGGTCCCCCTGGCTCCTCTCTGATCTCCAGTAGCTTTTGCTTGTCTGGGGTATTTTCTGCCCTGGTGGGTGTGAGGCCGGGCCATACTCAAGTGAGAAGCCTCCCCGGGCAGTTTGCTGTCTCCTGTGCTGGCAGCCTCTCTGGGTTTGGGCAAAGGTCCTGGGTTTTACCCACCCGCCCCTGACCGCAGCAGCGCTGCTGGGAGGAGCTCACTTAGAGGGAGGTGCACGTTTTGGTCCAGCACGGCCCCACAGCTGACTTTTCTGGAGCCCCTTTTTGCTGGGAGAGGTGGCAGAGCTGCTTGCGATGAGCGGCGGGGCTGCTCTGCTGGCACGCTCTTGCTGACAGCTGGAGCTGGGGGAGGCACATCCATGTGTCTGACATGGGAAGGCTGTCCTCGATGTCCACTACCTCCCCTGGTCCTGCCTGCTCCTCTCCTGTGGCCTTTGAAATGGGGGCAAAGTCTCCAGTTAAAATACCTGGGAGTATTTTTAGTTTTCCCTTTTGGCAGAGTTCACTTCTGGGTCCCTCCTGGACTTCAGCAGGCTGGCTGATATTCCTGCTCTACTGAGCAGCTGAAGTTAAGAACCAAGTGTCTTATTTTTTCCAGTGTGATCAGTTTACCTGTCACAGAAACACAGGATGGCTGAGGTTGGCAGGGACCTCTGGAGGTCATCTGGTCCAACCCCTTGCTCAAGCAGGGCCACCTAGAGCCGGTTGCCCAGGACCAGCTTTTGCATATCCCCAAGGAAGGAGACTATCCTGCCCTGAAGATTTGTGCTGCTTTAGAGCTGGCTCTGGGCTGGGTGCACTTTTAACTGCTGAAGCTGGAAGATAGCAACTTGCAGCTGGTTCCGCCTAAGTCTGCTTGGTCTTTGTGTGTGTGGATCTGATGCATTTGCACAGCTTCCTACTTAGGGTGATTGCCTTCCCGTCTCTTCCGCTTCTTGCCCTTACGCATTCCTTTAGAGCAGGGCATGTGCACTGTGAAATGCAGACAGCATTTTGTTGATCGCTTGGGAGCGGCCACCTCCCGGTGGCTGTCACTGCCAAACTTCTCTCCACTGAGGTGAGGCAGTAAGCAGATATTGGGACTTAGGGACGTGCAAGTCCTACTATGGAGGAAACTGTCTACCTTTTGGAGAAAATGTGTCTGTTTGCAGTGTGGAGAGAAGAGGAGGAAGTGCAATAGGGTGCAAAGAGAAAAAAGCAGCATAAGTGGACGTGAGCAGGGAGATTTTGTTTGCAAATTTGAGATGGAGGCAGAGGCAATATGCAGGGATGTCAAGGGCCGTCAGTTGGGATATTTTGGATTGACTGGCCTCAAGAGAGACCGTGATGGCCTCTAAAGTGGATTGCTTGAGTTTTGAGAAGAAATGCTTGAAGGAAGGGGAAGTGCATGGGCTTTCTTCTGTGCTGTCCTTCTTCCCCATCAGCCCCTGCAGGAGAAGCCGCAGCTCCCTCCAGGTCCACAGGCTTTCTCCTAACCTGCTGCTGCTGCCGCATCCCTCGGGCAGGTGCCGCATCTGACAGAAGTGGTGTCTCAGTGTGGAAGGGAGGGCCAAGGGGAAACGCAGGCAGTCGGAGGCCCTTTGAAGAGACAGGTTTGCAGCCTTTCCGCTGCTGGAGGAGAAGGAAAGGCGCCAGCAACGGGTGATGTGTGGTGGGAAGGGGGTCCCTCAAATCAGGAGCAGCACAGGTGCTGCTGGGGGTGCAGAGCTGCAGGCAGCACCGGAGCCCTCCTCTCCTGAGCTGCTCAGCTCAGGAGATTGCCGGCTAGAATCACAGCGGATGTTCAAGACCGTGTTATGTGGTTTCCGGTTAATAACCACAGCAAACACTCGAGATGACGACTGTTAGCAAAACCCACGCAGGCTCTGTGGTCTCTCTGAGATAAAAGACACTTGTTCACAGGCTCCGAAGCCATGGGCTGGTTTTGTCACTTATGTGTGAGCCTGCTGATAGAAGCAGTGGTAGACGGACGTTTTTGCATCAGACAGAGGCCTCTGAGCTCCACCATGGCGGCTGCCTCCATCCCCCCATTCCTGCCCCATGGTCCTCCAGGCACCTCCTCCACTACTCCCCTGCCCAGCAGCACCCAGTGATTCCCCCCCAAAGTTCAAATAAGGGTGTGTGGCTTTGCTCTTTCCCTCCTTCCCCCAACCCCGCTTAGCGCTCCTGCTCCAGCATCCCATAATGGGTTTTTGTTCTCTGAGCACCCTCTTCCTCCCTCCTCTTTTGGCGGGTCTCTCAGGCCAGCCTCATTCCTCTCCTTGCCAGCACCCCTGTATTGGCAGCTGCAGCCAGCGTGATTATTTTCTTTCTCCATTTTAGAAAGCAAGCTTCAGGTATCTACGAAAGAGAGTTCTGTGGAGATTGCCGGCGGTGCTGAGACAGCCATTGAGTGCAGGATCGTGTTTGCCCAGAATAATTCTCAGTTTTCCATTACCTGGTACCTCCTACCTCCTCCTCCGGCAAATGCAACCCCCCTGAAAATCGTAAGGGTCAACTACAGCAGCATACTGGAATACGGGGCTGAGTTCAGCTCTCCTGCACAAAAGTCCCGGTTCCTGAGCCAGAGGGTGTCCAGCAACGTTTTCGGGCTGCGGATACTCTCTGCGAGCCCCAGGGACCAGGGCAGGTACTACTGTGTGGTAGAGGAATGGTGCTGGCTGGCGGACGGCTGGTACAAACTCGGAGAGGGAGCTTCGGGAAGGACCACGCTGGAGTTCAAGCTCCCAGGTGAGCGGCGGTTCTCTCTCGCATAGGTGCTGCTGGAGAAGGTTGGACCTATTTAAGATGGGGCACCTGCCAGGCCTCTCCTAAGCTGGCAGGGCTTAGGACAACCAGCGGCTCCAGCGTTGGATCTGAGACTTAGGGATGCAGGAGGTGTCAGTGCCTCTTCAAGGGAAATAGCAAATTAGGAGGATCTACCACATCCTCCCAAACCAACCAAGCTGGTATTTTTGCCACTGGCAGATGATGTCTAATGCTTCATAACAAAGCGAATCATGGCATTTTCTTTTCCCTCCAACACATGGTGCGCTTGGTTGGCTGTACAGTGCTGTGAATAGAGAAATAGTCCTTTCCTGGTATTCCCGAGCATCCTAAAGCAAGAGACAAAATTTTCCCTACCCTGTTGCACATAGCTACAGAGAACAAGGCTGAATGCTCAGCTGCTCCCACCTTGGGCACTGCACCACTGGAGTGCATGGTGGGTCTCCCTGGCTCAGTTCTTCCCTCTCTCTCAGCATGACCTGGCTTATAGTTGCAGCCCTAAATAAAGTGGATCAGAGAATTCCAGCTTCCTAAATAGCTTTTGGTCCAAAGGATGCTTTATCACTTACTTGGAGAGGGAGAGACGTATTACAGCAGAAGGTCATGAACAAAGGGCAGAGATGATGGAGGTGGAAAAAACACCCCAGGGAGAACATGTCACAGGAGCAAGGGGGCCCGTGCATGTCCTGCCAGAGGCTCTTCCAAGGGGCCATCCCAATCACCCATGGTTCGCTCCGGAAGATTTCCATCAGCCTGCGGGTGCAGACAGGAGCATTTCTACAGTGGCACAACACCACCACGTCTCTTTCTGTTTGCCTCCTGCCCTAGAGCGCGAACTGCACCTGGAGAAAACCAACCACAGCATCTCGGCGAGGGAGGGCGAGGAGGTGACACTGCACTGCCTGCTGCGGGGTGCCCGCCCGCCCGCCGCCTGCCTTTCGGCCACCTGGTTTCGGGGGGAGGAGAGTGGCCGCGCCAGGCCCCTGCTCACCCTCCACCGCAATGGTGCCATTGAGTACCCCCAGGAGAGCCAGGCGGGGAGGCTGCACCTCCGCCGCCCCGCCGCCGGCGACTTCAGCCTGACGCTGCGCAGCGTGGAGAAGGGCGATGCCGGGGTGTATCACTGCCAAGTGCAGGAGTGGCAGCAGCAGAGCGAGGGGAAGGACTGGGCTCTGCAAGCCTCGGCGCGCTCTGGGTACACTCAGCTCACCACCGTCCCGCCAGGTAATGCTGCTGGGCGCGAGGGGCTGCTCACCCGCACCAGTTCCCCCTTAGCCGTGCTGGGGTGCGTGGCGGGGGATAACGGCAGCTCTCTGCTGGCGATGCCGGCTGCAAAGGCAAGGATGCAGCAGGACTGGGAGGACTTGCTAAGGGATTGCAGCGGGGGTCAGTGCTGGGGAGATTGCCAGAGTTGCGCTGGGAGCCAGGGGAGGGAGGGGAGCCCTTCGAGGGACACGTGCTATGGGCCTGGCAGGGGGAGGCAATGAGATCTCATTCCCAGTCCCGTTGATCTGCCAGGGCTCAAACCCAGGTGCTTGACACTGTAAACACTGGAGGTGGTGGTCAGATGAGACACCAAGAGCTCTGACTGTGAGGCACATGGTTCAGAAGGTACCATTGAGTGCTCTTGTGTCTGCAGCACTTTGCTGGCTTGTGGGCTTTCTGTGGGACCATGGGCACAAACCCCTGCTCTCAGTCATGCCATTGGGGCCAGAACACTAACTGTTTAGGGGAAAAAATTCTTGGTGTGATTTTTCTGGCAAGTCCATCTCCAGTGAGGTCTCTAAAAACAGCCTCTGCCCTCTTGGGGTGAGTTGGGGTGCATGCCAGATGCAAAAATAGTGCTGGATTCTGCATACAGAATTTCACATAAATAAAAGCAAAGGTTTCAGTCAGGCACACACAGTATTTTTAGGGAGGTACCAGGGAGGAAAAAAGTACTCTCTTGTTGCCTCTTGGGGAAATAGGAGGAAAAAAATATGAACTCTGAAATCAGCCATGTGGCACCCAGCTGAGAGGATCCTGCAGTTCTTCTCGTGCCTTCAGCCCTGGAGTTGCCATGCCCGAAGCCAGCCTGGGTGCCCACACGTGGTTATAGTTCCTGCAGCAATTACCAGCGCTGACTGACGTGGAAGAACTCAGGGGGACCCTGTAGAGCCCTCCCTTGTGTGCTACTGGCACAGGCACGCACGGAGCCTACTCACATGACTCTGCACCTACAGCAGAGCTAATCTGGATTTAATTGCACAGGGAAGGACTGACAGCACTTCATCCCCCTGCTGTTATGTTCCTGCTGTTGTCCATCACGGCTCCCTCTAGCATTCAGATTTCTCCTTCATCAGCTCCCTCTGCCTCTTGTTACCTGGTACTGGTGGAGTAACCGTTGCTAAAATTGCTCAGTAATTGCTGAAAAATTCTCCTCCAATTTTTGTGTAAGTGTTTTGGCCAAGTAGTTTTCATGGTTTTCACAAAATCCAAGAGATTAGCTGGGTGTTTTTTCTTTCTTCTTTTTTTTTTTTTTCCTGCGTGTGTGTGTTTTTCTCCAGTGATGCAGATATCTCAAAATGCCCCTCTGGCTCACAGATTTCAATGTTTCAGTTTTCTGAGGGGTAAGGACACAGCCATGTGCAAGTATACCCGTAACCAGGAGTAACTTCATCTCTAATCCCTGTTGCTGATGCTGCCCTTTGGGATACCTCCCTAGTACTACAGAGGCATTCATGTAGTGGAGACTTCGCCCTGTTTTCCTATGGGAGAGTAAATGCTGCTTCCGTGTATATGGATGGGGCGCAGAGCTTCAGGGGTAGAGAGGTAAAAGCCAGTTTCACAGCCAGGAGTAGCCCCCAGGTTGGTTCATCCCCAGGGTCACGCCTAGCCCACCAGGCTGTAAGGGTCCCCCATGGACAGCTTCAAATCAGCAGACCCACATGTTCAGCATAGTTCTGCAGAGCAAGCGTAAAGCATCTGCGCATGGGTCTTGGTGAGGAGCAGAATTGAGGAACAACACTTTGAGATGGATAAAACAGACCTGAAGGAATTGGTATGACCCTTCATGGTAGGTCAGTGCATCTGAGGTTAGTCTGTGGTGTTGAAGCTGTATGCCAAGTGAGGAGATTTTGATGGCCAGGATTAGTTGGTGACTGTAAGGAGTCCGGGACAAAAATGCAGAGGCTGCGAATGAGAGCTTTTGAGCTAGCATGGGGCTGACCAAACCCAGGCTTTCGCAGTACCCAGAGGTTCTGCCAGTGGTACAGGCAGCCCCCACCTCAACTGGGGAGCTGTTCTGCAGGAGCTGCCGGGCATGGGGCTCGCAGCTGCCTGCAGCTCAGTGTGGCTGAAATCGGATAGCAGAGTGGCAGAAGCAAGGAGGGGCAGGTACCTGGGGACACAGGGACCTCCTTGATCTGCTTTCCTCTTGTCCCTCCTTGTTCTGTGGTGCAGCCTCCGGCAGACCTCTGCCTCACCCCGCTGTCACTGGTCTCAGGCAGGGACCCAGGGGGTGCAGGGTACATGGCTTCTCCTTACTGAGCCCAGCTTGGAGCAGGTTAGCTGAAGAGCCGTGCTGTTTATGTTGGGATGCTTAAGCTGTACGAGCCGGGGCCCTATCTGACCTCCCAAAACAAGAAATTGAGGCCAATTACCTGTTTCTCTCTCCCTTCTCCTCAGGTAGCCAGTAGCAATTCTTAAAAATTGGTAGGTGTTGAAGATTGAAGGAAAAGTGATAAGAAGATAACTTACAGAAACAGTAGGAGAGAGAAACTCAAACTAGCTTGGGGCCTCACTTTTTTTTTTCTTTCTTTTTCCCTCCAGAGTCAACTGTTTTTTCTAGGATCTGCTCATCACCACCACTGCTGAACTTCATCCTATACTTACCGCTGGTTCTAATCCTTCTCCTGGCCCTTGCTGGCTTCTGCTGGTACTTCAGATTAAGAAAAAGCAAAAAGGGCAATGTCACAGGAGACCAGCTGATGGAACTGCAAGGGGCTGAAGAGGTCAAGCAAACCTAGCTGGTCTGTATTGGCAGATGTAACTTGAAGGAGCGGAGCTGGACAGCTGAGGAGGACTGAGTACTTGCAGAGGGGCTTTTTACGGTTTTGCAGTAGCTCTTGCAATGAACCCATGAAATTGCGTGTTTACTTTCAATGGAACAAAGCAGCTTTGAATTACTAAGCAACTAGGGTTTTCATAATGGGTGTTCCTGTCTCTTACCCACCCTACACATTCTGTTCATTGTGGTATATTTGAGGTCCTTGCAGTATGTGTCTCCCAGTGTGGATGGATTCCCCTACAGGTATAAGGGAAGAACGAGCTCTTTTTGCACTGTGACACAAAAGTATCAAATTGCTGCTTATTTTAGGTGACTTGACAAAATCTATGTAGTGTGCAGGCTAAAAACCAGTGGCAGAGCCTGAAATGGAGTGTTGATGTCCCATTTAAGGCACTTGCCCATCCCTTCCTGGGGAAGCTCTCGGACACTATCCCCTCCTCTGAGAGCACCTGTGCCCAAAGAGCATCTTCTCCAAAAGAAAATGGGTCTTCATCACAAAACCTGTCACAGGAAGATAAGGGCTGAGCAAGGCTGGCTGGGGCTGAAGAAAGTCCATAGCAGGAGCACCACAGCCATCCACAAAAGAGAGGAATCCTGTTGACCCAGTAAGGGACTTGCATGGAGTCTTAGATCCCAGAAGGAAGAAGCAGACACCAAGCCATCTTGGAGATGACTATACAAAGATTTTCCAGTTCCTTCCTTTGCTGGGACTGCTGTAGGAGAAGACAGCATCCAGCCCAGTGCCTGGGCTGCCTGTGGGTCAGGAAGCTGCACAACTGGGACCTGGTATTAGACGCTTCCAGATTGTACCATGTAATATATTGGGATGCAAGCGGGATCAGCCACCAGCAGCTCACAGCACAGGAGCAGCCTATATCTGTAAAGGGTTGTGTGTGTAACGTAGTAGTAAATTGGGAGTACTTCTTGAGCTGAGTTGCTGCAGAGCTGGTACCAAACCCCCCATTGCCTGGAGAGACATCCTGGCAGACTCCCAACTGTGCCTTAGGACAGTATGGAGAGAATATGTAAATCCCCAGGGCTCTCACCCGTGTATAGAGGAGGTCTTACTGGTCTGTGTGCTGGATGGACAATGAACCCCCGTGCCTTCCCTCTTGGAGAGGGGCCTTCCTGAGCATGTGCCCCTTACACTAGCTGCAAAACCACCTGAATCCTCCTCCTAGCTGCCACTGAGTCATACGCAGGCTGTGCCCCAGAAATTTGGCACAAGAAGCCAGTAAGACACTGTCTAAGGGGTCTGTTCCTCCTGGCAGAGCCATGTGTGTGCTTGTGGGGCAGCTGCTCTATGCCCTGGGATCCAGCTCAGACCCACCTTTTCAAGGCTGAAGAGCTGTGCTACCGGAAGGCTGCCTGGCTGATGCGTTAGAGGAGAGGTACTCAACCTCTAATTGTGCAAAGTGAGCCATGGTCCCAGAGCGTTATAAGGGCAGGTGTCAGGGCGACACTCAAAGCACCGTCCTCAGACAAAAGCAGCCATATGGAAATCATGGCAGAAGTTTATGGATCTGCTTCCTTTGACCAGAGGGAGGGTTGGAGACACCACAGCCCCTCTAGATGCTGTTCGAGTCCTTCAGTTTCCTTACAAGAAGAAGAAGCTGTCTGCCCTGTATCCCAAGGAACTGGGAGGTGCTTCAGTCCCTTTCTCTTTCAAAAAGCACTTTTTGCATAAGTTTGAAGACTTACTGCTCCCATTTCCCGGTTCAGCCACCTCCTCTCTCTGTACTGGTTGGCTCCAGCTTGCTCAGCCTTTCCCTGCGGGTTATGTTTTCTGGACCTCGTGCAGCTTTTCCCTTTGCTGCCCTGACCCCAGCTGTCTGTCCCGTGGCGTGAGTGCTCAGAGCCGCAGACGGGGCACGCTGCAGAGGTTTCTCCCCTGCCTTGTGGGTTACGTCCTGTTTACACATCCCAGCAGGATGTTTGATTTTCTGTGTGCGTGCAACAGCACGGCACTGTTTGCGCTTGGCTTGTGATCGGCAGGCTCCTCTCCTGCAGGTTTGCTGTCTAGCAAGTTGTTTCTCCGCTGTGTGTTCAGGCTGTTGACTTTTCCTATCTAATTGAAGCACCGTTTGCATGGGTCTATTGAACAGCTTTCTGCACCAGTTTGTGAAGGATCCTGCTGTCTGTCTTAGTCCTGTCTCGATAATGCTTTAACTCATGGACCAGTTTCAGTCTGTTTTGACAGAGAAGCAGATGCTCCCAGGACATTAAACTCCTACAGGTTTCATGAAAAGTGGTAGCTGCATGAAGGAGAGGAGGCAGGCGAGTTGTCCCACCAAGGGAAGGCTGCAGTGTGAGTTGCCTGACAGCCAGCCCTGAGCCGGCCGTACGCTGGCTGCCTTGGCGCCCAGCTCGTAATTAGGGGTGTCCTGGTTTCGGCTGGGATAGGGTTAAATTTCTTCCTAGTGCTGTGTTTTGGATTTAGTATGAGGAGAATGTTGATAACACACTGATGTTTTCAGTTGTTGCTAAGCACCCTGCTAGTCCAAGGACAGCTCCCGTGCCTACTGACTGAGCTAGGTACACAAGGTGGGAGGGGACATAATCAGGACAGCCAGCCCAGCTGGCCAGCGGGGTATTCCATACCATGTGACGTCATGCTCAGTATATGAACGGTAGGCGTGATCCAGGAAGTGCCGATCGCTACTTGGTTATCGGTCAGCACGGGTGGCGAGCAATTGCATTGTGCATCACTCACTTTGTATATTCTATCATTATTATTATTATTTTCCCTTTTCTGTTCTATTAAACTGTCTTTATCTCAACCCACGAGTCTTTCTCACTCTTACCCTTCCGATTCTCTCCCCGTCCCACTGGGGGGGTGGGGGGGAGTGAGTGAGCGGCTGCGTGGTATTTGGCTGCCTGCCAGGTTAAACCACGACAAGGGGATATGGAAAGAAGATGTAGGGGTGTTAGGGCATGGGAAAGGAAAGAAGGAACCATTTTTGACCATAAACTATTAACAATTAATCTGTACACATACTTTATCTACCAATTTTGTGCTGTTCCTCTGTGATTTTGTTGGGATTGTTTTCTTAGCTTGCCCATAAGAGTACCTTGGGAGGATACTTCACAAGCCTTGGTAAAGTCAAGAATATATGATGCCTACTGCTTACCCCTTCCCACAAGGCTTGCAGCCTGTTTGCAGGGGAGATCAGATAGATCTGACATGCTCTGTTCATGATTAAAACAAAGCAAAAAAAGTTTCTTTTTTCTTGTATTCTTCTAGGTGCTTGTAAGTATTTTGTCCCTGTATCTCCCTGAGGATTGCAGTCAAGAAGATGCGGGTGTTCAGTTTCCTTTTTTCTTAAAAATAATTTTGCCCTTTTCTTGAGGGCACTTGGTGTGTCACACCATAGCAAACCACTAAAAGATGGCTTGACAGCCTATTCTTTATGTGTCTAAGGATGAACCTCATCGAGACCAGCCTTCTGCTCAAAGATCTAACCTTAGGTCGCTACTCATTACCAGAGTGCTGGGGTGGTGGCGTGGGACAGCCCCTACCCCGCTGCAGCGTCACGTGTGTGGGTGAGTCTCCATAAGCTGTGTGAGCCCTGTGAGTGACCTGGCTGGGTTTGGTGCATCCCCCAAGCCCGCGCTGGCCCTCGCTCGGCCACCTCGGCACTCTGTTGCAGGTCTGTGGAGGCATCTTTGCTGCCGCCTGACCTTCACGTCAAAAGCTGCAGACTTACTGCAACACAAGGTTTTTGTGTCTGGTGGACTGGGGGAAGAAGGTGGGCAGAGAGAAGGAGGTTTCCCCATCAACGGGGGCACTTTCTTCTTCTGTTCTGTTTTCGCTCAGTTAACCAGAGGCCTATGTAAGTAGCAGCTTTCTATTCACGCAGGTTTAGAGGTTTTAATTTAAGTTTTTAAAGTGTGCCTAGGGCCTTGATGAAAGGGTCTGCAAGAAGAATGTGTGTTTTTGCAGTGGCGGGGTTTTTTCCACTTTATTTTTTTTTCTGGCTTTGCTGGATCACTGCCAAACCTTTTGGCTATATTTTTTAAGATGTATTTTTTTCCATGAGTGAACTTAGAAAGAGTTGTAACTTATCACAGCAAAAGCTCCAAAACAGTCCTATTTTTAAAGAGAACATTTCACTTGGCTGAGGTAAATGTATGAGAGGGAGAGAGACGTGTGTGCATGGTGGGTCAGGGGATGGTGTTGATTTTGCTGCCGGGGCTCTTGGCCACCTTCACCCACCCCCATCGCCACCTCTTTTCCACGTCCAACCTCTGATGTAAATTATAAAAATAAAATGTATATTTTGCTGTTATAAAATATATATTTAGCTGATAAAATATATATTTAGCTGTTATAGCCCCTTGGGGGAAAACAGTGCAACAGCGCAGACCCTGCAGCACAGGAGTGCTCCTGTTGCACCCCGTCCCCCAGATGCGCCCTTGCCCGGGGAACCCCCTGTGTGAGGGCAGCATGCGCTGGGAAGGTCCAGGGTCCTTTCATAGGCTTTAAAGCAGCTTGAAGGGGCTACAGGGCAATGCAGAGCTGGGCCCAAGAGGAATTAATCTGGTGGGAAGCAGTTGCACGGGACTATAGAAACACAAGAACTGTGTTGTGCTCTTCTGTTTCTATAGGAAGGTATGGAAACTGCAAGGCAAGGGGAGCGCGACGCTGCCTCCCGGGCAAGCGAGCACAGCCCTGCAGCTTGGCAGACTTTCGCTGTTCAGAAGATGGATGACGTGAGGGCGGGACGGGTGGGAATATAACCCCTGCGTTGCGTTGCCTTCCTGGAACGCTTTCATGGCACCTGCCTTTGGGCAGGAGCAAGGCCAGTGCTCAGAGACCGCTGGGGCGGCGCGCCCGACGTGCAGCGGGACAAAGGATCACACCAGTGACTCTCTCACCTGAAGACGGGTGCACTGAGGACCTTTCGCTGCAAGGCTTCTCTATCCTGTGAGGAGGAAGGGTGGGTGATGAGTTAGTTGCTGCGCAGGGGCGGTGGGAAGTGGCTTGCAAGCAAGGAGATACTTTGCATCCTCTGGCAGCCCATGGCTCAGGGTTTCCTGGCCTGCCTGGGAGCAGAGGACACAGCAGCAGCGTGCTGTCCTGTACTGCCAGGGCAAGGTTATTGAGGAAGGTTGCCAAACTTTCAAGAAATGCTTCTGAACAAGCGACTTGGAGTTCTCCTGGGATGGCGCCTCTCAAGCAGCATCTCTTCATTCCTTCCTATTAACTCTGAGTTGGTTTTGAAATTTGACATTCAGTTTTCTTCCTGTGACAAAATATTTAAAAACTGGAAATAAAAGATGCAGTTATGATACGTGCGTTCGCCTCACTTGATGCCATTTTGCATTCCAGCTGGTTCCTTGCGCCCCTACTTGTTTCGCGTGTCCTTTGGCCTTGGTTTTTGGCACCTGAGACAAAGCAGAACCACTCCTAGGACTCTAAACCTTCCTTAACCACTAAGAAACTGCTGCATCGCATCTAGCTACTGCTGGTTTTTTGGTCCTTCTCCTCCAGTCCTCTACCTCCTCCCTCCTTTCTTCCAGCAGATAATATGGGATTACAGTCCTGTTGGACAGGGCAGGAAAAGGCAGCCCTTGCCCTGGAGTGATGCTTTCAAGGCAGAAGCAGTATAAACCGTGGGGCTCAAGGTGGGAAGGATGTGCGAGAGGTAATGCGGTATCTGGCTCACTTTACTACCTGCAGCAAGCAGGAGGGACCATCTCAGCGTCCTTTCAGCCAAGCTGCGCTCACCAGCAAAGAGGCTGGTTGTGGTGGTGTGGGACTGACAAGATTAATGGCCCCCTATCTGCTTGGGCATTTAAAAATCCTTTCATGGACATCATTTAAAACAAATATAAGCATGTTTCTTTAGCAGCTCCTTTTTAGAGATGCAAACAGGAAAGCAAGGCCCACACACTACTTGCTTCTGCAATCCGGACAGGAAACAGAATACCACAGGCAACAAATTTGAGCATGTGCTCGTCTGGGCTTTCATTCATACATTACATTTTTTTTCCTGTGTGTTTCTAAGGAGAGTTATATGTTTATAAATGACGCTGGCAGGGAGCTGAGCCCTCCTCTACAGCCAGTGCCAGTGAGCTTTCCAGGGACGTGTGGGCACAAGCCCGCTACTGCCATTGCAGGGGGTATTTTGTCTTTTAATTGACACCGTGCTCATTCCCCCTGCAGGCACCGGGAGCAGGTCCTGTGCCTGGGCTGTTGGGCAAAGTGAGGGGAGAGGGAGGCAGCTGCTGCTCCGGCATCCCCGGAGCCTGCCAGGGCACGATGGGTGCCGTCCTCAGACCCCTCCTTGGGGACCATCACGAAAGCAAAGCACGGTGGGGGTGGCTGCGAAGCAGGGGCTGACCTGGTTTCTGGCCTCGTGCGTGCTGTACCTGCTCCTTGTAGGGGTGGGGGGAGCGTTCGTTTCTGGGACTGTCAACTCAGTGTGAAAATTCACTGGCAGGGGGGGAAATACTGGGTTTATCATTATTTTAAGCGTGAGGGAATGAATGGGCGAATGCTGGGAGCAGTATGGCAAACCACGAGGGGCTGTGACTCCTCGCAGCTCCCTCGTGGGATGCTAATGGAGAGGAGAGGCCCACTGTCCCATTTGAAAGAGAAGGGCCATGACCAATCGCTGTTAAATGCGGCAGTAATGCCTCACGCGGTGGCCGCGGGATAAAAGGCAGAGGCAGCCTGAACTGTAAAGACGTTTCATTTCCCTGGTAATGAGGGAGACACACTGTGGCAATGAAACCGGAGAGAGAGAGACCGTGAGATGCTAATTTCTGTTCCTGCTGCCGCTGCCGCTTTGATCTGAAGCAAATGCCCGTTTTAAATTGCAAACGGATGCAAGTCGGATATCATCCAGCCAGTGGCTTACAGGCTTAATGAAGTGGGACGTACGGTTCTGCCTGATAATGTTAGGAGAGGCAGGCAATTCAGAGAGGAATTACTGAAGGTCTAAAGAGACGGGGAGGAAGGATGGGGATGTCGCGGGGTAACTCTCACCACCATCAGTGTGGCACAAAGTCCCCTGCTTTCTGTCCTTGCGAAGCTGTGCCTGTGGCTAAGCTCCTAGCCCCTCTGTGCCTAGAGAGAAAGCTATGAAGCGCCTATGTTTTAACGCCCGCATCCTGTAAAGGCAACGCAAGGTCTTCCTGCTCTTTGGTCTCAGAGTGTGGACATCAATTTGGTGCGTTCCCCAGGGGAGGCAAAGGCATGGGAGGCCAAGTAGCTCATTTTGTGCTATCACCTGGACATTTAATTGGACTTGAGCAAGACAAAGCTTGTTGTGACTCGACTGACGAGGCCGTTCTGGGGCAGACCCAGAGGCTCCTGGGAACGGTGTCATCAAGCCAGAAGCAGTGATCTGGGAGCCTGGTAGCTCACACTGGACAACTGCATCTTCCTGAGTCTCTGTACATGCAAAGATCTGACCTGTTTTGAAGAATGAATGTCTAAAGGGATGTTTATTACACTCTTCACTAACAAAAGGCACTTGGGCCCTAGGATCAGGCCAGAGTTTGTTGTATGTCTTGCGTGGGTACTCAGAGGCTTGGATGGCTCTGCAAGCTGCTGCGCTAGACTAGCCAGACACGGCAAGGCTGGGGGACCTGAAGGCAGCTGGAAAGCTTGACCTCTGCACCAAGCAAGGAAGAAATGATCTGGCTATTGAAAAAGGCAGGTGTGGCTCACAAATCTATTAGGTTCTTTGAAGGAGTCAGTGAGCATCTGGATGAGAAAAATGTCATGGATGTCATCTGTGCGGAGCCAAAAGAGTCTCCACAATGTCCATCATCAAAGGATCTTAGGGAAACTAAGTAATGATGGGATAAGACTGGCAAGTCCTTGCATGGATAAATTATTTGTTAAAAATACCAGGCAGAAAAGAAAGTAAATAGTTCTGACAGAAAAGGGAGGTCACCAGAGATGAGACCTGTGCTGCGCAATGAGCACATAAATGGCCTGAAAAGGAAGATGACTGCTAAGAGAAGAAAGATAACGTTAAGTTAGTCAAGGCATTAGGAACAAGAGCTGGCTGTGACGAAATGCACAGGGGTGTTATGAGACTGAGTGACTGGGCAATGAAACAGCAGATGACGTTCTGTGTAGGTGACTGTAAAGTGAGACATGGTGGCAGTCTCAGCTTCACATATAAAATGATGGGCTCTGAGCTGACCATTATCGTTCAGAGGCAAGATCTTGACGTGAGAATAGCCTGGTGTATGTAACATCTGCCTGATGTTCAGAGCAGCCAAGATAGCAAACAAAACGTTGTGAGTTATCAGGAAAGAAATACAGACCAAAACGGAGAGCATCATTTTGCCGCTGCGTGCACCTTCTGTGGGGGGCCGCTCCTCCGCCCCAGAGGGGAGAGCAGACCTGGCGAGGGTGCGGGGAGGGCTGGCAGTGACTGAGGAAAACCACGGCGCAGCTTCTGGGTGGGGAATGGCTGAACCACCCGGGCCTGTCAGTCTGGGGGAGATGACCCCAGGCTGTGAGAGAAGTCTGAAATGGGAAGGAAAGGATTGACAGCGGTTGGTCTTTCCTCCTCTCCCTGCATGAGAGCAGTGGGACACTGAAGAAGCTAGCCGGCAGCAGCCTCAAAATGAAAAGGGTTTTCACACAACATGAAGTTAAGTTGGAAAGCTCCTTGTTATGGGATGTTGTGCTGTACTTTTGTGTTTTCCAGGAGAAAACGAACAAGAAGGGCATCTGCCGAGCATTGCTAACCGTGAAGTAGCCATCCTGCTAAGTCCCGAGCTGTGGATTGGTAGAGGTTTGGGGAAGTCTCACATACGAGTGCTCTGCTTTTGTCTTCTGCTTTAGGCCTGAGCTTTTGGCCATTGCTCAGACAAGGTGAGGAGGTAGATAGGCTGACCACATTCTTATTCTATGTTTACTTTGTAGCTGTACATATAACTGTTTAAGATGCAAAAAAAAGGCACATACCCCCTCACATTTTCTCTTCCTTTTATACTGCCTATCAGGGCTTTTTGGTTTTTTTTTCCCCCTAAAAATGCTTCCAAAAGCATTAGAATCCTCTTTCAGTAGAGTAAATCATGTTAATCTGTAGGCCATTAGGCAAGATGAAGTTTTTAGATTATCCTTTCTTTTTCTGCAGCATCTCCCTTCAAGGACTTCACACCCTCACAATAGCATAGTTGAGAATTTTCTCTGCTTAACAAATGAGGGAACTTAGACACAGTAGTTTGCTGTGAAACAGGCAAAGAAATCAGAAATCTGCTTTTTTAGAACATCTCTAGAGAAGGAGACAGGAGGAAAGACCGACTCCAAAAGCGAGAATCACAGGGAAAAATGTCTCTGCTGGACCCAAAATAAGTTTCCATAGAAACAGATTTTTCTGAAAATGAATTACTGCAGTATGAAATGAAGATTGTGGATCTAATTCTGTGAAACATTTAAGCATGTTCTTTGCTTATCCCCATTCAGCTCAGGATGCAAGCATGTGATTTCCATGGAGCCTTATGTGCTTTATTTGATGTAGGTAGAATTAAGGACAAGTTGTGTTGAATTGGGATCCGGGCTTTCTTGTGCTTCCTCACTGCTGACAAACTTGCAACTTACTTTTTATGACAGCACGTGTTGCTTTGCTGCTAAAGGTACAGACCCCGGTGCATAGACCCCAGTCCTTCAGTCTGGGAGTTCAGCACAAAGTTCCAGTCGACTCTTCCCACTAATGGGGAGTGGAGTCAGCAGAGTGTTTACATTGCTGGGTACTTTATTGTTTTGTTAATTAACTCTTTTTCTATTTACATGCAGATTTAAATTTACATGGGATATTTATTCTGTAAATGAACGCCATGGTGATTATCAGATAATTAACTTGAGAATTGATGGCATAAGAGATTGAGATTTGTTCCTAATCTATCTTTTGTGCACCCCTATTTATGGCCCATAGACATTTTAAAGATGGGATAGGTTCTTAATATCTTGCACGCTAATTGCTTTTATTGTGACTGTGTGCTGGTAAATGATTGGTTTTCGTTTAAGCTATTTAAGGCTGTTTTGTGTGTCTCTTTTTCCCCTCTGTTGTGACTTTATGCTCAGTCAAATTAATAGGACAAATAAGGTCTGACTCAGAGTTTTATTCCCATTTGCTATACTTGGAATAGACAAAGCTTTTGTGTAGCCAAGCTGCGGCTACTCTTCTTCACACAAACTTTCCATCTTCTTGTTCCCTCTTTATTTCACACTGGCTTTCAACTTTTTATTTGGGGAGGTGTCTCTTTGTAGACAACCCCCCAATCATTTCCCAGCAGCACTATAAAGCCTCACATGATGAATTTAGGCCTACTGCTGATAGCACTTTGGGACTTTCTTCAGACACTGAAGAACAAATAATCCTCATGGAAATTGTATCTAGTTTTCTTGTTCCCTCCCCTGAGCCCCTGTGCCTGTCCCAGCCAAAATAAACTCTCAAGGCATTTAAACAATCCATCTTAATGTAATGTTCGACATGGAAGCTGTTGACTTGCTGTTGAATCCATATGAGCAACCTTACTCACTTGTCACCCATCAGGCCTCCAGTGCTGTCGCTGCACCGGGCTCTTAGATGCAGCGGGGTGGTGACGGTCACTGACGGTGAAGCTGGTGCTGGAGCCCAGGTCATTAGCAAAGGGGCAGCAGCAGCTGAAACTGCCCCTTAGCACTGCTGGGCTTCGGTTTTTCCTTACAGCTGGAAACTATTCTTTCTCAAAATTTTCCCTGACAGGGAGATGGAAGACACTCTTCATCTCCTGGAGATTCAATTGTTTCTTAGTGCTTGCTGAGAGCCACGCTCGCTTTGCAGGCATCCTCCCCTCCTCCTCCCCGCTTTGGGACAGACTTTTTGTTTTGTCGGTGCCTGCCATGCTGGTACCATCAAAAGCGCACGCTAGCGATGGCGGCAGTTATATGTCTCATTTGGTGGTGGTTTTCAACCCCTAGCTTTTCAAGGTCTATGGAAAGGATGCTTTCAAAGGAAATTACATCCCTCCAGCAAGACCAATGAGGGGAGCTGCAGGTGCCTGCCGGACAGTCTTTCTCCTTGGATGCTTTCAGATCCCTGAGGAGGCCCGTGCCCTATGTCAGCATACAAAACGCTGAACAGATTTGCATGGGAAGAGCAGCTTTTGTCGCCCTTTTGGTCCAAGCGGGGCCTCTGATCCCGCACGCCCGGCAGCAACCACCACGCAGTGCAGAAGGTAGCCCTGCCGGTCTTGTCTAGATCTCCCCTCGGAGGTGCCCTAGGCCCACGAACAAGCCGTGGTCCTGGGCACACCTTCCTCCACGCTGCAGGCGTGAGCCGGGGGGTACATCCCCATGCGAGCCACCCCTGCCGGCCTCCTAGCCAGGCACATTTCCTTTCTGAGCTTGCAAAGCCTGCTGTTCGCATGCCAAATTGAAGTCATGAGAATGAATTTAAAAAAAAAAAAAATCTATTTTTAATCCAGTGTGAGATCTCCTACTCTTGGCTATTTTTTTCGTAATTGATTCTGTTTTCTGCTAACGATTTGAAATTTAGCATCTATTCCTGCCTCGGAGTGTTACTTTGATAACCGGTGTTAAGGAAGAAGATTAAGACTGTTGTTAGCAGTGGAGGCTGCAGGACATATGGGTGCTGCAGACCTGTTAGTGATAGACAGAAAGTTGTTTTGAGGCAGTGGGACAGATTGTCTGGGAATCCTGGCTTAGTAGCAATGAAAGGCTGATGAGGTAAGTAGTGCTGGGAAAATCCTGTTAGGGAAGGAAAAGAGCAGACTGGAACCGAGTGATCACAGGACGCCCGATATTGACTATGCAGTTTGTCTACGAAATTGAATTCACTTTTGGCACAGAAATGGGATTCTTATTTCTCTCCCTATTGCACTTGCTTCATTAGCAGGCTTGTAAGGCACTCTAAACTTTCCAGCATTTAGTAATGGATTAGGACCAACAACTCGTTCTGAACCTTTGAGGCAGTTGGTTCAGGCTTGCATCAGACGTTTCCACCTTCATCTCATTTGCAGATGCTGTGGAGCGGGATAAAGGATCCAGAACAGTGTGATCCCAGACAACATCCCCAGATCTGGTCCCTGTTGAAGTGACGGAGGTTAGAGAACCCAGTGCAGAAACATTCCTTGCTGAGCTGGAGGGGAGCTATTTCCGAATTCAGGCAGGACAGTATGGGCAAGAGAGATGTGTACGCACACGTATGGTGAAGCCTGCGGGTAACTACCAGCACCATCTCTCCAACGCTGGGAGCTGCCTGTAGCCGGAGTCTATGCTTCCATGTTGGCCGCGTTTTGCTGCACTCTTTCTAAAGCACTTCCCTGGCTCTGTTTGGTGGACGGGTGATTTGTTGCCTGTTCATCTACAATAGGTAGATTAGCCATGATTTATTTGGGACAGGGTTGTGACTGGTGATCTGTGTGCTCTTGTGGGTGTAGGAGTTGTGTGATCTCATGGTGAAGGGTGATTGCTGTGCTGCGCAAGGGGACAGATTAGGATAAATGACACAGAGGAGTCTGAACGTACCGCCTGAATGGGTATGTGGGTAGGATATCCAAAATCTTTCAGGTAGGTTCCTAAATACAGCCTTTCCCGCTCCCTGCACCCTTCTGATTAGGGGCAACAAAGTGGCAGGCTTGTCTCCCTTTTTATTCTCTGCTTTTTCAGGAGGAGATCAGGGGACGAGCAAGGGAACAAATCCTCCTGCAGAAGAAAAGCAGCAGCGAGGGGTCTGCAAGCAGAGACAACACTTCTCCTGTCAAGGGCACATGCTATCTGGGGACGGTGCAGTCATGGTTCCCCCTCGTAAGAGGCAGGGGAGGGGACCCTGGGAGGGATGGCTGGAGGCAGTGTCCCTGGGTAGCAGGGGAATTGCCTGGGAGGGGGCCTGGGGGTGCAGGGTCCAGGAGGTGCAAACAGCTGGAGGGAGCCTGGGGTCTGGAGACGGGATGAGTCTCATAGAAGCATAGAACAGCCCAGGTTGGAAGGGACATCGAAAGATCATCTGGCCCAACATTTTGTGGAAAAGGGAGCCTAGATGAGATTATCTGGCACCCCTGTCCAGTTGCATCTTGAAAACCTCCAGTGATGGGGACTCCACCACATCCCTGGGGAAGCTGTTACAGTGATTGATTGTTCTCACCGCAAAAAATTTATTTCTTATATGAAGATGAAGTCTCTCCTGGTGCAACTTGTACCCATTGCCCCTTGTCCTCTCCATGTGGCTTCTTGTGAAGACAGAGTCTCTGGCTAATTTGCAGTCACCCTTTAGGTACTGGAAAACTGTGAGGAGGTCCCCATTGAGTCTTCTCTTCTCTGGGGAGAAAAGACCTAACTCCTTCACTCTTTCCTCATAGGGCAGGTTCTCCAGCCCTTTGATCATCTTTGTGGCCCTCCTTTGGACCCTCTCCAGTCTGTCCATGTCTTTTTTGAATTGTGGGGACCAGAACTGGACACAGTATGCTAGATGTTACCTGAAAAGCACTGGGTAGAGTGGGATGATCATGTCTCTATTTCTCCTAGTAATGTCCCTGCGGATGCAGCCCAGGATCCAATTTGCTGCAGTGGCGCACTGCCGACTCACGTTCAGCTTGTCCACCAGGACCCTCTGGTCCTTGAGTCCCTCCATACTACCAAAGTCAAGAAAGCCCTAAGGGGTGGATGGCTTGTATGCAGGGTTTGTGTTTCTGCAGAGGGTACTACTCAACTTGGCTGGCCGCCATGCTGCAGTGCCTTGCCATCCCCCGAGGGAGAGGGGAGCTGGCCACCAAGCATGGGTGGCAGGCGTTGTTTGCACGCTGAGGGTAGACAAAGTAATTGCAACGTCAGTTGGGAAGTCTTTGATGCAACAGGAACCCCAGGGTGCCATGACATGTGGCCTCCCCTCCCTGCAGAACAGCAGCTTCTCCTTTCTCGTGGGAAGCGCTGAGGCCTGGGCCTGGAGGAGGCCACCAGCACCCGTGCTGTGCCTCCTGCCTTGCAGATTTGCTGCCCGCCACCGTGGGCTCTGTGCATACACATCTTCCAGGCGAGGCTCTGTCCAGCTGGCACAGGCATTTGGAAAGTATTTTCCTGATGCTTGTGTGGAAACTGCTTACGTCTTTTTCTGTAAAATGCCATTTTTCTTTTCAAAATCCCCATCTCTGAGTTGCAGAGCTGACGCTAAGCATCCCGAGTCTTCTGGCTATTTCTTAGCTTTTCATGCATCACGGGAGCAAGCTGAACAAGAGCCTTCCTGTTCCCCTTGCTGCAACTCAGCACTGTCAGCCACAACAAAACTGCAAGTGTCTTGTCAACTTTTTGCTACTCTTGGTAAAAACTTTGAACCTCTCTGAAAATCTAGCAGCTGCGTGAGCTACAGACTCAGCAAGGTGAGCAACATCTGGCAGTAGATGAATCCGGTTGGAAAGACAGCCTGGAAAATGAGAAGGGACATACAGAACTGTGGATACATGGGTGCGTCCCACAGCATCCGGCAGGTTGGAGTTGGATGGGAAGCTATCCTTCTCTTCTGCAGACAGAGGGGGAGCAGAGCCCATCGGACATCTATCATCTGGTGGAAGCAACCTATGGACTCTTCAGCTAGATTTTGGGGAGTTCAGCCTGTCCCATCCTCCCCACAAAGAGGTATGATGGTGGGCAGGGAGGAGTGCCAGACTTCCACCTGAAGCCCATTAGCTGTTACCAGCTCCATTGACTGTTGAATCCCGTCTTTTCCTTTGAAATCCCACTCTGGGTTAGGACGAGTCTGGTTTTGAATTGTGTTCAGGAGGAACTGAAGAAGGGTGGCTTGCAGAGCTGTGACACTGGCCCCAGAGCCATGGCCCACAGAGCAGTAAGGAGTGATCCAAGCAAGCGAGGGCCCTTGTGGGGGGTTTCTGGTTAAGAGACGGACAAGGCGGCCGCAGGACGATCTACAAGAAGGTCAAATTGAAACCATGATTTGTTGCCTCAAAATATTGAGAATCACCAAACCGTGGCAAACCTGGAAGAAATCACCATGGGCTTTTGGTTTGGTGGTCGAAACCAACATTATTACCAGCAGGATCCCGCCACATCTTTGTGGGCGGAAGGGGTTCATAACTGAAGATCAGTATTACCTCCAGCCTCATAAGCAGTCGCTGGAGAGAGAATTATTTTGCTGGCCTTGCAAGGGGCTCTGCCTGGGCCTGGAAGAGCGTCTGCTCAGCTTTGAGCTCGGTGAAGGTGACACTAAGTCAGGAGGGACATACTGCGAGGCGCAAGCTCTCTCCCACCGGGCAGCCCCCAGCTCTCACTGCGGCTCGGTTCACAAAACACGTGGTTATTTCACCGCCAGACAGAGGTCCTGTGCTCCCCTGGCTAGCATCTGGGACCTCTTACCTACGGATGTGCCTGGGCACCGGCAGCACTGCTCGGGCCACCTCCCCAGCAGGGGCTGGTGGTCCCGGGGGGCTCGCTGCCCCGCTGCTGGGAGGCGAAGCGCAGATAACCGCTTCCACCTGCTGCCGTCGCCACCGGCTCGGTCTCGCTGATGGCGTGACTTGCAGCTACCGCCTGACAGACAGCCCAGCCCTGTGGTTGTTTCCCTACCCCGTTACCAGGCCACGCTTAGTGGCGTCCTCTCTTAAAAGCTTTTACAGAGGGCTGGCGGCTTGTGGTTCTCCATTAGCCCTGCCTGCACGTCATCGGGCCGTGAGGGACCCTGGGGACCCTTTGCTCTGGGATAGTGTCAGGGGACACCTTGCCCACCCCTCTTCAGCTCCTTTCAGGGTGGTGTAGGAGAGCGAGAGGACCCGGTTAGGTGCTGCGCGGCCATTAATTGCATGGCCTCTCCCAGCAGCTGGTCTGGCTGGTGTATTGGAGGGAGTGGGGGCCGAGCGCAGCGATGTGGGTCGGGGGGGCTATGCGTGGGACCTGGCGTCAGGAAGGCCGCCAGAGCATTTTGGCTGACATCAGTCAGGACAGAGCTTTTCACCCGGGTGTCTTGTGTTAGGCCTGAATAATGTTGCTGTGATGAAGACATTAGGATGGAGAGACTCCAGCCCTCTGCTTGGAGTGAACTACAGTGGGTAATTACCTTCCCAGATAAGAGCACATGGCTTTTTTTCCTGGTAGCGCTTGTCTGGCTCTAAATTTCAGCCACTGACTCTTCTTTTACCTTTCTCCACTAAATTATTAAAGACTCTTGTGAAGGTACTTGCTTAAAGCGTGTTACAAGTGTTTTTGGACTACCTAGACTAAGCCCTTCATGCTCTTCACTGGACAGCATTTTTCCCAGTCCTAGAAGATCAAAATGTGTTTAAGCGGGCAGAAGCCTAAAGGTGTAAAAGCACGGATTTCCCACGTAACCCACACCGGGAGGTCTGCTTAAATATTTGAGGATCGTTTGATTCACCTGTACTTAAAAGAGAGCAATTAAGGAAACTAAAGATGATCTTGGAGGGTTGAATAATTCCTTCACATTAGTTTCCACTACAAAGGTGGCTCTAGAGGTGCTTACTCAGACCTTGCTCTTTTTCTGGACAAAGATAAGATAGCATCAGAGACTGAGAGAGGAGGAGCTGGAACAACCAGACCGTATAAGTATCAGTAAGCGGCCAGGTCATGATGGTGTACAGCCAAGAGGTCTTGGGGAACACGAGGATGAAAAGGCTGCATCTCAAAAAGAAATATTTCTTCTCTCCTTGAAGAAAAAAAACCTCCACAAAAAACAAAACAAAACAAGAAAAACCCAAACACAAAACCCCCCCTGTCCTGGTTTCGGCTGGGATAGGGTTAAATTTCTTCCTAGTGCTGTGTTTTGGATTTAGTATGAGAAGAATGTTGATAACACACTGATGTTTTCAGTTGTTGCTAAGTGCCCTCCTAGTCCAAGGACAGCTCCCGTGCCTACTGACTGAACTAGGTACACAAGATGGGAGGGGACATAATCAGGACAGCCAGCCCAGCTGGCTAATGGGGTATTCCATACCATGTGACGTCATGCTCAGTATATGAATGGTAGGTGTGATCCAGGAAGTACCGATCGCTACTTGGTTATCGGTCAGCGCGGGTGGTGAGCAATTGCATTGTGCATCACTCATTTTGTATATTTTATCATTATCATATTATTTTCCCTTTTCCTGTTCTATTAAACTGTCTTTATCTCAACCCACGAGTTTTTCTCACTCTTACCCTTCCGATTCTCTTCCCGTCCCGCTGGGGGTGGGGGGGAGTGAGTGAGCGGCTGCGTGGTATTTGGCTGCCTGCCAGGTTAAACCACGACACCCCCAAAAAACCCAGAAGAAAAAGCAGTGTTTGATAAGGACAGAGAATGTTGTACTCACAATTTTAATGGCTCTTGGGATGATCTGGAGAATTACAGGCCTATTTGACATGCGTGTAAATGAATGTAATACCTAGCAAATTAGGAGAATTGGCCGTGAATCTTACACAGGTAAGACTGCTCGGAGGTGCAACCTGCAGAGATTCTGCAAAAGGAAACTGCGTTTCCTGAAGTCTTGCAAGTCTTTGGACAAACCAGGGAATTAGCTGAGAAAGAACAACTGCCTGACATCACTTATTTAGCTTTTTCACCAGGCGTTTTGCAAGGGCACGTTCAAGACGTGGCTGCAGACATCCAGCTAACAGTGCAAGAAGCGGCTTATCGCTATGGCTCCGGCACCGGCTAGGAGCTGGGCGAGCGGGTGGTCAGTGGTGGTGTGGGGGATGAGGTGCCAGTGCAGCGCCTTGATCAGCCGTGGCACGGTAACCTCTGGGGACAGGGATAAATGTGCCAAAGCTGCAGCGAAGCTTGGGTTACTCAAGAAGGAGGAGGAGAGGTGGGTGGAAGACTTGAAGGGGTAAGTGATGGATTCACTTGGAGAGTAGAAGGAAAAGGGGTTGATGGGACAGGGTACCTATGTCAAGGATGGTGCCAGGAAGAGGTACTGAGGGGTGAAAGTCATTGTCTCCTCAGCATTGCATGTTTATGTCCCTGGTGCTGAAGATCTGGGTGTGTAGGACACCAGCAGGCTGGCAGCAGGGACAAAGCTGCTTTGCCGGGCAATTTCAGAGGTCTGTGTTAGACCCTCCCAGGGGAAATGTTGAAAGAAATCCAGAATAGGTGACGATCCGAAAAGGGAGTATGTAGGGAGAAGAGAGGACCCTCTCCGTGGTAACAGCCGAGTCGATAATCTCCAGGCACGGAGGACCAGGCTCTTGATGAGCCACCAAAGCACATCTGATCGATAACTCAGAGTCCCGACTTGCACATTAGCAGAGTCAATTATCAGCTCTGCTCTCTGCTTCCTTGATTATTATTTCAGCATGTAGCAGCTGTTTCACAAGCGTTATGGCCCATCACACTCTGAAGGGACTAAGTTAAATGCAGATTATTGACCGATGAGGCCATAAGAATGTACTGTAAAATATACAGTCATGTTCGCCCATAAATCCCCAACGAGAGTCCTTTTTAAAGAAATTCTTCTTGTGCTGGGAGTGCTCTGGGTCACTGTCAAGGCCCTGAAAAATGGTTTTTCCACCTGATTCCCGCCACCTCCTCTGTGGCGTTGTGTCTCTCTTGGCATTGCATCTTCACGTGAATGAGTGGTTCTCCCTCCTCGAGCTGCTCGTCGGGACCCCTGGGCTTCAGTGGGGATGCTTGGATTACGGCTGACTCTGCAAGTAGGCAAGGTGAACTGTATTTAATGTTTCTGCTCTGGCTCCGGGTTTTCTGCTGCTCCTGAGTTTCTCAAGTTGCTTAAGTTCCTTAGTTTTGGCTGAGGTTGCGGGCTTACTGTTTGGGGCAGCCTAAATTCTGGTGAGCACAAGGAGGCTAAATCATGAGCTGTTTGAATACCAGGTAATGACAGCTTTCCCTCCTCTGCCAGTCTGATATACTGCTGGCTGTTAGCTGCGTGGTTCATGGAGGCAGGCAGAAGTGCCTGGGTCGTTTTGCTTTGCAAATCTCCTTGGCTTCAGGACTCAAACCTATTTCAGGGGAAGGGTTGCATGTCTTTTCTGGTTATGAATTGGGAATGCTGTGCATCTACACCGAAAATCTCTCTCTATTTAAGATGCTGGTAGCTAGGTCAACAGTGCAGCTTGTGTATCCATACACCTGTCCCTCTTCTGCTGTAGCGCCTAGGCTTTGGAGGAGATCACCGGTTTTGATCACTGCCCTCAAACTGAGACATGTGGTCTTTTAGCCCAGGCGGTGGAGTTTAGTGCCCTTGAAGCTGGGTCCCTGCTGCTGGCAGCCTGCTGAGGCTTCCTTAGTGCTTCTGAGGATTTCTTGATCTGCTTTTCCCCAGGGTGCACCCCTTCCAAGGACGGAGAGAGGATTTCACGTGCTTGCGCTGGAGCCCTAAGAGATGGCTAATTTAGAGTTTGATGCATTATGGACGTATTGTTGCTGTTGGTTTTTTTTTTTAATATAGTTTTGACATGACTCTAGGATGGGTTTTTTCCTAAGCTTTCTCAAGTGCAGGATCCTGGCCAGAGTTACGGTTGCAAGTGTTTTTAAAACCTTTCACTGTTGGAGCAACTGAGATCCCCGGGGCCAGGCCCTCGCGGGTTCCCGGGGAGGCTGGCTGAAGCCGCCGGGCTGGTGCCAGCAGGTGTAGGGGGGTCCTGCTGGTCACAACTCCTGGGACCCGGTGCTGAGTCCCAGCTGCTGCAGTTTCTTCGTGTCATGCAGATAAAAGCACTACAAGAAGCATGGGGACAGAGAGCACTCCCCGCTGTGGCAGGGACACCGTGGCTACTTTGTGGACATTTCTTGGGGGTGAAGAATGAGCTTTGTTTTCTACCCTGGTGCTTACTGCTGTGAGAGCTGCCTGTCCTTCAGAAAGGACTGCAATGGCTCACTGATGTGTGTTGGGTTGCAGAGCTGGCCAGAGGAGTAACCAGAGTTGCCTCATGTCACGGGGGTGGAAGAGGAAGGAACGTGCTGTCCCGTGGGTTAACAGTGCCGTGAGAGCCCAGGCAGGGCGGCCAGAGACCAGGGAAGTGGGAACCCAGTTCCCAGCCTCGCTCCCCACCTTGGGGAGGTTGTTCTGTTCTCAGCAGTGCCCATGTCCAGATCTGGTGTTTTTACTTTCACGAGGGAAGGAGGCGAATGTCGCGAGGGCAGCCGACAAGAGTGCCAAGGTGGCCGAGCACGAGACCGCCCTGGGAATGGCAGCATGAGCGGAGGAGGCACAGCTCTAGAGCTTGTGACTTTTCCAAGGGTACCTCATGTTAGGGGTGATACCGGGTGGTCTTCCTCTGCTGTGGGCAAGAAGACCCAGCACAGGCACATAGATACTCCAGGCTGCATTTGTGCTGTCGGTCTGATGCTCCCTCAGCTTGCCTTTCCCACCACAGGGAAAATTTCTACCAGTACCTCAAACATACATTGAGCCTAAACTGATGCAGTGGTGTTATCTGCAACCTACTGACACTTTCTCTCTGTGTCTCAGGCTGGGGAGTGAAGAAAGAGGTGGTCAGGACCAGGGCAAGGGAGGCAGCAAAAATTGGAGTGAGGAATCTTGGATTTATCATAAGCCCTTTTGCAGGCCACCACAGTAAACCCACTGGATGGCTTGCTGGCCCACCCATGATTTGGATGGGGGTTGGCAGCTGCCCCCGCATTTTGTTTCTCTCTCCCCTGCCTGGCCTATCGAGCAATGTCTCATGCTGCTCAGCAGCTCTCACTGAGGTTACCTACCCCTGGACACGTGATGTTTTAGCCCTGAAGGCTAATTGCGGTGATTGGGGATGGGTGGTGGGAGGGCTCGTCACGCGTGGCCGGGAGGCTGATACAGTCATGCTGTGTGTTTGTGTCTCACGCCAGCTACCTGTAAAGAATTTCACACAGCTGTACTGCTTGGTCCATGTCCTGTCCCTTGTCCCACCCACACCCCACAGCATGTTGTCCCCCACTGTAAACTCTGTCCCAGGCAGGGCCATGCACAGCAGCACATGGCATGGCCATAGCTGTGCAGCTGGGTGGAGCAGTTGCAATAGGATCACACCATGTCTTTGAGTGGTGTGAATTCCTTGGTGTTTGCTTTCTTTAGCTCCCTTTTAATCTCATTTTGTGTTCCTGGGGATGTTTTTCTGTTAACACAGCTGTGTCACGCACATTTAATTTCACTGCTAGGGTAAATCTCTCCTATCTTCTCTGCCAGGGTAAAGCTCTCATATCAGCCCTGCATAAACTCCTCTCCTTTCCCCCTCTCTTCCGCACCCTGCATGTGCTCAAAACACCTTTAGTTAAATATCAGCCTGGAAAGAGAGGTTTGCTGGTGATGGAGTTGGCCTCCTTATCAAGGACATCATTGCAGCGGGGCTGAACTCATCAAGGAGGAACAAAAACCTTTGAAGAGCATCCAGGAAAAGATCATTGTGAAGTGACTTCTGTCCCTTCAAAGGCCTGAGGTATGTGGAAAAGCCAATGAGCTCCTGAATTTTTTTTCTTGCTTGTCATTGTTGTAGAAGACTAGCCAGCCTGGAGTCTTATAACTGCCTCATGCAACCTGTCTGGAGATCCATATAGTATCTCCAGCACTTGTTATGTACGCACTGATGTTCGCTGCTGCCTCTGCCTGCTCTAGAAATGTCAGGCTACACACAATGAGAGTCCCGTGGTGTGATATGAAACCTCTACAGAAACTGCGAGCAACTGAAACCACACTGCACCAGGACAGGCTGTTCCTGCGACACTTCCAGTCCTGCAGCAGTTTTCAGAATGGCTTTCTCTCACTTCTCTTAAAACCTTCCGTGTCCCCACAGTCAAAGACTCGTGGGGCTAGACCTAGCTGTCACGTGGTTAAAGTTAATGGGTGCATGCCAGATCTCCACCAGTTTATACACTGGTCTTCAGGCTGAGTCCTTCCATAGCTCCCCAGATGTGTCTCACCGGTCCCCTTGGACATGTCCTTGGCTTCAGCCTGAGGCAATTACCTGAATACCAAGGCAGGTATGGAATTAGATGTGGTTATATGGGCTCTTTCAGGGATGCAGGTTAGGCTCCCATAGCCCTAACTGCATCCTCTGATGTCTGAGGGATGTGAAAAGACTTCAGTTTTTGGAGAGGAGGAGACTGGGAGGGAATACAAACGAGGTTTGCTAAACTGCAGAGGCAGTGAACAGGGAGTTGTTGTTCACCCAGCCCTGCAGCACAGCCACCACGCGACACTCACTGAAACTCCTACACCTCTTCGAAAAAAGCTACGAGAAGCAGCACGTCTTCTTGCAGCAGGTCCTGGATGCCTGGCCCTCGCCGCCCCCGGGGAGGCAGGCAGCACCGGCAGGCTCGGGCAGGGTGAGAGGCATTTGAGGACAGCAGGCTCAGGAGTGGGGTACTTGAAGGGATGGGAAGTGCCCCCTCACACCCTTGGCTCTGCGATGACAGGTGCTGTGGGAGGATGTGGTCGACCCCATGTGCTCTTTCCCATGGCCACGAATTAAAGCCTTGAGAGAAATCTCCCTCTCTCTCAGAAAACTGAGGATTTGGAAGCTGAGAAGTAATACCGACAGAGGGAATTATCAGGAGGTTAAATACACGAAATCACACGGTGTCCTCGATTTTTCTGCTCCTGATTTCTCCACTGTGGCAATGTTCAAACTCGAGCGTGTCCTGCTGGGTGACATCTCATCTTTTCTTGCTGCAACACAGAGGTCGTGGTTTGTGGCTGAGGGCCCCGCGGGTGGCAGCGACCCAATGAGAACCAAACAAGCTGAAGCCTCTGATTAAAAATGCCCCTGTAGGGAGGACATACCTAACCGTGCCCTGGAGAGCCACAACTGCCAGGTGGCCAGCATGCCAACGGGGTCTCAATCCTCTACCCGCTCACCTACATTTGTGGAAATACAGGATATAAGTCAAGGAGACCTTATTATAGCTGAGACTGCTATGCTCTCAATCAAATTTCATTGCAACTTGAAGAGACAGCAGTGAGTACACACTCATGGGGATGAGCAAAACGCCCTCTTAGGCCTCTTTACTGTGGAAACCGGCCTGGAAAGAAACCTCGGGTGGAGTGAGGCTTCATCCAGGGGTGCTTTTGAGGCTGGCAGCTGCAGAGTGGCTGCTAACACCTCGCAGTGCTGCTGGGGCGGCGCTGCCAGATCCCTGCCAGCCAGGCTAGCCATCACACTGGCATGCACACACACACACATGCATGCAGGCTGCAAGGAGCGGTGCAGAGAGGATGCTTCAGCTGCCAAGCACTTGATCAGATGTGTCAGCTGGGAGCTGCTGGAGGGGAAGGAGAAACCCCCGCCACGGGGCAGAGAACAGAGGAAGCCAAAGGCACTGTTGGCCCAACCTCAACAGAGAGACACACATGTTTATAAAGCAAGGCTGAAGCACCTGCAATCCCCAAATAAACAGGAAAGAGTTATGCATGCATGTGCCTGTAGGTTGCAGGGCAGGGGAAGGGTGGCCACAGGTGGCCACATCCTGAGGACAAGGCTGGAGGGGCTGGGGACACAGAGCTGGGCTGCCTGCTGGAGGAGGAGGTTGGGACGGTGCTGCTCGGGGGGCACGTATAGGGAGGAGAGAGGGGCATGGGTGTAGGGGAGGGCCGGGCCTGTGTGCTCCCTGGCCATCTGGGCAGCAGCAGCAATTTGGGGGTCAGGCTGGGGAAGGTCTCCAGCATGCAAAGCCTCCTGGTCTGGCTGACTGGCTTGGGAAAAGTCATGGGGTTAGAGCGCAGGGTTTGGTGATGCAGTGCCCTGTATGAGCACCTGGACGGGAGGCAAGGCAAGGGCATTTGCTGGGGGAAAGGAAAGCTAAGCGGGCAGCTCTCTGCCAGACAGCTCCCACATTCAGGCTCAAGCAGTAAGTCCCCTCCCAGGGCGCTGGGCAGTCGGTCCCAGCCCTGCGTTCTGGAGGGGCTCTGCTCGCTCAGCTCTCCCAGGCTTCAGGTCACAGTGGCGTGCCTGGAACAGTGGTGTCATGGTTTTAAATAACATGTGGGTAATCCCAGCTGTTGGGCGTAGATGAGAAACGGGTGGGCTCTCTGCTCTGTAATTTAAAAGCTGACTTTTGTTTAGCCGTGACTGCATCACCACCAGCTGGGAGTACCAAAGCCCACATGGCTGTTTCTAGGTCAGCAGCTTTCCGTCCTTGCTGTGTAGCTCCCTAGGGATGCCTGTCCTGCTCTTTGGGGTCTGAGATACGTGAGTCTGCTGTCTGCTGGCAGTCCTCCCCGACACAAGGGCACGTGTCCTGCACTTGGAAAGCACTCTGGGCTCCACAAGCAATTGAAAACCTTTCGCTTAGCGGGGAAATGCCTAGTGCTTGTTGTGTGGTACTGACCCGCTTTCAGTGCAGGATGGACCCCACATCACCCTGGGTCACACAACAATGTATTTTTACTTAGAAGGTCTGCCCAGGTCAAGCAGACTCTCTTCTCTTTTGCCCGGTGCACTGCTTTCCCCCAGGGCCCCGCTGCCCTTTGAGCCCAGCCCACAACCCCTGCAGAGAGGAGGAGGAGGACGGTTGAGCTGCCTGCGCCTCTGCCTGCCTGCCCACCTCTCCACCTTGGGATGCTGCTTTTCCAGACCAGCCCGGCAGTGCTGGCGGTTGAGTTACCCCCTCAGGCTGTTGCTGAAACGCCTCGGTGTGGCTTCCCAGGCAGCTGGTCCTTGAGACGACACAGCCTGCTGCATCTTCACCAGCCTCTGGCACAGTCCTGCTCCGAGAGAGGTTTGGGAGAGGGTCACTGCTGTGGGGGTCCCAGGCATCCGTGGAGAGCCCGGGGAGCCCTGTGGTCAGCAGAAAGGGCCCCTGAGCGCAGGGGAAAGTCTCTTTACTGGCTGAACTGCTGTCGGCACTGAAACTCCCCCTCCCTCCCCCCCAACCCCCCGCTCTGGTGCTCCTCTGCTGGCATTCGACATGGAAAGGATCCTGATTTATTCTGGAATAATAGGATGAAATGGCGCAAAGGAAAATTTTACACTGAGGATCGAGATAAATTTGCCCAGAGCAGTCAGCCAAGAAAAGGGAGGGGGGAAACCCCATTGCTCTGGTCACTCAGAGGACCAAACGTCGCACTGGAAAGTACAGTGTTGGGAACAATGCGATGCTGGCCAAGGACCGTTGGCTGAATTAAAAGGGGTGGGTGCTGACCTTCTCATAGCCTCTGGGGTCTTACTAGCGCTTGACGCAGGGCCTCCCAAAATCTCGCACCCCTGCTCGCCCCGCTTCCCCCCGCCGCCATCCGGGAGGGGAGGCAGGCGGCAGCTCCCGGGGCCCCCCGCGGTGCTTGAGCCGGGGCCGGGCTCCCGCAGGGTTTCTGACAGTCTGGCACCATCTGCTGGGGTTTCCCGGGAAATAAAGCGGGTTTTGGGGAGGCAGCTGTGCCCCAGGACAGCAGTCTGAGAGCTGGGGACAGCGAAGCAGCTGTGGTTCCCCGGGGGCTTATCTCCATGCTGGCTCTGCTGGGGAGGCAGATACCACCCTCCTCCTCCTGGTCACTGCTTTGCAGTCAATGTGTCCTTGGTAGCACGGTGGCAAAGGTGACTTATGGCCCGTCTTTACAGACCCAGGGCCAGCTTCCAGCTTGGGCCAACCCAGTGACCCATCACTGGTTAGCGCGGTTTAGCTGAGGGGCTGGGGCCCGGCCACATGGCACCCCTTTGCTTTGGAGAAGGATGCCTGCCTTTTCTTGGGCCTGGCAAGGTCAACTTTCTCGCTACCGAGTTTCTCTCGTATTCCCCTTTCTCCTGTCCTACCTTGCCCAAAGGTGGTGGTCACTCCTGTCCCAGTACCTGGTTTGCTGCCCAGGAGCTCTTGATCTGTGCTCTGAGGTGGTGCTAGTGATGAGAAAGCATCCTAGGGCCATTGGGAGGAGGGTCCCAGGGTAGATGGAGGTGCACCAAGGCAAGTGCTTCCTCTGCCATACGAGCCCCTGCCGGGGCTCCCAAGGGCTCGCGTTGCTCCCTCAGAGAGGGCTGAGAAGGAGCAGCAGCAAGGCCTCCCACTGGGCGGCTCCTGGGAGCAGCCCCCTGCCCGCTCCTTGCAGGCAGGAGGAACCCATCCCTGCCTGTGTGCTTCAGCAGCATGGGTCTGGGCATGGCTGGGTTTGCAGAAATGACCGTCACCTCTATGGCCTTTACCCTGAGGCAGCTGGGCAGCAAAAGTGGCTTCTCATTGCAGCTATGCTGCCCCTTCTGATATTGCCCACAGCTCCTGGATGAAGCTCTGCCCAGTGCCGGCCACGGCTTCATGCAAGCAATAGGTAAGAGATGTCCCGGATTAACATGCATTTGTCCTTATTAGGGACTCCATTGGAGGAGGGAGGGAGGGAGATGGAGAAAGGCAGAAGTCTGCCTCCAGCAAGACGGTCTGCACAAATGGACTGGCTTATAAATGAATTTATAAGTTGAAATTGGCCTATAATGAGAGAGTTACTGAGAAAAAAGGACTATGCATTGCAAACCACTTAGGAATCTGAGATCTCGGTGCATTATGCAAAGCCAGAGGGGAAATGCCAGGTCCTGTGAGCAAAGGCATTGCAGATTGCTCTGAGCGGTGATGAGCAAGCTAAGCCCAGTTACGTTGTCTACCCCACAGTCCTTCACCAGCCCTGAGTGCCTTCCTCAAAACGCACTCCCCTCCTCTGATAAATCTGCAACAGCATTGGGCTTTTGAAACTGCCGCTAAACGCCATCGTTAAAAACAGTTTTATTTCAAGGCAGCTTTTACTAGTAACGGTTCTAAGGTTGGTTCTCTGGAGAAATATGGTAGTTTTGAGGTTTTTCTTTCTAAAAATAAAGCAGTCTCCCCAGCCCACTGCTGTGGTTGGGCTTTGTGCTTACAGGCTTCTGTTGACAGCTTGCTTAATGAATGAAGATGTGAGGGAAGAAAAGCTTTTCAATGAGGAGGCTGTGTGCTTCCCAGGGCTGGAACGGTAAACAAGACGTAAGCAGTGATTGAAAACATGACATCCTCCTCTCAGTGCTCCCTAACACATGCAGAATTGATTTCACCTTTTGAATTCCTTGAAACCGGAGAAGTTGTTGTGCCTCCATGTGTGTAACCCATGGGTTATCTGTTTGGGAAGTGCGCAAAGATTCAGGCTTGTCTGAGTTAGGTACAGCTGGTAGGTGTGGGGAAAGCTCAACCTACGATCTTCCTTCCCCCAACAGTAATCTGACCTCCAAAACTGTCCAGAAACCTGTTGCCTCTGATTTCATCCTCCCCCAGCAGCTAACCTCCACCCTAATGCTATCTTTCTGAGGTGCAAGGAATAAGCATTTTTCTCCTTTGAGTCTGAAACAATGTCAGGTACCGTCCCCAGCTGTGAACGCGAGGTGTTCTCACTGTCCTGTCGCCGGTTGTGCCTCACTCGGGTGCCTACAGCAGGGGGGAGGAGGGATGGAGACCAAGCAAGCTCACCAGGAGGGTCTGTGGTTCCCCCGTGTCTCCCCACTGCCTTGTTCCATGGCAAATCCACCCTTCGCCTGAGGGAAAGCCACGCTTCTCTTGGAAAGCTCAGCAAGCCTGGCCCCTTCCTAGCCCGGCGTGCCACTTGGCACAGCTGGTGGCCTGCTCTCCTTGCCTGTGCAGAGCTGCTTCTCCTTGCGGGGCTGCTGCCTCTGGGAAGCTGCTACCTCTCCCACAGTCTGACCTGGCGTTTCTCTTCCCATGTTGGGAGCATATTAGCGTATTTTCTCTCCTTACTGTCACATGCAGCTGTAAAATATGCTCTCAAACAATTGGCCTGGGAGCTTCCAGAGACCACTAATAGAGAGAGAAAAACAGCATCTATATGAAGAAAATCAGCCTCAATATTTAGCTGGCATTGCTCAAAGTTGAAAGGCTTGCAAACCTCCTCTGTAACAGGGAAGAAGAGTCTTAGGCAATGAGAAGAAATACTGAGCGAGGAGTAAGAGCCAGGAGGTACTGCTATAGCTTCTGTAGAAGTGGCAGCCTGTGAAGACCCAGTGCAGCTCCAATGTGCAAGAGGCACTGAATGTTCCCGCTCCCTTTGGCTCCTGAGCGCTCCTGTCCCTCCACAGCGCCGGGCCTTGTGGGGCAACAACAAACCTCCTGGGATGTCTGCTGGGGCCCGTTTCCCTGGGGGGTACAAAGTACAGCCAGAGATCAGCCTTCTGGAGTAAATTTTAAATGAGTTCTCCCATCAGAAATGGTTCTCCAGCTCATGCAGGATAAAAGGGGACCTGGAGCACCTTGGTGTGCGTTGACCCAAAAATGCACATCAAAGAGGATGCATTTGGTATCAGCCAGAAATCCAATAGAAATGTCTTTGTGGACACAAACCTCTGGTGGATAGACGTGAACAACCAAATTTCTCTGGCTATTACATCCCCCGGGAATATCTGAGATAACACTGAGGCATGACTTTTCTTTTTCCTAGAAGTGCAGCACATTTGTGTTTTCTGCTGAGGTCAATTAGAGCTATGGGAGATCAGAGGCTGTTAAAAAATGAGTGCCTTGCTATTGTCTTGCCTCCTGAAGTAGCAATTCTTTGATTTCTGGGTTATAGTAAAGCGCTTACTTCAGAGTCACGTGAAGAGCCCTAGTCTGCTCCTGCCTCTTCCTCAGGGCAAGGAGGCAACGAGCCTTCTAGATCCCCTCCTGAAGGAAGACGAAAGGATGGCAACTGGTTTGGTTGGCCGCCTTTCCTCCGCCTCATTCCCTATGCAGCAGCGTGTCCTAGGGGACTTAATCCTGTGAGTTGCCAGGGCTGGCTTGCCCCATGGGTGCTTGCCCCTTGCCCCCTTTCTTAGCATCTGCAGATGCAACTGGAGGCCCACGGCCCTGCAGGACGCGTTGGTGCAGGAAGTACTGGCGCTGCACTGGTATTTCCACTATTAGTTTGTACAGGAGCTCATTTCAGCAGCTCACTTTCTCGTTAAGTGGCTCGACCCCCGGGAGTGCTGCCCGCGTCTCTCCTGATTATTCTCACGAGGGCTGCCTGCCTCTCTGCAAGGCTTGTCAGTGCCGTGGCAGGGGAGGAGGGGGGGAGGATGGAGTTGCCTCGCTGCTGATGTGACTCCGCTCTCGGCGATGCAGCTAGGCATGGCTCTGATCCACCTCCCGCTCTGGGGTGCAGCAGCACCTGGAAGAGCACGGTCCTCCTCGCCCCCAAACACCAAGGACCAAGGAGTGCTCAGCACTCGGCTTACACCATATACTCCTGCTCCCCGCGCCGAGGCTGCTGCATTTTTGTCACTGGGGGAGAGCCAGCCAGCTGTTTGCTGTATGACAGCGCCTGGCTGACATCCCAAAGGGTTTTGCTGCTTTCCCACCCCTCCCGACAGACAGAGAAGTGGGATTATTTGGCTGAAGGATGTTTTTCCCAGCACCGGCCTCTCTGGTGGCAGCCTTAGAAAGGGGTCGTCCATTTGGCAGTGAAAGAAAGGCACCACTGATACATCCAACAGGGCAGTCCCTTGGCTGGCATCAATCTCCCAAATTCCTCCGAAATCAGAGAGGCCCCTGGACTAATGCCGCATCAGGAGCTGCCACCTTTCTGCTCAAGGATGCATGCGGCGTGTGCTGAGGGCCTGTCGTGGTGGTGCAGAGGGCTTGGTGCTCTGCCTCTTCTAGATGGCTAGGAGGTCTCCTGCGGGCAGCGGGGAGCCCCTGGCAGCCAGGGGCAAGTGGGATCCAGCACTTCTGGGGCACCTGGGAAAGGCAGGTCCCCTGCTGCTGTGCTCTGGCTCTGCCTGGCTTGAGAAAGCAAGTTGCTGGGAAGTCACTCAAGCTTCGGTGGGAAAGGGGTCCCCACATGCCAGAGTCAACGACGGGGGAGCTAAACGCTCGCAAAGCATTTCTGAGAACTTCCTCTGCTTGGAAGAGTCTGGAGGATGTGTAAGAGGTCTGGCTTTGGCTAGAGCCATGTATGGAAAGCTGGAACTGTGGCTGCTACAGTTAAACCCAAGAGACAGGAGACAATGTCTGTCTTGGGGGCATTTTAGGCAGGTTTTGTCCTATTTTGTCCGCAAGTTTAGTGACTGCAGTATCTGCAGGGATGGAAGGAGTGCGAAGCCCTTTTCCTGCACGTACAGTGCTGACTGGGGCCATGTCCCTCTGCGCTGGCCCCGTGAAGTGTGCCCGCACCCCTCTCCTGGGAGAAAGGGGCCCCTGCAAGTCAAGAAAGAGCTGACTGCATCTGCGAGCCCTTGGTGGTGCACGGCGGGGGTCTCGGCTGGACCCCCCGCTGCTGCGCGGGATGCCAGTAGGAAACTCAATTAATGACTCTGCCCGTGAGCTGGCTTGTGTCACCTCAGCATCACGGCACGGGGGGCTGTCAGGGCTCCAGGGCTTGGCACCTCGCTCCTGCTTTTGCTTGCAGTGGCTGGAGGGCGATACCAGCATGTGACAAGCTGATCCAACCGGCCACACATTGGCCAGGTTTCAACATGTGTTTTTAATGCCTTGCAAGTTCTGCCCTTCACTGTGCTCTAGCCAGTGTGTTGCTGTGCCACAGCTGCCTACAGATCCAGGGAGATCTGCCCATCTCGTGTTCGCCTGAGGAGCCCAAAGCATGTGACAAGAAGCAGCAGATCAGTTTTTTTTCTCTCAAATGCAAATGAAAAGCAACAACACTATTAGTAGCAGACAGCCTCTCTACGGCTTAGCTCCCCCTTGCAACCCTCCAGCTGATGCATGAGATGAGCGCCTGGTGAGGGATGCTAGGGGTTGGACACCTGCTTGGCCCTGCTGCAGCCAGCTCCTCTGCAGCCTTCCCCTTGCACCACTGCTCCACAGCTGGCACCCAGAAATGGCCATAAAAATGCATAAAGATGCATTGTTTCCATGCTCGGGGGCAAGAAGCAGGCCATTTCCAGGGAGCACGCGGCATGGTCTGTCACACGTTGCTGTCTCCCCGTTGCTGTCTCCCTGTGCTGTGCTCCCCTGCTCCACGTTGTCAGCCCGGTTTCCCCCTGAATGACATTGTTCAGACAGCAGAAATCCAGAGGAGGGTTTCATCTGCTGGCGGGGTCTCTAGGGCTTTTTGCACAGGGTTTAGGGGCTGTACCTGCTCCTGGCTGACCAGGGAGCCTGTTAATCCCTGGAGGTGTGTCCCCTTTTGCTGTCTGCTGGTGGCACGGTGACAGCGTGGCCGGGCTGTGCTGTGGTGCTTGTGACACGGGGTAAGGGCAGTGCTTTGTGTTTGCCTCTGGGGTACAAGGAGGAGAGGGGGGAAAAACCCAGCTCCTGTGAAATACTGGTGGCTCCAGGTTAGGTAGGTAGGGCAAACGAATCCCTACCTCACCTGTGGGTGCTGGCTGTGGCAGTACCCCAGGCCCTCTTTTCAAAACGCTGACCGCTCCAGCAGCCTTTAATCAATCTAAAGGGTACGCGGGCTTGTAGCCTGATTGGGGGCAAAACACCTGCCTGCTAACGTGCTCGTGCACAGAGCGAGCGGGGGCTCAGCCCTCCCCCCCGGCAGAAGGCACGCCTCTCCCTCAGCAACCTGGGAGGGCTCCCCGGGTGCATGTCCAGTAATTAAAATAGCACCTCCGAGCTGGTGCAAGGGCTTGCTGGCCGGCCATTTCACACGGTATCCACCCCCTCCATGGGACGACACCTGAGCCAGAGCCAGCGCAGAAGCGGGGCTGTGACAAGGTAAATCGCACGGGCGATGCTCTCTTTAGAGGCTGTTTGTGTCCAGATGCTGGAGAAAGTAGAACTGGGGAGGAGACTTGGAGACAGGACGAAGGCAACCCTGAACCAGACTAGCGACAGACCTGCCCTGAGGCAGCTCCCAATTCAGGGACTGCCTTGTCTGCCAAACCACAGCAGGGAGAATCCCCCTGCGAAATGGGGCTCCATGGCAGGAAAGGGGTATTTGCCAACTGGATGTTACACTGTGGTAGAGCCGGAGGAGAAAAGGTTTGGGGAAGGGATGGATGAAGATAAAGGACAGCAGGGCTGCTGGCACTGCTTTTGGCTCACTGGTGCTGGGGTTCATCCTTCCTTGGTTTTGTTGATAGACACCGTGGTTGCCAAATGCTTGCTGTGGGTGCCTGGAAAGGTGCTTTGCCCAGCCCAGCAAGTCTGGCCTGGGGAGGAAGATGCTCAAAGGAGAGAAAGAAAACTTTAGCTGGTCAGGTGGGTCTACCTTAAAAAAGAGCGTGTACTCTTTAATATCCCGTAACAGGTATCAATAGGGTGAGGATAGGAAAAGGAGCTTTCTTCCATTTGCCACTCACCATATTATAAATGTTTCTCACTGCCCTGCTGCTCAGGCAAATCACGGGATGCTACCGCCTCTCCAAGCAGGGGTGAGAGCAGGGCAGTCGGAGGACAAGGGAATTTCCTCCTCGTGCTGGATGGGTTGCTTGTCAGCCCCAGCTCCAAGCCACTTCTCATCCTTCTTGTGTTGCTGTTTCTTTGCCACCCATTTTCTTTTAGAGGAGACCAGAATTAAAGGTAGGGCTTATTACAGCCTGCCTTTGGGAACGGTAGATTTGTAGGGAGAAGATTCCTTATGCTGTAAAAGGTAACCACATCTAAACAGCAAAAGAAGAAGCTTTAGATCTTCCCAGCTACGGCCAGGGTGAGGTCTAGGAGAGCTGACAGCCTGGGGTGAGAAAGGTCTGGAGAGGAAGGGGTGGCTTCTGGATGGAGGAAGGGCCTGCGCTCTTACTTTGCCTGGCTCTTATGCTAGTGTAGAAGAGCAGCCCTCGGGCCTTGCAGCCGCAAATCCTGAGCTTGTTATTAAACCCTAACATACACAGCACTTCACAAAATAAGAGGATGCCCACGCTGCGTTGTCAGGGATGAGGTTTGGAGGCTCCCGTAGCGCTGCTCCCAGGGGAGGAAGGTCTCTGTGCTTCTCCTTGCCCTTGTCCTCTGCTGAGCCCCAGCAGTGGGGGAAGGCTTTCTTGCAAAGATCCTTATCTGTGGGGACCAGGATTAAGCTACAGTGCTCCGCGACTCATTTACCACACTCCACCAAACCGCCTTTGGTTGGTAATAATTTTCACCCGCTGCAGTTTTGTGTTTGGAGAATTAATTGCTTTAATAAGGAGCTTAATTAGAAGTGCAAAAGTAGGATAAACATCAATAATATTGGGTAAATGGCAAAGACCACTTCCATAAAGAGAGATGCTGCCCTGCCGCCCTCCCGGTAGGAAGGGGTGTTAGGGCAGGAGGGTCGCATCGCCATACCCTGCAGCCAGGTTTCACGCCTCGCTGCTGCTTCGCCTAACGAAAGGCACCCAGGCGAGTGCAGCGGCGTGGGACAGGGGCCCTGTGCCGAGGGGAGCTCCGATGAGATATTCTGTTTGGAAACAATATGCTTTTGCATCCCTCGTGGCAAAATGGCATTTCCAGGGAGCTCTGGTTCCCAGGGGCTTTCCCCCACAGGTCTCTATGTGCAATCCCAAATCTTGTAACGTCCTGGGAGAGGTGTCAGGGCACTGGAGCAGAAGCGGGGGCTGCAGCCCTCCCTGAGCCAGAGTGTAGTGCAAGGAGCCGCATCGGGGCGATGCACCTTTGTCACCCCTCGCCTCCAGGCTGGTTTCACAGCCTGGTCATCGCCACAGCGAAGATGAACATTTCTGACTCCAGCTGAGTTAAAGAGCTTCGAGAACAAATGAACTCCAAGGCAGAAATAGGCTATTTTCCCTCCACCCCCCGAAGCAGCTAACAGCAAGGAAAAAAAACCCTCAATTTTCAGGGCAAACGAATCCATTTGCAAATGCGTGTCAAGTTCAACAAATAGTTTGGGCTTAAATAATGGAGGGTGGCTTTTTTTCAATATAAATGTTTTATTCCCGCAGTTTCTAAACAAAACATTTCACTTTTTCATTTTGAAATAATGTTCCGTTGTGAAATATGATTTTTTAAGAAAGCACAAAGCAAAACACAAGCCCTGAAAATGAAGTAAATGGCACTGAATTTTTGTGTCAAAAGCAAGGATTTAGCCAACCCACGGTGTTTATTTTTTCCATGGTAGGTGCCGGCAAGAAAACTGGAAAATCTGCATTTCTGGACAGCCTGAAATTATTCTTTTTTTCCACCCCTAACAACGAGCTCAGAAATCAATTTTCACAGGTCCATTTTCTGAGCAATCTCATCGCCACTGTCAAAATGATCTCTCTACTCTTATTTGTACCCAAAACAGACAGATGAAGAAGATTCCTGAAGCAGAGGTGCAATTCCTTTTCCTGCATCAGTCAAGCCCATTGGCATCGCTCTGATCTAAATAAGACGGATCTCTTTCTCCCCCTGTCCCCGGGGCAGCTCACTTTGCAGGTGGTGGTGGCGCAGGATCGGTGCCATCGCCTTGCTCTCCCGTAGCACCTGAACTTCCCAGGGCCCTTATTAATTAATTAAGCCTTGCAATGACGCCATGAGGTACACGTGGCACACACAGTGATTGCTTTCCCTGCTGCCAAAATCCTCATCTGTCAACATGCAGTCTTTTCTCCATTCTTTTTCTCTCTCGGCCTCACTCTGCACTTGGGTTTTTGCAGCCATCACTGCCTGGCTCCTTTCTGCCCCCGTGGGCAACTCGGCTGATGGCGTATCTGTCCCATGCAGCCAGACAAATCACACTGGTGCAAATTATTTGGTCCCCTAAGCATTGTTTGATTAACTTGGTTGGCTGGCACTGCGGGGTTGTGTGCCTGTTGTCTCACCAGCAGACAGTGGGAGCCAATGACCCAAGCTACTTTAATTTGTTGTATCCCTTGCAAGGCTGCGGCAGGTCCTGCAGAGAACTGCCCAGGAGAAATCTCTGGTGAAACCCAGCCACCAGTGAGCTGCCACGTAGCTCTTTATCAAGGGCCCAGCATGTACCAGCCTGAGCGGTAGCAGGGCTTTGCTTGGACAGCCCGGGGTTTTAATTGTAGCGTGCAGACCATTCCAGCAAGGTAAGTGTCAGCCGGTACCACGGTGCTCTAGCTCTGCTTTACAGGGGAAGCAGCTTATGAAACCCTTCCCTGATTTGGGAATGAACAAGAGTTCCCCCCTTCTCGACGTTTTCCTCAGAGGCTCCCTAGCCAGCTGCGAGGGTCTAATCCTTCGCTATCGAGCACTCACGGCACAGCTCCTTTGCCTGGTACTGGTGGGTGTCTAACGCCCTGCACGCTGTGCAAGCGGGAATGTCCAGTCCCACACACAAAGCAGGGGAAAACGCAGGTCCGTGTCCTCTTCTCTTTGTTACTAACACTTAGCCATCAGCTACCAGAAAAGGCCCCCGCATCTTCCCACCCTCTGGCTGGCTGGTTTCGTATTTGTTTCTCTGCTTCTCTGTGGTCCTCGCTGCTGGTCCCGGCAAGCATCCCTGCCCGTCTCTTACGGTAAAAGCCGGTGGTTCCTACAGGCAGAGGAGCTGAAACTGTGGAAATGCAAATGCAGCTGCCAAGAGAGGGCGGTGAGGCACTGTCAGTGGCGAGGCTGGCTGGGGACGAGCCTGAGGTGCTCCGTGGGCAGCCCCAGCCAGGCGGTCCTGCTAGCACAGGGGCTGCTGCTGCTGCTGCGCTCCGAGCTGCTCCAGCGCATGTGGCTGTTAGTTTTGCCTGTAATTTCTGCTCTGTAGACACGGAGAAAGGGTTGGTGCTTTTGTGAAGGGCTCGGCGGTGCTTCACAGCTGAGATAGCTGCACAGCCTGGTCTGCTGCAATATCCCACCCACGCGGGCTATGAGGGGACTCACCTGCCTACCTGCGCCTGAAATGATGGGGAAACATGTGCTCTGTTTCTCCATACACCCCAAACATAGGTGGGTGCTCCCCGCATGCGTGTGTGCAGCAGGCTGCTGGTGGAGGGGCCGGGAGGGTGATTATCCTCCCATACTCCCTGCTCCCCGCTGGCTTTCTAACCCTTGCGGGGAGAGTGCAGGAGCAGGGTCCAGGGTCAGCAGACCCAGTATGTAGGTGGATGATGATAGGGCAGGGTTCTCCTTGCCTTGCTCTCCCCCAGCCTCAGAGACAGGGGATATCCATGTCCTAAACTGTCCTCTGGCCGCGAGCCACGGGAGTGAATGCCCAAGCCCTTTTGGTGGAGGTGAGCCTCGCACCAGCTCCACCTGCACCTTCAAGGGGGAGGGCAGGGGCTGTCACCAGCCAAAGTGCCCATCCACCTCCTAGGCTCGTGTCAGCCACACTGGTGTTGCTCCCTAATGGAGCAAAACCAGGCAACTGCTCTTTAAGCAGCTATCTGCACCACTGAGATGAACAGCAACGTTTATGAAAATGCATATATTGTTTAAGGTGAAGCCAGGGTCAGTGTGTACTTCAGAGGAGAATCTCAGCCAGAGCATGAAAAGCATTTCATGTTGATTTCTGAAATCTTTAGCTGTCTTTTGCTTAAGAGAGATGCTGTATTTGGAAGTGAACATTCAAAAGTAGCAAGTGAGGCTTTGCGTTTGGGGAAAATAAGGGCCAGGGTTTGCAACACCAATTCATTCTGCATCCCCCAGAAAGCCACTCAGCTCTGGAGCTCTGCTCTCCTCTTTGATAAGGGGTGACATTAATACTGACCTAGATGCTGGGGAAGAATGGTAGAGCAGACAAATCTCTGGATTCTGTCAGTAGACAACAATAGGCAATCTTACAGCAGTATCATTTCAAATGCCAGAGCAAGGAATTTATGTTGGAAAAACTGTTCTGAGCTCCTTCTTTGGATATAAGCACTTACTGGCTTGTAAATGGGTTTTGACCAGTGGCATATACCCAGAGTGGTGTGATGTCTCCTGTGTTTGAGTGACAGTGTCTGGATGTATGTTTGCCTGGTGAAAATTTACTGCTTTGATTTTTGGCCTGGGCACCACATTTTGGAGGCTATGGGTGCCTGTGGGTTGGAGGGAGAGAAATGTGAGGTAGATCAATGCAATGAGGAAGGAGTCAAAAACCAAGGCAGCTGTATTTGTTGCTGGGAAAATGGATGGAGGCTGCGGAAAGCAATCACTGTTAGGAGCAAAAGAGTGATGGTATCCAATCAGGAGACAAGGAAGGAATACATTTCGGAGCAGTAACTGGTGTTAGCTTCCCGTTAACCATAATAATAACTATATCCTGGAGTGATCGCCGAGTTCATTTAGCCCCAGATACAATTATTGCATTGTGTGCAACAAGCACCCTCAATTTGCTGTGTGATATTGAGTTGGAGTCAGCTCTCTTTCGGGCTCCGGTTTCCAGAGGCTGGGCTGCTAACAAAGTGCCGTCTCGCCCTCGCATGCCATCACTCACCATGCGTTCACACACATCTATATTCTCTGATAAAATCAGGGTCTTTGCAGCTAAATGCCAGGCAGTATTTCTTTCAGAAAATTCTCTGTCTTCCTGGCAGCAGCCTGGGAGTCCCTCTCTGTAGACTCGGAGCGCTCTGTGCTTGGAAAAAAAGCAGCCTGTTTGTCCAGTCTCCAGCTCCCCGGTCCCCAGTTTGGGACTGGGGCAGTTGGGCTCTGTTGCAGGTGCGTTTTAGCCAGAGAGTCACGGAAAGCGTGATGCAGGGCACTCATCAGCCATTGCAAACACTCTCATTAACTTCAGCAGCCTTGGTGTTGCCTCTGCCAGACACAACCAAAGCCCGTGGGAGTAATAAGGCTGACACACCCCAAGCTTAAATTTGGACAAGCTTTTTAATACCCAGCTGAAGAGATTACAGGAGTGACCTACTTGTTTATAAGTGGCGGATCTGTGAAACGTGCAGAAGGCTCTGCTCATTAGGAGAAGAGGGCTGCAGGGTGGAGTCGCCCCACCAGCGCCAGAGCTGCAGCCAAGCGCGCGGATGAGATGGTGCCTCCAAGGAGCTGGGCTCTTGCGCGTGTTTGGGAATTCCCCACGCTGCCCCTAATTCTTACAGACAAAACACCTTGTGCTATGAGGCAGGGGTGGCTAATCCCAGCCTCTAAAGCCACTAGAGGTTTGTAAGCAGTTTAGGCTCGTCTGCAAAGCCAGTGCAACCTTGCACAGTGTGCCTGGGACGTACAGGCAGGGCAATGGCATGCTGTGCCCTACGAGCTGCTCCACAAGCCCGAGTGGGTTTTATGAGTGCTGAGGCATGCCACGCTGTGATCTGGGATCCACCACTCTCACGTCCTGGTCTTCCGTATCAGCATTAATAAATGTGTTTTGGACACATGCAACATCCTCTCTTTTCTACTATACAGTAACTTCCATGGAGGGGGGGGGAAATAACAGGGAGAAGCTGTGACCCCCAGCTGCAAAATGAACGAGTGCTGGATGAGTGAATTCCTGCCCATTGCATGGTTCCTCAGGAGAGAAGGAAATGTCATCTGGTACAACGGTAGCTTCCTTGAGAGAAGAGTTTGTCCCATCTTCTGCTGGCTGAAAGTACAAAGGCCTCAGGAGCATTACTATTACCCACAGACTTATCCTGATCTGGGTTTTGAGCACTTCCTAAAATAGGATCCAGTGAAGGAGGCAGAAGGTGTATTATAACTCGATGAATATAACTCAGGTTTTCTGTGCAGTGATCAGCCTCTCCCACAGAATGCCAGGCTGGAAGGTGCAGGAAAGGTGCATTTGTGGCTCAGGTGATGAGAGCAGGTTGCCCAGCTCATCCTCTGAGAGCCTTGAATCCCCAGAGCCTCTTTGACGAGCAGAATCAGAGGAGTGGTTTCCCTCTACATTCACCATTTGCTGGGGTGCTCCAAAATTCGCTGTGTATGGCTGTTGCAGCGACTCTCAAACCTCTCATGGTCTTACGACTTTAAGGAGAATGGAGACATGCAGCTGGGACCTGTCTGGAGAGATAAGTGTTCGGCTTGGTGAGTCTCTCAGTGGGGAAGGAAGGTCAGTGTGAACCCTTCATGCTGTTAGTCGCCCAAAGCATGCAACCATCTGCACGGCTATATTGACTGGCTTGGTCCTGGTGTGACCCAAGACATGACCCCTGTGCTGGCCCCATTTGGGGCAGCCTGGCCACAAATCCCTCTGTGCCTGCTGCCTGCCAGGGAGGAACCCCGGGCTGTCATGTTGCTCCGATACCTCTGCGTGGGGAGATGGGACAGGTCTGCCAGGGCATAGGTGGCACCTACGAGGGTTCCTCCACCCTCGCCGCTTGTCCCGTGTCCCAGCCCAATGAACCGGCAGGCAGCATGGGCAAGCAACAACCCGGGTCCCAGGGGTCACAGCAGTGCAGGTGCAGCCGCCGAGTCCTTGGACCAGTGACAAGGAGAAAAAGTGTGTTGTTATAAATCTACAACCTGGTCTTAATAGCTTTGGGCTACAGGCACGTAGATTAAATTTCAGCCCTATATTTCACAGAAGTCACACGGTGGCATGTCAAGGCGCTATAACTGAGCAGGTCTCTGATGGTGTGTCGGATGTCTGGCAGGTAGACTAACTGGAGCAATGAAATAAAGCATAACAACACGTAGGCTGAAGAACGGGAGAATTTCTTCGTGGTGAGATCAGGGCTGTAAAACAGCATCTTGGGGAACTGATGGAAGCTTCTCCACGATTAGGTTATTTAAAAAAAAGATTGGACAAATGCTAGATGGTGTATATTAGCCTAGTGGTGTGAAAATCGTGGCAATTTTGTCAGAAAAAGGATGACAGAGGGGCATGCTGTTCCATTTTCAGCAACTTCACTCTGAATGTTGCTTACTTTCCTTTGGAGAGTTAGGAGGAAGTTTGGTTTGGTGGTTTTTTTTTGTTCGGGAAGGGGAGGTTTCTTTAGCTGTTCATCCTATAGAAAAACAAATTCTTTTCATTCTGAAGCTTTAGCTTGTGCACTTTCTCGTGGACACAAGAGGGACTGGAGGAAGGTCACCTGCACCCCGTAAGGATAACCTCCCACAACACGGGTTTAGACGCGCTCTGTGCTAGTTGTACAAAAGGATGCCTCTCTGCGGTTGTCAGACACGGGGAAGGGGAGAGGGAGAAGGGCACAGATCAGATACCCATCAGCTGGTGCGCGGCACAAGAGTGGGTACCACCTTGCTGGATGCTGCTCTGCGGTGGCTTCCTTTTGGGCTGCCCAGTTTCCTCCATACATGGCCCTACTGGAAAGCCGCAGCACAGCAGCAGGGCTGTTTTCTGCAGCCGTGCACAGCGGACAAGGGAAGCAACAGCCCAGTGGTTAGGATCTCCCAGCCTTGCTCCCCTGTGAAGCCGTCCCTGATCACATCAGCCTTACCCTTTCTACCTGCCCCTGTTTCTCAGGTAGTCCCAGCATGGCTTTTCCCAGCCTGTGCGTGGTGCCGCCAGCTGGTATCAGCTCAGCTGGGGGAGAGGCCAGCAGCAAGCGTTTGGCCAGCAAGCAAAGGCAGCCCTTACCCTAGCACTGGAAATGAAGGGTCTTCCTCTCCAGCGCTAGCCCCCTTCAGTCCTGTTCCTGACTCTCCTCCCCTGTGCGATGGCAGCAAGCCCCTGGATTTCTGGACACCCTGCCGCAGCAGCCAGCTCTCCAAGCCCAGCCGCAGCGCTGTGCCCTCTGTGGGCTGCAGGGACCAGCCCTGGCCCTACGTGCTTGCTTGAACCTTATGTCAGTGGTGGCACACGAGACCTCTGTTTGGGGTGGCAGCTGGTCAGGACCAGGCGGGAAGGGGCCAGCCCTGCAGAGGCACGCGCAGCGAGTGCAGTCTCGGCCATCTCTTTTTGAGAAACGCCTTTTCCTCCCTGTGAACCCAGAGGTAGCATCCCTGGCCCTGGCAGTCCCCAGGCACCGCCTGTGGGGCCACAGCAGAGCAGAGGAAGGTGTCCCTCACCCCAAGGAGCCTGTCTGGGTGTGCATGTTGGGGGGAGCTCAGTCCTCGGTATAAAATGATGAGCTGGTAATAAATATTAAATTTATTTAGAATTGCAAATACCAGGGGAAGGAAACCAGTAAACAAAAGAGGCCGCAATCAGCATCCTGGCTAAAAATCAGGAATGCCGAACTGCAGCGATGGATACAGGAGGAACAGAAGGCGGCGAGTGGCCAGCCAGGCCTGTGCACTAGCAATTAAACCAAATTCAAGTCTGAGAAAGCAAAAACTCAAAAGGAAGCTGCTTAAGTTAGGCTTTTCTTAATGAGAGACAAATACACTAGAAAATATTGACCGCTAACAGTATTCATAAGCTGCTCCCAAGGTGTTTTGATTAAACTGTTGTTGTCTTTCTAGTGTACTAATGGTTTTTAATCTCTCTTGATGCCTTGGGGCAAAGGGGTCTACTGATTCACAGCAGCTTGGTAAGCTGAAACTTGTCCCTGGAGAATGCATCTCTCATGCCAGAATCATGGCTTTTAATTTTTAAAAATGTGAGTTTTTAGCAAAGGGAGAACCCTTAGTGTATGAGTGGGGTGTAACTGCGGCAATGCTGTGTGCCTGAATACGAAGGGAACTCCTCTGGGAGAGAGACACGTACTTCTCCCCCTTCTCCTTGGGGTACACTGAATTACAATGCTGGCACTATTTTACTGCTAGACAAAATCTAATTGCACTTTCCTGCCTAGCTGACAAGGTGGGCAGGAGCAGGGTGCTGTATCTCCCGCTGCTCCTGTGCCAACCTGCCAGAACCGGGCACAGACCCGCAGGGGTTGCACAAGGCAGCTGGCAAAGGAAGGTCAAGCCTTGTTTCGGTGGGGGCTTCATACCTCTCTGACAGCCGCAGGGAGTGATGCTGGGGTGGTGGGTGATGCTGGGGTGGTGGGTGATGCTGGGGAACCGCCGCTACCTCTTCCCTCGCCCAAGGCCCCTCATAAGTGGAGGAGCTCCGCTGTGCTCATCAAAGCATTGGGGGCAGAGGGGGCAGAGGCACCGTGTGGAGAAGTGTGGGAATGGGGTCGCAACCATGCCACGGCTGGGATCGCCGTGGGAGCGAACTGCAGGTGTTTGGCACAGAGGCTTTGTCCCGATCCCTCCCTTTACGTTTCCCTTCTTGCCGGCGGTGATGGGATGCCCTCAGTGCCCTCCTTTCTCTCCACCCACCCATTTCCCCGCTCTTGGCTCCAGTGCCTGTTACTGAAAACTGGATACCTTCTCCCTTCCTCACAAGGGCATGTCCCTATGGTCCCTTTGCCCCCTTCCACATCTCAAGCGCCCTCAGACTCAGCATGAACTCTTTTCCCCATCCCTCCTCCTCCAGTTGCTCTTCACTGACTATTTCCCATCCTGGGAAGGGCTAAGCACAACTATGAGTTAGAGGAGAAAAGCAAATGAATATCTGGGGAGGGTAGGGTAAGGGTAAGGGCTGCCTTTGCTTGCTGGCCAAGCCTTAACAGGGCTTCTCGTATCTAGGAAGTTTGGCTTCATCTTCCTCGTGAGCATCATCTGGTTGTGCCACTCGGGTGGTTCACGGGAAGTGTTCTGGCTATTGCAGTTTTTAGTTAGGAGGTGGGACATGGGAGGGCTGATTTCTGGTGTTTGGTGGTCCTTGCGTCACACAAGACTGCTGAGAGATGAAGGCAGTGGGTTGGGTTTGATTCCTGAGGAATTGCTCTCCTCGAGCTGGGAAAGCAACCCCTTTTGTGCCCTAAAGCCTTGCTCTGGGCTTATACCAGATTCGAAGCACACCCGTCTGTCATCTGTCTCCCAGCGGGTAGTGTTTTTTCACCCTCCTACAGGGGTGTCCGTACCTCCCTCCCTTTACAGCCCCCTTTTTCCCCCCTGTTTTATATTCAGCATGCCTGGCCACCCTCCCTGCCGCCTTGCTCCACTGATGGTGGGCAGCCAGGGCTTGCTACCAGCCATGACCCCTCCTTCCCAACTCATCCCGAAGCCTACAGCCAGCTCACCGTTCCCCCTCCGTGCAACTTTCTGGCTCCTCAGTTTCTCCCCCAGCCTCACATTAGTGGCTTTTACAGAAAAAGAGCCAGGATGGGCTGGGAAGGGAGGGAAGGCTTTTCTGTCAGCAGGTACGAGGGGAAAGCTCTGCCTGCCAGCCCTGCGTGGGCTCGCCTCCCGCCTCCTGTCTGGGCTGGGCACCAGGGAGCATCCCTGATGAGAGCAGACAGTTCCTCCGTCCTCTGGGTACAGTAGCTGCTTGTTGCTCGCGGAGAACGAAAACATATTAAAGTACGAAACTGCTGCACTAGTCATTTTCCAATTCCCCACTCGGAGAACTGGCTTCCCTGGAAAATAGGTCACTTACATAAAAAGCACCTTATTATCACACCACAGTGGTGAAGGAAAGAGATGGCTTGAGAGACACTTCCATTTCGAGCCCCTGTTCCTGGGTACTTAGATATTTCTGGAAAATTGACCCTTTGGGCTGCAATTTCTCACGCTCGTTTTCAGCCCATAAGGTGAATTTGAGGACCTCGTTCCCTCCACTGAGCTAGATGAAGTTAGGAAGGAAAATGTGGTACGTCTTAACCCTTGGGAGGGCGGTGCATCCAAACTCACCACTTTCCATGGGGTCTGGGGTGAGCCATTATCCCTGATTTTTTTTCAAGGGTGAGGAAGACTCCCAGAGACAAGTAGCTTTGTGTCCTCCCACCGCCTCCTGCAGTAACTCCCTGCCTCCCACCCTCCCCAGATATTCATCTGCTTTTCTCCTCTAACTCATAGTTGTGCTTAGCCCTTCCCAGGATGGGAAATAGTCAGTGAAGAGCAACTGGAGGAGGAGGGATGGGGAAAAGAGTTCATGCTGAGTCTGAGGGCGCTTGAGATGTGGAAGGGGGCAAAGGGACCATAGGGACATGCCCTTGTGAGGAAGGGAGAAGGTATCCAGTTTTCAGTAACAGGCACTGGAGCCAAGAGCGGGGAAATGGGTGGGTGGAGAGAAAGGAGGGCACTGAGGGCATGTGTGGTTGGCCTTGGAGCCAGGTCTTCTCGAGAGGGAGCCAGGGTCTTCTCCAGTGAACAGCTTTGGCTTGGCTCACTTCAAAGCAGTGACAATAGCAAAATGCTCAGCTCTCCTCTGAAAGAAAGAAGCTCTGGCTTTGGGGAAGAGGCTGACTGAGAGACTCCAAAGGCAACACCCACCTCCTTGGTCCTGGGCTGGGTGCTATGTTCTGCCTCCATTTCAACTGGGAGATTCAAGTGCTGTAAACCTGAGGAGAGAAAGCATGGAGGGTTTCCTCAGCCTCTCCGTTTTAATGTTGCTGAACTCCAGCCTTGGCCAGCATCCATTTCCCCCCACTATGCTGTTCAGGCTGTGGAAGAAAGCGCCTTCCTGGCAGACTTGTACTCAGCTAGGCAGGCGGAAAAGGGCCGGGGTGTGAGGGGGCCCCCAGAAGAGGAGGATGCAGAGCGGGAAGTGGAAGGAGGAGTGGGATGGAGGAGGACGGGAAGGAGAGGATGTGATAACGTGGGCAGACGGGATGGGAGGACTGAGGGTAACAGCACAGTGAGAAGCCTGTGGAGAGACTTGGAAGCTGGGGAGGGCAGATGGAGAATGGGCCAACCGAAGAGCAGGTTGCCGGTCCTCCACCCATCCTGAGGAGGAGCTCGCTGCCCTGGCACGCTGTGGACAGCATGGCTCCCACGCGGTGGGGGACAGCCCTGCCACCGACACCGCAGCGAGAGGGGTGCAGAAGGCCTGGTGTCTTGGCACAGAGGAGGTGCTTCCAAAAAATATTAGCAATTACCGCAGCAGCAGCGGCAGCCAGTGAGCAGGAGTAATTTACATAGTAAGAGCTGGGAGATAGATGGCTCTTTAAACCAGATCTGTCATTCCCAGCTCTCTCCCCGTCTCTGATGCTTTGATGTTCCTCTTTGAAGAGCTCTCCTCGCTTGCTATTTCTCGCTCCCTTGGTGCCGCTCCAGCTCTCCGAATGCCTTTGTCTTTCTGCCTGTGTGCCTTTGCTGCTGCCCTGGTACGCCTGCGTCTCGGCAGGAAGGACGCAGAGCAAGTGACAGCTGGCACCCTGAAAGCCAGCGCTGGCAGGGGGCTGCGGGGAGGGAAAGCGGGCTCCGGCAGGCACCGAGGCATTTGTTCAGCTCGAGATCTAATGCTCCATCAAGGAGGGCAATGTGAAACAATAACTGCAATAACGCCCAAGCAGCTTTCAATTGCTGCGTTGGCATCTGATGGGGGATCCAAGCGTTCAGCTCAAAGGTACAACAAGACGGAGGTGAGTGGGGGCTGGAGCCTGGGAGTTCCTGGTTCTCCAGCACTTCAAGGGCACTGTGGGCTTCCCAGTATTCCAGCGCGTGTGGCGTCTCTCACTCCACCTGTGTCCCTGGTAAGTTCAAGTCCCTGGAAAGGGAAGGAAAGGAAGAATAGACTCATGTGAGAAAAATGTTTTTTGGATGGCTGAAGTTTTAGGGGGGCTGGACACTCAGTGAAACAGGCCAGAGGCTCTTCTGAGCGGCAGCGGACATCAAGAAGGCTGCCAGAGCAACAGGGACCAGATCAGAGGAGCCTATCTGTGAACGAGGCATAGAGGAACAGAGAGGGGCAGGTGGGTTAGAAGAGGTAAGTCTGGGGACAGTTTTGTAAGTGTCAAACTAGAGGCTAAGTATGGCATGGGAGACCACGCAACCGGAGAGGACAAGCCTGTGCTGAAACTAAGGCCTTGTCTATATGCAGTAGTTTTACCAGATACTAAGGTGCAGCGACTCAGGTGGGGTTTCACCTTGCAACCCACCTCCTGCCCTGAGCTCTTACATCCCAGGGTGCCAGTGACTGAGGGTTTGGCTTTCTTCGGTTTAGCAAAAATCCCTTCACAAGCTGCATAAGCTAAACCAAAAAATGGCACTCTAATACCAGAATTAGTGTCTATTCAGGGTCTTATTAGAGATAAAAGCTGAAAGAGGTAACAGCAGTGCTTTGTTTCACCACTTACATTGGTAAAGGAGTAAAGGGGCCTCAGTATAACTCTTTTCACATAAAGGAGATTCCTTGTGTGTGAACTTTGTAGCCCAATAGTGTGTTACATCTCAGGATCACCTAACGGGTAAAGCTGGAGAGCAAACAACTGTCACCAAGGCATGGGCAAATGTCCCGCTGCTGGATATCTCATTTGTAAGATGTTTTGAAAGCTCCGTGCTTTTGAAATAAAAATTATTGCGGTGTATGCCCTGTACATGCAGAAATCCTAGTTCTGTCTACTACTGTTAGAGGTACTTAGGTCTATGTTGCCTTTGAGAGCTGCACTTGAATTTGAGCTCAAAGTCCCAGGGCCAAGAGGTGTGAAGCAGATGTTTTGACTGCAGGGACTAACGCCTAGGAGAGCGCATGTCCTTGCATCCCTGTCAAGAGCCTCAGTCTTTTTTGGCATCACAGCCACAAAAGTGGGCTCTGTCTTTGTAGGGCCACTTTGACGAGCGATAAAGATCCGAGTTTTTTTAGTTCCTGGGACAGGACAGAGACCTGCTTGGTAGCTCTCAAAAAATAAATGCATCCCTTGTGGATGAATTGCCCTGAACCGGAGACTGCCTTTGGAAACACTGGGCAACGTCAGGAAATGTTGTTGTGAGCAGCCTGTAGTTTGTAAGCAAGGATCTCAGCCCTGTGCTGGGACTCGGGAACACAGATCCCTTGTGGTGAACAGAGGCAGGTGGAGGCAGTCCATGTCTCATCTCCCTCCCCGGCCACGCTCGCAAGTAGGATTTTTGTTCCTGCTCTCTGATGTAAGCAGCTTGACTGGTTTCAGTACACCCCTGGGTTCACCAGCTTGGAAGGATAAAGCCCCAGCTGCACTCTGGATGCTCTGGCTGTATTCCTGCTAGCCATGCTGCAGGGTGCCGTCGCTATTTCTCAGACCCAGGTTTGTGTAGTTTGCTGGCTAAGCTGTGCTGGCAAAAGCAGCAGAAGGGCTGTTTCCCCTTCCGAATCTTTCTTCTGGCACAAAAAAGTGCTGCTTGACCACACGTGGTTGGGCACAGTACAGCCAGTCACCGTGGAGGTCAGACACCGTGGTGGTTTGTGGAGGTGGGTGAGGAGCACAGGCGCTGACAATCAGCAGGCTTTGAGCAATTCGGGTTTGCTTTTTATTTTCTAAATAAGGACTGTTGCAAGAAGAGGGGGTGGCGGTTGTTCAAGTGTGTGGCTGTCATCATTAGCACAAAAACCTGCCATGCTCAGAGACTGCTTTAATCAAAAAACATGTCAGGTTTCACCTACGGGTTAGGGACCCTCCGTCTGTTGCCGGCACCGCAAATTAACTCCAGCCTGGTACCCAGGGTAACCTGTTCTCCAGCAGCATAGGTATCCGCACGGCAGAGCAGCCAGTAGCGGGGGAAGCGGCCCTTGGTTTATCTCGCACAAGCTGGTAGCCTCAGGAGCTTGATTTTCTCTGCTGCGGTGTTGGGGCATGAAGAGGGCAGAATCTGGCCTTGTGGTTCCACCTGGAAAACAAAGGCAAGCTGCAACATCGCTAAGGCAGTATCTTGTATTCCTACCGTGATGCCTCGGGGCCAAATGACACCATCTATATGTAGGTTTGTGTCAGGAGCAATGCTTCAGGGGAGGCTCACGGGGACACTGTTTCTCACACGTGCCCCCTGTGGTGGCCTGCTGAGGGTCTCCCTGGCGAGGGGCTTCTGGCAGCATGTCCAACAAGCTTGGGGTGCTGGGAGGGAGATACAGCACCGCTTCCTCCTTGCTTTTCTTATGCTTTTTGCTGTGGCTCCTTCTCTCTTTCCTTTGGGTTGCAGAAGACCGGGGAGTCGTGCCCTTGGTGCGAAATGAACCTCCGTGGCCTGGACTCCTGGTGCCACCTGTGAAGCAGAAGGCCAGTCCCTTCTGGATGTGTGCCCGATGCTTCATGCACCCACAGTCACTCGAGCTGAGGTTAAGGAAGGGAGATGACTTGCTATAAACAGGTTGGTGAAGGAAAAGGATCATCCTTCCTCTTGTGAGTATTAGTGAATAAACGGGCTGTATGCACTGCCAAGTAAATCTACAGTTTTTAGAAAAGCGAGCACACCGACATTGTCACCTCACTTTTATCTCCCCTTGCCTTTAGTGATTATTTTCTTCTTGGCCATTGCAGACTACCTGACTAGCAATAAGTACAGCTTACTCCGCTGTTCTGGCTCAACATTAACTGTTAATGATGTAAAGCTGTATTAAGCTGAGCTACTCCCATCATCTCATTCGAAACATCCCTTGAATGCTGTGGAACAAATTTCCCTGTAACAAGCTCTTGGTCAGTGGATTCATGCCTACTTTGACTTGCCATTTTTGTCTTGAAAAGAAATTTTTGAGCTGAAAACTGTAGCTGTATATGTGTTGCAGGAACAGAAAATGCCCGAGACACACACTGACCTTCACTACACAAAGCCTATTCACAAAACTTACCTAGTCCTTAGAGGTCATCCTGCATTTTCAGTAAGGGTAGAGGGCCAGGACATGCAGCTTGCCTGAGAGGGGCCGAATTCTTCAGCTGAGAATTTGCTGAATAGTTTTTGATAGAGGTCTATAAAATCAGAAGCAGCACAGAGATGGCAAGCAGGGAACATCCATTCCCTAGCTGTTGTCCTACAAGAATAAGGGGGTAACAGCTGAAGCTAGCACGCTGGATGTTCAAAACAACAGAGAGCGATTCCTAATACAAGGTGCCGGTTAATCTGGGGAACTCCCTGCCACAGTATGCTATGGGCTTATGTTTACATGCTTCAAAAAGCCTTTGGACAAACTCATGGAAAAAAAACTCCGAGGGCTATTAAACACAAGAAAAACATGCCTTCTTGCTCAGAAAGCCCCTGAGCCGCAGGTTCTGAGAAACCAGGGAGGAATACATTAAAAGGGCGATCTTGGGCTAGCTAGAGCACAGAAAAGCAGGTTAGCAAAACCAGTATGGGCCTTTTAGTGCGTGGCAGAAGGTTACAGAGTAGGAGAATAACCTTCCTGCTCTTCCAAATTTTAGGATAATTTTAAGGAGGTGTCGTGGTTTAACCTGGCAGGCAGCCAAATACCACGCAGCCGCTCACTCACTCCCCCCGCCCCCCCAATGGGACGGGGAGAGAATCGGAAGGGTAAGAGTGAGAAAAACTCGTGGGTTGAGATAAAGACAGTTTAATAAAACAGAAAAGGGAGAATAATGATAATAAATAATGATAGAATATACAAAATGAGTGATGCACAATGCAATTGCTCACCACCCGCGCTGACCGATAACCAAGTAGCGATCGGTACTTCCTGGATCACGCCTACCCTTCATATATTGAGCATGACGTCACATGGTATGGAATACCCCATTGGCCAGCTGGGCTGGCTGTCCTGATTATGTTCCCTTACATCTTGTGTACCTAGCTCAGTCAGTAGGCACGGGAGCTGTCCTTGGACTAGGAGGGCACTTAGCAACAACTGAAAACATCAGTGTGTTATCAACATTCTCCTTGTACTAAATCCAAAACACAGCACTAGGAAGAAATTTAACCCTATCCCAGCCGAAACCAGGACAGGAGGCAATGGCACCACACAGCTAAAGCAGCCAGAAGTTTCTCTCCCACTCCCTGGGATGGATTGCTCGGGCAAAGACCAGCCATGTTATCAGGGGCAAGTCCATCACCATGGACCTGAGAGAGCATCCCTGGCCACAGCGAAGACTGCTTGCAGGCTTGCTGAGGGGGAGATGAGGTTCAGGCCATCCAGACTCCCCCACCTCCTTCTGGGAGAGGACAGCAGGAAAGAGTGTTGACCCAACAGTGGAGGAGAGAGGAAGAGGAAGGCAACAAGTGCAACGGCAGGGCAAACTCCTCCTGGGCAGGGACTGCAAGAGGGAATGAGCCACTGGCCTGCCTGTGATCTGGCTCTCCTCCTGAGCAGGGTGTTGAGAAATATTAGCACCCAGTGGGACGGAAAGCAGCAGCCTCATGTTAAGGGGTGAAGAGGAAGGGCTGTGCGCAAGGACAGGCTCTACACTTACTGTCACCCTGTCGTGAACTATCCAGAAATGAAGCTTCTCCTGGGGTGAGAGAAAGGTGAGAAAACAGAGGTGTTCCCCGTTCCTGAGCAATTCTGACCACCATATGGTGGTGAGAATTGTTGTCACTATAATTAATTCCTTCTTGACATTGCTCTGGCAGGTGTCCTCAGGTCTGCAGGAGCAGGGCTGTCTTCTTAGCAGCTGCAAGGAAGTGGAGTAAGAAGTAAGTGGCAGGGGGGTTTCCTTCTGTTTTGCAGGCTGGCTGAGCTTGCATGAGAAAGAAGGCATCTCTTGGAGGCAGAAGAGACTCTTCAATCTCTAGCCCTGCAGGCTTTCTGAGGGACACGGACTCCCTTTTCCCCCACTGTGACCCCACCCTTGGATTACACCAAGATTGCTGAAGTTGATGCTTTCATGTCGTGCATTGCAACAAGGAAAGTAAGCCAAAGCACAGCACCTATCTCATGCAAACATGACCCTAGTGTCCAGCAGCCATTTGACACTCCCCATTAAACAACTCTACTTGCAATTAAAATAATCTGAAATTAGCTTTTTAACTGATGGGCCTTAGGGTTACATCTCTGGAGGGACTAGTAAATGCACATGTTTTTCCCCGCTTGCCTTCTTTTGTGTCCCCCTATAAAGGAGGGTTCTGCATGAGACTGAAGGAGGGAACAAAAGGTGCTTTTTGAAAGTTTAACCCTTCTGCTTCTAGTGTAGCATAACCGTCAACCCCCATCTCTGGATTTCTGGGTACTGCCGTGGTCCTTGCTCCCTGTGTTGTGTAGTATAGGGGGGCCAGAGAGGCACACGGGCCATGACTAAAGACATTTCTGCTGGGATTTCTATGCCATGGCTCTGGTATCTCCTGGGGGCGTGTTCTGTAACTGTGCGTTGATTTGGGGCTGGTTTCAGCTACAACCTGGACTTCTGATACAGCTGCTATAGGTCTGAAAATCCTGAGTGCACATAGAAAACTCACCTCTTCAGGGCACACACAGGGGACCAAGAGCAGTCTGGTGATCAGAGAGCCTGGCTTGGGATATGCTGGTCGTCCCGCGGCGATGCCTTCTCCCTCCATGGGGACACAACTAGCTCTTGCTCTCTGCCTTTGCTGGCAGGTGCACCTATCTCAGAGGGCTCCAATGGCTTCTGGCACGCAGGAGGTGTTAAGGGAGCTACGGGGCTCTGAGTGTATTCAAAGTGATACTACTCACATTCCTGTACGTTGCCAATAGCAAAGTCATGCCGTGGCTGAGCTACCATTATATAGGATTTTTAAGAAATGATAGATGAGATGGATTACTGATGCTTCTTAAAAATGGCCAGTTCTTCAAAAGAGTCCAGCTTTCTACCTTTTATACAGAGGATTTCACTTTTATGAATTGAATTAGGGATTTTATTTTCCCTTCCCTTCATGTAATTCCTGTTTATTATACAACCTCTCCTTATTGACGTAGTATCTTTAGCTCATGCATTATTTATCGTTATCTGAACAGTTACTGGAAAGTGTCCCTGGGTAAGCTCTAGGGAAGAATGGTTGCCTCACTAATGGAGGAAAAGTCTAACTACTTCCTAAATCAATTTACCTGAAAGGCTAGCAGACACGTCCAGGCTGCTCTAAGCACGTGCACAGGCTCACATTCGCACACCGCAGTGGTCGGTGCTGCGGGTAGCGGTACGGCACCCACAGACACGCTCGTTACTCCCCGCGTGTTCCCAGCCATACTGACAGCCTGCTGAATGACGTTTCCTACTCAGCACGTATACATTCACTCCATACATCCCTACTGCTGCACACGCACTCGTAACTCACAGCTCAGCAGATGCCGGTTCCCCGCCTGCAGCTGACCCACGGGGGATGTGTGCCTGTTCTCCAGCAGGCAGTCCAGCTTTCAGGCTTGAGCCATAAAAATTCATGCTGTTTGACTCTGGAAGTCCTCAAGGTAATGGTCACCTCATGGGCGCACATATCCATATAATGCCTCTTTGTTCCTGCTCGCTGCATGGAGGAAAAGGCTAACTGCCTGCTGACAGACATCGCTGCCATCGAAAGTAAAGGGGCATTTGGCGGAAGTCATTATTGCTAATCATTGACATTCATCCCGGGGCGAGACAGAGGTGTTGGACTGCAAGGAAGCACACCTGAACGTGGCGCTGCCACTCAGCAGGCCACGAGAGCGTCCAGAACCGAGCGCAGGCAGAGGCCAGCACACCACTGTGCTTTAGGAAGAAGTGGGGCAGGACGCAGGGCGTTTATCCCCCGAGACCCCCGTACCTGTGGAAGGGGGAGAGAGCACGGATGCTGCAGTGGAAGGGGTTGAGAATAGCAAACAGACTGCAGATGAAGAAGAGAGAAAATGGTGTGGCAAGTGGGGTGAAGTCAAAGGAAGGAGATGTGGGGTTTTAGAGCGTGGGTTATGAACAAATGTGCAGTAAGAAAGTACGGGCACTGAGTGGAAAGGCAAGAGAAGGGGCTGAGCAGAGAAGCAGGTGGGAAAGAAGGTGTCAAAATTAAGCCAAGACAACAAGCTCATCTAGAAAGGATGAAGACAAGCAGGAATTACTGGTAGGAGCTGGACTGCACACTCTTTCTTCCAGGAGAGTGGCAACACTGTGGAACACCTGGAGGCTGGTGAATGAAAGGGAGCAAAGAGTTGATGGCACAAGAAATTCTCCGTTCAGGAGGAGGAACATTGCTTGGAAGGAAAGAAAGAAAGAAAAGAGTAAAGCAAGACTGGGCTGGTGGCAGAGAGGGTGTTTGGCAGATATTTCTTCCATAGAGCGTGCTGTGCTGCTGGGAGAGGGAAAGTGGTTAACTGGGCGTTGAGGCAAGCTGGGGATAAGAGTGTGAGGTCCATGCAGCAGGGAGTGGAAGTGAGAAGAGGAAACATGGGGCTGCACATCTGTTGGTGTGAAAGCCAAAAGAATGAGGACCAGGGCAGGGCAGAGAGTGAGAGGTGTCAGTGGGCAGCCACGGGCATCAGGGGGACAAGAAGGAAATTTCCTTATGACTTTGCAGCTCTGCCGTTGTACTACGGAGAACGAAATGTAGGCTGTAACCTGTGTGTAACCTGCAGAGGCAATGTTTTCAGGAGGCAGATCTTTGAGCTACAAGTCAACCCCTGAGACAGGGGGCCCTGAGAGCTTTTCAGGAGACAGGTCTAGGCATCAGCTTTGGGCGAGTCCCAGCCCCAACACAGCCAGTGCATGAGGCTTTGGGAAGGGGAGGGAGCACTGGGACTCCAGTTGGCACACCCCCTGGCACCTCCCAGGCCTTTCAGCTCAAACATCCCCCAGCAAATCCACACGTATATGCCCAGCGAGGAATAACACACTCTGGACCTGGTGTGTTGTGTCCCGTGACTGCGCAGTGGGCCATGGCCAACCCAGGAGCTCCTGGGGAAGTTCCTCTCCTTGCCACCTGTGATAGGAAGAAGGTCCCCAGCCTCACAGTGCGAGCAAAGAGGATGCTGCAGACCAGGCTGAGAAAACCAGCGAGCTTCCAGGCTTGCGCCACTGACTCTTGTCAGACATGAAAGGAAGCTGAATCACCCTGTTATAATTTCAGGCTCCATTAACGAAACGTGGGGATGGGGATAGCGGAGGAAAGGAGAGGGCAGGGAGGGATGAAGAGAAAATTGAACAGAGCAGAGTAGCACTTGAAGGGGAAAGAAATGTTGCTCATAGGCTCAGAAGGGGGAATTGCAAACAGAGATGAGATTAAAAGGGAACCCTTGAGACCATCTCTTTAAATACAGCAAGATTCACTTACTCCATGCTGAGCCAGGCTTGTTGAGTGCTGGAGGCACAGTCCCCGCTGAGGTTTGCCAGCTGATCGAGCAGTGGAAACCTGTCTCTCCCCATACACCAGCAAGTTGCCCTCTGCCACCTATGTTATCTAGGAAGTCCCATTGCTAATAAATTTACTGCCGAGTGAGCCTAGTGGGGAAGCTTTTTACTTGACTATCCTTCATCACTGAACATTTTAAATGATCTTTTATCCAGGGGCATACAGTCACATCAGACTTGGCACCATGTGTCTGGGAGTACAGCATGGGGTGTCTGGGTGGAACTTCTGTGCAGGGAGGGCTGTGTTCACTTGCCGGTCCTAAAGGTAGGGAGGAGACCTACAGGTGGAAGAGGAACAACCAAAGAGTCTGAGAGTACTGCTCGCGGCGGCTGATCATGGAAGAAGTTACCCGCTCTCAGAGCCAGGGGACAGAGTGCATGGGGCAGCTTTGAAGCAAGGTGCCCAACCCTGCCAGCTAGACCCTGACCACTTCACTCTGCTTGGGGGCAGCTGCAGGACGTTCACATTGCAAGTGTTGGTCTGACTGCGACCTGGAACCAGTCTGGAAAGTCTTGGCCAGGTTTAGCCCTTTCTCTTCCATAGGTATAATTTCAGCAGTTTTTTTAATAGCTGACAAGGGTTGGCCAGACTCAGCGTTTTGGGTGGGAGGCAGACACTGAATTGCTTGTTGCTGCGGTTGCCCCATAGGGGCTACAGGCTTCTTTCTTCTGTTCTGTACCCAGCTGAGGTCCTGTCCACTGTGAGGGGTGGCGGTGCTGCTGACTAAACGAAGGCTGTAATGGTGTACAGCTGGAGAAACGATGACCCAAATGAGACCTGGTCACCAGAGACGCTCTTGTCAATGTCTGAAGCACAGTGATGTTCAGCCTGATGTCCTAATCAGATGTAATGTGTGTAATGACATTCACATTACACCAGATCTCCTCACCCCCTCAGCTGTGATTTCAGCTCTCATCCCCACATCCCACGCCTTGAATTTTTATGGCCTGACAATTGAAAGAGACAGTGACCGGTTTCCATTTGCTCTGACAAATGCTAATGGGACTGAATTAGCAAAAAGTGGTCATAATGTAACAAGGCAATCATTACTGCATTTCTTAAGCTGTTGCCTGGCACTGCTATGTGCCATTAGGTATCTGCCATATTATGCCTTAGGAGCTCCTGGGTCTTTGGGGTGTTTGCTTTTTGGAAACGAGAACAACTGCTGAGCTCTTCTGGCTTCGGTTTTGTCCGTACAACCCACGTGGAGGCTCGGGAGATGAGCAGCAGCCAAGGCAGATCACGCTCTCTCCACGCTGTTCTCCTTCCCCGCAGCCGTGCTGAGAGCCCACGGGCTGACCTGCAAGAGAGGAGCTGTTCCCCACCAGCCGTGCCCACCACCTTCCTGCTGCGGTGCCAGGGCAGAGAGGTGCTGCCAACCCAAACACAAGCACGGCTCTTCTTTGGGTTTGGGGGACCTGGCAGACTTCATGATGTGTCTCCTTGCTTTCTGGACTGCCTTTTAATCCTGGGGGTGGTGAGGGAATGGCCAGGATCCTCCATTATTCAGAAATAAAAGCACTCCTGCTTGTCCTCTAAGCCTTTCCTAAGGCTGGTGGATCTCAGGAGGTGCCATGTTCAGCAGCGGGAACGTTAAGGCAGTAGGAAAGACTAAAACCCACTGGCCTGGCAACCCTTTTGTATTCACAGCAGTGCTTTTCCAAGGGAGTTTAAGCACACACCTTGTTCCCAGCTGCGCATCTCTGGCTAAATATTCCCCGCACCCAGGACAACTATGCCCTAATCCTAACAGAGGCCCCAGGGCACTATTGTAATGCAAATAATGATAAATAACAGTAATAATAAAACTCCACCAGCACTTGCGCCAGCTCCCTAGCAATCCCCAACCAGCCATAGCGAGTTTCATATCACCCAGGTTATGTAAAGGAGCGTGAGCATTAAGACTGGGGCTGTCAGGGAGGTGACCAATTAGCCGGTGGAGCAGCCTCCTGCGGGCAGCAAATCTGCCAGCGTGCGGGTCGCCGCCGGGGCCGGCATGCCTTCGGGCGCAGGGCTCGCCGCGCTGGGTCCCAGGGCTGCTTTGCACCTGCGGGGTCGTAACTCAGCCCGGTGCTAGGGACCAGGCACGGATGCCCCCGTGCCGCCACGGTGGAGGGGAGTCTGGGGAGAGCGTGGGGGATAACACGCCTCTCAGTACCTGCACATAGGCAGGGGCACGTGGTGTAATTAAGCTGCCTGTGATGAAGCACCCGTTCAAAGAGCGCTGATGTCATTTAAATCAACTTCAGATTAAAATCTTCTATTCCCGTTTTTTTGATAGCCAGCTCCTCGCGAGGGAAGGGGGCTGCTGATACGCAGCAAGGGCTGGCGGCAGTGGCTGGGAGGGCGTGGGAGAGCAGAGGGGGCCTCCCTGGTGCTAACGTGAAGGCCGGAGTCAGCGGGCAGCCTGACACGGGAGCTGTGGGTGCTGTGACCCACGCCGCCCACCCGGCTGTCCCTGGGCTTTGGCCAAGCACTGCGACCACACCGTGGGCTCTCGCGTTGGGCTGGTTGAACCTGCAGAAGGAAGGTTAGTGCGGCAGTTGGCTGAGGTTGTAGGCGATGCTAGAGTCACGTGTGGAGAGCCACCTCCCGGGTATTTTCCAGGAGTTCATGATTGTCCGTGGAAACACCTTGCCATGCTGCCTTTTCTTCCCTGGAGTCCCAGATCCTGATCCTGTGCTCTTCAGACCCAGTCCTTTATACTGAGCTGATGAGTATAAAGAGGTAAGTGTTCTTATTTGGTAGCATTTTTATATTCTACTTATCTTTGTTGCTTTTAGCAGTTGCTCTGGCTTGGCTGTCAAGTATAAAGTAATATGAAATTATGCTCTGGAGTCTGAGTGCCTCCCATAGGAGTCTCTCTCTTTAAGAGAGAAAGGGGTGGATTAAGAGAAATTAGCATCCTAAAATTTTGCCCTTTCGCCACTGAAATGTACTTTTACAGCTTTAGGCGAGTTCAGCCTTCTTCCACCTATTAAGTGTAGAGTAGCAGAAGACCGCAGAAGGGAGCAGACAGGTGTAGGCAATTATTAATAATCAGACTTCTTCTTCTTGCTTGCAGTTTGTTACAGCCCCAGTTAAAAGAACATGCAAATGGGCATACTGGGATCCACTGAACCATTACCCTGCACTAGCCGTGGTGTGCTGTCAGGGACTAATAGGAAATGCTTAGGGAAGGAGCGTATGGAGAGAGCAAAAGCAGACTGATGTGTCCTCAGGTAAACCTTCTCAACTTTGAGCAATAACCAGTTCAAAGGCTTCCTGAGCAAAGGGACGTGCCTAGACCCTCTACTGGAATAGCGACACACAGGTCCAGCCTCCATGCATTTGTCTAGTGCCTTTGAGCCCATTTGTCTTTCAGAACATGAAACTGGATTATTTCTGCGAGGTACTATAAAATCCAAACCCGAGAAGATGTTTCCTGCCACAGAGTGCCTACATAGTAAATGGGAGAGGTGAGAGAGGGCTCCAGGCAGAGGAGGAAGAAGCGCAAGAAGGCAAGGGGATTGTACTGCCTCGGCACAGCAGCAGCCTGGGGCTTGTGAAGTATTTTGCAGTCCTCAGGTGTGCTATAGTAGGGATTTAGAGGAGGAGGAGGCAATTTTTCAGATGTTTGTGGGAAGTCTTCTCCAGTGTGAGGGACAACAAGGCAGAAAGCACCCGTGAGCGTGTCTGAAAATATGACACATGAGCTGATGGAGGTAGGAGTTGGCATCTCTCTGGTGAAGGAGATGAGACGTAGGAGCAGAGGAGGTGGTGTAGATTCCCTCTTATCTCAGATACCCGGGGGAGAGGTTTTTGGAAACTGCGTGGATGTAAACGTCTTTCCACTCTGGAAAAGAATCAAGTGCTTTGGGGAGTGGGTAGGAGAGAACTAGAAAAACAAACTGCATCTCCTTCCACCACCACCCAAAAACCATCACATCGAGGCCTCCCAGCAAGGGGAAGTGGGCTTCTGCTGTATTTCATTGTGCATGATTAAAGAGGACCCTTTAAGTCCAAAATCGGGATGAAGTGTGAAACCCATTTAAATAACTGGCAAAGGAGGTATCATCGTGTGCGTGTGGGCTCGAGCACCCACATGGCAGGGCCGAGGTGCTGGGGTGGCGTGGCGGCAGGTTAAGGCTGGGTGGCCGAGGAGGCAGGGAGAGGTGTGAGCTGGGATGCCCCTGCCGAGACTCGGCTGACACCCATTCCCGGTGGGAAGAGCGGGCGCCCGAGGGGCTGCTCTGACTCACTCCCAGCTGCTCAGCCGTGGCCTCTTTTGTGGTCCTCTCTTGCTCCCGGGCTGGGGATTTCAGTCCTGGGACCTGCCCATCAGTACCATCAGAAACCATAAGGTAGCGTGATTGGTAAAATGTATATCTCGGCCATCTTCCCACTCAAATGGAGAAAACACATGAAGACACAAACAAACTATGCATAGAGATCTGCTGTTACCAAGACGTCTGGAAACAAGGTCCCCCCTGCGCACACCCTTGCACCAAGCCTGGTAATTGAGACGGGGAGGGCTGGGTGTATTAAGAGGCAACAGGGCGAAGGCTTTTAAGTTTCCTTTGACTGTGTTTCCTCCCTAAGGGCAGCCCCACTTATCGCGCTCGGCTCTACCACAGGCTGAGGTGTAGCTGTGTGCCTTTAGGACAAAGGTACGAGAAGACTATCAGCCGTCGGGACGGTTCAGTGTGGTTGCCCATAGACTGCCTGGGCACCCACGGAGCGCAGGCAGCAGAGACCTTGGGTCGCTTCTGTCCCTACCGGTCCCTGTTTCCTAACAGTGTTATTTCATTTTTCCCAGGGGCTAAAGTCCCTCTGCTTATAAATAGGTCAGCCTTGTGAGGAATGCAAGTACTCAAAATACACCTTTTATAACATCATTCCCAGGATTTTTGTTCTCTTATTTACCCTGGCCAAGCAATTCAGGCCCCACATAGGTGTCCCTCAGTTCCCAGATCTCTGCATCGCCCCCCCAGTCCTTTTTTTTCTGTCTGGTGAACAGCATTTTTGGGTCCCAATGGCCCAGTGCGACTTGAGGAGACCTTGTGGGCTCAGGTACAGGTTTGTGCCTGGGAAGCCGTCAGCCCTGGTGAGGGTTCTGGGAGGTGTGCGGGGCCCCGGGATGCCCACCTCTCCCGGGAGAGGGCCTGTGCTCCCTGCCGAATGAGGAGAGGAGAGGAGAGGGAAGAGGAGAGGAGAGGAGAGGAGAGGAGAGGAGAGGAGAGGAGAGGAGAGGAGAGGAGAGGAGAGGAGAGGAGAGGAGAGGAGAGGGAAGAGGAGAGGAGAGGGAAGAGGAGAGGGGAGAGGAGAGGAGAGGAGAGGAGAGGAGAGGAGAGGAGAGGAGAGGAGAGGAGAGGAGAGGAGAGGAGAGGAGAGGAGAGGAGAGGGCAGCCTCACAGTCGTGGTGCTCCTGTTGCACGCTGAAGCTAAAATGCCTGGAAGGACAACTTAGCTGTAGCTTTTCTTTATCCTTTTTTTTTTTTTATTCTTTTCCTTTGCCACACTTCAAATAGTTTGATGTTGAATATTTAAGACTGTTTTGTTGTATTCAGTTCACCTCATCTGACCTCATGATCTTCAGGATAACAGCAGATGATGATGAGGATGATAATATTCTGCTGTTTTACAGTGCCACTTTCCGAGGCTCCACGAGCCCTTTAGCAACGGTTGCTTGTTAAGGCCTGCAAGCCATCTAAAGTAGGTTAATTTATTACTCCCGCTCTGTGTATGATGAGAAGTTGTGACTTGTTCAAGTGAGCTGGAAGGAGAGGCAGGACTTGTGGGCTTGAACCGTGGGGCAGGAAAGAGACCCTGCGCTCTCCCAGCATGTAGCGAGGCTCGTATAGCTACGTGTCCCGAGAAGGGGCTCTGCCTGGAGTAATCGGCACGGGGGCATGCAGGAGGTTAGGCTAAATGGAGAGGAGGAAATGTCCCCGAGGAACTGAACAAAAAAGCTGCATCTGTAATAGTAGATAACAAGCTCCCAGACTTTATCAACCAAAGATTTGTATTGACTGCTGTGAAAAGGATGGTGACGCAGTAGTATATGGATTAGAGATGAGGACGGTGAGAAGGAGGCTGAGTGAGCTACCAGGGCTCCCACATTGGAGGCCAAAATCCTCCCTTCTTAAAATAAATGAGGTCTTCCAGTCGCCAGCCTGGCCGCCCCTCCAGCGCAGCCGACTCTTAGAATCATACAGGTTGGAAAAGACCTCTAAGATCATCGTGTCCAACCGTCAACCCAGCACACCATGCCCACTACACCATGTCCCTAAGGGCCTCATCTACACGTCTTTTAAATACCTCCAGGGATGGTGACTCCACCACTTCCCTGGGCAGCCTGTTCCAAGGCCTGACCACTCTTTCAGGAAAGAAATTTCTCCTAATGTCCAATCTAAACCTCCCTTGGTGCAACTTGAGGCCATTTCCTCTCATCCTATTGCTGGTTACTTGGCAGAAGAGACCAACACCCACCTCGCTACAACCTCCTTTCAGGTAGTTGTAGAGCGCGATGAGGTCTCCCCTCAGCCTCCTCTTCTCCAGGCTAAACAACCCCAGTTCCCTCAGCCGCTCCTCATAAGGCTTGTGCTCCAGGCCCTTCACCAGCTTCGTTGCCCTCCTCTGGACACGCTCCAGCACCTCCATGTCCTTCTTGTAGTGAGGGGCCCAAAACTGAACACAGGATTCGAGGTGCGGCCTCACCAGTGCCGAGTACAGGGGCACGATCACCTCCCTGCTCCTGCTGGCCACACTCTTTCTGATACAGGCCAGGATGCTGTTGGCCAAACGGCTTGTCAGCCCTGGGGCTACAAACCCTCAACCGCGAGAGCCCCATCCCTGAGCGGGGCGAGGTGGGGGGTGGGCGCGCAGCCGGGCAGGAGGGGATACCCCCAGCCACCGGCAGCCCAAAGGGGAACAGCGAGGCTGCGGGGAGAGGGCAGGTCACTCATATTTTCTCTGGGATGCCAGAGGCAAGAGGCACCACGGAGGGGAAGAGAAGAGCAGCAAAACGGTGCCCGTGACTGAGCGTGGAGCGATCTGTTTCTGCCCCAGCTGCACGGCAGTGATGCCTGCGCCGCGGCGTCGGAGGCTGCTGCCTACCAGCCCGCTGGTGGGGAAGGGGGGGCCGCCAGCTGGGTGGCTCTCCGGGGGGCTGTATACTTGTTTTTCTTCTCTGTGACATTACATAATGTGAGGTAGAAAATGTTTGTACAGTAGCTGTATCGGTCCTTGGGGCGAGGGGGGAAAGGAAGGAGGCAGCGGATAATTTGAGGCTCTTTATTAGACCAATAAATCATTTATAATGCACTAGCTTTCAGGTCGGTCCCTTATTGCTCATGTCAGCCACAGTGTGCTTCATGGCGACTGAAGCTAGCAGAGCACGCACTGGCTCCCCTAAGTCAGAGGGGCAGAACCAACCTGCGCTGGGTGGGCAAGGCACCGGTGCTGGAGGCAGGACCAGGGCTCACTATGCTGGGGCAGCAGGGAGAGGACAGCTTGTCCTTCACAGGTCTTGGGGACAAATCCAGTGCAGCTGGTGACAGGCACTTGGCCTTGCATGAAGTGTGTTGTAGCAGCCCTGGTCCCTCCGGGGTGAAGGCAAAGCACCAGGAGCTAATGATAACTGAGGGACCAAGCAGTGGCCGTGGGCACCTGAGGGCAGGTGGCCTTGGGCATGTCACCTAGCCTCCCCACATCACCTGCAAGCAGAGATAGCTGGCATGATATAGGGGTAATATGCCGTAATGCCCTTGAGCCTTGACTGGTGGGGAGCAGAGGGCAAGGCGGGTTTTCCTGGTGGCACTCCATTACAAAAATAACAAGGGCATCCTGCGCCTGTCATCTTTGTATTTTAGGGTTTTGGTGGAGCTTGGTCCCTGAGATTTGTCAGGCAAAAATCTCTTGGGTTTCTTGGGTGCTCTGGGCACCAGTGAGGTTGCTGAGGAGGAATGTCACCCAGTCGGGAAGGACTGTGCACTCACCTAGTCACAAGTGGGTGGTTTTTTGGTGGTTTTGGTGTTTGGTTGTTTTTTGGGTTTGTTTGGGTTTTTTTTGGTGGAAGCTCCTTGTTTGTCACATTTCAGAGTTGTGTCTCGTTCAATTTGAAATCATCAAGTTGTGCAAAACTACGCCTTTCAATAGCCTGCCTGCGTTCCCAAGTGCTTCAGAAGGCATCAGTTGGACTAATGTTTTGACAAACGATACCCATATCGATTTCCCTCCTCCTCCTCCTTTCCTCCTCTCCCTCCTCCCCCAGCAGAGAAATCGCTTTTGATAGCTTATCTCTGGAGCTAGGCAAACACAATGGAGGAGGCAGATAAACTCTGCTTCCAGGTGAGTTCACACCAGGGTGGGCTCCCAGGGCATCTGAGCAAACATGCTTCCCTGTTAAGCTTTTGAAAGGGGGACCACTGAACTGGCCGAGCACGTACTCCTGCCAGTGTGCTGGGATTTGAAACCGCCCCAAAAAAGCTGAGCGGCTTCAAAGGAACCTAATGGGGAGAGGTAAATATAAAAATCCTAACAAATACCATTTCCTGTTATGAAATACACGTTTGGGGTGGGAGGGAATTGCATGGCACGCCTGTTTCTGTGGGATCTGGTTTAACTGTAAGCTCTTTAATATGTTCTTTGCATCCTCGTGGACTGTCTGATGGAAGCAGCGGCTAAAAGCAAATCGTAGGGTGAGAGGGTGAGTCTTGCTGGTGAGAATTAGCAGTGCCAGGAGAGAAATATCGCACACCTAACCGACTGAATTATGCATTATGCTGCAAAATCCCTGATGTCGATACGCAAGTGCTATTCCCGTTGTTTTGCCTGTGATGATTGGCAGCAAAAGAATTCAGATCACATCCACACAGCAATTGTCCTGCTGTAAATAAGTCTCTCCTATCCAGGCAGGTATGCTTGTGCGGGCAAAATCTATGCAGTATACTAGGTGCTTTAGGAAGAGGTTAAAAAAGGATGCTGAAAACATTTTCATGTGTTCAACAATAAAAAATGTTAGGTTAGCGTGTACTCAACTGTGGCACCTTCTCCTTTCTCTCGTGGGCACTACAGGCTAGATGTTACCCCAGACCTTGGGAGGAGTAGGCGAAGAAGTCCATACCTAGGCAATGAAAGTGATTTGAGGCACACACCTCCACGGAAGGACTTTTCTCTCTCCAAACAAGATAGGAGGATGGGAAGCAGAGCCAAACAAAACTTCATCCTCAATAAAAAGGAGCAGTGAGGTCAACAGCGTACCCTCTCCACGTGGCAGGACTAAGAAGATTGTGAAATTATGTGTAACAAATGGTAAGAAAATTATTATTTTAATGAACACAAGATTGTTAAAACTCCCTGCTATTAGATCTTGCTAGTGTGTTTGCAGAAGAGCAGATAACAAAGCTAGCAAACAGAATCTGCTTTTATTTGCTGCTTAAGTTGCTACCAGAAGACATAAATCAGATACTAATCGCATTCCCAGTTTGAGGTGCTGTGAGCGTTCATATGTTTAATCTGTCCTGGGTGCTTTTAGAAAGAATTCACTAAGGCGAGGATGTGAGTTGCACAGAATTGTCTTGCCCCTGTTAATACGTTACCTTTCACAGAATAAGACTGTGTGAAAATCTGATTTTTTTTTTCTATTTGGTGACCAAATTAAACACTTGGACTGAAGAAAAGTGGATATCTGAGGTTTAAAATAACATTTTGTTTGCATTCTTTGGATGTCTCTCTTTCTCTTTCAGAACAGAACTTCATCTTGAAACAACACCAAGATGTTTGGGAAACAACTAAACAAATCAGAAAATGTTTTACCAGTGATCTGCTGAATTAGAATAGTTGCTGCAAAATGGCATTTTATTTTTTCCCCCCTCCCACAAGTGGAATAACCTATCTGCCTAGGGAATGTAGCCCATCCCAGGTTATGAGCTCCTTAAAGGACTGTGTTATGGAAAACAAAACATGGATTTGATTAGGTCGAGAGCGAGACCTCAGACCCCTGTGCCACCACCGCTGCCTGCCTCCCCAGCACCCGAGCCCGAGAGGACAGGGACACCGGGGCTCGGCGGGGAGCTGAGAAAAAATGTGGCAGCCTTTCTCTTTGGGGATGGTGGGTCTGCCTGCCATCATCCCCGTGGGGCTGGCTCTGGACCTGCCTCGGAGTCGGCCCTGCTCCCCACGGGGGGAATGGCTGCCGGGAGGTGGGAGAGCGGGAAGGTGAGGGAAAGGAAGACTGTAGGTCTGAAGATGAAACTAAATGTAAAGGACAGGGAGAGTGGAAAAGATGCCTTCTTGTACCCATCCTGAGGTGCTGGGGGAGCCAAGCTAAGAGAGGACAGGAGAGGGTGTGTGCCGTCCAGGAGAGTTTGGGCACCATTAGCACTGTCTGTCAGGCAGACAACTTAAAAGGAGCCTTCTGTTGGGAAGAAAGAGTTAAAACAATTCTGAGCCTTGCAAAACTCCCAAACTCAAACTGTAGCTGTTGAAGACCAGCAGCTGAGGATTATAAAGATAAGAGCAAGGGAAACACGCAAGAAGGAGCTGGTGAAGGATCAGACCCCATAGTAATAACGACAACTCCTCCCAGGGCGAAAAAGTAGGAGATAATCCCTGGGCCAAGGAGTATGGAAATCGCCCAGTGCCTTTGCTCGGACAGAGAGCATTGCCAGTCTCCTTTCCACCCTGAAGCTGTGAGTGTTAGCTGTAGGGACGATGCTGGCGCTGGAAGAAGCCCCTCTGGGGCTCGGCGCAGGGGCGGCAGCAGAGTCCCTGGCTCCCCTGGCACCAGGCAGCAGCTCGCCGCCGGCGCTCCACGGCGTGGTCGCTGCCCGCAGCCCAGGCAGCCGCGACCTGGCAGCCTCTCACGCGTGCACGTGCTCCTTGGCCGCTCCAGGTCAGAGCTGTCTCCTCTCATTTCAGCTGCTTCACTGCATGTCAGGCGTGCTGAAGGGCCAGGAAAAGATGGGGTAATCCAAGGTTCACCTACCGGCTTCCCACCTCAAACACTCTCACCGGTCCTCAGGCATCGCTGCTTTGGCGAGTGCTCTGCCATGTCCCTGCTACTTGGCTGCCCTGGAGCTAGCCAAGGGGTTGTGCTGGCTAGCAGGTCCTCCAAGTGGGCAGTGATGAGCTGAGGGCACGCTTCAGGTCTGTGCTTGTAAGCAGGAGGTGATTACCAAATGTGGAGCCCCGCACACAGTTGTTCCAGGGCAAAGTGACCTTTGCGTTCATGCTGGCTTCTTCCAAAAGTGCCAGTGCTGCGGGTGTGCCACTGCAGCCTTTCCAGCTCATTTTTCAGCCCTTGAGCTGGACCCTATCTTCACCTTTTGCAAGGGGGTTTTTGACTCTGCAGGCAACCTGGTCTCACTGTAAGGATTTGTGCAAGGAGTCCTGTGGCTTAAATAGGGCTGCAAAATGACTGACTGCATTTATCCAGTCTATTGCAAGATCTGATTTCTGCCGTTAAAAGCTAAGGGGTTACATGGACATTCACATAGCGAGAGAAACCTGCCAGGCTTCTCTCAGGATCTGGACTGACTTTCCTGCCCCTTTCAGACACAGCGTTAAAGACTCCATTGTGGAAAGCTTGGAAGATGGCTCTAAGCAGAGGCAAATCCACAGGTCTAACCTAGCAGTCTGGCCATCTCCCATGGCCACAGTAAGGTGGAATCTCTTCCCATTTCCCCAGGGTCTGACAGATTTGACTCTGACAGCACCTGGAAAGTAAAGGAAAGTCAGAGCCAGGCCTATGCCCACAGGCAAAGAAACAACTGGAGATGAGTTTTAGGCAGCTGAAGGACAGAGAAGAAGGGATGAGTGGAATAAGCTGCCCTCTGCCGCAGGCTGGCATGCTCACACGTGCTGTTTCCTCTCCAAACTGCAGGGTGCTTGGCCCCCTTGTTTTCTCACCAGGAGAGACAAGTCCAAAGAGAGTGAGGCTTGCTTGGATGCAAAACGTGGGTTGTGCTGGTGGACCTGTCCTGCTGACTGTGGAGACTTCTGAGATCTGCTGAGTCTGGGCCAGGAAGAGGGCGGGCACCCCAGGAAGAGGCTGCCTCATCCCTGCATCATTCACCAGGGACAGCGTGGGATTTGTGCTCTAGCCCCGGAGCCTCCACGCTCCGGAGCTTTCAAGCAAGCTATGGGTAGCAGGCATTTGCCCCTCTGTTACCTACTACGTAGATAGAATATGTCAAAATCATGGGGCAATCCCCTGGATTTCTGACTCCATCGCTTCTTGTTAGGAGTGGGTTTTTTTGCACTAGCGACAGTCACGCTACATCCAGAAATGCACGTAGGGTAGGCGAGTCAGGGGCATGGTAAATGCTGGAAGGGGCAATGTGGATGTGTTTGGGAAGAGCTGGAAAGGCCAGAATTGTGGACATAGCTGGGATGCTTTGATCCAGGTCCTTAGTGGAACAGCCCTTGGGGGCCGTCACACAAAACAGCACAGAGTACGGATGCATATCGAGAGCCTTTTCCAGCAATCCCTTTGTGGAAAGGCTAAAACCGTAAAATACTTCCCTGTGACTGTGATCTTGCAGCAAGGATTTGCTCTACACCACTTCCCTTTTGCAATGTGCTTTTTTTGTCTTCACAAAAGGCTTCCTTGGCAAAAGGGAGCTGCCAGCTGGCCCGATCTGGCCAAGGGGGTAACGGAAGTATTCAGCTCTACGCAGTTGCACCAGCAAAATTATCTATTCAAAGAAAAGTCATAGTTTTGACTCTGGTTTTTCATCAGGATTTATTACTCTAGGACCACTGCCAATATAATTTTTTTTAGCAAAAATGAAAAAAAATCCTAGCGTGTTCAAGTCATACACTTTGAAAGCATCCCTCGTCCTGGCTGGTACCACTGCTGATTCCCCTCCCTCCACTCTTTCTGGTCCAAGCATCACTTCTCAGTGTCACTTTCCTCCTTTCATCCCAGAAGTGGAGAGAAACGGTGACTTACCCATTTCATTGAATCCTTATTTTTAAATGATGAAAGCATTTTAATTCCTGGTGGCTTTAATACCATCCCTGCCTCCCCTCCTCTTTCCTTTTTTAAACTACCTCTAAACCTTGGGGATGGAACTGGCTGACAGGATTCCTTTAATTATCCTCGCTCCCAATGCTCATCTCTTCCACGGTGCCTTCAAGGGACACCACTATGAAAGGTGCTGTACACACAAGCAGCACGTCCAAATTGAAGCAGAGAACAAAAACGAAATGTCAAAAAATCCACCCTTAAAGAAATTAATAACAAATACAACCAGGCGCATTTCGTACGCCCCATTAGTCAGTAGTGCTCAGATACCATGGTGATGAGCTTCCTATAAATATTTCCACAGCAGCAAAACTGTCTTAAAGGGACCACACAGCAGCTCACGTGCACCGGGACAGAGCGCTTCTCCGGAGGCACCTCTTGTCCTGTCCAGACTGCAGGGCTGGCACCTGAGCCACGCGCCTAAGGAGGAAGCCAGCACCATCTGCTTTTCTTTTGCCCGTCACAAGCACCGGGAGCAGCACAGTCCTGGCGTTATGTCCATAATTCTGCAGTTTGACCCCAACATGTTGCTGGGGACAAGGGCGGTCTACGCTTTACTGTTCAGCAGTCTCTCAAAGCCAAGGAGCTGGGCGAACACTGCGTCCTTTAGCTGCGCATCCTCAGCGTCACCCAACCTGAGCCTTCACACAGCACAACCACCGGCAGTACCTTGAAGATACGGCTCGTATGGAGCCAGACGTGTGCTTGTTTATTCTCCCAGAGGCAAATGTTTGTGGAGCAGAATGGCACCTGATCTGGTCGTTAGGCATTTGGGAGCTCCTCTTCACAGATCCTCCCGAAGAAAAAGGAACCGAGCAAGAGGGACGGGGAGGGAGGGGAAAGAAACACACGCTCAGATGTTTAGGTTGCAGCAGCCAACTTCTGCCCACGCTGCAGGAGAGCTTTGAGTTTCTTGCCCTTGATGTAACCACCACCACCAGAAGTTTGTTTCCACAAACCCTTCTTGTCTTGAAAGCTACAACTCACACCTCAGTACCTCATCTGAGAAGAAATGCGTACCCTGTTATTAAGCTGTGGGCAGCATCACCTGGAGGGTGATTCTTCACACACCTGCTGCTGTTCAGAAATAGATGGGAAACATCATATGGCAAAATAATTTTCAAAGGACAGCAGCTCCAGTGGAATATGGGGCATAAAAACAGAGAGAAACGATCCCGTGAAAAAAAGCTGACCTAGCCTTGATGCTGAGGGCCCAATGCATGGTTGCTCTGAGTGCCAGTATAAAGGAACTAGAAACCACTTGGAGCTGCTGCCTTACAAATGTTCCCGGTAGAAGGGCTAGGAGTAGGAAGAAAAAAATGCTATTTCTTGCCTATAACTTAGTGCACCCCTTGCAGCAAGAACTGGAAAGGGGCGGGAACATGAGTTGGTTGGCCTTGTACCCTTTTTGGGTGCCCTCCCACAACAGCTGTAGCTAGTCACAAGATAAGGCAGAGAAGGGCACTGCAAAGAGTATGTCTATATGCCTTGGTGCCTATGGTAAGTTTGTTTCTGGTATAGTCCTACAGGAGCACTTGGGGTGGGGATCAAACTCTTTTGGTGAAAGCAGCTGGTTGGACTGGCTATAGGGTGGGTGGAGACGAAGAGACCTTCAGCCCTAACCCAGGAACTGCTGCTCACTCGCTCCATTGCTGCAGGCAAGTCTTCTCCCCCCGCTCCCGTCTCCCCCACCACATCCTGCACTCTTTCTGGCTTTCTAGCCTGGTGTTTGCATGGTAGTTCCTGAATGTGTCCCAGGTGTATTTTGGTTCCCTTAATTACACTTTTTAAATGATGTCTTGAGGTTCTCAATAAATGGTGGCTGTCTGGGTGCGCAAGCAGTATAGAAACATAGTGCTAACCCCCAGGTGCTGAGGTATGTTGATAATTCATTTGTCTGCCCTATTTATATGGAGGCTAATCAGCTCTTGGTGGAGTTTCTTTTTGATCCTTTGGCCGATCTCAAGGGAAGCATGGCGCTAACTTACAAAATATGTATATTTTGGCTTTCAAAAACTATTACGCTTTGCAACTGTCACCCAGACCTTGAGCTTTTTGGTTGCCAGGGAAACATTGTGGGAGATAACCTGATCGCAGCTCGAACTGCATCCCTTCTTCTCCCGGTGCTAAACCTGTGCTTCTACAAATGCCCGCTCTTGGCTTGGGGTATTTCATCTTTAGAAAGCAGGGGCTTGAAAAATAAGGTTATTTACAGCCCGGAAGATATTTCCTTCAGAAATGAAACTATCTGGGAGGTATTGCTCTTTGGGTTCAAAGCACGTGCGAGGCAGCGGCTCAGCAGCAGAGGGTTTTGTTGTGCTCTGATAATATCGGTGGCTGCTGGAGCGACCACGACCCTATCCAGATAACATGGAATGGAGTCAATGGGGGTTTTTTACAGTGTCAGCTCTGGGTTTGAAATACTCAGGCTCTCTGGAGCCATCAGCTCAGAGCATCGCAAGCTTGAGTCAGTGTGTACGCTCCAGATAAGATAGATGGAGCCTCCGCTCTAAGACCCACCATAAAAAGGGGTGCGCTGAGTTGTCCCAGAGGGCTGTCAGGGATCGCGTGCCTCTCCTCATAGTGAGAGAACCTCACGCTGTTGTTCTCATTGGAAACAGTTCTTACTCTCCCCTTATAAACTATGTGATGTCAGGCGGAGGTGGGATGTCGGAGAATCTCACTCCAATTTCTTCTCTGTGCCAGCCAGGGCCAAGCCAGTGGGCAAGACAAAAGCTCATGCTGCACTGTAAGCAATAATAGCACCAAGCATCCCTGCCTGTTTCTCCAGCCCTGGGAGAGGCGCAGCACCCCTGGACGCAGCTGGTGGTCAGCTTTTGGTTGGGGACGGGGTGAGGAAAAAACAGACAGCCCTGGGGCTGGGCAGCCGAGCGGCTGGGGGGACGCAGGCCGTGGGTCTGCCACGTGCGCTGGCAGCAGCTCTGGTGGGGGAGAAGGGGGGATGGGCACGTGGCCCCAGGGAAGCCGGGTGTGTGTCTTCCCCTTCTGGCGTGGCAGAACGGCGCTTTAAAGACATGAGAAGCAGCTCTTTTTCCTGACGCTCAAAGAACATGTTGACAAGTTGCTGTCAGGGAAATGCTGTCTAACTCCCTTTCCCCCAATAATTTCCCTGGTAAAACTGCAGTGCGGTGGAATCAAATGGTGACAGAAACCAAAGGGGAATAGATGTGTTTTGCCTTTTTTTTTTTTTTTTTCCAAGTGTGCATCTGTACACTTGGGAGCCATGTGCACACTGGTAAATCTTGCCAGTTCAAAGAAATCTTTTTAGCGTTCAAATTCAACCTTTAGTGCTTTCCCCTCTGCTTAAGAAACAACAAAGCCTTGAAGATGCTCCCAGCTTGCATAGTATTAAAAAGACATCTTGGCTGAAGTGGAAAATAGCACCTCCTGTTTTCCTTTGGGTTACATGTGCAGAAAGCCGCTTTGCTACTCTTTTAGGTGGTGCCATGAAAAGTCCTCTCAGCTGAGGACAGGTAAACTGTAGGTGGAGGGGGGGAAGCAGGAGGGAGAAGAGGGCTAGGATGATAAAACTACCTCACAGGCAGACGGCTCGTGTCCTGAATCATGCCAGAATAACTGGGAGCAAACCTGGGAGTGGGACGGGCAGCGCTGGAGAGCTGCTGTGCGCTTGGGTGTGAAAGCGAAGTCTGGCCCTTGATGGAGGCATTACCACTGAAACCTCCTGGGAAGCTGCTTCCCCAGTCATTCTGCTTAGGTGGTTGACTGAGGTTCCTTGATGCTTCCTCTCCTCCTCTCTGTAAGCAGGAGAGGATTTCCTGGGTGCGCAGGGAGAGGGAAGGGGCAAGAAGGCTGCAGCTTCCCAGCAGCTCTGTGCCGCGCGGCTGGTGCCTCTCCTCATCACCCGACGCTGGAGCGGACGTGTGGCTGCGTGGCTCTTCCCCTCACGCAGTAGTGGCACTGTCTTTCCTCTCTAAGGAAAGTTTTCGTGATTTGATTTTTTTGATTTTGTTTGAAACTTTTACTCTAAAAGCCCATGTTTGCCATCTTAATTCCTGCCAGGCTTCAATGAGGGTCCCAATAAGAGTTTTTGGAAAGGGCTTTCCCCACTTCTCCATCTTTAGTCTGAGCCCACCAGAGCAGAGGAAGAGCTACTCACACCCCTCAGAGCTGCAGCCGTGACAGGCTGGCCAGGCCTTCGTTAATATTCAAAGCAGAGCATTTTACTGTTAGGATGGATGTAAATTGCTTTAAGGCAAATCCTTGGGGTTTCATTTTGCTTTCCAAAATGTAACAGCTGCTGAGGCTACATTTGCTCAGGAGCTGGAAACCCTGCAAGGGTTTGTCCATGAGTTCTGGCTTGGGTCATTAGGATTAATCTAAGCAATTGCCTCGCCCTTTACTTCAAAAGGCTTAGGTCCATTTTGCTTAGAGATTAATTTGGTCCCAAAATTTGTGTATCTACAGGTCTGATATTCTTTTGTACTTCCCATTCTCAAAAAAAGAATCAGATGTCCTTTGGTAGAAGAGCATGTGGCTTTCTACACAGAGAAAGTAAAGCAGAGGGACCTAAAATACATGAAACGCTTCTCTTTTTTTTTTTTTTTTTTTTTTTTTTTAAAACGAGCTACAACAAATTCGCTACCACTCAGTTCTTAGGAACTGCCTTAGCACAGTGGAAGAATTGATTGCATAAATGCCAGCTGTAACTCTCTTATTTTTGGTAACAAAGCTTTACAAAAGGCAGATTAATTCAGTGCCACGCTCCAATGGGACCAGTGTCCTTTTGTCTGGGACTGGCTTGGGAACTCCCTGCTACCTAGTTTTTGTTTTCAGTCGCGTACGTGGAGTGTCTACTAGTTGTTCAAAACACACCCCCGTGCTGCAGCAAGAAGTCCTGAAGGGTGTGCACATATAGGTTAATTGTCAAGGGACACCGACTTCAAGTAGAGTCAGACTGTTTTCAAATGTAATCGTGACATCTAAGAGGATGATCTTTGAGAGATCAGAGAGAGGAAATTATTCTCTTGCTTTGCACATCTGAGTGCAGTTTGGCTACAGTCAAATTAGCTGTTCCAGCCTACACTGTCAGTTTGCTCTTATCTCTCTTTCCTCTTGTTGTATTATTAATAATAAAAAAAAAGTTAAAGACGGCAGTGAAGACCTATCTGCATGGGGCAGGGCTGAAGCCACCAATTTGCTGTAAGTAATTGTGGATGGTGACCAGCACTCGAGTGTCCCTCAAAGGGACGTGCTGGCCCCGGGGACGGCAGGAAGCTCTTTGCCACGCTGCCTGGAGGCGTTCGAAAGGCACGACTGCTGGATTTGAGCTAACTCGACTGCTGGATTTGAGCTAACTCGTTTGCTTCATCTTCCCTGCCTGCCTTCCCTCCCTCTCTCCCCTTGCACAGCTGCATTCAGTAATGAAGCTGGCAGCATTAGAAAGTCACTAGAAGTAATCCAGCTGCCTCCATCAGTTCACGGGGAGAACGACTTTGTAGCTACTCTCAGTCAGTCCATTAATTGCACATAATAAGGCATTTAGTGACAGAAGGATGGTTGATGAGCCTTAGCTGAAATAACAAGGACCTGCCAAGAGCTGCGTTTCCTTTGTCAGGGAGGAGCGTGGAGGGTCCTAGTGCTGAAGCGTGGAGTTCGAGTCGTGCAGGGGTAAGAGCAATGGGAACCTGTTGCTCCCTGATCTGGAGGGCACACGGATGGCCCAGTGCTGAGCAGGGAAGCGCAGCCCTGCATGCCGAAGCACTAGCGTGGCTGATCCACGCCGGGCAGAGCAAGTCCCTGCATTTCCAGCTTGCGCGGCAGTGCTCGCCTTGTGAAAGCCACGGGGAGCTGCCCCCCCCTGCCAGGGGGGCAACTGGAGGCTGCTGGCTGGCTGCCCGCACAGGTCTCGCTTGGGCAAAGTATCGCCTGCATCCTCACACCACCAAGCACCTGATGAGAGAGGAGTCGTTCAAAAAGGGCTGGACGTGGGACCTCCATCCCCGCATGAAGGAGCAGGGCCAGATAGATAGAAACCCAGTGCAGACTGGGAAACTCAGGCTCTCTAATCACCGTGCTGGTCTTGTTGGGTTTGATGGGAAAATGAGTAATGGGTTGGGGGGGGTGCTGGCCCCACTGTCAGACGGATGCTTCATGCGCTGCTGGTAGCCCAGAGAGAAGGAGGAGGAGGCAGGGGGATGGATTTGGCGGCTGTCCCTGCAGGGAGGAGTGCGAGGGGCATCCTTGCGATGCAGGCAGGCTTGAGCAGGGCACCTCAGCTCCCTCATTAATAAAGCAGCTGTTCCCACAGCAGCAAGCCATCTCACCAGCCTTGGCCCCTGGCATTACGGGGCTCCCTACACCTCATTGCCTGTTCAGCTCTGTGGGGAAGCAGGTCAAAATGCTGTCATGCCAGAGCGACGTGGCTCCTGCAGGTCTCAGTAGGGAAATGGATAGCAACAGCATCCATGCTGGGAGAAACTGGCCCGTGGAGGCAAGGAGGAGCCCAGGGCGATCCCCCACAGCCGGCAGCAGGCAGTGCTTGTCTGAGCACACAGACTGCTGCCACAGCCCCTGCCTTCCCTGCCGTGGGGGTCACCCTGCAAGGGAAGGTGTGTGTCTCCCCAAAATAGCCAGCCAGGCTGCGGTGGGCACATGCAAGCGGTCCCTTGAGGCCCACAGCTGGAGCATCTGCCTCGGTTTTGGTCTGTACAGCTACCCGACTGGTTGCCTCGTCCCTCACCTGCGAAAAGGTCTGTGTTAACAGTTGGCAGGAGGTGTTTCTTTGTCTGAATGAGACCACTTGGAAATGTCAACGTTTCTCCAGGCTAGTTTACTGTTCTCCTTACCTATTTATTTTTTTAAACGTCTCAGTCCTGAGCAGCACTACTTCTAGAGGGCCTGGATGTTTCACAAAAGGGTATAAATATTACCCCTCCATGGAGAAACAAAGGTACAGCACAAATGGTTGGTTCGAGCACAGGTTTTCCAGCCCCAAACTCTCGCTCCATCATGCAAGGTCCAGAAGGAGCAGGAGGCAAGTCTGGCACAGAAACCCGCCTGCCTCTGGGAGGGAGGGCAGCATGCAGCTGCACAGCAGTGTGAAGGGAGGGAACAACAGTTTTCTGGGTCAGGCTACAGGGGTGGGTTTTGGCTTGTATGAAAGGTCCTGGGAAATGCAGAGGATTAGCAGCTCTGCTGGCTGAGAGACCTGCGTGTGTCTTTCATGGACCCCTTTGCAGTGGTTGAAAGGGACATTACCCGTCCCTCTGCTCAGATGGGTGCATCCTGGGCGGATTGGGGCAGCTGCCCTACGAGCTGAGCGATGCCATCCACCCTGAGGAGTGGGTGTTACTGCTGCCACTTTTATTACTGTTTTTAATTAACACTCTGTCATGACTTGGCAACCTTCCCACCTGCCCTACACCTCGGGATGTCTGGCCGAGGGCTGGCTCCCTTCTTCCCCAACGCATCCCTGACAGCGAGCCCAGGGCTCGGAGGCAGACAGCTCCTCCATGCCGCAACATCAAAGCACATTGTTAAACAGCTATCCCTGGCCGTGCTCGGCTCTGGTGCTGGCCTTGTCCCCTCCTGCGTCCCTCCAAGGAGAGAGGCAAGGACCTGGGCACAGCTGGCAAGTCCCGCTGTCAGCAGCAAGCCTTGCACTGATGCTTTGGTGGGAAGGAGCGGGGCAGCCTTGCTTTGCTGGCGTGTCTTACGTGTAAAACTGAAGTGAAGGGAGAGGACATGAGCTATGAGAGTGCAGCCGATGTCAGGTCCTGACCAGCATCCTACCCACAGCTTTTATTTTTTGCTCTGCTTGCTTCCATCTGGGAGGAGAGCTGGAAAGCTCTCCCTCCTTCTCTCTCTCTCCCTAAAGGCTCCAGCCTCCCTCTTCTACTCATCTAGTCTAGACAGCCTTGCTCTTACAGGATTTTTGAGGTTTTGCCTTAAGCTTTTCAAAACCTGGAGACCTGAGGCGTACACTGCTCATAAGAGTGAGAAGCTCTGTGGCTGGAGCCCATGAGTTTCGTTTCCTTTTCCGCGGGGAAACACGTCTGCAAATCACCTCACAGCAGAAGTCCTGGGTAGATCTTAGCAGATCTTTGGTGGGATGCAGGGAAGAGCAATGTATTTATTCACAGAAAAATGCAACCTAAGCTGGCAAATTATTTTGGTTTCTTCCAAAACAAAGTGTTGCGGTTGGTTTGGGGTTATTTGTTGTTCTGGAGGACTTTTTTTGAAAGTTTGGGTGAAAGAGGGAGATTTGTCACACTTCTGCAGGCTAGATTTAGAGGGAAAGGTCTTGGCCCCACTTCTAATATGGGGAAAATGAAGCATCAGGGCTGGCTCCTCCTATTCTCGCACTTGACCCCCTTGACACCCTGCCCTGGCTGGATGCAGTGTGTGTAGAGAGGCCAGTTACATTGCAGCCATGCAGCTGGCGGCTTTGGCTCGGGAGGTAGCAATCCAGCTGGGTTTCTGGGCAGGTACTGCCATCCTGGCATTCCCACCTCTGCTGGGTAGAGGAACTGCTCCCCCAAACACAGCAGTGGCTGAGTGAAGCTCTCGATCTCCAGGCTTTGGCCATGCTCCTCCCAAAAGAGAGACCAGACATGACTGTGAATCACAGCTGCATGGGTATCATTAAAAAAACAAAAGCAGCACCCTGCCTCGGAAAGCACCCCAAAAGGGCTCTGCCGTTCCTGCCCCCACCAGCACAGACTGCTGAGCAAATGGCTGCCCCTGGGCATGCACAAGTAACCTCCTGGCTCTCCCCCACCGACCCACCTCCTGCGTGCCCAGGAGGCAGGGGATGAGGGCACTGCACCCCGGGCTGCCGCAGCTGTACGCGGCATCCTCGCCCCCCCGTCTGCCGGGGCAACGTGCTCTCCCGCGCTGCTTTGTGCTGCTGTAGAGTCTGAGTTAAAAAAGTGAAGATTGGCCAGAACAACACTAAACGCTCTGGAAATTCAGATCCTAATGCCTGTGTCTGGAGCCCAGAGGTTCCTGCTGGGAGTCCCCTCACTGTAGGACAGGTCCATTATGGAGAGCTAGCTCTCGGACAGGGATCGCCGGAGCTAACTCCTCCAGGAAACAGCCTTAATCCAATAAGTAGCTCTTACCTCCCGATCAATGCTGGACCTCTGCCCCCTCGCAGCCGTGTTGCTGGAAATGCCATTATTCGCTCTGACAGCTCCGGTCTCAGCCAAGGGGCACGAAAGGGCGAGCGAGCCTCCGGGCCCGCGGCAGCCGCACAGCCCCGGTGGCACCGAGCCACTCCTCTGGGCAGGTCTGGGGGTGCCCCCATTAACGCCGGAGACAGACACTGCTGACTGAGGCCTTCCTCTCAGTCCCTCATAGTATTGCCAGACCCTGAGCGTTGCAGCGGAATATTTCTGTGCCAAATGTCTGCCCCAGGCTAATTTTTTTTTTTTCCTTTAAACAGAAGCTTCAGCAAAATTGGTTCAGTTGTTTCTCAGAGCGAGACTAAGGAAAAATATGTTGATGAAAAGTCTTGCTATGCTTGAGAAGTGTGAGCCTCTCCAGCCCCAGTGGAGACCTGCAGTCAGCCCTGCACCTGCTTCCCACACGGAGTCGTGAAGCGATGCCCAGCCGGCCACCTCTGCTGCGTGCGCTGCACGCTCTTCGTGTTTTGGATACTGTGAGGTGCTGGGGTCTCCTCTGGAGGAGTACAGAGCTGTCTGAGCATATCGAGTGTTAGGTAACAAAACGTATTACCTAGCCATTTTGTGTTACCACAACTAGTAGATATCTCTGTGTCTAGTCTCACCTCTCTCTCCCTCTGCTCTATTTTACAGGGCTGCAGTGAAAATCAACTCATTAATACATGATGTGAACGCAGATGCTGTAAGCGTGATCTCAAGAGAATAGCCCACAAAGAGATTACTGAGTCTTTGGGAGACTACTGGGCAGCATGCAGAAGGCGAGGGATACGGCCTCACTCTGTGAATAGCGAGGTTAAACCAATGTCATACCTGTGCTTGTCAGGCAGCCCCATCCAGCCCAGCACTAAGTCAGGTAGGAAAGCAGGGAGGAAAAAGCATGCTCATGAACCCGAGTCTCTTTCTTTTTTTCCCACCTCCAGTTTCAGTTGCTATTCTTCTAGGGAGTGAGAGGAATTCAAGCTATTTGTTCCTGGCTGCCAGACCTTAGCTGCCAGAGCTGGGCTGTTGTCTCTTATTTGTTTTTAGTTGCCAGGCTCCTCACAGTGATCTATTCCTTCTTGCGTATTTCAGTATTCCACCCTATGGGCAATGATCTCCCCTTTGTCACCAAAATATTGCATTAGCATACCCCTGGTTTTTCTGTGCTAAAGTTGTTTAGAAAACACAAACCAAGAAAAACAGCAGACTGAAAGGAGTTTCATCCTGTCCTCCTTTCAACGCTGCCCGCTACCAGCTCCTTTCTAGTCGGGTTGCTACTCATCTTCATGAGCTAATCACTCATAAGCTTGCACTAATCCTCAGCTTTGCTGGCTTAACTGTTAATTTTCCACTAGCAGACGTTTTCTGTGAAGTCTGGATAGATGAGATCTACTGCCAGGCCTTTGACTAGGAAAGTATTTCACCAAAGCAGTATCATCTGTGCAGAACGTGACTTACCTGTTGTAAAACCCACCTTGCACCTGATTTTTATTTACCTTTGTCTTCCACCTAGGCCTTCCCTTCACATGAGGTATGCAAAGCTTTAGCGCTTATGTGCTGCCTGTGTGCACGTCTGTGTATCCATCACATGCTGTCCTTCAGTCTTCTAGTACCATACTTCTTCCTCCTCCCCTACTTGCTAGACCCGTTAGAAACCTCTGCTACCAACCCCTTGTTTTATTCTGACAGCTCCCTCTGAATTTTGGTCTGGAGCTTGTCTGGCTGTCCCCTTCACCCAGTTAAGCACATCAGCCTTTCACTGGAAATGTCCACATCCAAGTTCTCATCCCTATCCACCTTTGCACCTTTCCTCTCTTGCTCCCCATCCTCCTCCTCACCGAGAACTCAACGTGGTGTTTCTTTTCTTTGAGCTCAACTCTCAATTTTCTTTCTGATAAACAAAATAATTTGAGTGCTTTACGTGTCTGCTGGAAAGCTTTGGGGTTTTTCCCCCTGGAGCACTGAGATCATTTGGCTCCTTTCTATACCCTCTTCTTCCAGCAATCTTTTCAGAGTGTTGTCACCACACTAGAGGCAGTGAGCTGGGATTCGTCTTGCTAATGTGCATCAAAGGTGTATATGACTTGCTTACTCATTATTCCCAGAGTGTACGTCCATTATCACCCTCTTGCCACAGCTTTATGCTGTTAGTTCATATTCTGTCATGATCTCCAAAACCCTTTGCAGAGCCTCTGCTTTCCAGACATGGCACCCTAGGAGTCTGCCTGGCATTCCTTATTCCAGGAACAACTTTTTGCAGTAAAATGCCATTTGTTTAAGTGGGCTTTGCTCACTGAGCTGTAGAGATTGCTTTGCATGGTTGCCCTGTGCTCCTCATTATTCATCAATTTGAATCTCTTTGTCGTTTATGCACTGGAACAGCACTGAGCTTTGCATTTGCTTCTCAGTCATGAAAATGCTGGAAAGTGTCAGGCCGCAAGCAGCTCCCCAAAGAACCCTGCTAGAAACACTCCCATCTGAAGATGATTCACCACTGACAATTACTTGGTGAGATTTGACAGCCAGCGCTTAATCCAGTTAATGTGTGGTTTATTGATATTATATACTGCTGATTTTTTAATCAGAATGTTGTACAGTCAAATGTCAAATGCCTTACAACAGTCCTCCCTAAAGTTGACTTGGAGTCAGCCTTGGAGTCAAGTGGTAGGTGTGATATGTGTCAAGTAAATGTGTCATCTCATCAGAGAAGGCCCACAAAACTAGCAGAGCCAGTTGTTAAATATATTCCTATCCTCTGATTTGCCATCGTTTGAGACCCACCGTGAAACTCTCGGGAACTTCACTCCAGTCTCGCTGGGCTTCTTGCTGCCTCAGCGTGTGCCCCCATGTCCTTTGGTGCAGAAGGAGCTTCACTGCCCTCTGAATGAAGTTTTCCCTTTCTGCAGCTCTCCTCCATGCAGTGTTAGTGTGTGGCT